>NC_135880.1:116033737-116633737 GCF_964194155.1 Cetorhinus maximus
TATATCAATGGGAAGAGGATAACCAGGGAAAGAGCAGGGCCCATAAAGGACCAAAGGGGCAATTTATGGGTGGAGCTAGAGGACATCGCTACTTCACGTCCGTCTTCACCCAAGAGAATGAGGATGAAGGTATCGAACTCGGGGAGAGTGACTGCGAGGTTCTTAAGTAAATTGATATAGGGAGTGACAAGGTATTGGAGGTGTTGGCAGGCTTAAAAGTGGACAAATCTCCAGGTCCGGATGATTTATGTCCCAAACTGCTGAGGGAGGCAAGGGAGGAGATCGCAGGGGCTCTGACCCAAATTTTTAATTCCTCTCTGGCCACGGGGGAGGTGCCAGAGGACTGGAGAACAGCTAATGTGGTTCTGCTATTTAAGAAGGGTTGTAGAGATAAGCCAGGGAACTACAGGCCAGTGAGTCTCATGTCAGTGGTAGGGAAACTATTGGAGAAAATTCTGAAGGAGAGTGTCTATCACCACTTGGAGAGGCAAGGTTTGATCAGGGATAGTCAGCATGGCTTTGTCAGAGGGAGCTCATGCCTAACAAATTTGATTGAATTTTTTGAGGAGGTGACCAGGTGTGTAGATGAGGGTAGTGCAGTTGATGTAGTTTATATGGATTTCAGCAAAGCCTTTGACAAGGTCCCACATGGAGACTTATAAAGAAGGCAAAGGCACATGGGATACAGGGTAATTTGATAAGGTGGATTCAAAATTGGTTTAGTTGTAGGAGGCAGAGGGTGATGACAGAAGGATGTTTTAGTGACTGGAAGCCAGTGTCCAGTGACGTACCACAGGGATCTGTGCTCGGTCCCCTATTATTTGTCATTTATATAAACGACATAGCTGACTATGTGGGGGATAGGATTAATAAGTTTGCAGATGATACAAAGATTGGCCGGGTGGTTAACAGTGAGGTTGAGTGTCTTGGGCTACAGGAAGATATAGATGGGATGGTCAAATGGGCAGATAAGTGGCAGATGGAATTTAATCCTGAAAAGCGTGAGGTGATACACTTTGGAAGGAGTAATTTGACAAGGAAGTATTCAATGAACGGCATGACACTAGGAAGTTCTGAGGAACAAAGGGACCTTGGCGTGTGTGTCCATAGATCTCTGAAGGCGGAGGGGCATGTTAGTGGGGTGGTGAAAAAGGCATATGGGACACTTGCCTTTATCAATCGAGGCATAGATTACAAAAGTAGAAAGATCATGTTGGAGTTGTATAGAACCTTGGTGAGGCCACAGCTGGAGTACTGTGTGCAGTTCTGGTCGCCACATTATAGGAAGGATGTGATTGCACTGGAGGGGGTGCAGAGGAGATTCACCAAGATGTTGCCTGGGATGAAACATTTAAGTTATGAAGAGAGGTTGGATAGACTTGGGTTGTTTTCATTGGAGCAGAGAAGACTGAGGGGCGACCTGATCGAGGTGTACAAGATTATGAGAGGCATGGACAGGGTGGATAGGAAGCAACTGCTCCCCTTAGTTGAAGGGTCAGTCACAAGGGGGCATAAGTTCAAGGTGAGGGGCAGGAGGTTTAGGGGGGATGTGAGGAAAAACTTTTTTACCCAGAGGGTGGTGACAGTCTGGAATGCACTGCCTGGGAGGGTGGCGGAGGCGGGTTGCCTCACATCCTTTAAAAAGTACCTGGATGAGCACTTGGCACGTCATAACATTCAAGGTTATGGGCCGTGCTGGTAAATGGGATTAGGTAGGTAGGTCAGGTGTTTCTCATGTGTCGGTGCAGACTTGATGGGCTGAAGGGCCTCTTCTGCACTGTGATTCTGTGATTCTGTGGATTGGTCTTGTATACCTTAAAATGGAGCTCCTATTCAGACCAGTACCTTTTTCAAGTTTTTCGTTCTGGGAAGGTCAGCTCCCATCAGCTAATGACACCCAGATTTGACTTAATCAATCCCTCCACTGCTTCTGTGCTATATGACTCTTTGTCCAATATCCAATCTTGGTTGAGCTGTAAATACCTCCAGCTAAAAATGAGTATCAATTCCATTCACCTTTACCAGCCAGGCTGAACTAGCCCATTCACAACTTCGGCATCCTATTCAATGCCAAGCTGAGTTTCTGAATTCAAATCTTCGCCTTCAGAAAAACTATCAGTCAGATAGTCCTTACCATCATCCATCTCAGCCTATCACTAGAAATGCTATTTATATCTCCAGATTAAACCTTCCAAAGGTCTGCGGGCCAGCTTCCCATCCTCCACCCTCTGTGAACTTCAGCTCATCAAACTCCATTGCTATTAACCTATCCCAAATACAATTGTCCATTGCCCCTACCACAATACTGAAACAGCTCTTACCAAAGTCACAAATTACGTCCTCTGTGACCATGACAAATGTAAATTGTTCCTCCTTGTCTTCTCAACCTGTCTGCAGCCTTTGACACAACTGATCACACCATCATTCTCCAATGAATCTCTACTGTCAAGGTGCAAAGAAATTACTTCACTCAAAGGTTGTAAATCTTTGGAATTCCACTCACGCAACACCCTTAACCTCATTGATCTTCACTGGCCTCCGGTCTCACAATGCCTCAACCACATTTAAATTCCTCCATGGCCTTGCCCCTCCACATCTCTGTAACCTCCTCCAATGCTCACAACTGCCCCTCAACGTTTTCAGTTCCTCTGATTCCCATCAATTGTGCACCCCTCGCCCTTCAACCCACTATTGGCAGCCATGTATTCAGCTGCTTAGATCCTAACCTCTGTAATTCTGCTCTAAATGCCTTTGTCTTCTCCACATCCCTCTATTAATTTCTTCTTTAGATGGGAGACATGCATTGAATGTAGTGTGCATGGACTTTTAAGAAAGCCTTTGACACAGGAGACTACCAGAGAAGATTTAGGGACATGGGGGGAGGATAGCAAGCTGGATTAAAAGTTCTTAAGAATGGAGAAAACAGAGAATAGTAGTGAAGCTAAGTTATTCAGAGTAGTTGGAAGTGATAGCGGTGTCTCCAGGATTCAGTTCTGAAGTCACTTTTGTTTGTTCTATATATCCAAATCTTGGTTGGTGAGGTACAGGCACAAGTAGCCACCTGGGCATAAGGTGTTGTGACGATAATGGAAACCTGGCTCAAAACAGAGTAGTTCTGGGTTCTAAATATTCCTGGCTACGAGGTATTTAAGAAAGATAGGGAAGAAAATAAAGGGTGGCAGTATTGATTAAAGAGAAAGTTACAGTGGTGGAGAGAGAGAACGTTCTAGGGGGATCAGGACAGATTAAATTTGGGTAGAAACAATGGAGGTACCATTGCATTACTGGCCACCTTCTGTGCAATATGCATTTTATGATTTGGATCTCAGCCTAGAGACGATGATGTCAAAATTTGCAGATGATACTGATGTCCTAGAACCAACAGTATCTGTGGAGAGAAAGTAAGTTAATGTTTCAGGTTGATGATTGAACTGAAACAATGGACTGGATTTTCAACCTCGAGAGGATAGAGGGAGTTGGTAAAATTCCCAGTTCAGCCTGCCCGCCTTGGGAGAAAGTCTCCGCAAAGGCAGGATTTTGTGGGGGAGTCTGGTGTGGGCTGCAGTTGGGCCAGCCAACCCAGGAAAGAGTTTGGAAGCAGCCACAGGGGTTGTTTAAAAGGCCCACCTCATTGCTGTAGGACTTCGTCCCAGTTATGATTAAAAAAGTAAGGCCCTCTAGTCCTCAGCCCTCATCCTCCACACACTCACTATGCCCCATTCTTGCCATCCTATGACCCTCCACCCACCCCCCCCCCATGGCTCCTTATGTTCCCATGCCAAGCTATGGCACTTATATGCCCATTCATCCATTATACACTGCAAAAAACCAATGAAGCCTCTGGTGACAATAGGATGTGTAATAAATACTTTTTAAAAACTTTAATCGATAACCTTCCACTTTTTGGAAAAAAAACTGTTTTTACTACAGGCCACTAAAAGTGTCAATCATCCAGACCTTTTAAAGTATCAAAAGCAGAAACTGCAAGCACTTTAAATCTCTTTATCGCATGTAAATAAACATTGTGCAATTGACAGAAGAGATCAGAGAGCCAGAGCTTTCAATCAAGCAATATTTTCCCTGGAGCTCAGCTGTTTTAACTATCTAATGAATGTTTGGGCTCACGGGCTCCCTGCGAACCAGAACTCTTTGAAAAGCTAACCCGGCTCTGTGAAAATTGTGGACAATTAAGACATGCCTATCTCCACAATCAAGCCAGCCAGGTCAGCAGTGCAGGGTGTGGGCTCAAACCCTGAACCAGCCAGCACCCTTAAAAGACCATGGTGAAAATCAGAAACCCCAGGAATGGGGTCCTGAATCCTTGGCCATCATTTTCACTCCTCCACAGAAGGTCCCCAACTCCATAAAAATCAAGGTTATTAACTCTGTTTCTCTCTACAGATGCTGCCTGACCTGCTGAGTATTTCCAGAATTTTATATTTTTATTCCAGATTTCCAGTACCTTAGTATTTTGCTTTTGTGCCAAAATAGTATAAATGGTTAATTCCTTAAAAAGCTAAAAGGAAGTTGCAAAGGGATATTGAAAAGGTGGGGGAATGGGGTCAAAAGTGGCAGATGATACTCAAAGTCAATAAGTGATGTGATGTATTTTGATTGAAAAAACAGCAATATTTCTCTTTGAATGGAAGAGGCATGGTGATGTGGAGCAGCTGAGGGATTTGGAGGTACAGGCTTACACAACATTAAATGCAGCACTACAAGTTAATAAGCCTGTAAAAAGAACACAAATGGAACTCCAGGTTTTATAAGGGGTACAGGATACTACAACTTGTATTTATATTACAACTTGTATTTATATTATGTTTGTAATATAATAAAACATCCCAAGTTGTTTCAATCAATGTTATAAAGCAACATTTGTCATCAGGCCACGTAAGGAGCTATTAGAACAGATGACTAGAATCCTGGGGTAAAGAGGTAGGTCTTGAGGAGTGTCTTAAACGAAGAAAGAGAGATAGGGAGGCAGGGAGGTTTAGGGAGGGATTCTAGAACTTAGAACCAATTGGCAATGATGAACCTATATAACACCTTAATGAGATTTCCGAGTACTGTTTGCAGTATCGGGTTCAATTATACAAGAAAGACAGTGAGGCTTTTAAGAGGGTACAATGCATTTTCACCATATTGCATGGTAACAGAAAAGTTGAAAAATTCAGGGCCTTTCTCAGTGGAACAACACTGTAACTTATGCTGCCAACCAGAAAGGCATCAGGAACAATAGCACGTGTGCACTCAGCTCACAAAGCGACTGCTGGTGCGTATGCAACTGCTCCTGATGCCTTTCTGGTCGGGGATAGGAGCTGGATCTGTCAAAGGCTATTATGTTGTCCCACACTGCATTTGAGCCTGCAATGTAAGCATTTCCCATGGGAATTCCAATGGTAAAACTCAATATTTACATGTGTGTATGTTGCCAGTAATACTAAGCGGCACTATAATGGGAATTCCACTGTAGCATTTCAGTATAGCACTGTAGCACATAGAAAAACATAATTTACCAATAAAAATTCATCCCAGGTCCCGAACTGTGATGGGATTGCAACCTCAGATTTTATGTGGGTGCTGCCTCCTTAGGCTTTGTGCAAGGAGTTTCTACACAGCCATGTACCTCAATTGGCAGATAATGGGACTCTTAATCTCAGGGTCATCATTTCAAGTCTCACAGAGATAAAAACAAAAAACTGCGGATGCTGGAAATCCAACAGAATTACCTGGAAAAACTCAGCAGGTCTGGCAGCATCGGCGGAAAAAAAAAGAGTTGACGTTTCGAGTCCTCATGACCCCTCAACAGAACAGTTCTTCTAAACTCCAATGAGTACAGGCCCAACCTACTCAACCTCTCCTCATAAGAAAATCCCTCTATACCCGGGGTCAACCTAGCGAACCTTCTCTGGACTGCCTCCAATGCCAGTATATCTTTCCTTAAATAAGGGGACCAAAATTGTTCATAGTATTCTAAGTGTGGTCTAACTAGTGCCTTGTATAGTTTTAGCATGACTTCCCTATTTTTATATTCCGTTCGCTTTGAAATAAGGCCCAACATTTCTCTTCCCTATTACCTGTTGAACTTGTATGTTAGCTTTTTGGGATTCATGAACAAGGACTCCCAAATCCCTCTGTGCTGCAGTCTTTCTCCATTTAAATAATATTCAGCTCCTCTATTCTTCCTGCCAAAGGGCATGACCTCACATTTCCCACGTTATATTCCATCTGCCAAGTTTTTGCCCACTCACTTAACCTGTCTATATCCCTCTGTAGACACCTTGTGCCTTCCCACCTATTTTTGTGTCATCCGCAAACTTGGCTATAGTACATTCACTTCCTTCATCTAAGTCATTAATATATATTGTAAATAATTGAGGCCCCAGCATTGATCCCTGTGGCACTCCACTAGTTACAGGTTGCCATCCATAAAATGCACCCCTTATCCCAATTCCCTGTTTTCTATTAGATAGCCAGTCCTCTATCCATTATAATATAATACCCCTAACACCATGGGCTCTTATCTTATTAAGTAGCCTTATGTGTGTACCTTATCAAACGCCTTTTGGAAATCCAAATAGATTATATCTACTGGTTCCCCTTTATCTATCCTGCTTGTTACCTCCTCCAAGAATTCTACTATATTTCACAGAATCACAGAGCAGAAGAGGCCCTTCGGCCCATCGAGTCTGCACCGACACGTGAGAAACACCTGACCTACCTACCTAAACCCATTTAGCAGCACTTGGCCCATGGCCTTCAATGTTATGACGTGCCAAGTGCTCATCCAGGTACTTTTTAAAGGATGTGAGGCAACCTGCCTCCACCACCCTCCCAGGCAGTGCATTCTGGGTAAAAAAGTTTTTCCTCACATCCCCCCTAAACCTCCTGCCCCTCACCTTGAACTTATGCCCCCTTGTGACTGACCCTTCAACTAAGGGGGACAGCTGCGCCCTATCCACCCTGTCCATGCCCCTCATAATCTTGTACACCTCGATCGGGTCGCCCCTCAGTCTTCTCTGCTCCAACAAAAACAACCCAAGTCTATCTAACCTCTCTTCATAGCTTAAAAGTTTCATCCCAGGCAACATCCTGGTGAATCTCCTCTGCACCCCCTCCAGGTTGTTAGGCATGATATCCCCTTCATGAAGCCATGCTGACTCTGCTTGATTAGGTTATGTATTTATAAATGCTCTGCTATTACATCCTTTATAATACTCTTAACATTTTCCCAATGACAGATGTTAAGCTAATGGGCCTATAATTATCTGATTTTTGTCTCCCTCCCTTTTTGAACAAGGGTGTTACATTGACGGTTCTCCAATCTTCTCGGACTTTTCCAGAGTCTAAGGATTCTTGGAAGATTACTACTAGTGCATCCACTATCTCTATAGCTACTTCCTTTAATATCCTAGGATGCAACCCATCAGGTCCAGGGGACCTATCGGCCTTTAGCCCCATTCATTTCCCTAGTACTTTTTCTCTAGTGATAATTATTGTATTATTTCCTCCCTCCCCGCCTTTTGCCCCTTGATTATTTAGTATTTTTGGAATGCTATTAGTATCTTCTACCGTGAAGACTGAAGAAAAGTATTTATTCAACTCCTCTGCCATTTCCTGGTTCACCATTATTATTTCTCCAGCCTCCTTCTCTAAGGGGCCTATGTTCGCTTTGGCCTCTCTCTTCCTTTTATATATTTAAAGAAGCTCTTACTGTCAGTTTTTATATTACTTGCTAATTTACCCTCAAAGTTTATTTTCTCCCTCTTTTTTTCGTCATCTTTTGTTGGTTTTTAAAACTTTCCCAATCCTCTGATTTACCACTAATCTTTGCCATATTATATGTTTTTTCTTTCAATTTGATACTGTCCTTAACTTCCTTGATTAACCATGGTTGGTTTATCCCCTTCCTTGAATCCTTCTTCCTCACCGGGATTTATCTTTGTTGTGAGTCATGAACAATTTTTTTAAACGTCTGCCATTGTTCATCAACCGTCTTTGCTGCTAAACTGCTTTCCCAGTCCACTCCAGCCAACTCTGTCCTTATTCTATTGTAATTACCCATATTTAAGTTTAGCACAGTTGTTTCTGATCCAAATTTCTCACTCTCAAACTGAATGCTAAATTCTACCATATTATGGTCACTGTTTCCAAGAGGGTCCTTTACTCTGAGCTCATTTATTAAATCTGCCTCATTACACATTACCAGATCTAAAATAGCCTGATCCCTGGTTGGATCCACAACATATTGTTCTAAGAAACTGTCCCGAATACACGCTATGATTTCTTGCTCGTGTCTACCTCTGCCAATTTGATTTTCCCAATCTACATGAAGGTTAAAGTCACCCATGATTAATATACTTCCTTTTTACATGCCCTCATTATCTCCTGGTTTATTCTCTGTCCTACCATATAGCTACTGTCAGAGGGTCTATAGACTACTCCCACCAGTGTCTCCTTCCCCTTGTTATTCATAGGATGTGTGTATTGCTGGCGATGCCAGCATTTATTGTCCATCCCCAATTGCCCTTGAACTGAATGGCTTGCTAGGCCACTTCAGAGGGCAGTTAAGAGCCAACAACATTGCTGTGAGTATGGACTCGCATGTAGGCCAGATTGGCTAAGGATGGCAAATTTCCTTCCCTAAAGGACATTAACGAACCAGTTAGGTTTTAACAATAATCAACGCTAGTCGTCACAGACACCACTACTGAGGCTAGCTTTATATTCAGACTTATTAATTGAATTTAAGTTCCACCAGCTGTCATGGTGGAATTTGAACCCATGTCCCCATTAGCTTGGGCCTCTGGATTACTTGTCTAGTGACATTACCACTAACTTCCCCCTATGTTATCAAAATATAGTCTAATGCTAGTCTAATATAGTCTAAGTTAAGTAACTACCATTTGGTCTAGATCCCCAATCTGAACAACTAAAGTGACATGCAAGCTATCCCTTGAGACAGCAGGTTCCTGCCCCTCCTCAGGTTCCAGCACCATCTGCTTCTGGTTTCTTTTATGTGCCTCACTCAGTACACACCCTCTAGATCCCTCAGGAGTAATGTATCTGAGTCAGTGCTTAGGAAGGTGAGGGAGTAATGGTGTGTGCTGCTGTGAAGGGTTTGTATGTAGCTATATGGGAGCTACTGTTATTTCCAGTGTCATAGGAAGAGGACAGTGGGTTTCAATCAGGTTCATATGAGCAGCTTTCACTTGTACCTTTCATCAGGAGTGACATAGTTAAAGACTTAAATGCTTTGGTGGCACTAAGTTAAATAGCAAATGTGAAAAAACAAATTAATTCTGAGCGAGGGACAAGCCTTAGACTTCCCTATCTTCTGGGTTCTCTACAGGTTACATTTTACAGACTACCTCTCCATCCTCTTCTTAGACAGTCCCTTGGGATTGAGGATGACTTCATTCCACACTGAGTTGCTGGGTTTCGAGATGGTTGATAAGTCCATGCGCAATCTGCGGACTCTGCCACTTGTGGGGAAGGTGGTGCTTGAAAGGTTGGGTAGATGGGTTGTTTGGAGGTTTGTGCACCCCCTCCTACGCCTCAGCGTCACCTCTGCACATTCCAGATGAAGTCTCTCAATGTGTTCAGCGTCTTCCCGAATAAGCCTTCTCCATTTTGGCTGATCACAAACCAGGGTCTTTTATGGCGGTTATATTTGATCCCTTCAGGGATGCTTTGAGGACATCCCTAAAGCATTTCCGCTATCCTCCTAGGGCTTCCAAGAGAACTTTTCCAGACTATGTATGACAAAAAACACAAATTTCTGCACACTGTCAGCTGTACACATATACCTGCAAGGTAAAACTATATTAAATGGAAGAAATATTCTGAACTAAATGCATGCAGGGGCATGAGTAAAAGAACACTTCCAGGTAAAGGCTGTGGATGTAAAATGTGCCCTGAACCATCATGGGCATTCATAATAAGGTCTGAAAGTATCTTTAGACAATGCAAAAGGGTAATAATTTTATGTCGTAATTGCTAATCATTTGCATAGTGGACTGGATTATAAAAGGTCATGGTGGGTTCTCCTATCTTAGTTGACCAGGTGATGCCAGGCGAGTGATGTAGTGAAAGTGGCAGTGACACTTCATCCCATTCCCTTGGTTGTTCTTGGGGGCCTACAGCTCTACTGATTGAGGAATGTACTCTTCTATGCTCCACTTACTCAAAGATAATTTCTAGGGATCCAAAATGGAAAGGGCTGCACTCTTTTCAACCATTTATTTCTGTCACAAGTTTCCTTAATTCCAAATGTAAGAAATTACCAGGCCTGCCTTATAAAGTTGCTGCAGGATCTTTTAAATTTTGCAAGTGACTTCCAGCCCACCAAAAGGCAAGCTTCCAATTTCAATTTTTACATTTTCTACAGTATTAAAATTAGACTAACCCCAGAAATACATGTCAGTGCACATTGTTTCAGGTTAGTACAAACTGTTAAGCTCATGTCCAATTGGGAAAACTGTACTTCTGAGTTTGAAACTTTTTTCAGAAATTTAAGTAAGTGTTGAGAATCAGCAACCAGGGTTACATTTATACACCAAATCCCCTTTCATGTGGGGAAGGATTTTTCAGTTGGCATGCGGGAGCGGGTCTGACACGCCGACGTGTAAAATGACGTGTGATGACGTTGGGCGTGCGTTTTGGCGTCATCGCGCTGTCTCGTGATGTTTCGTTCAGCGGGTTTGCCCCGGAATCGGCTGCGTGTCCGCTGATATGTAAACGGCCTATTAAAGCCATTAAGGAAGTGATTAAGGAAATTGTTAACGCTGCCGTCCAACCTTAAGGTTGGCGGGCAGGCGAAAAGGCCAAGCACCCTTCGTGTTTTTTAGGAAACCTCATTCACAAGCAGGATGAGGTTTCCTAAAGCTTTTATTAATTAAATTTTTTAAATTTCCAAAATATAAAAACATGTCCCATCTCACGTGACACAGTCACATGAAGGGACATGTTTAATTACATTTTTAAACCATTTATTTAATAATTTCAGTCGCGATTCAATCGCGCTGAGTCAGCTCCATGCCTCAGGGAGATTGAAGTGCTCTTTTGCACGCATGCGCCTCAACTATCCTTCTTTCCCCTGCCCGCACAGGTAGTGCTGAGCGCTACTGCTCATGTCTTACACTAGGCAGGCCTTAATTGGCCCACTCGTGTAAAATGACAGCACGGAGCAGATCACGGGCAGCCCCTGCTCGCCGTCTGAAAAATTCAGGCCGTGGGATCCAAATGGATATTAATAAAAATGCACATTATTCACACATTAAAGAATTGATCAGATCCTTATTAGCATAGTTAGTTAATCCACTTTGTCCTGAGCAGTGTGGAATCCTGGACATGTATCATAGCTAACAAATGTATATGTCTGAACTCTAATTGGATGTGAAGCCTCAATAGGTTTTTGTTGTTTTTCAAATATGGCTGGCTGGTGTGAATGAATGTAGTCAGGTAAAATGCTTCAAATAAGTCTAGGCCAATTATTTTAGCAGATGATAATCACAAAAAACTGAATTTCATTAAAATTAACAGATTGAATTATGTAGTCAGTCAATTGCCCATAACACCGTACACGAGAGGTAGAATTCTCTCCCCGTCTGGGGGGGTTGTGTGGGGGCGGGCTTGGACCCGATCAACTGGGTCTGCGCCGCCATTTTACGTAGGCGGGCCAATTAAGCACTGTACGCTCCCTGTGCAGGCAGGGGAAAGGGGGGTTCCGTGAGTCAGGAGTGTACTCTTTCGCGCATGCGTGCAAATGAGCGCAGAAATCTCCAAGGCACAGAGGTGCCTCAGGGAGATAAGTTTTAAGGTTAAACAGTTTAATAAAGTGGTGAAAAAATGTTTTTGACATCTCCCCTAATATGAATGAGCTGGGACATGTGCCCTAACTTTAATTTCAAAAATTTTGTGAAAATTTAAAATCATTCAAGAAACCTCATCCCGCAGGTGGATGAGGTTCCATAAAAAACGCGAAGGCCGCCTGAGCTCTTCGCCTGCCCGCCAACCTTAAAGTTGGTTGGGCAGCTCAGGTAATTGCTTAAGCGGCTTTTTAAATGGCCTTAATAGGCCTTTGACAGTTCGACAGGTGCGCAGCCAGCTCGGCTGCGTGCCTGCCGAACTGAAAATCTAAATGACGCGCGATGACATTGGGACGCACGCCCGACAACACCCCGCGCCATTTTATGCCTCAGCAAGCGCGCCCCTCCACCGCTCGCCGAGCCAAAGATTCTGCCCAAGGAGTTAGATATGAACAAAGTTGAAACCTTTTTATCTTGCTTCTCTGAAGGAATGTGATGACAATACTCGATAAGCAGTAGACAACAGGAGCAGCTACAACAATAACATGGGAATTAAAACAAATGGAATAACTGGAGAAATTCTGTCAGAATAAAATGTATTTAATCATTTTCTTTGACACTTCAAAAATACCAAGAAAATGGACCCTCAAAAATTAACTCAAACCACATAACCATTAGATATGACAGAATCTCTAATAGGCCTATTTCAAAAAGAAAATCAGGTAACTAACCATAAAACATCAATATAATCACTGTACCCTTCTATCATGCCAAGAAAACACATAATAGATTGGAAAGAATGAGTTGAAAAACAGAAACCATATGTGAATGGTGCTAGAGACAGGAACCTTTTAGATGAGAATATTGTCAGGATCGGGAAGCCATAAAAATTCTAGAAAGGCAAGAGAAAAATTTCCATGAGCATGACTGTGATGAAGGGCAGCATGAAAATGAGAATGATTTGGATCAGAATCAGATGCCTCTGGGAGCAATATGTCAGAACAATTCATAGAGATAGCAAAGGCAGAAAGTGAACTCAAGTTTTAACTTACAGGCAAGTTGGAATGCATTGGAGAGACAGAGACTACAGCAGGACCAAGGAATTTACAGGTGTAACCAATAAAAGTGGTAAAAGCTGAGAGACAGAACCAAGAGGTGCTAGAACATAACTTAAGAGGCCTGAATGACACTGTAATCAGCTAATATTTACATAAGAAAGTTGTTATTTTAAACATTTACAGGCTATTTTAACATTGCAAATGTTAAGGTAAAGGCAATACATAAAAACTGTGAAAATAAATTACATTTTCTGAGACAGGAAATGCATAACTTTTGCAAGACTTTTAATAGACAAATACAAAAGATACACCCTTGATACCAGTACCATAGTAGAATGATTTGTAACAGGCCTAAACAAACATGCATATTATCAACCCAAAATAGCAAAATCTCATTGGCCCAAATTTTACTCTCTTATGAAGGAACAACATAGCCAAACATTACATTTGTATGTAGCTATGGGATTTTGCATTGAAACATACTGTAACTTAGAAGGGCACAATGAAAGCACGCCCCCTAGACAGGATGTGAGATCTGTATAAATAGGGCTAGGAACTCCATATCTCCTTAATTAATCAGACTGAAGAATCCGTTAGCGAGCAGCGCAGAGTCTGTACAAGGAAGTGACAGTTGGAATATTTAATTCATTACCACATCACATCCAGGAAGCAAGGTAAAGAGAAAAGAAAGGCTGGATTGAGAGAGAGATAAAAGAGACAAAAAGACAAAGTAAAAGAAAATTCTGCTAATCAGTGGTGAGAATACACCGGTTTTGCAGTACAGGAAGCTTGAGGAGGGAGTAAAACTAAGAACAAAAATAAATATAGGATGGCTAATCTGGTGGGGCGATGAGGGAAGGGGGAAGAGTGAGTGGCAGAGACCAAGGACAGAACATTTAAAGAGCAAAATCACCTTTACCAGCAAACACTATTTCATTCTCACAAGTATTGCTGTGGCAGTCACCAAGACCTATCCAAAGATACGTTTGTTGAACTTTGTGCAAACTTTAAATGCAAGTGTTAGCACCAACAGCTTTAGGTTAAACAGTGGAAACTCCCACATTACTGAAAGCACTATAGATGACATATCTCATGGGTTTGATCCATTTGATAATGCAAAAATATATGTGGGGAACTTCTGACTGAAAATTATTTTTCTTTCTGAAGTGCAAGTTTTTGGTATTGTGTAGGAGTTGAGACTTCTATTGACATCTTCAACACATGAAACTCCTGTAACTGCTCTGCTGTTTTCCATTCCCTATCTGGCTCAGATATTGCTGAAAAAATCTAACCGCATCTGAATGGTGCAGATCATTATTAGTGCACAAATCAATCAGCAACTTGTAGCTGGGAAGAGATTGCCTGTGAATTGTGAATTGCCAAAGCTGTTGGACAATTTTGCCACTCCACAATTGGCTTCATGAAAATGACATTTGGGATTAACCTCCCCATGATTTTCATAGAATTGCTGCATTTGCACAGTAATTGCACATTAAACTTGGCATAGAATGGTTGATTTTTTAATAGTTTGTTTCTTGGTTTATGAGATGTGAGATTGGCATGTCCCTGTAGATGCCCGTTGGTCCTTGGTGCACCATTATCTGCTCACAATTCCAGTAATTTAGCGGGCAAATTATCTTTTAGAACCTAAAAATGTACAAACAAGGCTGACTAAGAATCTGAATATCCCACTCCAGCAAAACCTGGGCCAATATCTTTCATTTTGGGCTGAACCTTAACTTTCAAAATGGGTGGGTTGTGTTTGCATCAGAAGTTAAACTGTAAAAGATCTGAAACAGGAATCCAATAAACCCACTTCCAGTTTTACAGAGGCAGGGTGAGGGTGAGAAACCAATCCAATTGCAGGAAGTGGTATGGAAATTTAAATGTTATAATGAGGCTGCCTGCCTTCATTTTAACAATCATTCTATTTCTAATTCATTTCAGCCAGCTTTCCCAGGCCTCAGGAAACTCAGCAGCTGCAAGGTGGTGAGAAGGGCTGAATCCATAAGCTGAGTGTCTTGCAGCATTGCTTGTAGGTCAGGAGATGCAGGAGTTTTTCAAAGTACCCAGTAAATCCCTCCTCCCTCATGATCTGTCTGTCCATCACACCTGCCAACCATGCACCCCTCCCCCCAATCACTGGAGCCTCACAACTTCCATTGGACCAACAAAAATTAATGGATTCCCTGCAACCAACAAAAATTAATGGATTCCCTGCAGCTAAAAAACTGCAGGGTTTCCAGGAAACCTATTCTTCCATCTCCATCTCACAACAGTAATCACTGCCGCCCGCACTTCCCCCATCCCCACCACCACCCACCCATGCACCTCCACAGAACTCTCCTGCAGGCTAAAATCCCGAAGCAATATACTACAGATGCTGGAAACCTGAACTAAAAATGGAACTGCTGGAAATACTCAGCAGGTCAAACAGCATCTGTGGAGAGTGACAGAGTTAACATTTCAGGTCGATGACACTGCATCAGAACTGTTCTGATGAAGGCTCATCTATCTGAAATGCTAACTGTTTCTCTCCACAGATGCTGCCTGGCATGCTGAATACTTACAGCATTTTCTGTTTTTATTTCGAAAATCTAGACTTTTGGCACTCTTTCGCATTCGGGTTCTTACAATTTCTTTTGTCATTTCTCACTGTTCCTTTAAATCTCTATCAACACCAAGCCCAAAAAGGAGAAATTAGGACCAGTGACCAAATTCTTGGCTAAGAGATAGTTTTTAAGCAGCATCCTAAAGGACAAAGGAGTGGAGAGGCAAAGAGGTTTATGGGTGGAATTCCAGAGCTTAGGGCTTAAGAATTGGGGGTGCACAATAAGCCTGAGTTGGCGGGATGCAAGGTAGTTGTGTGTTACAAGCTCAAAGAGTACATTGCTTCTAGTACAATGTCTTTATTAGAACTGAATGTAACATGGCTGCCCACAGCCTGTGCCTCATGGTAGAGGTCACATGACTACAGCAAGCCAGGTAGGATCTTTAGTATGATTGCATTTCAATCCCAAAAATCCCCCTTTTCATAATGAACAGAAGCACACGCTATCCTGTGTAACTGTGTGTTACCCAAGTTACCCACTATACACCCATTGTTCACACGCATTAACAAACTGTTCAGTACTCTCGTCAATCTCTGCACATGTGCACATATATTGCACACATAGTCATTAAAATCTGCAGGTCTCTTAATGTTGTCATTGGCTGTTCGTCTGGATGATGTTCCCTGGCGCAACTGCAGGCATACATGGAAAGTAACCATTGAGGGTCTGCTCACAATAGATGATCATCAAGGGGGTGGAAAGGTCCAGCTGTGTTTGAGAGAGGAAGATGTACACCAGGGGTTGAGGGAGGGAAGTCTAGGTTTGACTGGGAGAGGAAGGTGTGCCGGTGCGGGGGGGGGGGGGTTGAAAGGGCATGGGAACGAAGATTTCAGGGGAGTTGAGTTGAGGTTTGGAGGGGGGAATGAAGGTGTCGGGGGAGCAAGGTGGGGGAGGGTAATGAAGGTGTCGGGGCAGATGAGGTTGGGAAGGGGAGGGAGTATGGGAGAGGAGGGGGTAACAGGGGAGAAGACAGCAACTGGGAAGAAGGTGTAAGGGAAGGACGTCGGAGGGGGAAAGGAGTCCAGAGAGGGGAAGAGGTCCGAGGGGAGGAAGGAGGCCAGAGAGGGGAAGGAGTCCAGAGGGAGTAAGGAGTCCGGAGAGAGGAAGCAGTGCAGGGGGGCAGCGGGAAGGAGTCTGGAGAAGGGAAGGAGTCTGAGGGGAGGAAGGGTTAAGGGTAGAGGACGAAGTAAGGGTGGAAGTAGTAAGGCTGAAGGAAGGAGTCTGGAAGGGGGAAGGAGTAAGGGTGGGGGAAGAACTAACAGTGGAGGAAGGAGTCCAGAGCGAGGAAGGAGTAAGGGTGGAGGAAGAAGTCCGGGGAAGGGAAAGAGTATGGGCGGCGGAGGGAGGAGTCAGGGAGGGGATGGACTAAGGGGGGGAGGGAGTCCGGTTGGGGGGGGGGGGGGGTGGAAGGACTTCCAAGGGGGAAGAAAAGGAGTCTTGGGGGGAAGAATTCTAAGAGGGGGAGGAGTCCATAGGGGGGGGTGCCCAGGTGAACATGCAAGGGAGAGCTCTGTTGAGTCCATGACTGCCTCCTCTGGAGCAAACTGAGGTTGGGAGTGGTAGGAGGCAATGGTGAGAATGACCGAGGGTAGAGTGAGGAGGTACGGTGGGAGGGTAAGGGTGCGATGGTAGCGGTAGAAGGGAAAGCAAGGGTGGCTGGTGGGGACTTGGAGGCAGATATGGACTCTGGGGTAGAAAGGAGGAGGTCAGGGAGGTTAATGTGGATGGGGGTGGGATTTTTGGGAAGGAAGGGAATGTACACATTCACCTGGACATCCCTGAAAGAAAAGGAGGCGTGTGACTAGTAGATGACGGTGGGCTGGTGAAAGGTGATGCCAGGGAGGTCGACAGTGATGGGGGAAAGGAAATGGGTGACTGAGGGAGGGGAAAGGATGGTGGAGCGCAAGAAAAACTGTAACACTGCCATGCTTGCTAAATCGAAACTGAAATGAGAGTCATGGTGGTGAGAACAGGTGCTGCATGGGAGTGTGAGCAGTGGGAGGGCGGAGATGCAAGTCAGCTCAGATAGTCAGCTGAAAGCGAACCCCAGCAGGCAGCATTGAAAATGATTTGGACATTGAGATGAGTGTGAAGCAGGAAGAATCCGTATGCATGGGACAGTGCTTGCACAAGGCTCCGAAAGGCCCTGCCACACACACACAAACCTCTTCCTCCAGAATTACTTGTGGTCTGGCTGAACTGCTCGTGGTGGTGACAGTCATGGGGGGGGCAGATGCAGTGGGAGGATTCATGAAGCGTGTCAATGAAGCTGAAAGACACCATTACGCGTTATTCAGTAAAAGTGAATATATTTTCAGATTATAAAGTGTCAAAATGTGTTCACCCGTGTAACCAACTGTGATCAGAATTTCTCAACTTTTGAATGTCTTAGACTTCTAGGTGCTGCCCTGACATCCACAGCAAGGGTGGAGACAGCCTGTGCAATGGTCGGTGCTGTTGTCTCTGATGGCTTTGGCAAAGGTCCTCTGGAAAGCCGAGACCTTGGGGGCACTGGCTTGCTTTGGCTGTCCTCCTGTGGGCCAGCTGCTCGCTCTGCGGTGACAGAGGACAAGCAGGGGCTCACAGACAAAGGGAACTCAGAGTGCGAGGACAGCTTCTGAGATTCCTGAGAGGATGCCCCAGGGATATCCAGCTGCCGCTCCTCCTCCCTTCGGGTGCCCAAGCACCCATGCCTGACTTGAGGGGAAGGAGCACCTGGGGGAACGTGGAGGTGCCCCGTTTCCCTCTTGCGTTGCCACTACAGGAAGTCACCCATGGCTACTGCGATGGAGTGCAGTTCTGCGCGCATCACTGATTTCTGCTGGACCAGGGTTCTCCATGGCATCCGCCATCCTCTCCATGGAGACCTCAATGCCCATATGTGGGCACCACTTCATCTGAGAGCAGGCAGATGCACTTCTCCGACTCGTGTGCCACTCTGTTAAGGGTCTCCAACAGCTCAGCGTGATGTTCCCCCACCCTCTGCTGACTCTCCATGATGAATTGGAAGTCTGAGTCCCGAGGCTTGTCATCTGACTCAGATCTCACAGATGCCGCTTCCCCAGCAGTCCTCCAAGTGCCAGGGAGATCGGCTGACACGTGGTGCACCGCTGCGAACATGTGTCCATCCATGTGGTACACCACCAGACCAAGCCTGCTGTAGATCTAGGTTCCACCAAGGTGTGTATCTCTGTGCTGGTGGAGGGTGTGGGTAAGCACTGTGACAGGTCTTCCAGACTCTTATTTCCAGCTCTTCAACGGAGGAGGAGTCCTCTTGACTGGAGGTGAGGGTGTGGATGGAGCTGAGGGGCTGGCTGGCTGAGGGTGTTGGTCACTTGGCAGAGCTCCCTGTGACCAAAGTAGAGACAATTAGTCCATGTCAGCAAAAGCAGGAGAGAGAGCACTCACATTTGCGTTGAGAGAAGGATGTGTTGGTACAGGGTCCTCAGGTGGGTGCTCGCCACCAACCTCACAGTTATCGCAGGCACGCTCCAACTCCTCACTAGTCAGCATGATGGCATGCTCCTCAAAATGAGAGCAGGGCGTAATGTGGGCCAGTCCACCCTAGTCTGGGACCTCACCCTACTGTTGTGGGCCAGCTTCTCCTGCGTGAAAGCAGTTGGAGAGGGTGTGAGCAGAACACATGGCACTGCATGGAATGTTTGTGTGGTGAGCGAAGCCATGGATGGGATGAGGACACAAGCTCTAGAGAATATGAGCCTGTTGGAGATGTGAGGGTGTGCGTGAGAGTTAATGGTGCTGTCCCTTGAGGTGCAAGATCCTTGTGGATGTGTGATGGGTTTGTGAGTGTGTGAGTTGACAGATGAGCAGAGTGATTTACCCTGGCGCAACAGAGGAGATCATTCATCCTCTTGCGGCACTCGGTTGCTGTCCTCTTTTGCAGGGCGTTGGCACTGGCCACCGCTGCCATCACCTCCCAAACCGGATTGATGTTACTGCCCCTCCTGCGGCTAGAGCAGGGGTAGAGGACATCACGCAGGCCTCCACTGCATCCAAAACACACTCGAGACACGCGTCATTAAACCTGGGGGCTGCAGTCTTCTTGCCTTTCAGGGCCATGTCTTCTTTGCAGCAGTCCTTGTCTGGAAGCACTGAGAGGTGTTCATCCAGCTGCACTTTACATATGGTGCCTGGTGTGATGAAGCAGTGAGGCGATGGCGTGGTGGGTGACTCTGAGTGCCTGCCCAACACTGGAGCAGCGTATTTCCCAGGAATGCATGATTAATGAGGCGGGATTGGAACGATACAGTGTGAAAAGCTGCCATTGCAGCTGGCGAGTAAAACATCCTTTTTCCCACCCGCTACCACACTTAGTGGAAATCTGGAATGATACTGCCCATAGTGTTAATAAGTTACATTCACTTGGGGTTCAAGCCGTGCCTTCAAGGCTTTCAAGATTTCTGTTGTCTTTTTTTGCTCATCGGAGAGATTTAGAGTGGAATACAAATTGTAGCAGTCTCTCTCCAACAGTGTTAAAAGTGTTGTTACTTGTATTGGCTCCTGCTTGTTAATTAAATCTGTTGGAATCTCATAGTTTTGCCATTGTAAGTGGAAAAACTACCAATTCTGTCATGTATCACCTTTCATTTCAACAGGAGCTGGAAGAGGAAAATTAACAGCCATTTTGACTCACCCAGTGATTTATTTGCAGTTTGTTAGCTTTCCTTTTCAATGGCTTTTTCAGCAGCTCTGAACTTTGTGTTCCTCTTTCAGTAGCTGTGGCTTCTCTCCAGCTCTTCAAAACTCATTCAGCTCCACTTCTGAGATCATGTTAAAAGCTCAAAGAGTGGATTGCTTTTCGTACAATGTCTTTAGTTGAACTGAATGTAACATGGCTGCCTCCAGCCTGTGCCTCGTGGCAGAGGTCACATGACTTCAGCAAGCCAAATAAGACCTTTACTACATGATTGCATTTCACTCCCAAACAACGTGTTGCGGGATTGTAGGAAGTTACAAAGAGAGCGAGAGACAAGATGATACAGGGATTTGAACACAAGGATGAGAATTTTGAAGTTGAAGCTTTGGAGGTCCAGAAGCCAATGTAGCCCATGTATGCGATTGGTACCTGATTACAATTTGATCAATAATAAATTAAATTGCAACAATTAGACGGAGAGCAGACGGACGCCATGGGGAGAATTCTTGAATTCTTTCTCCGTCGGGGAGGGGGGGGGTTGCTGGGCGGTGGCGGGAGCAGGCACGGGCGGGCGCGCGCAGCCAATCTCTGCCCACGATTGGCTGCGCACCGCCATTTTACATGGGCAAGCCAATTAAGGCTGAGCGCTCCCGATGCGGGCAGGGGGATTAGACTGAGTCAGGGCCTGTGCTCTTTCATGCTTGAGCTGCCTCAGGGAGACTAGTTTGATTTTTAAAAATTTAAATAAAGAACAAAAGAATTTTTAAGACATGTCCCCTCATGTGACAGTGTCATGAGCTGGGACATGTCTGTGAATTATATTAAAAATTTTTATTAAAGTTTAAAAACCTTATCCTGCCTGTGAATGAGGTTTCATGATAAATGCGAAGGCCATCTAGGCTCTTCGCCTGCCCACCAATCTTAAGGTTGGACGGGCAGCTCTTTCAATTATTTTAATTGATATTTAAATGGCCTTAATAGGCCTGTGACAGTTCGGCAGGCGTGCAGCCAACTCTGGAGCGCACCCACCAAACTGAAGAGCTGAATGCCGCACAGTGACGTCGAGACACATGCCCGACATCACCGCAGGTCACTTTACGCGTCAGCGAGCGGTGCCCGGCCCCGCACACCAACCCGAAGATTCTGGCCGATGTGTGTGTGCATTCCAGTTATTTATTTCTTTTTACTGCATGAATATATGCATTTTTACCTTTTATGTACAAGTTTCTGGTAATCTAAATCACAGTAGTTCTTCACAATACACTTTCCTTAGTCACGGATTTGTCCCCTAGTAAGCATACCACAATTTTTTTAATCATTTTGTATCATCTACATCATGGTTTAAGGACTACAAGAACACAGATTGTTGGTTGCCCAGAACCCTAGCATAGCAGCTCAAGTGGGCAATCCTCTTGTACAGAGGATCAGAAGTCAAGCCTTTGGCTTCCTCTCCAACTAAGAGGGACAAGTGAAAAATCTGCTGCATTAACTGAATCAGACAGTAAGCTTGGTGGCGACTGGTTTCAAAAATAAGTACTAGTCAGGAAAGTGTACTTAACCCACTAACAGGGATGTATGGAATACTTTGTTGATTTCTACTTTATGAGAAGCATTATAAGAACATATGAAGTACGGGCAGGTGTAAGTCATTTCGCCTGCTCCACTGATCCACTTTCCTACCCTATCTCCATATCCCTCAATTTTCTCAGTATTCAAAAATCTACTGATATACATATATCCAAGGACTGAGCATTCACAACCCTTATGGGCAGAGGATGCCAAAGATTCACAAGCCTTTGGCTGATGAAGTTTCTTATCTCAAAAATGGCCGGTGCCTTACTCTGAGACTAGGGCCAAAATTTTAATGAAACAGCAGGTTGAGATTATGACTGTTGCTGGAACATAGCTGTTTAACTCAGTCACAACATTCATATCCCACTTTGACAGCCTGCAAATGTCAATGGAAGGATCTTTATTTAAAGGAACCCCAAAGATCAGAATGTCTGCACCCGACAATGGTTCTGAAGCCAAAGAACAAAAATGAAAGCAAGATGTGGGAAGGTTGACTCTCCCACACCCCCCCACCCCCACCCTCAACCCCCATTGTTCTCCCATCTCAGTTATCTAACTTTTGTCTGGAGGTGATGATGGACCCACAGAGACACGCTGTGTCCCAGAGATGGAAGAAAGAGCACAGCTTCATGGAACAAGCATGTGAGGCTGCAAGTCACGAAAGCAGGGAGCAGCCGGAGTATGGTTCCTAGAACTTGGATTCAATGCCACAAGAGATTCAATAATCTCATAAGGGCAGGAAAGGGGAGTTGCTTCAGGTGACAAACCCCACACTCCTCACATTTCCCCAAAATTCTCCTGCACAGCATCCCTCAGAACGATGCATCCTGCAATTTCACTGATTCCTCTTTCTCAAGGTGCCTCCTCACATCCCCATCTATTTACCTTCAACCTATTGCCAACTCACATCAATTCCTCACAGTCACACTCCACAAATGTTGTTATTCCATCCTCTTCACACAATCCATTTCTCACATTCATAACTCTCTGTTTTCTCTCCTTGCAGGAGAAAAGAGCGCATATCCACGGGGAGAGGCGAAGAACCAAGGCTGGCCTTCAACACACCATGAATGCTGCTGAGTCAGTGGCCTTGGAAATTGGCAGAGTGGCAGAGTCCGTGGGCATTGGTGATCGAGAGATGGTGGTCTCCCACATACCTGGTGACAGTACAGGTCGAGTATCCTTGATCCAAAATCCTCGGGGCCCTCTGCATTTCAGATTTCAGATCATTTTTGTTTTTAGAAAGCACATATAAACTTACATTACAATAGCGTAATCCTAGGTTAGCTATAGTCTAAAGTGTATAAAATGGCTAGAAAAGTAAGATGTAACACTGAATAATAAATATAGGGTACCTGTAATAAGTTTCTTTTTGATATGTTCACCACAAAAATTGCGAGATAAACAGTGCAGACAAACAATTAGACATCCTGCGCTAAAGGTCAATGAGGTTCAAAAAAAGGGCAGTTTTTGCATGTTAAGGCATAGTTTAGATAACCTGCGTGTGTGAAGCCGTATGCACGCCACTGTTAAACCCACTTGAACCTCTGCAACCGCAACACAAATTATTCCCACAGTTAAAAATCCCTTTATCATGTTCACACCCTTTGCTCATCTTCCATTCTGATCATACAATTCCTCTGAAGGCTAGTGTGCATGCTGAATTCAGGAGGCAACAGTAAATGAAAGACCCAATAGAAGAAAAACTGTTTTAGGGAGCTTTTTTTTTTAAATAAGAGCAGTGAAGTTGGAGAGGATAGAGAGGACAGGACTGCAGTGGCTGAATGAGGGGATATAAATAGTGAAGAAGTGAAAAGCAGTAGGAAACTTGGTGTTTGGGAAGTGGAGATGGCATGCAGGAATTTGAAAATTAGGATAAAAGTTTCAATCAACTCCCTATGCCTTCCACAGTGCCCAAGTCAACAGAGAGAAAGACCATACTAGCACTTTACCACTATCTCTCATCGTTCTCTCATAGGATACTTACCTCTTTTAAAAAAAAAAGCCAGTGGCAGCATTCATGGTCTTGAGGAACTTCTCTCTGTAACCAAGTCACTGAGCAGCATACAGAATTCAGTTGGACATGGGAAGAAACAATACCAAAAACATTGAGTAAAGGCACTCAAAAATAAAGATAAGCCAAATGTTTTGATAAAATTTGCAAGTGTCATCTCATCATATATCACATGGTCAGGCACCTCATCATCAGACCTCCAGGAACATGTCCAACTAGAATTGTCAGCTCTACTAGAAACACTAGGCCTATATTTGCGTAGCTTCTCTAATTTATGGTTTCAGCATTCATGAAATGAAAACCCAACCTTTGCATTTGCTTGGGCCTGGCACATACAAGTGGTGCTTTCATTTTTCCCACTCATGCTCTATCTTGCACAAATCACATGAGCAGAAGTATAGGGTGTGTAGCGTGTGCATGTAACTTAGTGATACGCAACATATGCAGGGTTTGGTAACATGTAGCTCAATTTCCCTTCCCGCACACTCTGCAAAGAAAGGAGGCAGTCCAAGCACTGCTATAGATGCCTGACAATGCAAAGAGCCAGAAATGAGGGAGCCAATGAGGGTGCGAATGACTATTTTGTTCTCCTTCTGCCAGTGCACTGTGTAACCAATAAGCAACTGTGCTGTCGACAGGTTCCTTTGCTTTATGGCAGCGGAGTTGCTGTGTTGTGGAAAGGGAGGAAAGAGACAATGTCTAGGGTGATGCTAGGTTTATTTCCACAGCAGAAGAAAAATCCTGAGTTTCCACAGCCCTCTTGTGAGATTGGGTGAGGCTGTGTTTGACTGAGAAATCTCCTATGATCAATTCACGAGAGTTGGCAAATCTGCTCCAGGTTTCAACTGTCCAATATAAATCACTTGAGTTTTCCCTTTCCAGTTTAAGGTAATACCTCAACCCACGAATAATGGTTACCTAAAAGGATTCTATTCTACATATAATGCAATTTCTCATCAGAACAACATGGGGAGTTTACCTGCATCTTTTCTGCAATATTCAGGTTTTCGTGCTCATAAGTTCCTCAAGAATATCTCAAGTCACAAGTGCTGCTAATCACATGAAACAAGTAACACCACTGTGTTTGGAAGTTTCATGAAGATGCTTTCTGCCTAATAACTCACTAAAGAAAGTTGTGTAGTTTGTGTTGGCCTGGAAGAAATTTATAAAAGGGTAGCAAGGATCAAAGTATTCTAAATAATCCAATTACCATGTAAAGCTGAGCTGGCATATATAACAAGCATGATTTTTCATGGTTCCAAGATGTGCACATAATGTCTGTATTCCATTCTTAGGGTTTAAAAGGTTATTTAAATCTTTTACATATGCTACAACCCTCAGGTTATTTTATGTATTCTATAGCTAAATTTATTTCGCTGTAGAAGCATTATGCAGTCATAACAGGCATGCAGTACTCAACATTTCCAGAACTAGGCTTTCCTAGTTCAAAAATAATACATAGCAGCATCTAAAATTCATGTAATAAGACACAGCATCACATTTAGACAACACTGATAAACAGCTTCAATTTTGCTCTTCTAAAATTATAAAGCAAAAACAGAAGTAATTCACAAGAAATCCTTACAAACATGCATAATTTCTGATTTGCCAATTCTGCCATCCTATTGAGCCTACAATATGTTATATGTTTTTGTTGGCATTTCTAGTTGCCAGCTGTTAAAGCTAAGCCATATTAATTCAGCATGGACATCCAGAACAATCCGTGCATACATATAGAACACCGACAGCAGAAATTATTGATGCTTTTGTGTTCACTGAATAATACAAAAAATGCTAATTTTGGACCAGAAAAAGAAAGTCCCATTGACTTCTGAAGGCCAATGTTGTAGACAGTTATGCAATATAATCAGATAAATGAGCTTAAACAACCTTTCAAAGTAGAACTTTACAAAGTACCAATCACTATAAAATTGTGCTAAAGAAACTATGATGATGAATTCAATGCGCAGTATTGGATGATAGATCTGGATCTTGATATGACTGAAGCAGATAACTAATCAGGGCAGTCAGCTATGTGTCATCAAAAGCCATCACTATTGGGACAATACAAGCTCACACCTTATTGCTAGTATATTGTAATTTTAAGATAATTTAGTAAACCATTTCCTTATACACGGTCGCGCAACATTTCCTGTAACCAGACTTCCAATTCTTCCATGAATCAGAAACCACAGTCCTATAAATATGGAAGCCCACACCAACCACCCTCCTTGCACACCCATTTGGCTGGTAAGGTCTCATTAATAAGCCATGATCGTTAGCTAATGATTAACTGTCTCCAAACACACCTGAACCAACCTGGCTCAAATATCAAAAGCAAAATCTGGAACAGTGGATCAACTCTATCACTATCACCATTTCTGTTGCCCATGGAGATTCTGGTTAGCTAATTAGCTAACCCTTCCCACTCCTAACACATTCCATCCCCCCACCCCCACCCCAAACCCCAAAGGAGAACAGTCAGCAATTGAACACTAGAAGACAACAGCCAGATCCAATCTAGGCTTACAAGAAGTCCCAAGAATCCTTTCCAAGTAAGCAGCAAAACTAACTATAAAACATGGTAGTATAGTGTGGCTTGTGACCACAGCATGAGCACAAGTCATACCTATATAATTGCAGTTCCACTTCTTGGGAGTTGTGGAGCTGCAGCAGTCACTATTTGCCTCTCTGCGTTCCACTAAACACTGAATACAGGAAATCATATTTACATTCCCAGCATAAAAGTAGTGTCTTCCAACAGCTGTTATCCCAAGCTCAGAGTTTGCTCATCAACTATATGACAAGCATCCTCTTTCAACGCAGAATAGCCTGTGTTTGTGCTGCAAACTTGATGTTCCATGCCAATGCTATTTTGAAGCTTATTCATTACCACCTGCTGAATCCTAAAACAGTTTCCTCCTTTTGGTGAAGTTCACTTTACAGCTTGGTCCTAGGATCTTGTGTATGCACCAGAAGAAGCAGGAGCTTTGAGTCATAAAGGTGAATTGTTTGGAAACACATATTTATTCTTGGCCTGCACTGGAGGTTTGCTGCCTTTGGAACGTCCTTTGCCCATCTCAGTACAGTTCCAAAGAGTATGTTAAAGTTATGAACAACAAGACAGCAGTTCCCAAACTGTGGGCCATGACCCCTGCACCAGAACAAGCAGATTATAACAGCTCCGAAGCCCTAAGATTGGTGACTGTCCCTTTCCTGCAATGCACAGGGTTTCAGCAAATATTATGAGTCAGGGGGTGGCAGACTAGGCAGAGGTCACGTGGGCACCACACATCAATTAAATCGAACCGCGGGAAAGAGGGGAAACTGTGATTGGAAGAACTGTGAAATTTGGAGGGGGGTTCGGGGAGGGAAGCTGTGATTGGAGGGTTGGGGTGAGGAGGAAAGAGCCTCATGGAAAGTTCCAGAGCTCCTGAATCACCTTGTACTCCACTCTGCCTAACTGAGAGTCATACTGATAATTAACAGCGGCTTGCTTCTAACAACATGGACAAGTTTTGATGCATAGCTTCTACCTCCAGCAGCAAGCCTTCTGACTCTGTTGCAAATGAAAAGCAAGATGGTAAGAACTGACGAAAGGTCATTGGCCTGAAATGTTAACTCTATCTCTCTCCACAGGTGGTGCCCGACCTGTTGAGTTTTTCTAGCTTTCTTCGTTCTTATTTAAGCTTAGATGACACTTGGAGACTGTTCGTAAGGAATACGTCAGGAAAGCACGATCATTTTTCCAACGTCAAAAAGAGGAGCTTTCGCAGCAACAAGTTCTGTTTAACCATCTCCAAACAAACTTAAAGAGCATCTTTTGTGGTGAGCTATTGGATTGCACAGGCAAAGAAGCCTCACACGATTGTGGAAGCTTTGATTTAACCTGCTGCAATTGATATGGTTGAAATAATGTGTAAGGAGGTGGAGGCAAATAAACTTACAGCTGTACCACTCAAACAGCACCATAAAGCGAAGAATTGAGGCAATAGCAGCTGATCAGGAAACCATTCTGGTGGAGCACCTGAAATGCACACCTGCTTTTGCTCTTCAAACTGGCATGAACACTGAGGGGTGTAATACACACATATTGGCTTTTGTGAGCTACATGTGGTATATTGGTATTCTTGAAGATATTCTGTTTTGTCTCCTGCTTCCTGACCATGCTATGGCACAGGAAATATTCAGTGTATTACAGGGGTACAGAGGACAAAAAAAATTCGCTGAATTTGGTACTGATGGTGCTCCATCCATAACAGGCCACAAGTCAGGTCTGTGTGCCTTGGTAAAGAAAGTTGTGTTGTGATGTGTTGTTGTTGATGTGGTATTGTTTCACATCAAGATCCGCTGGCTGTCAAGAGGAAGAGTACTGCAAAGATTTTCTAAACTGAGGGATCTGCTCCTTGTGTTCGCAACACCAAAAAAACAGAATTTGTTGATTTTCTCTGTGACCAAAACAAGATTTGCCTCCTTTTTTATGTCAGAAACATATTTGGAAAACTAAATGAACTGAAAGCAAATATGCAAGGAGCAAACACAAATATTCTTCAACTAAGTCATCAAATCACACCACAGAAAATTGCATTTTGGAAGAGTAATATGCTGAGGTTGAATTACGACTCATTCCCTCAACATTTCAAGTTTCTGTCTAACAACAAATTTGAACAGTGTTCTACTCGTGGTGACCGACTATCTCAGCAATCTGGAGGTGCACTTTGCATCCTTTCCCCACCCCGCGTCCCAATTTAGATGTGACAAAGTTCAACTGGGTCCAAAACCCCTTTCAGTGTCAGCCCAACAAAATGTTTTTGTCCACAGGTTAAACTGAACAGTTTATTGAAATTTTATTCAGCTGATTTTTGGAATAGAAAGCAAGTTTCAGAGTTTGTCAGGATTCTGGTTCAGTGTGAAGATTAACTATCCCGATATCATACCACATGCATTAAAAATGATGGTTTCTTTTGCCAGCACATGTTTGTGTGCAGCTGGATTTAGCCCACTTCTCTGCATCATATCTCAATATCGATCAAACCTGGAAGTCATATTGGAAATTAAATGTGCAGGATCAAACAAACTGCCAGATTTTGTGAGAGTGTGTCGCAATATGCATGCCCATTTGTCTCATTAGGTCCAGTGAGTACATAAAATGATAACATTTTTACAAAGTACTTTAAAAACAGATTTGCATATGTTTATGATGTTTTACATGTTTATCTTTAATATGCAAACTTTAATAATTAAATACTGAATATTACTTTGCTGCTTTTTTGTTGGTGTCAGGGGTCACGATAATTTTCAAGCATTAAAATGGGGTCACATTGGAAAATAGTTTGAGAGGCGCATTAGGAGATAAAACCACAAGAATACATGGTCCTGTACTGGTAAACAAAATGCAACTGGAGGCAGCCACACCAATTCTTACATGAAGTTAGAAATGTGCCACAACAATCAGTAAAAGTAAATTCCTGTTTATTCCAATTCAGTAATAGACCTAACAATTAGATTATATCAGTTGTTTTAGGATGCAATTAAGGCCCACCACTCCTTTAAAGGAAACAAGTAATAAATATACATAAAGATGCCACATCTACTCCAGGATTTTAGCTTCATTATGTAACATTTTATTTGCACAGGGTGTTAGAAAAACAATATAAAAGTAGCAAACATCTGTTCATAATCTGGAACAAGATCACTGAAAAAATACTTACACTGTGTGCATTCTGAAACAGTTGTAATTATAGGTAGGACTTAATAAGCGGATTGCTCAAAGCTCAAAATTAAATGCACTAGTTTTCTTTGAAGTTTTGGAAGGTTACATAAAGGAAACTTTGTTGCTATGGTTTTTATATTGCTCTTAACATTCCTAATCCTACAAAATTTTACTAATAACATACACATATTTGAGGAACAGTTAATCAAGCTGCATAAAGCTTGCCATTAGTTTGGTCATTTTATTTTTCATTTAACTAAAAGCACAGGTCAATTACATTCTTTTTGTGGTTATAGTGGTTGAAAGAAAATGAAAAGCATCTATACTGCATGCCTGTGATACAGAAATACTTCATTGAACAGACATTTCTGGAATGACTGAATGAAATTTTAGAGACTAATTTTTCTATGACTGAGTAACACATGCTTCTAAAAGATTCTCTTCGTGGTCCATGCTCAAATTGAATCCTGCACTGCACCATACAAGATAAAGTAATTCTTTAGAAATGTCTTCAGCTCCTCAATTTGGATAAATTGGAAGAATTCTAATTCGAAAACAACTAATACATTCTTTACTGAGCAGTCATCAAATAGAAAAGCCACATTTCGTCAATGCTTACTCAACATTTATTGCAACATACATTATCTAACTTTTACTTTGGAGGGTTAAGACTGTAATCTTTACTCTTGAATTATAACAAATATCTATACACAGTCATAAATTCTGCAAAGCTATAGCAATTCATGCACACGTTTTAGCTGTGACATAAACACGATGTTTCAAAAGTTTGTGCCAAGTCAATTAAACAACTGCAACCATGTATCTAAGTGTACAGTAACACCTGCAATAATGAAATTGCTACTGGCTATGGTGAAAGTGGGAGCACAGAACAATTACAAGCACCTTTAGTAAGCATTAAAAATAGATTTGCATATGTTTATGATGTATTACATGTTTATCTTTAATATGCAAACTTTAATAATTAAATACTGAATATTACTATGCTGTTTTGTTTTTGTTGGTGTCGGGGGTCATGTTAATTTTCAAGCATTAAAATGGGGTCACATTGGAAAATAGTTTGGGAGGTGTATTAGGAGATAAAACCACAAGAATACATAGTCCCATACTGGTAAACAAAAATGCAACTGGAGGCAGCCACACCAATTCTTACATGAAGTTAAAAATGTGCCACAACAATCACTAAAAGTAAATTCCTGTTTATTCCAATTCAGTAACAGACTGTAGGACTGTATCTTATAATATAAACTTGTGACCAAGCTATATAATGCTCAATTTGTTTCTACATATTGACTGTGTTGTCTAGCTGTGCATACATCACTGAGAGGAGAAGCAAAGACATTCATGAATAAGTCATTTGGAAGTATATGGAAACACCACCGAGTATCCCCACTGTAATTTTTTTTTCCATTTATCTATCACTCTCAACTTTTTTGTTAAATGTACTTATATGATAGTCCGACACAGCACGCAAATAAATTACGACACTGTGGTGTTGACCCACAAGGTTGACTGGAGGCAATGGTTACAAGGTACTGATTTAAGTGTACGCTCAATTTTGCAGCAGAAAAAAAAATCTACAATTGGTTGTTAAGCATGAAGACAGTCATGTGTACAACATAAAGCAAGATTTCTACTTGGATTCGGGATGTAGCATTCATGAGGAGTATTAACTGTTGGAACCAAGGACATGTGTTAGAATATAGTTCCTCCTAATAAATATTCATGGGTAAAAACTATCACTACCACCAACAATCCTTCAACAAGGGTTCCTGATTTGCCCATGTAGTGTTTAAGAGCTTAGCACAGATAGGGCTATTGAGATGATGCCAATCTGTGATATATCAATCTTGCACTTTTACTGTATTTGCCATGTACCTTAATTATGCAGTTTTAGCCTTATTCGAAAACCAAAAAAATTCAACCCATATTCATGCCTCCGCGATTCTTCATTATACAAATTCATGGCCATGGCCAGCCACACATTTTCATACCTTCCCACCCAGTCCTTAAACAGGAGAACCACACTAGGTGAAATAGTTAATTCTGTTCTTAGCCATAATCTTCAATCAGTGCTACCTCCAAAGCAGCAATTTTGCATCAAAACAAGGTATTGATAGGGAAGGTAAGGGGCGAGGAGAGACGGGTGGGGAAGAGACGGGTGGGGGTGAGGAGGGAGGTCGGGGGAGAGGAGGGGGCAGAGAGAGAGATAAGTGGGCAAGGGGAGAGGAGGGGTCATTGGAGAGAGAGGAGGGTGCAGGTGAGACAGAGGAGGGGAAGTGGGGGTGAGAGAGAGGAGGGGGCAGGGAGAGGTGGGTGTGTGAGAAGGGGGAGTGGGGGAGAGAGGAGGGTAGCGGGGGAGAGAGGAGAAGAGCGAGGGAGAGGATGGGAGTGGAGGGAGGGGAATGGAGGGAGAGGAGGAAGGTGGAAGCAAAGGGAAGGAGGCAGAGGAGAGCAGAGTGCAGGGGCAGGGAAAAGAGTGGAGGGGAAGAGGGAGGAGGGGAGAAGAGCGCAGGGTGGGGAAGTGTGCGGAGTGGGTAAGAGTGTGGGGTGAAGGGTACGGAGGAAGAGAGTGGGTTGGGAAAGAGCACAGGTGGCGGTGGAAGAGCCCGAAGGATATAGCTCCAATTCAGGATGGTGTAGAACTTTGTGAGGATCTTACAGGTGGTGGTGTTCCCATGTATCTGCTGCCCTTGTCCTTCTAGGTGGTAGAGGTCAGTGGTTTGGTAGCTGCTGTCGAAGTTACATTGGTGTGTTGCTGCAGCGTATCTTGTATATAGTGTACACTGCTGCCACTGTGTGACAGTGATGAAGGGTGTTAAGTGTTTATTTGGGTTGGTGGATCGGGTGTCAATTAAGTGGCCTGCTTTGCCTGGATTATGCCGCGTGTCTCGAGTATTGCTGGACTCGCAACTCATCCAGGCAAGTGGAGAGTATTCCATCACACTCCAGACCTATACCTTGTAGATGGTGGACAAGCTTGAGGGAGCCAGAAGGTGAGTTACTGCCTCAAAATTACAAGCCTCTGACCTACTCTTGTAGCCCCAGTATTTATATGGCAGGTCCAATTCAGTTTCTACTAAATGGCAATACTCAGGGTGTTAATAGTGAGGGATTCAGCAATGGATGGTTAGATTCTCTCTTAAAGGACATGGCCATTGCCTGGAATTTGTGTGGCATGTATGTTACTTGTCATTTTTCAACCTAAGTTTGAATGATGTCCAGGTCTTGCTGAATGCCGGCATTGACTGCTTCATTATCAGAGAAATTGCAAATAGAATGAACACTGTGCAATCATCAGTGAACATCCACACTTCTGACCTTATGATGGAGGGAAGGGAATTGATGAAGCAGCTGAAGATGCTTGGACCTGTGACGCTACCCTGTAGAACCTCTGTAGTGATGTCCTGGGACTGAGACGAATTGGCTGGAGTTTATGGTTGGGATAGTGACCGAACAACCTGCAAATTTTCAGCTGATCAAAGACAGTTAGCATGGTTCTGTGAAAAATCAGTCATGCCAGATGAATCTGATAGAATTCTTTGAAAAGGTTACCAAAGTAATGGACATGTTATTCATATGGAACTCCAGAAGGAATCAGAAGGGACTGTTAGCTAATGTTAAAAATCATGGAATTAAAAGCAATCTTGTGACCTGGTTATGAAATTGGCTGAGCAGCAAAAGGCGTCTGCCCAGCTCCATTCCCACCTTGAGCCAGCATCATGAGGAGGCAGTTCCGACTCTAGACCACCCCCAACTCCCTGGGGTAAAAACATCACATGCGTGCACGTTCAATCAGATCTTGAGAAAGTGACATAGGGAAATGGCCCGACTCACAATTTCGAAGCCAATTATGAAAATTGGGGAGGGGGGTTCAGCAGACAGCCCTCCATTGACATGCACCTTGTCAGCCACTGGCAATGCATGCTCACCTGCTCTGCTGGGAAGGATATATTGTTCCAGGGGATTTCAAGTGTCAACAGTGACCTGCTGTGAGAGCCTGAGCCACCGCTGTTCAGACATGTTAGGAGAGTTGATCCTCTGCCTATTGACCCAGTATGGGAGGGGTCTTGTCTTCATTCCAGCTAGGTCTGCCTTGTGGAGAGGCATGCAGCTAAGAAGGCAGTTTGTGCTACTACTGGTGCTGCTTCTCCTCTTATCCCTCATCAAAGGTGCAAGCTGCAGCTGCATAAGCTGTTCCCATGCCACGGTGAAGGCTAGAAGTACATAAGTGCAACTGTAAGTGAGTGAAGTGCAAGACATGTGAAGTGCCTTCCAAGAAGTTGACAATCATCTGTCAAGCATTCACAGCACTCTCTCAGAGAAGAAGTGTTTGAACAGCAATTTCTCACCAGGACATGGCTGGAGCTCTTCAGTTTCATGGAGAAGTTCTTGCTACTCTGAACTCACTTCAGTGACCCTAGCAAGCTGTGACATGTCAGGGAACGGATGTCATAGTTGTGAAATCCAAAATAGAAGGATAAAACAATTTTTAATTGGCTTAAGTACCATAGTTACTTACCTTACAAATCCAAGTTGATTCCCTACTCACCTTCAATCCCACCCTGTTAAAATCTGGAAGTGGGCAGGAGGATGTCGGGATCCCAACCCAACGTTACTTTTCGGGGGTTTTACTCCCTGCATGCGTGCAAACCCACCTGCCCTTGTCTGAGAAAACTGCCCCCATAGAGTGCAAAGCGAGCAAGCAATGCTAAACATTTCTCTTTTGGCCCCAGCTGTAGTAATACGTCCAATTCTGGGAACCACACCTTAGGAAGGACATGAAGGCTTTGGAAAGGATAAAAAAGAGATTTACTATAATAGTCTTAGGAATGAGGGAGTGCAGTTAGGTGGACAGACTGGAGAAGCTGAGGTTGGCTTCCTTGGAGCAGAGAAGGCTAGGAGGAGACTGATAGAGGTGTTTAAATTCATGACTTTTTAGATAGAGTAAAGAAAAATAAACTGTTCCCAATAGCTAAAGGGTCACTAATGATTGTGCACAAATTTAAAGTGATTGGCAAAAGAGCCGAAGGCAACATGAAGAAAAACTTTTTCACATTGGTGTTTAGGGTTTGGAAGGCACTGTCTGATGGATACAGATTCAATGGTAGCCTTCAAAAGGGAATTGGATGTACTGCAGTGCTGTGGGGAAAGAGCAGCAAGTGAGACTACAAAACAGCTGGCTGCACTACATCTCACCTAGATATGCTTTGGATCTTGGTATCCAAAATGGAAAACTATTTGCCAGACATCATCCATATCTCTATCAGCACAAAAAGACACCAAATAAAGTTAACACAAAACTAGTGCTTTACTTTTCCACTTATTTTTTGGAGACAATCTTCCCTACACTAAGTTAAGGGTCCGACCACCTTAATAGTTTAACTCTCACCCCCAAATCAGAAAGTTGCAGTTTCAACTTCCTTCCAGGACTCGAGCAATAGACCAAGCTGATACATCTGTAGAGTAGTAAGGGAATGCTTGTCTTGTTAAACATGGAGTCTTCCAAATGAAACTGACAAATTGAGTTCCATCTACCTGTTCAGGTCGATGTAAAAGATCTCATGGCAATTGAAGAAGGGCAGACTCCGCACAGTATCCTAACCTGTATTCTTCCCTCAAACGCCACCATTAAAAAAAGGAAACCAGCTTGGCTCATCCGAATTCCTATATTTTTGGGTCATCCACCAATTTGTGGGTGTTTTACTGATGACTCCAGCAGAAATCCATGAACCAATACAATCACACCTCAATGGAGCCACATCAATTTTTCATTCATGAGGGGGAAGCATTAACTTCAAAGAAAATGTTTTATTTTCTGTTATCAACTCATTTTCAATTAACTTGTAATTTCTCATGTTTTTATCTTTCTTAAAAGCCACAGTGCAGAGTAGGCCATGCACATTTAAATGCATGGTTACATCATGGGGGTACAGGGTTCACCAACTGGAAGCTCAAAAAACAGAAGATTAACTTCCATAATACTGCTATGACCAACCCAGGAAAAACGTTACAGGGGCATTTAAATTGGGAATGGGGGAAAGGGTTATTTAACTGAGAGTCAAGAATCATTGAGTCTAGTAAGGAAAAATCTGTTTGCTTTCTAATTGGCATGAGAAGGCAGAGCGTATGAGACGGAGGTGACGGACAATGAAAAGAGAAAGCATAGCAGCAGGGTGTTTGGAGGCAGGCAGTCATGAACTGGCACTCCCTCGGTCTGACAACCATCAAGTCTGCATGAAACCAGGGTTGGTTTGCAGAATGTAGAACGGCATGTCAGGAACAGCACTAGATGTATCTTGGAATCAGATATAGAAACATAGAAACTAGGAGCAGGAATAGGCCATTCGGCCCTTCGAGCCTGCTCCACCATTCAATATGATCATGGCTGATCCTCGATCTCAACGCCATATTCCCGCTTTCTCTCCATACCCCTTGATGCCTCTAATAGCCAAAAAATTATCAATTTCTTTCTTGAATATACTCAGTGACCCGGCCTCCACAGCCTTCTGTGGTAGCAATTCCACAGGTTGACCATCCTGAGTGAAGAAATCTTTCCTCATCTCAGTCCTAAATGGCCTGCCCCGTATCCCGAGACTGTAGCCCCTGGTTCTAGGCTCCCCAACCAGGGGAAACATCCTTCCTGCATCTAGTCTGTCTAGCCCTGTTAGAATTTTATCTCTAGTGAATGCAGGCCCAGTCGAACCAATCTCACCTCATACGACATCCCCGGTATCCCCGGTATCAGCCTAGTGAACCTTCGCTAAGCTCCCTCTATGGCAAGTGTATCCTTTCTTAGGTAGGGAGTCCAAAACTGCACGCAATACTCCAGGTGTGGTCTCACCAAGGTCTTGTACAACTGCAGTAAGACATCCCTACTTCTGAACTCAAATCCTCTTGCAATGAAGGCTAACATAGCATTTGCCTTCTTAATTGCTTGCTGCACCTGCCTATTTACTTTCATTGACTGGTGTACAAGGGCACCCAGATCCCCATGTGCATCCACATTTCCCAATATATCACCATTTAAATAATACTCTGCCTTTCTGTTTTTCACACCAAAGCGTATATCTTCACATTTATCCAAGTTATGCTGCATCTGCCATGTGTTTGTCCACACACACTTGTCTAAATCACCCTGAAGCCTCCTTGCATCCTCCTCACAACCCCGCCCAGTTTTGTGTCGCCAGCAAACTTAGAAATATTGCATTTGGTTTCCTCATCCAAGTCATTAATATATATCGTGAATAGCTAGGGCCAAGCACTGATCCCTGCAGTACACCACTAGTCACTGCCTGCCATCCAGAAAAGGATCCATTTATTCTCATTCTCTGTTGTCTGTCAACCAATTTGCAATCCATGCCAGTATATTATCCCCGAACCCATGTGCTTTAATTGAATCTAGTATGGCTGCTACACAGGGAGACGGCTCCTCATCCTCATCCTCAATCATGGAGTCCAGCACGAGTGCCAGAAACAAGGTTGACGTGTTTCTAAGTGTCTTCAGCCAGAAGTGCTCGTGGATGATCTTGCTCAGCTACCTCCTGAGTTCCCACCCCCACCAAATGTTCAACCAATCTGGTTCATTCCATGTGGCATTAAGAATTGATTGGAGGCACTACAAAGGAACAGCTATAGGCCCCAACGACATCACCAAAACTGAAGACCTGAGCTAAGTGCTTCCTTAGTCAACCTGCTTCAGCTTTGACACTGACATCTATCTGGAAATATGGAAGATTACTCAGTTATGCCCTATCTACAAAAAATACAGGATAAAGCAAGCCCAGGCAATTACATCAAAATCACATTTATTGCCCATCCCTAATTTTCTTGATGAAATGATGGTGGAGTAGCTTCTTGAGTCACTGCAGTCCTTGTAGTGATAATGCTCCCATCTAACTGTGAATGGTGGAGATGGTGAGGCCGAACTTCAATTAATCCAAATCTCTGCTGTCCTCCCCCATACAAAGTTGCAAACTCTCATTACTTCTGTTCTGGCCAAGTTGCACTGGCTTCCCATCGCATAGCATAGCAATTTCAAGGCCCTTGGCATTAGCTTTAAACTCCTCCAGAACATCAATCCTCCTGACCTATACAAGTTTCTCCAACTGCATATCCTAGCATGCTCCTTTAACCCTGAATTAGTGCTTATGCTTTCTCTTTCAGCTCTGCCAGAGGTCACCATTCTTGCAGTTTTGCTGCATCTTGTCGTCTGGAATTCTCCCCACAAATCATGCTGCCTGTCTATTTGTCTAATTTTTTTGAAAAGATATTTTAGAAAAGCTAATGTTTAAATTGTGCTTTTGTCAAAAAGAAGGGAGATGACCAAGAAAAATTGTTTGCATATGCATACGGCTCAAAACAACTACGTAAGACACACATCTTGAAAAGGAAGGGGAAAAAATAACTTGTTATATTTCTCTATCACTGTATTGGCAGGTCTACAAATCATAATCATGCTTATGCATTAACTTTCTTATTGCATCTGTTTACAATGCACAGTTTTACTTAGGGAAAATAAATAAAAATTGCATGTGCCGTACATCGGTATAGGTAAACACATTTTGATTCAACAGTAGCATAAAATAAATACTACCTGTTAAAATTTGTCATTTAAAACAAGCAACATTTTATCCTCCTAAGATTTGCAGAAAATGTTAAACTTCTCATAACTATTTGGTGAAGGAGGGGCCCAGAAGTCAATCTTTACTCAGTTTAGATTTATTCGCAAATATAAATGTACATAGCTCCTCAACCGTGCAAATAAGTGTTTCTATACTCTTTTTGAGAAACTCATGAAAAATAAATGATCAATCCCTTGGAAGGGGGCACTTTTATGTTATTCTAACAAATTAGAATAACACTTCTAGGGGTGATGATGCATTCCAGCACTCCCAGCACCCACTGGTCATGGAAGGCCTCAAGTGTACTGGTGGACAGTGCATACTCCCTCTCCGGGGACAACTGGGTGCGGATGTAGCCGCGGAAGAGAGGCAGGCAGTGAGGCTGAACAACTGCTCGCTGTTTGGACCTATGTGGCGATCTTTGCCAAATGACTCTTCACATATTCTCAACTAATGAATGTCCTCCATCTGTTTATCCTTATGCTTAATTTAAACAATTGACAGAAAGGACTCAGATTTGTGGTACATAGCCTACAGTCACCAAAATTCTCAGTCTCAATTTTGAGTCAAAATAGTATATTGGACAACAAACAAAACTAAGAAATTCAACCATTAGTATTTTTCTCATTTAAGAAAAAGTTAAAAAATACTAACTCAGAATATTCCAAGTGCACTAATGTTAAAACTATCTTGGCAATTATCACCAAATTTATAAATGTTCTGACTTGGTCTATCAAAAGTGAACATGATTAAATAAGATCCAAAATGACTACAATAATTTTGAAACAAATTTATTTTGAACTTGCCATTAGCACTGATGAGTAAATATGGGTGGCATTTTCCTATCAAGCTAGCAAGTCTAGTTAAGGTAAAATTTCTGCTCTTGGAACTGAAGCAGCATGACCTCTGAAAGGAAAGCAAAATATTTGCCAAAATCAAGTTAATTATATATCCATGGCAAACTCCAGACCAGGACTGTGCCTTTGGTGAGTTTGCTGTTAGAAGTAAGTGATGCACAGCTACAGCTCTTGTAAATTGCAGTTGCTTTTAAAGAGACAGAGAAAGACAAATGTATCTAGAAAGAAGTGAATTAGCTCCATTCTCCTTTACATATTTTAGAGGCCTATGAAATGAAGTGCAACAAAGGAAATTTCTTTATTGGCATCCCAAGACCAACCCTTAAAGGAAATATGCTGGTGACTTGGCAAAAATTGTCTGTTGGGACAATTGCAGCATTCAAAATACAGATGACATGGAGGCATTTGAGGAAAAAGATTAATAACTTCCAGAAGACTGCCAAGATAAGGCTAGCCAACATTACAATATTTTGAGTAAAGTATGCAGGAAATTAAAGATTTCCTCTCACTCTGTTACATCCTGACTGATGCTGCAAGTTAAGGCCAAACAAAAATGCTCTATCCAAGTGCCATTTACATGCTCATACTGAAACAGATGACACTTCATTGCTGCCACTTCACATTGCAGCTGCTTCACCTTATCATTTGCTAAAAGTTGCCACAACAAAACAAGTCTACAACAGCAACAACAACAACTCATAAGTTGTTTATTGAACCTATATGATGAATAGCCATTTATACACACATTAACTGCTCAGCAGGTTAACAATTTGGTTTGATCCATCTTTGCACTCTAAGCATCCAGCAATTCTGCTTTTTGGCAAAGGAAGGTTTAAACAGGAGAGAATAGACCCAAAACAGAGAGGCCTTCCCTCAGTTCAGACTCTTCAGTTAGTATGAGCAGACCATATAGTAGCAGAGAACATAGCAGAAGGTGGCCATGGTGAAGCTGAAGAATTTTGAGAAAATCAGGGTTTGTACCACCTTCTTCTCGCTAACAATCACCTGTTACTCATTCATACATTTATCCATAGAACCATAGAAGTTTATATGATAGGAGACAGCCACTCAGTTTTTTGTGCCTCAGATGGCTCTTGGCTAGACCAATTCAAAACTAATGTAACTGCCCTACTCTCCCCACTAAACCTTGCCTCTTCTACCGCTTAAAATATTTATCCAAGGTTCCCTCAAGAGATGCAATGGTCTCAGTCTTGACTACTCCATTTTGGCAAAGCACTCCATGAACTTTCTGCATAAAGACATTTTTCCTCACTCTACCAGCAATAGCAATCCAGATACTCCTCAGAACCTTAAGCAGTCCATGTCCAAATGCTGCAAGACCTACAACACCTCTGCCTGATGTTCCCTGCCTCTTCACCGCGTCCTGAGGCTCGTCATTTGACTCAAACTTCGCAGAGACCTGTTCCCCAGCAGTCCTCCGAGGGCCGGTGACCTTGGCTGTTCCTATCTCCTCCTGCTGCGAACCCATGTCCATGAAGTGACCTCCAGAATGTGAGGCCCTGCCTGAACTAGTCCTAGTACCCACCTAGGTGTGTGTCTCTGGGTTGGTGGAGGGTGCAGGTAACTGCTGTAATGGCTCAACAGGTGCAATATTATTATAACCCTCCTCACTCCTCTGGATTGCTGGGGGAGGCCAGCCTTGCCATCTCCACATTCATGGTCTCGATGCTCCCGTGCCAGCTCAGAAACCCACTCTTCAAACGGCATCTCTCTCATGCCTGTTGTGCGTTAACTTGTCCTATACAAGGAGAAAAGATGCTTTGAGAATAATTGGGGTGCAGGAGGTTTTTTGCATGTTACCAATCTTTACTACAAACCCACTGGCAAATGTGTGCCATGTGAAAAATGCACTGCAACTAATCCACAAGGGTTCTTCCGCAGCACCCTCCAAAGCTGCATGCTCCTGCAGCTTGAAGGACAAGGCCAACAGCGGCATGGCATTAGCAACAAATGCTATTGTCCTCTACGCCAACCCCCTCCCTCAAAATTTGAGCTCTGTGTGGCAAGGTCAGAGATCTGCAGTCGCCTCCCTACCTGAAGACTACATGAACTGCAGTGGGGCAATGAGGCATCACCACAGCATGCTAAGACTCACTTTTATGCATGGGCAGTGCAGGTGGTGGTCTTGCCACTGAGGCCCATGTCAGATCCCATTCAGTGAGGTGAGTATGGTGAATACAGAGTTTACTTACCCTGGTGGCGCAGATGAGATCATTCATCCTTTTTCTGCACTGCAGGGCAGTCCTCTTGTGAGTGGTGTTGGCACTCACCACCATGGTGACTGCCTCCCATGCAGGGGTGATGAGATGGTGGACCTCCTCCTCCTATCCTTTGGGTAAAGGATGTCCCTCCTTTCTTCCACTGCATTCAGCAGTACTTCCAGCGATGTATCGCTGAATCTGGGGGCCTGTGCTCCTTGGCTTCTGCGTTCCACGTCCTGATCCGTTGTAAAGAGCGAGGTAACAGTAGCTATTTGGATGCCTTCTAAAAAGGGTGCCCGGATACAACGGCAGGGCGTGTGAGATCCTGCCCCTCCGCCATATGGAACATCAGGAAAACCCCAGCTGCATAATTAATAAGCCCAGCATCACGTGATTTCCTGCTGAGTTCCACAGCAGTAAACACTCTCGCTTCCCAGTCCCGCCACTGAACTTAGGCCCGGAGCAGACCATTCCACTCTATAACCCAGTTAATCTTTGTTTTTGCAACTCATTATTTTCTAAACTTTTTGGTCATCATTAGACCCTAAATATTCATTATTTCCTCTCCATAATCCCCTCCAAGTCACACACCATCCTGACTTGGAACTATATTGCTGTTCCTTCATTGCTGCTGGGTCAAAATCTTGGAACTCCCTTCCTAACAGCACTGTGAGTGCACCTAGACCAGATGAACTGCAGCATTTCAAAAAGGCAGCTCATCACCACCTTCTCAAGGGCAATTAGGGATGAGTAACAAATGCTGTCCTTGCCAGTGACGCTCACATCCCAGGAAAGAATTTTTTAAAAATTGAGCATCTTAAAAATCAACTCAGATGCATACTCTTACAGCATCAGTGTAGGCTTAAACATATTCTTTATGACTCATTTGAATAAGACTACCTAACTGTGGCAAACCTTGTTTGAACCTGTCCAAACTATCTGTAGTTAAAATATTAACAGCAGAAGAGAGCCTTTCGTCCAATCAATTTTGGCTAGACTTAAAGCCATAGAAGTAGAATTATATATATTTTAAAATGTATTAATTCTCAGGATGTGCCTTTGTTGTGTCCCAATCCAATGCCTAGGAGGAAGTGGAGTGGTTCATCCAGTTTTATTCTTATTATACTTCATTGCAGCAGTTTGATACAACTGAGGTCATTCACAATCTGCAATGATGGTATTTGGATTCATTTCTCTAGATTATTAGTTCAGGCCTCTGTATTTATTTTTTTTATTTATTCATTCATGGGACATAAGAGCCACTGGCTTATTCAGTATTTATTGCCCATCCCTAGTTGCCCTCAGGAAGATGGCAGTGGTGAGCTGCCTTCTTGAACTGCTGTGGTCTGAGTAGTGAAGGCACTCACACAGTGCTAGATAGAGAGCTCCTGGATTGGTCCTGCAACAATGGAGGAACAGCAATATATTTCTAAATCAGGATAACGTGCAACTTGGAGATGGAGAATTCCCATGCCCCTGCTGTCCTTGTCCTCTTAGGTGGTAGAGGTTACAGGCTTGGGAGTGACTGTCGAAGAAGTCTTGATGAGTTGCTGCAGTGCTATGTTGTGTTGGTGGTGGAGGGAGTGAAAGGTTACAGTGGTAGTGGTAGATGGGATGTTGGTCAAACAGACTACATTGTCCTGCATCTTGAATTTGCTGGAGCTGCACATGTTCAGGCAAGTGGAAATTACTAATCCGGTAACATTTCCATTGCACTCCCATACCCATATTCTACCCAATTCTACATACATTTTTCTTATGGCTTCCTCCCTAAACATTTTGTTATAACCAGTTTTTGCATCCCTCACAGGTAAATTTCATTAAGACTAGAAAGGTCATCATTCATTCCAAACTCATTCTTCTCAATACAAAATAAAGCAACTTTTTTTAGTCTTAATTTAACTTGAAAGTTATTCCATATTGACTGCATTTGTTTATGCAACTAAATTCAATTTACTAACTGCTGAAGTGAACAAAAGCATTATAAAATACATAAAGACTCTGCAAAAGCTGGCCACTGTTTTTAGCCAGTTGCTTTATCAGTACAAGTTCAATATAAGCAAGGTATAGTTCCAAATATTTTATGTTCACTATAGCAATGGCTTATTATTAATCTTAGATCATTACTTACCGAGCTCATTAATTAAACTTCTTGCTTTGGAAACAAATGGGCCAACTTCACTAGGTTGCATTTTTGCTCTTTCTTTCAAATCAGCACCTGCAATAAATGAAACACTCTTAATTTGAACAGCAGGTCCTTAGCAAAAATGATTGCAAAGCTAAGATATCGCAGCTGATTCACTGTAAATCTAACAGTTTAGTATCTGTATCTAGAAGCATAATTTAAGTAAAACATGATGCATACGTCAATAAGACCAAAGTTTACATTTCTGAGCCCCCAGTCTGCACTTTAGCATCCATTCAAATGAAAATTGTGGAAAACTGTCTGGCGGGAAGCCTAGAAGAAATTCCAAGCCAGAATATACAACCAAAACAGAGTATCTGAAGGACCCAATTACAGATTAGAACAAGGAAATGGCAAATTTGTACAAAGCGTAACTAATTTAAACTGGTCATGTTAATCACCAATTGTATTTAAGATATTCTAATCAGTGACAAAAGATAGAATATTTATGACCACAGAATCATAGAAATTTACAACGCAGGAGGTCATACAGTCCGTTGTGTCTATGCTGACTGAAGAAGTGTTATCCAATTTAATCCCACTTACCAGCTCTTGGCCATTGTCGTGTATTTCATAACGCTTCTAAGTGCGTATGCAAGTATCTTTTAAATGAGATGAGGGTTTCTGTCTCTACCACCCTTTCAGGCAGCAAGTTCCAGAATCCCACCACTCTCTAGATAAAAATATTTCTCAACTGCCCTCTAATCCTTCTACCAATTACTTTAATTCTATGCTCCCTGATTACTAACCTCTGCTATGAGAAATAATCCTTCATACCACACCATCTAGGACACTCAAAATTTTATACACCTCAATTAGATTTCCTCTCAGCCTCCTCAGTTCTAAACAACCACAGCCTATCCAACCTTTCCTCATGGTTAAAATTCTTCAGTCCTGGCAACATCCTCATAAATCTCCTCTGTACACTGTCTAGTGCAATCACATCCTTCCTATAATATGGTGACCAGAACTATATGCAGTTCTTTAGCTGTGGCCTAACTAGTGTTTTATGCAGACCACACTTCAAAAATATTTGACTGATTGTGAAGACTTTGGAGACTTCCAGTGGTTGTGAAAAGCGTGAAAGTATCCTTAATGTCTTTTTAACCACCTTATCTGCCTGTCCTGCTATCTTCAGGAATCTGTGGACATGCACACCAAGGCCCCTCTGCTCCTCCCGGCTTCTCAGTGTCTTATTTATTCTGCATTCCCTTGCCCCTGCATTACCTCAAACTCTCTGGGTGAATTCCATTTGCCATTATTCTTCCCACTTGAGGAGTCCTAGATGTCTTCCCACAGTCTAAATCTTTCTTCCTCACTTAACCACACAGTCGATATTTGTATCATCTGCAAACTTCTTAATCAGCGCCTTCCCCACCACGTTTAAATCTAAATCATTGATCTGTACCATGAAAGGCAAGGGACTTAGCACTGAGTCTGGCAGAATTCTACAGGAAAGATCCTTCCAATCACAAAATCACCCATCGACCATTGTTCTTTGTTTTCTGCCAGTCCTGTTGGGCTGAAGAGTCAGTTTCTATGCTGTAAAGTCTATGTAATAAATATTGACCCAGGAAATTAGAAATTAAAAATATCAGAGCAGCTTACCTGTTTCCCAAATATTAACTTTAAACAAAGCACAATCACCATCAGTCCTTTTTTAAATCAATTAACAATAAAGAGTCATGTTCAATTTAAATTCCAGTTGAATTATCCATTGCTGTGATAATTTTCTGCTTCTCCCTTATGTAATTCTACACTCATTGCCAGGGGTCTGTTGCACTTTCAAAATACATTTCTGCCAGTTGAGGCAACAAAAGCTGTAAAATAACAGCTTCTGCTCACTGTCAATATTTCCCTTAGAAGATAATGCACCACACTTGGTTATATGCTTGGTTATGGCATTTCCCAATTAAGGGCAGAAGGAATGGTTCCATCAATCACTGCTTCCTTCTTTTCATATCAGTGCTCGAAATTGCTGTAGTTATGTCTAGAATTGGTAATACTGTACCTAATTTTTTTTTTAAATGTAATATTATAATGCATCAACAGTTCCACTCAGTCATAAGCCTACAATTTTCATCTAAAAGAGAACTTCCAAGCTATTTATTTAATGTAATTTACTTATTTTTCCCAATTTATCTTAAAGCCCCTCATAATTTTGAGCAACAATCAGATCTCTTCATCTTTTCTGCTCCTATGAAAAGTCTTTCCTCATAACTAACACCTGTTGTGCAATTATATTAAGCTTGCACAAATGCGAACATTTAGTATCTTTAGTGGATAGAAATTCCATTTAATTTGTAAAGCAATATAGAGGTAGCTGAATTTTCTTTTACCATGTCGTAACAAAACATGTTTTTTATTTGGTACATATATATATATATATATATATATATATATACGAGAAGACAATAATTAATTTTGTTAATAATTACACTGTATATTGTAAATTCATCTCCGACTAAGTATGCTAGTTTCATCAGCCTAATTATATAAGGTAATAAATGCTTGTAGTGAACTCTGAGCAGCTCTGATGAACTTATAAACCACAAGAGTGAAACTTCAGTAAGTTATGAACATCAATAAAATCACAACTGAATCAGCCTTGCAAACAAAGTCAACTATGGCTGGAATTTTCTGGCCCCGTTGGAGTTGATCGCCATGGCGGGTGGTGGGGGGGTGGGGGGCGCAGGGGAAACAACAATATGGAAGACAGTCAAAAATCTGTTTCACGCCATCTTTAAACTGGTTGGTCATCATCCACCCCGCCCTTCAATGGTGGGCCGCGTTTCCCTTCGCCGCACATCAGCAACCTAATTTCAATGCTTTAGCATCACATTATAAGCCCTGCTCACCAGAATCACCCCCCCACGCTAACACCGACTTGTTTCATAAACTGTACATAAACAATGTGCACCTGGCAAGCTGCACTTCGCTCAGGACTTCGAAGTTTGTTTGCCTGCTTTGCTTCCAGCAGCGCTCGTGGTCCTCAGCGCCAGGCTTCGCCGGCAGCACCACATCACTTTTAGGGGAGTTCATAGGCAGATCTCTACCTACCAGACCAGCCATAAGGTGGGGGTGGCTTTTCAATGGCTGCAGGGCTAGGACTTGCTTGGGGATGGGGGAGAAGTGGACTCAGGCGAGGGAAGAGGCTGCAGGGTGAGGGCTATACTGGGGAAGGTGTGTGTGGGGGCACATGTTGATCTGTTCAAGTGGCCTCAAGATGGTGAGAGCTGAGGAGACAGTCTCTAGATGAAATTGGGCCAGATGTAGAATGTGAGAGTGTGTGTCAGAGTGAATGGTGATGCCCCTTGAGCTGGCAGTGAGTGAGATGCCAGTGAATGTGCGGTGGCCTTGTGAGTGTATGAGTTTAGAGTGATGAGATGGTCGCCTTACTCTGGCAGCACAGATGAGATCATTCCTCCGTTTTCTACACTGGATGGCCAACATCTTGTGTGCAGCATTGGCACTATCCACCTCTGCCACCACCTCCCAAGATGGAGTGGTGAGACTGATGGACCACCTGCGGCCAGGGCGTGAGTAGAGGACATCATGGCGGGCCTCCATGGCATCCAGAAGACATCTCAGGAGTGTGTTACTGAATCGGGGGGCTGCACTCTTCTTGGCTTTTAGGGCCATGACTTCACCGGAGCAGTCCTGGGCTGCAATATTGAGAAGTGTGCGTGCAGCTGCAGTTAAAATGCAGTACCCTGCATGAGGAAGCGGTGACATAATGGCATGGCGGGAAAATCAGGGGCCGCCTGCCCGTGAGACAGCATGTTTCCTGTGGCTGCATAATTAATGAGGCACGATGGCGCGAAAACTCGCCATTGTGGCCAACGGGTAAAACGACACTTTTCACACCCGCTGCCGCACTCTGTGCAAATCTGGGGCGATTCCGCCCTATGTGAATTTTTTTGTTTGTTTTTTGTCTTAGTTATAATAAAGAAACTATTCAGCTTATATTACTGCGTGATACAAGAAATCACCAAGAAATATTCATAGAAGAAAAGGAACTAGAAAAGGTGCAAATATTCAAGTATTTAGGAAGCATAATATCAGCAGATGGAAGGTGCAACAAGAAATAAGGTCAAGGATAACAATGGGAAAGGCTGTATTTAGTAAGAAGAGAAAGCTGAATAAAGAACTCAAAAGGCGACTTGTAAAGAGGTTGATTTGGAGTTTTGTTTTGTGCAAATGTGAGGCTTGGAGCTTACGGAAAGAGGCCCACTTGCTAAATTGCTTTAAAGCATGGGCTTGGAGGAAAATAGAAAGGATCAGCTGCACAGAAAAAGTAAGGCATGAAGAACTGAGGAGAGCGAAGATAATTAGGAAGAGGCAAAGAGACTGGGCAGAACAGAACAGAACTTCAGAACAGTTCGAAAGAAGAGTTAACGCTGCTCCACAGATGCTGCCAGATCTGCTGAGATTTTCCAGCACTGTTTTTATTTCAGATGTCCAGCATCCACATTATTTTGCTTTTACTCATGATTTAAATAGCGTTCACAAATCAATTCAGCTCAGCTGTCACCATTTGTGTCTATTTGAACACACCAATCAAATTGCAGTCTTTCAACCCACTCCCTGATGTCTCATACAGTATTTTATATGTATCAAATGCCAATGACCCATTATTTATCTGTAAGAGGGCAAGTGCAGCTAGGCAGAGTAACAACAGAGAAGACTGTGACAGATTGCACCAAAAATATACCAGCGTTGTTTGCCACAGTACATTTTTATATCTGCATTTAGCATCACTATAATGCAGATCTATGCTCATTTGTACTAAATTAAGAAAAGTGGAAAATATGGTTCAATAAATGAATCACCATGAAATACATACCGATAGATTTAAAATGTAGAGAAAGAACAAGATTTGCGCTGTAGAAACCTTAAAGCTGCGATTACCAAAAATCAGAATCAAAATGTTTCACTCATTTACTTCTAACTAGGATTGAGAATTAAAATATAAAGTGTTCCAATGATATCGGCTCAGTAACTGCAAATCCTAGCAATCACAGAGCCAGGATGAGTATCACACAAGCAATTTTAATATTTTTTCACTGGCAATGAACCCATGTGCAAGTCACTGACATTTCACAGGTAATACACTGCACCACAGAGCTTGGACTGATTCATTCCTTTTACTACTACAGCTACCATTGCTTTGAAAAGTTTATAGATGGACCATGATGTATTCGAGATGTTGGTTTTGCCATTCCAAATGCTGTATCAATCTTTACATTCAAATCTAGAATATATTAGGACAATTTGCTTTTGCCAGAAACTACATCATCACACAATGCTTAAGCAGAAAGCACACTATAAAAAATAAAAACAGGATTATTATGGCAGAGGCTGGCATGGATAGCAATAATTGAAGCTAAACAATTCAACACATTAGCAGGATTGTTTTTTCAATCTGATATCATTTCCTCTTTTTGAGAGAGAGTTGGACACAACATGATTAGGATTAGTTGTTATTTTCAACTTGCTCAAATGTGCCTCCTTCCCCTAAGGATATTGTTTATTGCAGCTGGTTGCTTATAAATTTAGTATATATTTTTTACAACCTGTCCTATATGATAAAGTGAGGTGCTAAATTCCACTGCATTTTATTACACAATGCCTTATCCAATACATTAAGTGCCTCCCCATATAGTAATGCACCCTCGGCTCATACATTTAGATCCTTGTAGATTTAAATGATAAGAGGAATCTTAGATACTCCAACATGGAATTACTAACCATTTTTTAGAGCTTTGTCATAATCGTTTGTTACTATTTTGCCAGCTTAGGAAACAAATCAACTCAAATTTCTGTAGCATAATATGGTACTACACTAATATAAATCACCTGCAACAATTTGCAACAGGTAATTCGAGTATAATAGAATGACGAACAGTTTGATACATCATGCACAGAAAAACATTTCCAATATTAAAATTAAGAAAAATTCCAAATTTTAATTTTATAATACTTGGCAGTAGATGTTTGAGAAAAATCAGTATTATACTGTACATACTGTACAAAGAGATGTAATGAATGTGATAAAAGTTCAATAATGTGAAATGCATAGCAGTCCAGGACAACCATATCTGCGGTGTCTGCAGCTTCAACAACTTCAGTCCAGAGTATTCTGAGCCGCAGATGTTACGGGGCATAAAGGAGGGGAAGAGTTACCTAGACACTTTGGTCCAGGAGGCAGTCACACCCCTTAGGTTTGTAGAACAAATTGATCAATAGTAGGGTTAGAAGGCTGTGACTGTCAGCCAGACAGGTAATGGGACCCAGCATGTAGTGATGGAGGTGCCTCAGCCTCTGTCTCTGACCAACAATTACAAGGTGCTTGCTACCTGTGTGGATGGGAACAAGGTTGAAGGGTAGATGAGCAAACTGACCATGGCACAATGGGATATGAGGAAGTTCTGGTTGGTAAAAGTAGGGAAAATCCCAAGATATTCTATAAGTATATCAATGGGAAGAGGATAACCAGAGAAAGAGTAGGGCCCATAAGGGACCAAGGGGGCAATTTATGGGTGGAGCCAGGGGACATCGCTAGAGTGTTGAATGAATACTTCACATCAGTCTTCACCCAAGAGAATGATGATGAAGGTATCGAACTCGGGGAGAGAGACTGCGAGGTTCTTGAGCAAATTGATATAGGGAGTGACAAGGTATTGGAGGTGTTGGCAGGCTTAAAAGTGGACAAATCTCCAGGTCCGGATGATTTATGTCCCAAACTGCTGAGGGAGGCAAGGGAGGAGATCGCAGGGGCTCTGACCCAAATTTTTAATTCCACTCTGGCCACGGGGGAGGTGCCAGAGGACTGGAGAACAGCAAATGTGGTTCCGCTATTTAAGAAGGGTTGTAGAGATAAGCCAGGGAACTACAGGCCAGTGAGTCTCACGTCAGTGGTAGGGAAACTATTGGAGAAATTTCTGAAGAAGAGTATCTATCTCCACTTGGAGAGACAAGGTTTGATCAGGGATAGTCAGCATGGCTTTGTCAGAGGGAGCTCATGCCTAACAAATTTGATTGAATTTTTTGAGGAGGTGACCAGGTGTGTAGATGAGGGTAGTGCAGTTGATGTAGTTTATATGGATTTCAGCAAAGCCTTTGACAAGGTCCCACATGGGAGATTTATAAAGAAGGCAAATGCACATGGGATACAGGGTGATTTGATAAGGTGGATTCAAAATTGGCTTAGTTGTAGGAGGCAGAGGGTGATGACAGAAGGATGCTTTAGTGACTGGAAGCCAGTGTCCAGTGACGTACCACAGGGATCTGTGCTCGGTCCCCTATTATTTGTCATTTATATAAATGACATAGATGATTATGGTCAGAATTCTTACCTTGATGGGCGGGCGGGCCCCACCGGCTCGGCGACAGCCGGGCAGCCGAACTCCGCCGCCGAAACGGGGCCCGCCACCATTTTAAGTGGGCGGGCCAGTTAAGACCTGCCAAGCGGCCTGCCCGACAGGAAGCGCTATGCACTTCCTGTGCGGGGGGTGGAGGGTTTCCCCATCTGTCAAAGTGCGCACTTTCGCGCATGCGCGCAAAAGAGTACACTGCTCCCTGAGACTAAGTGCTGTCTCAGGGAGACAACTGACAGTGTAAAAAACATTAAAAATAGAAAAATATGAAAATTATTAACATGTCCCCTCATGTGACAATGTCACACGAGATGGGACATGTTAATAAAAAGGACATAAACATTATTAAACTTTTTAAAAACGGATATGAAACCTCATCCCGCCAGTGCGGGATCTTTAATGATCTTAATTAGCCTGTCAATGGTCTTAATTGGTCATTGACAGGTCGGCGGGGGGACAGCTGATTTCACTGTCCGACCGCCTTCCTCAATATTTAAATGAACCGGGATGACGTCGGGAGTTCCTCCTGACGTCATCCCGCATCATTTTCCCGTCGGCGAGCAGGCCCCGGCCCCAAATCACCGACTGGAAATTTCTGGCCTATGTGGGGTGTAGGATTAGTAAGTTTGCGGATGACACAAAGATTGGCCGGGTGGTTAACAGTGAGGTTGAGTGTCTTGGGCTGCAGGAAGATATAGACAGGATGGTCAAATGGGCAGATAAGTGGCAGATGGAATTTAACCCTAAAAAGTGTGAGGCGATACACTTTGGAAGGAGTAATTTGACAAGGAAGTATTCAATAAACGGCATGACACTCGGAAGTTCTGAGGAACAAAGGGACCTTGGCTTGTGTGTCCATAGATCTCTGAAGACGGAGGGGCATGTTAGTGGGGTGGTGAAAAAGGCATATGGGACACTTGCCTTTATCAATCGAGGCATAGATTACAAAAGTAGAAAGATCATGTTGGAGTTGTATAGAACCTTAGTGAGGCCACAGCTGGAGTACTGTGTGCAGTTCTGGTCGCCACATTATAGGAAGGATGTGATTGCACTGAAGGGGGTGCAGAGGATATTCACCAGGATGTTGCCTGGGATGAAACATTTAAGTTATGAAGAGAGGTTGGATAGACTTGGGTTGTTTTTGTTGGAGCAGAGAAGACTGAGGGGCGACCTGATCGAGGTGTACACGATTATGAGGGGCATGGACAGGGTGGAGAGGGGGCAGCTGTTCCCCTTAGTTGAGGGGTCAGTCACAAGTGGGTATAAGTTCAAGGTGAGGGGCAGGAGGTTTAGGGGGGTGTGAGGAAAAACTTTTTTACCCAAAGGGTGGTGACGGTCTGGAATGCATTGCCTGGGAGGGTGGTGGAGGCAGGTTGTCTCACATCCTTTAAAAAGTACCTGGATGAGCACTTGGCACGTCATACCATTCAAGGCTATGGGCCAAGTGCTGGTAAATGGGATTAGGTAAGTAGGTCAGGTGTTTCTCACGCGTCGGTGCAGACTCAATGGGCCGAAGGGCCTCTTCTGCACTGCGATTCTGTGAATATGGTGGAAATTAGGATTAGCACAAGTGAGAAAACGCTCTTGAGAGTAGTTTATAGGCCCCCCCATAACAGTAATTATATAATTGGGCAAAGCATTAAACAATAAATTATTAAAGCTTGAAACAAAGGCAACGTAATAATTGTGGATGACTTTAATCTTCACTTAGACTGGACCAATCAAACTGGCAAAGGTGGTCTAGAAGAAGAGTTTGTATAACGTTTTTGTGACAGCTTCCTGGAGCAACACGTTGTGGAACCAACAAGGAATAAAACTATTTTAGATCTAGTAATGTGCAATGAGGCAGGGCTAATTTGTTTTTTCCCAGCGGATCTTTTACTATGAGATTATGATAATAATACAATTGAATTACATATTAAGTCTGAAAATGACATACTCAAATCACTTAACAAGAATTTTAAACTGAAACAAAGCCAATTACATAAGTATTAGGTGAGAGCTGGTTAAGGTTGATTGGAGAAATAGAGTATACGGTACGGCAGTAAATAAACAGTGGGAAATATTAAAGAAACAATCCAAAATGTTCAACAGATGCTACATTCCATTGAAAAACAAAAACTCAGCATGAAAGATCCATCTGTGACTTACTAAGGGGGTTAAAGAAATACTAGGTTAAAAGAAGAGGCTTATAATCTTGCAAAGAATAGTAGGGACCAGCAAAGGGCCACCAAAAAGTTGATAAAAATGGAAAAAAAATAATGAGAGTAAATGAGAGTAATGAGAATATAAAAATAGATTGTAAGAATTTTCACAAGTGTATAAAAAGGAACAGGGTAGCTAAAGTAATGTTGGTCTCTTAGAAGCAGAGACTGAAGAAATTATCACAGGAAATGAGAAATGGCAAAGACATTGAACAAATATTTTGTCTGTCCTCACCATAGAAGACACATGTTACATACCTAAAATAAAGGGTAACCTAGGGCTAAAAAGAATGAGGAAATTAAGGCAGTTAATATCAGCAGAGAAAAAGTACTGTAGAACCTCAAGGGACTAAAATCTGACAAATCTCCAGATCCTGAAGGCCTACATCCTAGGGCTCTAAAAGAGATAGCTACAGAGATAGTGGATGTGCTGGCTATGATTTTCCAAAACTCCCAGCAGAATGTAACACCACTATTCAAGAAAGGAGAGAGAAAACAGGTAAGTACAGGTCAGATGGGGGGAGAAAAGAGAAATGTAGTTGTAATCGGGGATAGTATAGTTAGGGGAATAGATACTGTTCTCTGTAGCCAGGATCGAGAGTCCCAAAGGCTGCGTTGCCTACCTGGTGCCAGGGTTAAGGATATCTCATCTGGGCTGCAGAGGAACTTGGAGTAGAAGGGGAAAGATCCAGCTGTCGTGGTCCACGTAGGTATCAATGATATAGGTAGAATGAGGAAAGGGGTTCTGCTGAGGCAATACGAGCAGCTAGAAGCTAAATTAAAAAGCAGAACCAAAAAGGTAATAATCTCCGGATTACTACCTGAGCCATGAGCTAATTGGCACAGGGTCAATAAGATTAAAGAGGTAAATATGTGCCTCAAAGATTGGTGTGGGAGAAATGGGTTCGAATTCATGGGACATTGGCGCCAGTACTGGGGAAAGGGGGAGCTATTCCATTCGGTCAGGCTCCACTTGAATCACGCTGGGACCCAGAATCGCATAACTAGGGTTGTACATAAAGCTTTAAACTAAATAGTGGGGGGTAGGGTTCAGCTGCTTGGAAATATGAAAAATCAAAGTTTAAGGAGAGGGTAAGAGTGCAGGTTAGTGACGAGGCTGATAGCTACCAAAAAGTGAAAGCAAGGGGCAGTGCGTGTGAATGCCATATTGCACCAAAGATTCATATAAGAGTAGGGAAAATTGACAATAGGGCAAACTTAAAGGCTTTGTGTCTGAATGCGCGCAGCATTTGGAATAAGACTAATGAGTTAACAGCGCAAATAGAGATAAATAGGTATGATTTGGTGGCTATTACTGAGACGTGGTTACAGGGAGAACAGGTTTGGGAGTTGAATATCCAAGGGTACTCAGTGTTTTGGAAGGATAGGCAGGAAGGAAAAGGCAGTGGTGTGGCTTTGATGGTAAAGGAGATCATCAGTGCTATAGTGAGAAATGATATAGCCACTGGAGAGCAAGACGTAGAGTCAGTCTGGGTAGAAATAAGAAATAGCAAGGGAAAGAAGTCCCTGGTGGGAGTAATCTATAGGTCCCCAAACAGAAGTTCAGCAGTAGGGCACAGCATAAACCAGGAAATACTGGGAGCATGTAAGAAAGGCACGGCAATAATCATGGGTGATTTTAATATGCATGTAGACTGGACTAATCAAATTGACAAGGGTAGCCTCGAGGGTGAGTTCATAGAGTGTATCAGAGATTGTTTCTTGGAGCAATATGTTGTGGAACCAACCAGGGAGCAGGCTATTCTGGATTTGGTTTTGTGTAATGAGATGGGATTACTTAATGATCTCATAGTAAAGGATCCTCTAGGGAAGAGTGATCATAGCTTGCTAGAATTTCAAGTTCAGTTTGAGAGCGAGAAACTTGAGTCCCACACTAGTATTCTGGAGTTAAACAAAGGTAACTACTAGGCATTAGGGCAGATTTGGCCCTAGTGGACTGGGCAGGAAGACTACAAGGTAGGACAGTTAATGAACAGTGGCATAAATTTAAGGAGGTATTCAATTCCTCCCAAGTAAAATATATTCCAGAGGAAGAAAGATAGTAAGGCGGGGGGGGGGGGCATCTCTGGCTAAGCAAGGAAGTTAAAGATAACTTAAAGGCAAAAACTAAGGCATACCAGATTGCAACGGTCAGTGGCAGGCTGGAAGATTGGGAAACTTTTAAAGGTCAACAAAGGGTTACTAAAAAATAATAAAAAGAGCAAAAGTAACTTATGAAAGAAAATGAGCGCAAAATGTAAAAACTGATGGCAAAACCTTCTACAAGTGTATAAAAGGAAAGAGAGTAGCTAAAGTGAATGTTGGTCCCTTGGAGGATGAGACTGGGGAGTTAATAGTGGGGAACGCAGAAATGGCAGAGATGCTTAATCAATGTTTTGCCTCAGTTTTCATAGTGGAGGACACTAGTACCACCCCAATAGTAACAGGTAGTGCAGAGGGTAGAGAGAAGGAGAAACTTAGAACAATCACCATCACTAGAGAAAAAGTACTGAGCAAACTATTGGGATTAAAGGGTGACAAGTCCCCAGGACCTGATGGCCTACATCCCAGGGTCTTAAAGGAAGCGGCAGCAGAGATAATGGATGCATTGGCTGTAATATTCCAAAATTCCCTGGATTCTGGAAAGGTTCCAGTGGATTGGGAAAATGCTAATATAAACACCCTTATTCAAACAGGGGACGGGGAGTAGGAAACTATAGACCGGTTAGTTTAAAGTCTGTTGTTGGGAAATTGTTGGAATCCATTATTAAGGAAGTAGTAATGGGGCATTTGGAAAGTCAAAATGCAATCCATCAGAGTCAGCGTGGCTTTATGAAGAGTAAATCGTGTTTGACTAGTTTGCTAGAGTTCTTTGAAGATGTGACAAGCAAAGTGGATAATGGGGATCCTGTAGATGTAGTATATCTGGACTTCCAGAGGCCTTTGGTAAGGTGCCGCACAAAAGATTAATACACAAGATAAGATCACACGGAGTTAGGGGTAATATATTAGCTTGGATAGAGGATTGGCTAACCCACAGAAAGCAGAGAGTCGGGATAAATGGGTCTTTTTCTGGATGGCAAGCTGCAACTAGTGGGGTGGCACAGGGTTCGGTCCTTGGGCCCCAACTATTTACAATCTATGTTAATGACTTGGATTCAGGGATAGAAGGTACTATAGCTAAATTTGCAGATGACACCAAAATAGGTGGGAAAGTAAGTTGCAAGGAAGAAATAAGAAATTTATAAATGGATATGGGCAGGTTAGGTGAATGGGCCAAAATTTGGCAGATGGAATTTAACGTGGATAAGTGTGAGGTTATCCATTTTGATCGGAAGAATAAAAAGGCGACTTATTATTTAAATGGAGAGAAGCTTCAGAATTCGTGCATAAATCGCTGAAAGCTAGTATGCAGGTACAGCAGGTAATAAGGAAAGCAAATGGAATTTTGGCATTTATTGCTAAAGGAATAGAGTATAAAAATAGGGAAGTGTTGTTGCAACTGTACAAGGCATTGGTGAGACTGCACCTGGAGTACTGTGCACAGTTTTGGTCCCCTTACTTGAGGAAGGATGTAGTTGCATTGGAGGCGGTTCAGAGGAGGTTCACTAGATTGATTCCAGAGATGCAGGGCTTGTCTTATGAGGAGAGATTGAGCAGTTTAGGCCTATACTCGCTAGAGTTTAGAAGGATGAGAGGAGATCTAATTGAGGTATATAAGATGTTAAAGGGGATAGACAAAGTAGACGTGGAGCAGATGTTTCCCCTTGTGAGGCATTCTAGAATGAGAGGTCATAGTTTTAGGCTAAGGGGTGGTAGATTTAAACCAGAGGCGAAAAGGAATTACTTTTCTCAAAGGGTTGTGAATCTGTGGAATTCACTACCTCAGAGTGCAGTGGATGCCAGGATGCTGAATAAATTTAAGGAGGAAATAGAGAGATTTTTAATTATTAACAGGTTGAAAGGTTATGGGGAGAAGGTGAGAAATTGGAGTTGAGGCGGAAATGAGATCAGCCATGATCGTATTGAATGGCGGGGCAGGCTCAAGGGGCTGAATTACCTACTCCTGCTCTTAGTTCTTATGTTCTTATGATATCCTGACATCAGTCATCGGGAAAGTGCTAGCATCTATTATTAAGGAAGTCTTAACAATGCACTGAGAAAATAATAGTATGTTCAGAAAAGCCAAAAGCAAAATACTACAGGTGCTAGAAATCTGAAATAAAAGCAGACAAAGTCAACACAGATTTATGGAAGGGAAATAGTTATGACAAATTTATTAGAGTTTAATGACTAGTAGGGTAGATAAAGGGAAACCATATACTTGGACCTCCAAAACACATTCGATAAGGTGCCACATAAAAGGTCAATACACAAGATAACGGCTAATGGAGCTGGGGGTAATATATTAACATAGAAAGTGGGTTGGTTAACTGAGGGAAAGAAAAGAGGAGGGATAAATAGAGCATTCTCAAGTTGGCAGACTGTAGCTAGTGGAGTGCCGCAGAGATCTGTGCTGGGGCCTCAACTATTTTACAATCTATATTACTCCCTGTCACTTTGTCGAAGTGATTAACGTATCTAAATTTGCTGACGATACAAAGTCAAGTGGGAATGCAGGCTGTGAGGTGGACACAAAAAAGACTTCAAAGGGATATGGACAGATTAAGTGAGTGGGCAACAAGGTGACAGATGAAGTATGATGTGGCAGTGTTTTTTTTATTTATTCATAGGATGTGGATGTTGCTGGCTAGGCCAGAGTTTATTGCACATAACCAATTGACCTTGAGAAGATGGTGGTGAGCTGCTTTCTTGAACTGCTGTAGTCCATGTTATAGGTCTACCCACAGTGCTGTTAGGGAGGGAGTTCCAGGATTTTGACTGAGTGACAGTGAAGGAACGGCGATATAGTTCAAAGTCAGGATGGTGAGTGGCTTGCAGGGAAACTTCCAGGTGGTGGCATTCCCATGGGGTGTCCGTTGCCCTTGTCCTTCTGGATGGCGGTGGTCGTGGGTTTTGAAGGCTGTAAGGAACCTTGGTGAGTTCTTGCAGTGCATCTTGTAGATGGTACATACCGCTGTCCCCAAAAGTAAAGTCCAATCAATAGGCAAGATTTTCAAAGTCAATGGACTTTTGGCTGCCCTCCAAACTTTCTGGTCTGGGCCATGCCAATTTCCACCATGGGCAGGACCAGAAAATCCCAGCCAATGTCTTAGAAACATAGAAAATAGGAGCAGGAGTAGGCCATTCGGCCCTTTGAGCCTACTTCATCATTCATTATGATCATGGCTGATCATCCAACTCAACAGCCTGCTCCTGCTTTCTCCCCATATCCTTTGATCCCTTTCGCCCCAAGAGCTATATCTAACTCCTTCTTGAAAACATACAATGTTTTGGCCTCAACTACTTTCTGTGGTAGCAAATTCCACAGGCTCACCACTTTCTGGGTGAAGAAATTTCTCCTCATCTCAGTCTTTTTAAAAGGTAGCTTGTCTAAATGTGCATAGAACATACAGTTTTGGATTATTTTCCTGTTATTTGCCTTGCCAAATTTTCATTTACATTGACACTGGAATAAATAGTGAGCTTTCAATCCAATACCCCCACTATCACACCCACACTGAAGTTGAATGATCACCCACTATTTCAAATGTAGCTTCATCAGTACAAAGTTATAATAATCTGGTTTAATTTAATATCAAATGTCATCAATGTGAATTATTGGTGACCTTGTTGATAACATTTCACATTGCCTAGAAACGTTTGAATGAATGATCAATAAAACGCAAATCTTTTCCCACTTTGTAGTAGTCATTTTTTTCATTGGTGCATATTCCCTATTAACATACGCAGAACATTGCATTTATCCAATTAATTGAACTACTATCCCTTAGGCCATGCACTTAATTGGTTCAAATTCCCTGAATCTTTAACAATCTCTCATACTCATCTTCTGACTACATACCATTCCGTTAGCCTACCCTGTTCCAGCTTAAACATGGTAGACAACAAATATAAGTAGCTACATTGCAAAAACGTTAATAACTATAAACAGGCCAAAAATTGAAAGGAAAGTCTGTAATTTGTAACATTTTTATGTTCCAATTTATTCTAGACCCATCAACTTTATCACTTATTCAAATAACTCCCCAGAAATCTATCATTATACTTGAAACAGTACTTATGGAAAAAGGAAATGTTAAAATACGAAAGAAGAACAGAAAGTGTAATACTAACAAATATAGCAGCCCAATAAGAATACTTCTATGCTTTGTACTTATGTACAAACAACAGTGCACATACGGCTTTTGGGAAATCAGAAGGTCTACATTTTGGCTTCACCGCAATTATTGGAATGTTGGAATCACAAAATTGGCATCTGATAAGCAACAGTTATGAGTGAATTTTGGAAAACATACTTTTGCATCTGCTTGTGCAGATTAAATAAGTAGTGAGTGTGCAGACTGTCGAGTGAACAGCTCAAATCAGAGTACCCAATATTGCTAAATTATTTTTCTGATTAGAAGGAAAAGTACTATTATTTCAAGAAGTAAAAAGTATATAGTTTTATGAGCACATTTTCTTTGAAAACATTCATTCATTCTCTGGATGCAGCGTGGCTGGCACTTATCAACAACTCTAGTTGCCTTTGAGACGGCGGCAGTAGTTTTTCTTCATCAAACACTGCAAAATGTATGAAGGTGCTCCCACCGTGTTATTAGCTAGGAGTTCCACAATGATTGTGGAACTATATGTGCTCACCACAGGTGTGACTCAGAAAGGAACTTGGAGGTGATAGTGTTTCCATTCACCTACTCCTTGGTGGTTATTAAGATTGTGCTCTGCAGTGGTAAAAAAGAGACTGTACATATGCAAAATAGATAATTATGGTTGTATTAAATTAATCAAGTTCCAGAACACATGCCAAAATGCACATAGCCTCCATATTTGGACAGTTATGGGTTGGCAGCTACATCATGTTCATTGGTTAAATATATTGAGAAGGTATTTAGAAAGCCTGCACTTGTGTTGTAAGAAGATATCCGACATTATCATAGTTTATGGTAAAAAGGGAAAAGACTTCTGACTTAAATAATCACAGTTCGATCTAGTGTTATTTAGATTTAAACATATTTTACATCACAGTGAGAAGAAATTATTTTGTATCCTCACTTAGCCTTGAAACAGAAAGACTAACATTTAAAGCTCATCTTTTTATATTGTACTAATAATATGAATACCCATTTAAAGTTTGAACAATACTTTTCCCTCTCCAAACATTAAAGGGGCTTGGGCACGAAGAGATAGAAGGAGACACAGTAGACATGTCACCACTTCTGGCAATGTCTCAGCCTTGGTAATAATATAACATAACTGAAATTTGGGGTACCATAGCTGAAGACATTATTATTATGCAGAAGTAGCTGCTGGGCACTGTCCAGTTAACTCAAGGAGTACATGAATGCCTTGACCCACCAGCTGACTCAAGGGAGGACTCATTTGTCCATTATTAAAAGAACAAACATGTTCTTGTCCCTGTGAAGACACCCACTCAAGTTCCTGCATTTATCCTTCCAGATGAATCTCACAGCCTAATTATGGAACAAGTTAGCCTCACTAATCCTCTAGACTATGCTCCATGTCTATGTGGCTGATCCCAATAGGACAACTCAGTGTGTAAACTTACCAAATTCTTATTTTTAGTGATAAGAAAGTATATCTCACTGAATCAACACAACACAACACCCCCATACCAAATATTTGGACAAAGTAACCCTAAGGCACTTGCTATTCTTAACAAAAGGATGGCACAAGTTGCATATGAATTATCAATTAATCAAAAGGATGGCAACCTTCCATTTCCTGCATCAGCATCCTGAAAGACTGCCTAAATGTGTATCTCGGTGAGCCTCCTGACTGACCTTCCTTGCATGCCCCAAGACTTTTGTATCATTAAAACAGCATCAAACTTCAGTGCCTAACAATAATAAAATGAACTGTATTCTAAGATTTTATTAAATTTAGATGTAGCACATACTCTGTAATGTGCCAAGAACTAAGAAATGCAAAATTTCATTAACTTCAATAAAAACCTTTAAAAAACTGAAGATTTGCTTTGATACTTATACATTTTTTTAAAAAATAGCAATTACTGATGACATACTTGGAGAAACCAGCTTGAATTAGCTAAATAATATAAGGGAATAAAAGAGATATACTTCCTCAGATATGCTGCCACTGTAACTGATTAAAAGTGTGGCACAAACCCAATTTACTTGTGTAAACGGAGTCTCCCCCACACTGCCAAAAAATGGTATAGCTATGCTGTGATAGAAAGCCCAAGGAAATTCAGGGCTGTGTTCTGTTACTCAAGTATCTTGTGTTAATGGCTATCTAACTATGTTATTTCAGCTATGTTACATCAACAGGTTGAGTAACTTCCAAGTTAGGAAGTCCTTGAAATTAGCACATTTAAAGAAAAATCTTCAGCAAAGAAAAATAAAGAGAAACAAGATATTATAATCATTTTTTTCTGATTCTGATTTAAAAAAAACAATGGGTTTTGATGAATACAATTACACTTTTTAAGCACAAATTACAGTTCTATATTAGAACCCTGCAACAACAGACTGGGCTAGCTGTGAAGAAAGCAGTGCATGGATACCAGCAGCATCAGCAGAAAAAAATAATAGTGGTTATAAATATATGTTTCAAAAGTTAGTTTATTTTTAATCATACTGAGAAAACACCCAAGTGAAACAAGTTCAAAGAAATAAAACAAAATACAAATTATTTCAACCAGAAACACCCACACAAAAGTACTTCTTAAAGTGCACAATTTGATGCCTCCTGTACAAGCTGAGTCAAGGAACTTTGACAAAAAAATATATTCATACATATGGAATATTTAATTAATTATATTTTGTTTTTACATTCTCAGTTTTATATTTAGTAAACAATGACCTAGATACAGATGTCTGTGGGCTTTACTTTATCTTTGTGAACAGCAAAGCTCAACAAGTGACTAAAGAGATGTCTAATTCTTTCCCTCACTAATCATTATTTCCTATGACACAAGGTGCTCGACAAGGTATTATGTCCACTTCTGAAAGGTAGCTACTTGTCAAATCCAAATAAATTGACTGCATGGGTGAAAAGGCTGTCAGTCATGAAGGTGGATAACTTCAAAATTGTATCTATACAAAAATATATAATTTTCCCCAAAACAAGGGAGGGAGAAATAATATGCATCTGATTAAATTTGTTAAGTTTTGCATGCTAATACTTCAAATGGCTGAGCAGATTTGTACTGAATATTTTGAGAAAGTCAACAGGTCCAACAGTTGCTTACAGCCACACTGCATTACCAAATTAGAAACTCTTTTTCTGAACTGTTGGCATAAAGGCATTTTAATTAGCTATTTGGCACTGGCCACTTCACCAATAAAATCGATAACTTTACACTAGTGCTTTTTAATGTGCCACTGACAACAAGAAAAATCATCCCATGGGAAGTTTTTTTCATTAGAGGAGACAAGGCAGCCAACATAATCAAATGAGTGTGTGTTGTGCTCTCATGTTAAACATGTTAAAAGGTAGAAGAAAATGGTGATTAAACATAAAGCACAATGGCCTGAATTTTTAGCTCGATGAGCTGGTGCGATTAGCGGGCCCAGGATCGGCTGAGAAACAGACTTCCGACCGCAATCGGCTCCCGACCACGATTTCATGTTGGCTGGCCAACTAACAGCCAGCCAGCGTGAACCGCGCGCTGAAAAGCTCAGTGCTGCTGGGGTGGGGGCAGGAGGAGGGTGAGCAATGATGTCAACCTGGGCGTGGGCGAGCGCTGAGAGAAGGCTCCCTGAAGACAGAGAGCTGCAGACCCGAAAATGTTCCAATAAAGATTTTTAAAAGCAGGAATAAAATGTCCAAGAATCACAATCAGGCACCTGAAAATATAGATGATAAAAATGCTACCCACAGATTTTTATTTCATAACGGAAACCTCATCCCGCCCTTGGATGAGATTTCATGAAAGATGTAAAGGCTGCCTGGCCGATTCACCCTTCCGCCAACCGTAAGGTTGGACAGGTGACAAAAAATAGCAGACAATTGCACCGTTAATGGGCTTAATTGCCCTCTTATTTGTTGGCAGGCGTGCTTCCGACTCTTGCGCCTGCCCACCGAGCGAAATATCGCACAAATGCGCAATGGCATCGGGGTGCCCACCCAACATCATCTTGTGCAATTTCACACCCGATCGGGTCGGGCACGCATCCACCCAATCAACATAAAATCAGTGCAATATGTGTATCTAGCACTTCAGTCACATAATACGTCGCCACTGATGCAGCACAATGCTTAAACAAGGGCAGATCACAAAAATTAATCGGACAACCTTGTGATATCTATGGGTGACAAAGCAGAGATCCTACCCAAAGCCCACCCGATATACATCACACATTAGGGGTGATGGTGGCAGAGTGGTAATGTCACAATCCAGAGGCCCAGGCTAATGCTCTAGGGATATGGGTTCAAATCCCACCATGGCAGTTAGTGGAATTTTAATTAAATGAATAAATCTATGATCTAAAGCTAGTCTCAGTAATAGTGACCATGGGAACTATCATCGATTATTGTAAAAATTCATCTGGTTCATGAATGCCCTTTAGGGAAGGAAATCTGTCATTCTTATCTAATCTGGTCTATATGTGACTTCAGACCCACAGCAATGGTTGACTCATACAACACAAGAATTAGGAGCTAAAATAGGCTATTCGGCCCTTTGAGCCTGCTCGCCAATCAATAAGATCATGGCTGTTCTGATTGTGGCTTCAACTCCACTTTGCTGTCTGCCCCCATAACCGTTGACTCCCTTGTCGGTCAAAAATCTACCCAACTCAGCCTTGAATATATTCAGAATATAAAATATAAAAATCAATAGATTTCTAGTTATTAAAAATATCAAAGGATATGGGGATAATGTGAGAAAACGGCATTGAGGTAGATCAGCCATGATCTAGTTGAATGGCGGAGCAAGCCTGAGGGGTCAAATGGCCTACTCCTGCTCCTATTTCTTATGTTCCTGTGATGCAGTCTCCACTGCACCCTAGGGAAGAGAATTCCACATTTCTCCAAGAGAAAAAAAATCTCCCCATCTCAGTCTTAAATGGGACACCCATAATTTTGTCCTCCTCGAACATATTCCATAATTCAACTAGATCATGACTAACTTGTACTTCAACTCCAACTGCCCTCTGAATTGGCTTAGCAAATCATTCAGTTCAAGAGCAATTAGGGATGGGCAACAAATGCTGACATTGCCAGCAACACCCACATCCATGAAAGAATTAAAAACATGAAAATTAATCTGGGTCATTTCCTGAAGCAAAAAGCAACAGATAGAAAGTCATTCCAACATTTTAGCACTAGGATCCAGTTTACACAACAGCTGTCATCCACATCAGTTGCCTAGATGTATCAATTGCATGAATCCTAACAACTGAACATCTTTGATTTAAAAGCAAAATACTGCAGATGCAGGAAACCTGAAATAAAAACAGAAAATACTCAAAATACTCAGCAGGCCAGGCAGCATCTGTGAAGAGAGAAACAGGGTTAACATTTCAGATTGATGACTTTTCATCAGTTCTGTAAAATTTAATCAAAAATGAAAGAAAATCAGTGCATTTTGCTTCCTGTCTGAAAATACTTCCATGTAATTGCCTGCTTGATGACATCATTATTGTTGGATGTCTGGAGATTTCCCTTGACCTGGCACGAGATTTAAACTAATGTTGGGACAGGGAAATTCACACCACAGAGATCGCTAAATCTTTGTAGGCTGCTTTCATCTATGTCAACAGTGAGCTCCGCAGCTTTACTACTGACCACAAAATCCATGCTAATAAATTCTTTTAGTGCAACGGAGCAGAAATCATGATCTCCACTGACCTGTGTTCTTGACTCAGGTAGAGAGCGAGGGTCAGGGAGGGTTATATATTTTAATTTAATTTAAATAAATCAGACAGATACCCATGCCGGTTTGATTGCATCTTGAGCATTGTTATTGCGGTGGGGAGTTGGGGTTGGTTGGGGGGGCGTTGGTGGTAGGAAAGAGAAAGGTGCAGCATTGCATGCATCCTTGGGGCAGAAATTGACAGGGGAAAAAAATGCAATTAAAACTTTGGGTGGAATCTTCCGGTCCCATTGACGGCGGGTGTGAGCGGACAATATGACAAGAAGGGCAAAAGTCAGTTTTACGCTGATGTGAAATCAGTTTGCAATCATCCGCTCCACCCATCAATGGCAGGCTGCATTTCCCACCTCCGCACGTCGGGAACCTAATTTTAATAACCTCATTATAAGCCCTGCTTGCCGGAATCATCCCCCACACTGGTTCATCGAGGAACCCACGCTGACGTGTTTCACAACAGTACATAAGCGGTGTGCACCTCGCGAGCTGTATTTTGCTTGGTACTTCGTGGTTTGTTTGCCTACCTTACTTCTGGCAGCATTCATGGTCATCAGCACCAGGCTTCGCAGGGAGCACCACATCATCTTTAGGGGGCTCATGGGCAGGTCTCTACCTACCAGACCAGCCATAAGGCGGGGAAGACTTTTCAACGGCTGCATGGTTAGGGTTGTAGTAGGGAAGGTGGGGGCTATCCCAGGATATGTGTGGGGGCACATATTGGTCTTGCAAGTGGCCTCAAGATGGCGAGGGCTGAAGAGGCAGTCTCCAGAGGAGATGAGGCCAGGTGGAGATGTGAGGGTGTGTGTGAAAAAGTGAATGGTGATGTCCCTGAGCTCGCAGTGAGTGAGATGCCAGTGAATGTGTGATGGCCTTGTGAGTACTTGAGTTTAGAATAATGAGATGGTTGCCTTACCCTGGCGGCACAGATGAGATCATTCATCTTCTTTCTGCACTGGATGGCCAACCTCTTTTGTGCAGCACTGGCACTGACCACCGCTGCCACCGCCTCCAAAGCCAGAATGGTGAGATTGTTGGACCTCCTGCAGCCACAGCAGAACGCAGGACATCACGGCAGGCCTCTGAACCCTCCTTGGCTTTCAGGGCCATGTCTTCACTGGAGCAATCCTGGGCTGGAAGCATTGAGAACTGTGTGCCGGCTGCAATTTAGATATGGCCCCTGGAGTGAGGAAATTGTGAGGTAATGCCGTGACGGGTGATTCAGAGGCCACCCACCAGCAAGGTGGCATGTTTCCTGTGGTTGCAGGAGGTCCTAATTAATGACCCAGGAAGCTGTCGATACGAAGCGAAAATCTGCCATTGCGACTGGCAGGTAAAATGTTGTTTTTCACGCCCACTACCACACTCAGTGCAAATCTGGGACGTGTTTTCCGCTGCTGCCAGCAGCAGAAATCATGGCAGGTGTGGGCACTAAATTTGGCATGATGGGAAAAGTCGGTTTCCGCTAGTGGGAATTAATTTTGGAATGCTGTCCTCCTGACTTTGATAGCAGCTTAAAGGTAGGTCGACTTTCCTTCTGATCTGTGTCGGGTACCACATTTGCAATCATTTCCATCTCATGAATGCTCAATAAAAGGCCAACTCACTGGTGGGTGGAACACAAGAGGGAAAGGGGAAGACAGAGGCAGACGTGGGGTGTTGGTGGAACACAGGAGTGAAGGGGGACAACAGAAGCAGGAGAGGGGGGGGGATGAGGATGGAACACGGGAGGGAAAGGCGAGAGACAGAGGCAGGAGTGGGGGGGTGGTGGAACACAAGAGGGAAGGGGAAAGATAGAGGCAAGAGAGGGGTGTGGGAACAAGGAGCAGAGTGGAGTAGTGAAAGTTTGTCCTGGGGCAAGGGTCAGAAGACTGTCCAAGCAGGAGTCAGAGACTGTCCTGGGACTGAGGCCCTGCTGTTGGGGTAGTATTGAAGAGGCTGTCCTGAAGCTGAGGCCATGCTGTCGGGGTCATATTAAAGAGACTGTCCTGAGGCTGTACTGACCATGTTAGAGGGCTCTGCATGGCACATATGTCTTGGTCCCATTCTTGGGCAGGGGAAGGCCTCTCTGGGCAGTGACAGTCATGCGAACATATATGAATTAGGAGCAGGGGTAGGCTAATCTGCCCTTCGAACCTACTCTGCCATTCAATAAGATCGCGCTGATCTGACTGTAACCTCAACTCCATATTCCCGCCTCCCCCCGATAGCCTTTCACCCCCTTGCTTATCAAGGGTCTATCCAGCTCTGCCTTAACAATATTCAAAGACTCTCTTCCTCAAAAGGCGGTGGAAGCAGAGTTCCAAAGACTCTCAACCCTCCAGGGGAAAAAATTCTCCTCATCTCTGTCCTAAATAGGTGATCCCTTATTTTTAAACAGTGGCCCCTAGTACTAGATTCTCCCACAAGAAGAAACATTCTCTTCACATCGACCCTGTCAAGACCCCTCAGGATCTTATACGTTTCAATCAAGTCGCCTCTTACTCTTCTAAACTCCAGCGGATTCAAGCCTAGTCTGTCCAACCTTTCCTCATAAGACAACCCATCCAATCCAGGTATTAGTTCAGCAAACCTTCTCCGAACTGCTTCCAATACATTTACAAATTTCTTAAATAAGGAGACCAATACTGTACACAGTACTCCAGATGTGGTCTCACCAATGCCCTGTATAACTGAACCTCCCTACTTTTGTATTAAATTCCCCTCGCAATAAAAGATAACATTCTATGAGCTTTCCTAATTATTTGCTGTACTTGCATATTTTTGCAGTTCATTTGTGCACACCATGGATTCCAGGGCATGGTCAGTCACCTAATGATTTTGGTCTTTGGGGTTTGAGGCATGATACTGTGAGGCAGATGGCAAAGTCACAGTCAGGGGAGGCATCTGCAGCCTGTAAGTTGGGTATTGAAAAGTCTGGGGTGGTCTCGTATGGTCTTATGGGGGGGGTCCTGGAAAGTAAGGGTACGTATGCCTCGAGGAGAGGGGTCAGGTTGACATGGGGCATGGGTATATCAACATTAAGGGATTCAGCAGGAGGACAGGAATATCAATATTGGGGCTCAAGGGTAGCAGGGGGAGGCTGGAGAGTGATAGGAGGAAAGGGAGTTTGGATGCAGTGAGGATGGGAGTGTCTAGTGGATGATAGGGGTAGGTTGGAAGTTAGTTACCCACAGGAATGTAAGCAGCACCATTTTTCAGTTCAGCTTCCAATGACACAGTTAGAAAATAACACTTGAAAACAATCACTTGGGGAGGGGTCTCAAAGTGAGTGGGAAGAATTCAGCACAGCCAATTGAAGCGGCACCCTACAACTGTATAGCTGAAAACATGGAGAGCATGGCTCAGCTGTGTGATACACTAGAGGGTCTCATTCACAATGAATAAGCTTGGCACCATTACGATTGATGCATGTTTAGGCGAGAGTCTATTGAGTTTAGGTGCTGCTGTGCATATGCTCTTAACTGGCATTTGATCTTAATTGGCATTTGATCCTTTCATACGAACGTATGAAATAGGAGAGGTAGGCCATTCGGCCCCTCAAGCCTGCTCCGCCATTCAATAAGGTCATGGCTGATCTGTTTGTGTTTCAAATTCCACATTGCCATCTACTCCCAATAACCTTTGATTCCCTTGCCTAACTAGGATCTATCTACCTCTGCCTTAAAAATATTCAGTGACCCCACTTCCATACTTTCTGAGGCAGAGTGTTCCAAAGTTGCACAACCCCCTGAGAGAAAAAAAATTCTCCTCATCTCTGTCCCATAAGGGTGACCCCTAATTTTAAAACAGTGCCCCCCAGCTCTGGACTCACCCACAAGAGGAAACAGCCTTTCCTTGTTCACCTTGTCCAGACCATTCAGGATCTTGTATACTTCAATCAAGTCACCCCTCACTCTTCTAAACTCCAGTGGAAACAAGCCCAGCCTGTCCAACCTATCCTCATAAGACAACCTACTCATTCCAGGTATCAATCTAGTAAACCTCCTCTGAACCACCTCCAATGTATTTGCATCCTTCCTTAAATAAGTAGACCAAAACCGCACACAGATTTCGAGAAGCGGTCTCACCAATGCCCTGTATAACTGAAGCATAAAATTCTTATTTTATGTTCAATTCCTCTCGTAATAAAGAACAGCATCCCATCAGCCTTCTTGATTATATGCTGTACCTGCATATTAGCTTTTTGTTACTCATGCATGAGAATACCTAATTCTGCACCTCAGAATTATGCAGCCGTTCTCTGTTTAAGTAATACTCTGCTTTTTTATTCTTCCTGCCAAAGCGAACAGCTTCACATTTTCCCACATTATACTACATCTGCCAGATTTTTGCCCACTCACTCAACTTATCTATATCCATCTGCAAACTCCTTATGTCTTCTTCACAACAAACTTTCCTACCTATCTTTGTGTCAGCTGCAAATTTAACTACCATGCCTTTGCTCCCCTCATCTAAGTCATTGGTGTAAATTGAAAAATGTTGAGGCCCCAGCACAGACCTCTGTGGGACCCCACTAGTCACATTCTGCCATCAGAAAAAGACCTTTTTATGCATACTCTCCATTTTCTGCCAGCCAGCCAATCCTTTATCCAGGCTAATATGTTACCCCCTCCACCCTGAGCTTTTATTTTCCACAATAACCTTTGATGTGGCACCTTATCAAATGCCTTCTCAAAATCCAAGCAGAGTACGTCTACAGTCTTCCCTTTAACCACAGCACATGTCACTCCTTCAAAGGGCTCGAATAAATTGGTTAAACACGATTTCCCTTTCACAAAACCATGCTGACTCTTCCCAATTACCTTGCGTTTTTCTGAGTGCCCAGCTATAACCTCTGATTGACTCGAATACCTTCCCACGACAGACTTCAAGCTATGGTCTATAGTTTGCTGTTTTCTGCCTCCCTCCCTTCCTGAATAGAGGGGTTATATTTGCTACTTTCTAGTCTGAAGGAACCTTTCCAGAATCTACCTCATTAGCCATCTCATTTAAGACCCTAGGATTAAGTCCATCAGGATCTGGAGACTCATCAGCCTGCAGCTCCATCAGTTTGTCAGCGCCACTTTCCTAGTAATTGTAATTTCACTAAGTTCCTCTCTCTTCCACCTCCCGTTTTACAGCTATTACTGGAATGTTTTTTGAATCCTCTACAGTGAACACAGAAGCAAAATATTTGTTCATTTCATCCGCCATTTCCTTATTATCTACTATTAACTCCCCATTCTTACTCTCTAGAGGACCAATACTCACTTTGCTTACTCTTTTTCTGTTTAAATACCTGCAGAAACTCTTGCTATCTGTTTTTACATTTCTAGCTAACTTCTTCTAATTTCTATCTCCTGATTAACCTTTTAGTCATTCTCTGCCGTTTTTTATATTCTGACCAATCATCTGACCTGCCACTCCTCTTCGCGCAATTATGTGCTTTTTCCTTATGTTTGATGCTTTCCTTACTTTATTTAGTTAACCATGGATGGTGAGCCCTCCCCTTAGAATTTTTCTTTAGAGTGGGAATATACTTACTCTGAGCATTCTGAAATATCCCCTTAAATGTCTGCCACTGCTTCTCCATTGATCTATCCCCTAGACTAGTATCCCAGATCACTTCAGCTAGTCAGCTTTCATGCCCAAATAGTTGCCCTTATTTAAGTTTAAAATACTAGTCTTAGACCCACTCTTCTGCTTTTTATACAAGATACAAAATTTAATCATATTGTGATTGCTGCAACCTAGTGGTGCTTTCACTCCGAGGCCATTAATTAATCCTGTCACATTACACAATACCACATCTAATATAACATGCTCTCTGGTTGGTTCCAGAACATGCCACTCTGAGAAACTATCTCAAAAGCATTCTATGCACTCCTCATGCAATGCCAATCTGATTTTTCCAGTTTATACGTAGGTTGAAGTAAGCCATGATTACTGCTGTCCCTTTAACACAAGCACCCAATATTTCATCTTGTATACTTTCTCCTACATTGTGGTTACTGTTAGCCAGCCTGTAGACCACTTGCAATAGTGACTTCTTGCCTCTATTATCCTACATCCTGATCTCCTGAATCAAGGTCATCTCTAACTGTTGCACAAATGCTATCCTTGATTACCAGTGCTACATCTCCACCTTTACTTAGCTCCCTATTATTCTTGAAGGTCATATTCCTTCAATATTCAGAACCCAATCCTTTTCATTCTGTAGCCATATCTCTGTAATGGCTATCAGATCATATTTATTGACTTCAATGTGCACTATCAATTCATTTACTTTGTTACGAACGCTACATGCATTCAGATACAGAATCTTCAGTTTTGCCTTTTTGTCATCTTTGTGACACCCAGTCTTGATTCTTGGTGCATTCTTAGGCTTTTTTTCTCTGTCCCTCCTTGCCATTCTCCCACCCTCATTTCCCATATTACTATTTTCCTCTCTTACCTTGTCTCTACTCTTTGATATACCACATCTTTCCACATTTGATCCCTTGTTCCCACTATTTAGTTTCAAACCCTCTCTACTTCCCTAGCTATACGATTCGCAAGAACACTGGTCCCAGCACAGTTCAGGTGCAGACTGTCCCAATGGTATAGCTCCACTTTCCCCAGTACTGGTGCCAGTGCCCCACAAACTGGAACCGACTTCTCCCACACCAGTCTTTGAGCCACATATTTATCTCTCTAATTTTATGTAGCCTATGCCAATTTACACACGGCTCATGGAATAATCCAGAGGCTACAACCTTTGAGGTTCTGCTTTTCAATTTAGTACCTAGCTCCTCATACTTTCTTTGCAGAACCTCTTTCCTAGTTCTGCCTATGTCATTGGTACTTATATGGACCACGACAACCAGATCCCCCTCACACTGCAAGTTCCTCTCCAGCCCTGAGTAGAGGTCCCAAGCCCTGGTAGCAGGCAGGCAACACAGCCTTTCAGAGGCATATCAGAATGGATGCAGGGGTCAAAAATCACTGGCCACATCTGCTGCGCAGAGGCAGAATGTGCCCTTCAAGCCTCAATGTTCCTAGTGAATTAGTCATGGCATTCAAAGCATCATGCTTGCAGTCAGGGCATCTGTGCAAGGACTGGGTATCCATAGTTGTTGAAAAGGCCACTGGAGGTCAACCAACACAAGGCTGAATGTGGTTCCTAGGACTTGGGTCTTTTGACCCGAATTAAGACACATATTGTGAATGCGCAATCACGTCGGAGTGGAAGGATCAGCCACCTGTCACACCCTAGAATGATATCATCCTGCAAGGGATGGCCTTGGAATGCTAAGTACAGACGGAGGGCAAGACTATATTTACAGGCTGCATTCGTGCCTTGTATATGAAGGAAGACCATTCAAGGGGCACGACCACTGATTGCTCAATTGTTTGCGTTCACAGATAGAAGCCAGAGTGGAGAATACAGGCTGCAGGCAACTACCTTCCTGATTGGCTTGATTAGAATAAGGAGAAGATCCCAGTGCCGATTGGCACAGCTCAAGGAAGACCATCGCCCTGACGAAAAAGAGCCAGCTGGACCCCAGGAAGTTCCAAATGCTGACAAAGAGGTGCCAAATCCACAAAGACAATTGAAGCAACAAAGGATCTACAGAAGATGCACCTCATACATGGAGATGAGCGAAAAACAGTGCTGCAGGCGTCTTCACTCATATTTATCCCATTCTCCATGAGGAAATGAACACCACACAGACTTGGAAGGCATCCAATGCTGATGGTCTGAAGGCTACAGCCGGCTTGAACTTTTTTGCTTCCAGGACTCCACTAGGGACCCTTTGCTGAATCTCACAATTGGCAACATACAAATGTATGAGAGGTGACAGAGGCCCTTTTCAGTAAAGCTCACCATTACATACAGTTCCACATGGATGAAGCAGCCAGGCTGCCATAGCTGTGGGAATCGCTGTGATCTCAGGCTTCCCACAAGTGCAGGGTGCCACTGACTGCACGTGACCTTGAGAGCTCCCAGGCAGCAGCCATGCGATTCACAAATAGAAACGGATTTCACTCTCTAAATGTACAGACAATCTATGACTATACAAAGCAGATCCAGCATGTTTATGCTAGATATCCAGGGAGCTCTTACAACTCGTACATTCTGAGTTACTCCCAGGTGCCAGAGATATTTAAAGGAGCTCTGCGCTTAGAGGGTTGGCTCCTCGGCGATAAGGGATACCCACAGAAGGCAATTCTGGCCCTTGCACATAAACACTCCCCTTGGCCCTATCAATCACAGCTGCGTAATGAGCTCTCCAGTCATTATGGCCAGGCCTCTCCTTAAACCTCTGTACCTCCTTCATGACTCACTTCTTTGACCATGTTTTTCACCAGTCCCCCTAAATACCTCCTTTATTTGGGTTGACTTTCAGCTTTAGCTGAGTAGGCCACAGGAGTGCCAGGGAACACGTTCTACATTAAAGGCACTCTATAAATGCAGGTTGTTATAGGTGAGGAAGCCAACATGTCTTTCGACTTTGCAAATGGTAGCAAAGTAAGGCAAACGATAGCCGGAATGCAAATTAACAATAAGTTCTTTTTTCACCATTTAAGCTCTAACCACGCTCAAACCATCTATCTAAATTGTATAACATTGCAGCAGCATCATAGCCTGTGCAGTCCCTTAGTTGCAACCGCATAGAAGTTTTTAATAATTTATCAACTGCAGTTCTTTTTGCAATTACCAGAAATAGTAACGTTCATCTAAATTAAGTTTGCTTTTTCGACCATGACTCTTTCATATGATTTTTTTGTATGATAGTATCTTACATCTGATGTAAACAAACCAGACTAGAACTCAAGTTGACAAATATAACTTGCAGCAGTTTGCTGCAACTTTCTGACAACATAATTTTGGCCAACTTTTATGACATTTCACATTGGCTTTCAGTACTTTTTCCCTGAAATAACATTAGTTTGAAATAAAGCATTGTAAGAGCCTAACCTGTTAAACTGTCTCTGCGAGCCTAAAATGTATCTGTCTAGGTCATGATTCCAAGAAGTTTTTTTTTCCATTCATTCACAGGAGGTGGGCTTCACTTCCTGGGTCAGCATTTATTGCCCATCCCTAGTTTCCCTTGAAATGGTGGTGGTGAGCTGCCTCCTTGAGCCGCGGCAGTCCATGTGGTGTAGGTACACCCACAGTGCTCTTAGGCAGAGAGTTCCAGGGTTTTGACCCAGCAACGGTGAAGGAAGAGCGATATATTTCTAAGTCAGAATGGTGAGTGACTTGGAGGGAAACTTCCAGGTGGTGGTGTTCCCATGTATCTGCTGTCCTTGTCCTTCTCGATGGTAGTGGTCGTGGGTTTGGACTGGCGAAGGAGCGTTGGGGAATTCCTAGTGCATCTTGTAGATGGCATACGCTGCTGCTACTGTAGATGGTGGAGGGAGTGAATGTTTGTGGGTCTGGTGCCAATCAAGCAGGTTGCTTTGTCCTGGACGGTGTCAAGCTTCTTGAGCGTTGTGGGAGCTGCACTCAACCAAGCAAGTGGGGAGTATTCCATCACACTCCTGTTTGAGCTAAGGCTGTAGTGAGGTCAGGAGCTGAGTGGCCCTGGCGGAACCCAAACTGGGCATCAGTGGGCAGGTTACGGCTAAGCAAGTGCCGCTTGATAGCATCGTTGATGACTGCTTCCATTACTTTACTAATGATTGAGAGCAGATTGATGGGGCGATAATTGGCCGGGTTGGATTGGACGTGCTTTTTGCGTACAGGGCATACCCGGGCAATTTTCCACGTAGCTGGGTAAATGCCACTGTTGTAGCTGCACTGAAGGGGCTTGGCTAGGGGCGCAGCAAGTTCTGGGGCACAGGTTTTCAGTACTCCTGCCGGAATATTGTCAGGGCCAATAGCCTTCACTGTATCTAGTGCCTTCAACCATTTCTTGATATCATGTGGAGTGAATTGAATTGGCTGAAGACTGGCATCTGTGATACTGGGGACCTCCGGAGAAGGCCAAGATGGACCATCCATGTGGCACTTCTGGCTGAAGATTGTAGCAAATTCAGCCTTATCTTTTGCACTGATGTGCTGGGCTCTTCCATCACTGAGGATGGGGATGTTTGTGGGGCCTCCTCCTCCAGTGAGTTGTTTAATTGTACACCACCATTCACGACTGGATGTGGCAGGACTGCATGGCTTAGATCTGATCCGTTGGTTGTGGGATCATTGAGCCCAGTATATCACTTGTTGCCTATGTCGTTTGGCATGCAAGTAGTCCTGTGTTATAACTTCACCAGGTTGGCACCTCAATTTTAGGTATGCCTGGTGCTGCTCCTGGCATGCCTTCCTGCACTTTTCACTGAACCAGGGTTGATCCCCTGGCTTGATGGTAATGGTAGAATGGGGGATATGCTGGGTTCAAGTACAGTTCTGCTGCTGCTGATGGCCCACAGCGCCTCATGGATGCCCAGTCTTGAATTGCTAGATCTGTTCGAAATCTATCCCATTTAGCACGGTGGTAGTGCCACACAACATGATGGAAGGTATCCTCAATGTGAAGGCGGGACTTCGTCTCCAAAACAACTGTGCGGTGGTTTTCCGATATTGTCATGGACAGATGCATCTGCGGCAAGCAGGTTGGCGAGGATGAGGTCAAGTATGTTTTTCCCTCTTGTTCACCACCTGCCACAGACCCAGTCTAGCTATATCATTTAGGACTCGGCCAGCTCGGTCAGTAGTAGTGCTACCGAGCCACTCTTGGTGATGGACATTGAAGTCCTCCATGTCAGTCTCATGAAGTCCCCCTATGTTAGGCTGTTGCTTGACTAGTCTGTGATGCAGCTCTCCCAATTTTGGCATTAACCCCCAGATATTATTAAGGAGGACTTTGCAGGGTCGACAGGTGCCTAGGTCGATGCTGGGTCATCCGCCCAGTTTCATTCCTTTTTTGTTACAACTGAGTGGCTTGCTAGGCCATTTAAGAGGGCATTTAAGCACAACATGCTGTGGGTCTGGAGTCACATGTAGGCCAGGCCAGGTAAGGACATTAGTTAACCAGATGGGTTTTAACAACAATCGACAATGATTCTATGGTCATCAATAGACTTTTAATTCCTTTTATTGAATTCAATACCGTCATCTGCTGTGGCGGGATTTAAACATTACCCTGGGTCTGAGGATTACTAGTTCAGCGCAATAGCACGACACCAGCGCCTCTGCCCATCCTCAGGATCAACTGACTTGTGTCAACTATTGTTCACAGAATCATTCAACATGACCACCTATATCTGTACCTAAAATAGCTCCTTGAGCCTCCATGCTCACTGCAATGGCTGTCTTAATTGTCACAGGCTAGCTCTCTCAGCTCTTCACTGCCAGGGTAGGAATCTATTGCTCCAGCACCAAAGGTTTACAATGCTAGATGCAACACTCTTTCATCACCCTGAGCAACACAGTAATGTAACAATGGAAATCAAGCGCAGTCATGGGAGATTCTATAGCCAGGTTTATAAACAGCCCATTTTACAATTTTATCTGGGGTCTCACCTGGTATATTGCCTCCATGGTGCTGGGAGTAAAACATCAAGGAACAGGTGGAAAAGCTTCTCAAGTGTATGCTTCCAAAAGCACCAATAGTCATCTAGTACCTCATCAAGGTGGGTATTCTTCATTTATGCAGGGTGTGTCAGCAGGTTATTAGTCAGTGGGCAGCTTCACATGTTTTCTTACCTAGCATTCACAAAAGTGTATTTGCCAGCAGGGTTCAATGTATAGCAATCAGGAGCAGGAACTGTGGTCAATTTTTCCCTCCCATAAGGTACTCAGGCCACTTGCAGTGATCTACTGCTGCTTCAACTAATATCAACTAAATTAACCGTGGGGATCAAAACCGAGACCTTTCTGGTTTATATGGCTCAGTATCACACGTTCTGTTTACTGAGTGAACCATTGGAGCCTCAGTGTTCATTTTTCTTTAAAAATGTTTCACGTTTCAAATAAAACCTCTTTTTTTCTATTTCAAGTTGATCAAACTGCACAGAACAATACAAGGTTTGTGACATAATTGTTGTAATACAGTTTTCAGGAAAATACTACTTAACTGGTGTTGTCACATTGTTATAAATATCAATTCATTGAATCAGGAAACAGCTTGGCTGTCACATCACTGCAGGTTTCCTTGGAAAGTTTTGATTACAATGAGTACACTATAAAAACAATTAACCAACACAATCAGCAGGATCACACATAAAAGAAACATAATCAAATTATCCAAAAGATGAAGTTGTGTACATCAGCAACAAACTGTAGAGTGTTAATTTTCCTTCGTTACTTTCAAAGTGCATACAATTGTATAAACATTTTCAGAAAATTTCTGCAAACTTTCCTTACAAATTGTTTTGTTAATACTCCTCCAAATAGTCTTACAATAACAAATGGTGGCACAGTGTCAACATTTGTTTTAAACTTAACAGTTTGAATTGAAAACCATATTATGAACCCAAATATTGATTATAAATCTAGAAACAAAACTGCATCTATTAATAATGCCATGTATAATCTCTGGTGTGTTAAATGGGCCCAACACATCACCTATAAAGAAGCTTACTCATGTTAATTTGAAAATAGCAATCTGATCATACTTTTAAGGCTCATGTCACCTAATAAAAGGTTACTACACCTTGCTGCATAGAAAAACTACTACAGAATCAGAAAAAAATCAAGCTCCATGAAGATTTTGAGGTTAACATACTTGTCAAAGAATAATATTACATCATCACTCTAGTGCCAACTTTAGTAATAAAAATAAGCCTGGGATGTACTTCTTGTTGAGTTCCCTTATAAAAGAAAACTGGGCAGTTCATGGCATTGCTCATTGTACATCAGGCAATATGTTATTTTATAAGTGTTGCCAACAGAATATTTCAGGGCAAATGAGATACAGAAAGTACACAGTAACACAAAACCTTTAACGTAACACTGGTCAATCTCCAGTGCTGCTGAAGACAGCAAGTCAGAGGATGTGCTGCTTTAGAATGACAGCAGAGAGTTATAACACAAAGCTACACATAAAGCATAGAGGTAAAATTTTAAAACAGTTAATCAAATTTTAGATATTTTCTTCTAAAACTAACTATAATGTGCAAGATTGGATTGTTTACTGTAGCTACAAAGTCAAAAAGCAAGTGAATAGGACACCAAGTAAGATGACATAAAAAGCAGTTTTTCTTAATTCTTTCATGGGATGTGGGTGCCACTGGCAAGGCCAGCATTTGTTACCTATCCCTAATTGCCCTTGAGAAGATGGTGGCAAGCCTCTTTCTTGAATCCATGCAGTCCATCTGGTGCAGGTACGCCCACAATGCTATTAGGGAGGGAGTTCCAGGATTTTGACCCAGCAACAGTGAAAGAACGGCAATATAGTTCCAATTCAGGCCCAAGCCTGAATGTTGTCCAGGTCTTGCTGCCTATGGGCAGAGACTGCTTTAGTATCTGAGCAAAAACAGAATTACCTGGAAAAACTCAGCAGGTCTGGCAGCATTGGCGGAGAAGAAAAGAGTTGACGTTTCGAGTCCTCATGACCCTTCAACAGAATGTTTTGGATTTCCAGCATCCGCAGTTTTTTGTTTTTATCTTAGTACCTGAGCAGTTGTGAATGGTACTGAACAGTGTGCCAAATAGGAAGATCAGAAAGGATCTTTATACTCTATGCTTCTCTTTGGGTTAAGTCTAAAACCCAACATTTGGGTTCCAGTCAACTGCATTATTGGTTTGGTGCTCAGGTTTTGAAACCTACGAAAGTGGCAGCAGGAGCTGATTGACTCATACCACAGCACCAAATTTGAGAAGCCTGCAATGCCAAGCTGAAGACTGAATCTTTTTATAGTATTTAATTGCAGGGAGTATTACAGGACAAAACATTATGACTAAAGGTCATCGACCTGAAATGTTAACTCTTTCTCTCTCTACAGATGCTGCCTGCCCGGCAGTGTTTCCAACATTTTTTTGCTTTTATTTAAGATTTCCGATATTTTGCTTTAACACTACAGGGCAGTTTGATTAATTTTGTTCTCCCAACATTTATTGCCAGCATCTAGTTGCCTTGTAAAATGTTGGTGGGACTGGAACCGCAGTAATCCTTCTGCTAATGCTTTTCCTATTAAGACTCTCCAAATGCTTTTCCTATTAAGACTCACCATAATTATGAATTATATCTCCTCTTAGCATTCTCTGTTCTAGGGAAAAGAATGCACCTTTCTTGAAATTATCCTCATAACTAAAGCCTTTCAATATTTGAGTACAAAAGTTGAGTTTCAGTCATCAAAAATTTAAACAGCAGACAAAAGAAAAGAGCAAGGTAGGTTATTGAAAAGAAGTTAATGGCAAGGTCATAACTCTAAACTTGTGTTGTATGTTTAATTAACGGTGACAGAGAACAAGTTAAATCTAAGAAAAAGTTCAACTCAGAATTTGTAGAATTGATGCAACTACATGATAACCAACCTGTGATGTTATTAAAATTGCATTTCTGCTTTTAGACTACTTTAGTCTATTGAGGGACAAGCTAATGCAAATTTTTGCAGAACAAATAAACACCCACCACAGACGACTGCACAACAAAAAAAACTGCTTTCAAAGAAACCAGCAAGGAAGACAGGGTTTTAACCCTCTGTGGAAAAAAGTGACTGATAACCAAGAGGGAAAAAAAATGTGCCTTCATTTATTTTATGGGAGGAATGCATTAGAGTTACTCACCAATTAGTTTTGAATTTACTTCATCGAACATTAAAGTTATAGGAATAAAAGTAAACACTGAATAAAATTAAACACTGAGAAAAAAAATGAAAGGAGAAGGGCAAAAGGACCATCCTTCTGGGGAGGGGAAGGATGGGGGCCAGAGAGGTTGGATGAGTATGGAGAAAGAGGAGAGGATAGACAAGGGGATGGTTTATGAAAAAGAGTAGCATGATCTTGGCTTTTTGTGCATATGGGGTCTTTCTTCTGTATGAGGGTATTTTTTTTTTAATGGTGCCTGAATATTTATTCTCAAAATGAAGGCTGGTATATTATCCAACAAAAGTCCATTCACTAATTTTGACATGATGTTGCACAGAGAACAAAAAACTTTATTTGACTTTCTATGGCTCATATAAAAGGGATTAAATCTCCAACAAATTAAAAGTTCTGAAAACATAGGGCTGAATCTTCTGCAGAGTGGCAATACCTTGCACCAGAGCTCCACATTTCTCAGCTGCACTTCTGAACTGGGGCCTCCTCAGAAACGTGGAGCATACCTGTTCTCAGAGTCTTTCTTCATAGTGCAGAAGCATCAGGGAAACCAACCCCATGTCCCGTTTTTATGGCTACAGAATTCCAGTAAGTTTAAATGTTGCAAAGTCACTTTGAGAAGCTACGGAGAGAAGGTAAGTGGATGAGGGAGCAGGGTGGCAGGGAAGTGGATAAGAGGGTAGGGTGGCAATTAAATAGGTGAGGGAGTAGGGTGGGTCGGAGGTTCAGGAGTCTGTAGTCGGGGGGGGGAACGCACGGATAGGGGGTCAGGGCAGTTAGTTGGGACAGGGGGGTAGTAGGGGGGAGGTCAGAGGGGTCTGGGGTAGTCAGGGGGTTAGGGTCACCACCGACGCACGGTGGCAGTGTGTACAATCTATAAGATGCGCTGCAGTAACTCACCAAGGCTCCTTCGACAGCACCTTCCAAACGCACGACCTCTGCCACCTACAAGGACAAGGGCAGCAGAAGCATGCGAATACCACCACTTGCAAGTTCCCCTCCAAGCTACACACCGCCCTGACTTGGAACTATATTGCCATTCCTTCAGTCACTGGGGCTGACTTCCTAACAGCCTTGTGGCAACACCTACACCACATGAACTGCAGTGGTTCAAGAAGGCAGCTCACTACCAACTTCTCAAGGGCAATTAGGGATGGGCAATAAATGTATAACCTAGCCAGCAACACCCACATCCCATGAAGGAATAAAAAAACTCTACATTGTTTTAAAAAATGAAGTCTATTAAAAATAATACATTAGACTTCTTGTAGCTTTTAACATGTTGGAACTTCTTCATTGTTTGAAAATTCAGTTCCTGCTCCTTTGTTGAAAAATAAGAGATTATTTGGAAAATCAGTGCTCCCACAGCACAAAATTACTTCCCAAAGCTGAACTACTGTCCGTGCACCTTTCCTTCACCCTCCCCTCTGCCAATTATCTCCCAACCCTCTGACCCTGCTTAATCTGAAGATGTTTGGTCAGTATTCAAATTCGCGGCACTCTGGTCCCTAGGTGCCAGATTTGTTTGCAGTGGGGTCCAAACTGAACCCTTCCGACTCAGAAGTGAGAATTCAAGACTGAGTCAGTGATCATTCCATCTGGATGCAAGTACCCTGCTAGATGTCAACCCAGTATTTAGAGGCCTATATACTAGCCTCCTTTAACCGGTGCTGAGTGGATTGGTATTGAATGATAGCCAAAGTTTAATACTGTATTGCAACTCGGAGAGAAACTGAATGGCCAGTTTCTGAAAACCAGTATTTATTTTGAAATATCTGTGGTTGTTACCTCAGACATTGAGTACAATTTCCTCTTTAATTTAATGGGACATCTTAAAACAAGTGCCCTAGATCACAGCAACCTGATAGTTTTTAATTGGAGCATTTCACTGTGCACAGCACATTTTTCCCCAAAATTTATTCCAAATGACAGTTTCCAAAATATCTCACACATTTCTAGTGTACAGGCCCCTACAGCAAAAATCACATAGTTCTCTTCCTTGTGTAATAAATTATTTCTTCTCTATACAGATTATTTATATACTCAGTCTAACCTAAACACACATGGTAGTACATGCACTGGCAAGTAAGAAGACATCTCGCTTCTTAGATCAAGGTTCTGTCATTGTCTAAACTTTCCTGAATCTTCTTTCTTGTGAGGAAATATCTATCTTCTCTACAGCACATTCCTCCAATGAAAACTCATTTGAGATTGTTATGGGAAATGCTGTTGGAAAATTGTGGATACAAACCTGGATCATGAAAGCGTTCAATAGAACACTGAAGCACTGGATGGTTCAAGAACTATCAGCTAACGTGTTTACATCCAACACCAGGATTATCTATTCCTCCTTCAAAAGCATTTACTGGTAGTCCAATGAGCTCAGTTGGCTTGATGGCTGGCGTGTGGATCAGATTACCATCAATAGCTCAAGGTTCAATCCCTGTTCCAGCTGAGGTAGGCTCAGGGCCTGCCTCCCTGCCCTACCCGTAGTAAAAAAATCACAGCACTTTGCCATGGTTTGGTGAATGATCACCAAGGGCCTGTCTTTGGGCAGAGAGCTCAAGAAGAACTTTTGCTAGGGATGTATGGAAATTCACCTCATAAACCAAAGGCTCACCAACTGTCCACCTTTTATTCACTTCCTGGGATATCTTAAAACAAATGCCCTAGATTACATCATTAAAGTAACATTCTTAAATTTCAACTGAGTCTCATAGCTCTGTCATATGCTACACCAAAAGAATTAAGTAAAGTAAAAACATTCATGCACACCTTATTAAGGTTAAGAGTCAGCTTATTTTAGTGGCAGCATTGAGAGTCAAAAGCTTATCAGCTCAAGCCCTATTTCATGGCACTTCAAAGTTGTTCAGAGACAGGAGTCAAGAGTGCTGTCAATTATCTGAGACATTAAACCAGCGGATCCCAAACTGTGGCTAACTACCCTAAATGGAGTTACAGAGACAGCAGATGAGGTCATGAGCTCCCCCTCCTCCAAGACTATGCCCCACACTGAGGCCCAAATGGCAGCCGGTAAAATAGGCAAAAAGGAAAAGGAGCTGGGTAGCTTTGTTAATAAAGGAAGCTATCAGTGCGGAGGTGAGTAGTGATATAGATGCAATAGATCATTATGTGGAATCAGATTGGTTGGAAATAAGGAAAACTAAGGGGAAGAAGTCATGGGTAGGAGTCATCCATAGGCCCCCTGAAGAGGTACCTCACTGTAGGACAAAGTATAAATCGGGAAATAATAGAGGCGTGTAAGAAGGGCGCTACAATTGTCATGGGTGATTTTAATCTACATATTGACTGGAAAAATCAGATTGGCAGGGGTAACATGGAAGACAAATTTGTAGAGTGCATCAGGGATTGTTTCTTAGAGCAATATGTTGCAGAACCTACCCGGGAACAGGCTATTTTAGATCTAGTGATGTATAATGAGTTGGATTAATAAGAGGTATCGTAGTTAAGAATCTTCTAGGGGTTAGCAATCACAACATGGTAGAATTTCAAATTCAGTCTTAGGGCGAGCAACTTGGGTTTCAAATCAGTGTCCTCAACTCAAATAAGGGCAATTACAGAGGTATGAAGAAAGAGCTGTCTAAAGCGGGCTGGGAAAATAGACTAAGGGGAAGGTCAGTGGATGAGCAGTGGCAGACATTTAAGCAGACGTTTCATAATGTCCAGCAAAAATTTATCCTGGTCAAAAAGGAGACTCGAGAAGGATGAACCAGCAATGGTTAACAAAGGCGGTCAAGAAGAGTATCCAATCAAAAACTAAGGCATACAAAGCAGTGAGAACTAGTGGTAGGGCAGAGGATTGGGAATTTTTTTAGGAACCAGTAGTGGATGACTAAAAAGCTAATAAAGAGGGAGAAAATTGATGATGAAAATAAATTGGCAAGAAATATAAAAACAAACAGCAAGAACTTCTATGGGCATATAAAAAGAGTGTAGCTAAAGTGAGCGTGGGACCCTTGGAGGATGCGACTGGAGAATTGATAACGGGGAAGAGGGAAATGGCAGATAATTTAAACCAATATTTTGCATCAGTCTTCACAGTAGAGGACACTATAAACATCCCTAATATATCAGATAAGCAGAAACTAATGGGAGGAAAGATCTTGTAATAGTCTTTATCACAGGGGCAAAGTATTTGACAAACTAACGGGACTAAAGGCAGACAAGTCACCAGAACCTGATGGCCTGCATCCAAGGGTTTGAAAGGAAGTGGCAACAGAGATAGTGGAGGCATTGGTCGAAATATTCCAGAACTCACTGGATTCTGGGAGGGTCCCAGCAGATTGAAAAACCACTAATGTGATGACCCTGTTCAAGAAGGGAGGGAGACAAAAAGCAGGAAACTATAGGCCAGTCAACCTAACATCTGTCATTGGGAAAATGCTAGAGTCCATTATTAAGGAAGAAAAGCAGGACATTTAGAAAAGCTTAACACAATCCAACTGAGTCAACATGGTTTTGTGAAAGGGAAATCATGTCTGACAAATTTGCTAGAGCTCTTTGAGGATACAACAAGCAGAGTTGATAAAGGGGAACCTATAAATGTAGTGTATTTGGATTTCCAGGAAGCATTCATTCAGGTGCCAAATAAAAGGCTATTGCACAAGATAGGAGCTCACGTTATTAGGGGTAATATATTAGCATGGATTGAGGATTGGAAGACAGAAGAGAGTCGGGATTAATGGGTCTTTTTCAGGTTGGAAAGACGTAACTAGTGGAGTGCCACAAGGATCAGTCCTAGGGCCTCAATTATTTACTATCTATATTGGAGGAGGGGGCTGAGGGTAATGTATCCAAATTTGCTGACGATACAAAAATAGGTGGGAAGGCATGTTGTGATGAGGACATAAGGAATCTGAAAGGGGGTATGGATAGATTGAGTGAGTGGGCAAAAACTTGGCAGATGGAGTTTCCTGTAAGAAAGTGGGAGGTCACGCACTTTGGTAGGATGAATCAAAAGGCAGACTATTATTTAAATGGAGAGAGACTCCAAAAACGTGCAGCACAGAGGGATCTCAGTGTTCTTGTGTATGAAACACAAAAAGTTAGCATGCAAGTGCAGCAAGTAATTAAGAAGGCAAATGGAATTTTGGCCTGTATTGCCAGGGGGTTGGAGTTTAAAAATAGGGAAGTCTTGTTATAACTCTACAGGGTGTTGATGAGGCCACATCTAGAGTAGTGTGTGCAGTTTTGGTCCCCATATTTAAGAAAGGATATACTGGCATTGGAGGCAGTTCAAAAGAGATTCACTAGGCTGATTCCTGAGATGAAGGGGTTGACTTATCAAGAATGGCTAAACAGGTTAGGCTTTATTCATTAGAGTTTAGAAGAATGAGGGGTGATCTTATTGAAACGTACAAGATTCTGAGGGGACTTGACAGGGTAGATGTTGAGAAAATGTTTCCACTAGTTGGGGAACCTCGAACTAGGGGACATTGTTACAGAATAAAAGGACACTCATTTAAAACTGAGATGCGAAGGAATTTCTTCTCTCAGAGGGTAGTGAATATCTAGAATTCTCTACCCCAGACAGTTGTGGTGGCTAGATCATTGAAAGTATTTAAAGAGGAGGTAAACAGATTTTTAAAATATCGGGGAGTTGAGGGCTATGAGGAGCTGGCACGAAATATGAGTTGAGGCCTGGGGCAGATCAGCCATAATCTTATTGAATGGCAGGGTAGGCTTGAGGGGCCAAATGGTCTACTCCTGCTTCTATTTCTTATGTACTTATGGTTCTGTCCTTGCCCTGCTCACAACTTGGAGACTTCTGCCTGTGCCAACATTATGAACAAGTTTGATGCACGAGTAATTGATTTTCTCCTCTTCAACTTCATCTTTCTCCCACTGAATCTTTTTACTGCGTCAATCTTAGCACTACCAGCCTGGTTCCAGGGAATGTTTTTCTTCTTCGCAAGACCATTTAAAGATGTTGCATGCAGAGGACTCATTAACTAAGAAGTTCCTGTTCCTTGGTCCATACTGGAATCTGATGTACACTAAGAAATAGGAAGGTGGATTAACAAACCAACTGATCTGAAAAATTTAACGGGAACCTGAGGAGGAGTCTTAATGTATGCATCTGGGTGGTGACAGAGGGTGTGAGGTGGGATGGTTGTTATTTATTATGTGATCCAATCAAAAAAGAGGCAGCAACAATTACACAGTTTTCCTCCCTAGTTTACTCCAGTGGAGTGTGGGGGAGTGAACAACATTTAATTAAAAAATGTTAGGAAAATATGAAATTCTTCATAGGCAGTAGCTGGTAGGCACAACAGGGCAAGGGGTTGGTAAATCATCTGCACAAGGGCTTGTGCTGGGGCTCAGACTGTCAGAGCTGCCGCGACTCCCAGCTGGCTGGCTGACGTGTGTGTGGGGGCGGGGGGGAGTGGGGAGATGAATTGATCACAGTGCGTGGGTGGGGGGTGCAGGCAAGAGGAACCTGACTGAGCCTTGTGTCAAAAGGGAATATGGAGAACTTAGCTGAAACCTACGAGTACTTAAAATAACAACATTTTTACAAAGTACTTTGAAAACAGATTTTCATATTTATGTAAGGTATCACACTAATCCACAGTCTTAAATAATTATATACTGGATGTTACTATGCTGCTTTATTTGCTATTTTATTTTTCTTAGCACCTGGGACAGGGTTGTAGTGCCAAATTTTGTGGTGCCAGAGTTCTAAGAAAATGTGTTGGCCAATTAATTTCTAAATCTACTATTAAGTTGTTTTCTTATGTGCTAATCATTTGAGTCCCCAGAAGTCAGTGAAACTATGCTTTTTGAGTGAAAAATATTCGAGGCCCCACTGCCACCAACCTCTTTCTCATTCCTCCTTCCAACAACCTCCCAAACACCCCCACTCCCTCCCCTTTACAACTCCCTCCCCCAATCTCCCTCCGCCACCCCACAACAAACCCATTCCCACTCCCCAAACCCCAACCCCCACCCCTCCACCCCACCCCAGCAGCAGTGCAGCCATGAGTGAAATTGACATGATGGACTGGCTTCCAAAAATCAGAAGTTTCGCCCTCACCATACGCACCCCCTCACACGCACATGCATGCCCCCTTACACACACACACGCATGCCCCCTCACACACACAACCCCAGCCCTCCATACACACACGTGCGTACTCCCTCTCACACACACATATGTGCGCGCACGCTCTCACACACACGCGCACACTCTCTCCCTCTTGCACGCACTCTCTCTCTCTTTCTCGCACACGCACTCTCGCTCTCACGTGCACTCTCTCTCCAGTGCACTCTCTCTCCCTCACGCATTCACTCCCCTCTCTCTTGTACGCACTCTCTCTCGCGCGGGCTCCCTCTCTCTCTCTCTCGCGCGCGCTCACCCTCACGCGCGCGCTCACCCTCACGCGCGCGCTCACCCTCACGCGGGTTCGCTCTCTCACGCGGGTTCGCTCTCTCACGCGGGTTCGCTCTCTCACGCGCACGCACTCTCTCACGCGCACGCACTCTCTCACGCGCACGCACTCTCTCGCGCACGCACTCTCTCGCGCGCACGCACTCTCTCGCGCGCACGCACTCTCTCGCGCGCACGCACTCTCTCGCGCGCACGCACTCTCTCGCGCGCACGCACTCTCTCGCGCGCACGCACTCTCTCGCGCGCACGCACTCTCTCGCGCGCACGCACTCTCTCGCGCGCACGCACTCTCTCGCGCGCACGCACTCTCTCAGGCGCACGCACTCTCTCACGCGCACACACTCTCTCACGCGCACACACTCTCTCACGCGCACACACTCTCATGCACACACTCTCATGCACACACTCACTCTCTCTCTCACGTGCACACCCTCTCGCGCACTCTCTCTCGCGCACGCTTTCTCTCGTGCGCACTTTCTCTCTCTCTCTCACGCGTGTACTCTCTCTCACGCACTCTCTCTCTCACGCGCATTCACTCCTCTCTCTCTCTCAGGCGCACTCTGTCTCAGGCGCTCTCTCTCTCAGGCGCATTCTCTCTCTCTCAGGCGCTCTCTCTCTCACGCGCTCTCTCTCTCTCTCTCACGCGCTCTCACTCTCTCTCTCACGCGCTCTCACTCTCTCTCTCACGCGCTCTCACTCTCTCTCTCACGCGCTCTCTCTCTCACGCGCTCTCTCTCTCTCACATGCGCTCTCTCCCTCTCTCAAGCGCACTCTCCCTCTCTCACGCGCACTCTCCCTCTCTCACTTGCACTCTCCCTCTCTCACTTGCACTCTCCCTCTCTCACTTGCACTCTCCCTCTCTCACTTGCACTCTCCCTCTCTCACTTGCACTCTCCCTCTCTCACTTGCACTCTCCCTCTCTCACTTGCACTCTCCCTCTCTCACTTGCACTCTCCCTCTCTCACTTGCACTCTCCCTCGCGCTCTCCCTCTCTCACTCGCGCTCTCCCTCTCTCACTCGCGCTCTCCCTCTCTCACTCGCGCTCTCCCTCTCTCACTCGCGCTCTCCCTCTCTCACTCGCGCTCTCCCTCTCTCACTCGCGCTCTCCCTCTCTCACTCGCGCTCTCCCTCTCTCACTCGCGCTCTCCCTCTCTCACTCGCGCTCTCCCTCTCTCACTTGCGCTCTCCCTCTCTCACTTGCGCTCTCCCTCTCTCACTTGCGCTCTCCCTCTCTCACTTGCGCTCTCCCTCTCTCACTTGCGCTCTCCCTCTCTCACGTGCGCTCTCCCTCTCTCACGTGCTCTCTCCCTCTCCTTCACACACCCACGTGCGCTTTCCCTCTCTCAAACTCCCACACGGACTCTTTGTTCCCCCACTCCCTGTCGCACTCCTTCTCCCATACCCTCCCTCAGTTACACAGGCACACACGGCAGTTAGCCTTTTCCCTTCCACCCCCCACCACACCCATTCCCGACCCAGGGCTCCACCGCGTCTCACTCTCAGGCTTTGCACCTAGCCTCTCCTTGGGAGTCCTGGTTCCGGCAGCACTACATTTCTGACCTGTGGTCATGTTAATTTTCAAGTTTTAAAATCCGGTCACATTGGCAAAATATTTGGGAAGCATTGCATTAAACTAAGGGGATACGTCGGCTTACAAAGCAAAAGGATGTGGCAGCATTTCAGGGCAGCTATTTAGGTAATGATACCCAGAGTGTGACAGGAAGGGACAGAGTGTAATATCGTAAAAAAAAAGCAGCAAATAGGGTGAAAGGGGGAAAAAATGGTAAAAAGGCAAAATGAATGGTTCTTTACTTAAATGCACGCAGTATTCGGAACAAAATAAATGAATTAACGGCACAAATAGAGGTTAATTGGTATGATCTTAAAGCCATTACTAAGACATGCTTTCAAGGAGATCAAAGCTGGGAACTAAATATTCAGGGGTATGTGGCTTTTCGAAAGGACAGGCAGGAAGGAAAGGGTGGTGGGGTAGCTTTGTTAGTGCGAGATAGGATAAGTACAATAGGAAGAAATGATCTTTGATCAGAAGATGTAGAATCCAAATGGTTGGAGGCAGGAAATAAAAGTGGAAGAAGACACTGGTGGGAGTAGGCTATAGGCCTCTTAACAGTAGCTATATGTAGGACAGAGAATAAATCAGGAGATAATGAGGGCATGTAAAAAAGGCAGTACATTAATCATGGGTGACTTTAATCTTCATGTAGATTGGGAAAATCAAATTGGCAGAGGTAGACACAAGCAAGAATTCATAGAGTGGATTTGGGAGTTTCCTAGAACAATATGTTGTGGATCCAACCAGAGATCAGGCTATTTTGGATCTGGTAACGTGAAATGAGGCAGGTTTAATAAATGGTCTCAGAGTAAAAGGTCCCCTAGGAAACAGTGATCATAACATGGTAGAATTTGGCATTCAGTTTGAGAGTGAGAAACTTGGATCGGAAACAGCTGTGCTAAACTTAAATAAGGGTAATTACAAAGACATGAGGGCAGAGTTGGCTGGAGTGGACTGGGAAAGGAATTTAGCAGAAAAAATGGTTGATGAACAATGGCAGATGTTTAAGAAAATATTTCATGACTCACAACAAAGATAAGTCCCGGTAAGAAAGAAGGATTCTAGGAAAGGGATACACCAACCAAGTTTATCCAAGGAAGTTAAGGATAGTATCAAATTGAAAGAAAAAACATGCAACGTGGCAAAGATTAGCGGTGAGCCAGAGGATTGGGAAAGTTTTAAAAGCCAACAAAAGGTGACCAAAAAAAATAAATAAGAAGAAAATAAACTTTGAGGGTAAGCTAGCAAGTAATATAAAAACGGACAGTAAGAGCTTCTTTAAATATATATAAAGGAAGAGAGAGGCCAAAGTGAACATTGGCCCCTTAGAGATTGAGGCTGGGGAAATAATAATGAGGGACCAGGAAATGGCAGAGGAGTTGAATAACTAGAATAGTTGAATAGCTTTCATGATAGAAGATACTAATAGCATTCCAAAAACATTAAATAATCAAGAGGCAAAAGTTTTGGTGGGGGAGGGGGGGGGGGGGAGGTGGGTGGAGAAATTAAGAAAATATTTCATGACTCACAACAAAGATAAGTCCCGGTGAGAAAGAAGGATTCTAGGAAAGGGATACACCAACCAAGTTTAACCAAGGAAGTTAAGGATAGTATCAAATTGAAAGAAAAAACATGCAAATAGGGTGAAAGGGGGAAAAACTTATCGCTATCGAAAAACTACTAGGGAAACTACTGGGGCTAAAGGCTGATAAGTCCCCTGGGCTTGATGGTTGCATCTTAGGATATTAAAGGAAGTGGCTACAGAGATAGTGGATTACTGGTAGTAATCTTCCAAGAACCCTTAGATTCTGGAAAAGTCCCAGAGGATTGGAAAACTGCCAATGTGATACCCTTATTCAAAAAGGGAGGGAGACAAAAAACAGGTAATTATAGGCCAGTTAGCTTAACAACCGTCATTGGGGAAATGTTAGAGTCTATTATAAAGAATGCAATAGTACAGCATTTAGAAATGCATAATCTAATCAAGCAGAGTCAGCATGGCTTCATGAAGGGGAAATAGTGCCTGACAAATTTATTAGAATTCTTTGAGGAGGTAACAAGCAGGATAGATAAAAGGGAACCAGCAGGTGTAATATATTTGGATTTCCAAAAGGCATTCGATAAGGTGCCGCACACTAAGGCTACTTAATAAGGTAAGAGCCCATAATGTTGGGGGTAGTATATTAGTATGGACAGAGGATTGGTTAACTAATAGAAGCAGAGTTGGGATAAGGGGTGCATTTTCAGGGTGGCAACCTGTAGTTAGTGGAGTGCCACATGGATCAGTGCTGGGGCCACAATAATTCAATATATATTAATGACTTGGATGAGGGAAGTGAATGTACTATTGCCAAGTTTGCAGATGACAGAAAAATAGGTGGGAAGGCAAGCGTTGAGGATGACACAAAGAGTCTACAGGGGGATATAGACAGGCAAAGTGAGTGGGCAAAAACTTGGCAGATGGAATATAATGTGGGAAATGTGAGGTTATGCACTTTGGCAGGAAGAATAGAAGAGCTGAATATTATTTAAATGGAGAAAGACTGCAGAAAGCTGCAGCAGAGGGATTTAGGAGTCCTCGTGCATGAATACCAAAAAGCTAACATGCAAGTTCAACTGGTAATAGGGAAGGCAAATGGAATGTTCGCCTTTATTTCAAAGGGAATGGAGTATAAAAATAGACGAGTCTTGCTAAAACTATACACCTGGAATACTGTGAACAGTTTTGGTCCCCTTATCTAAGGAAAGATATACTGACATTGGAGGCAGTCCAGATAAGGTTCACTAGATTGATCCCAGATATGGAGGGATTTTATTATGAGGGGAGGTTGAGTAGGTTGCGCCTGTATTCATTGGAGTTTAGAAGAATGAGAGGTGACCTTATTGAAACATGAGATTCTTAGGGGGCTTGACAGGTTAGATGCTGAAAGGTTGTTTCCCCTTGTGGGAGAGTGTAGGGCCAGAGGGCATAATCTCAGAATAAGGGGGCGCAAGTTTAAGACAGAGATGAAGAGAAATTTCTTCTCTGAATCTGTGGAATTCTTTACTACAGAGGGCTGTAGAGGCTGGGTCGTTAAGTATATTCAAGGCTGAGATAGACAGATTTTTAATCAGTAAGGGAATCAAGGGTTATGGAGAAAAAGCAGGAAAGTGGAGTTGAGGATTATCACCCTCAATGGCGGAGCAAACTTGATGCACCGAATGGCCTACTTCTGCTCCTGCGTCTTATGGTTCTATATGGTTGCTTAGTTTGATATTAAAAGTTCTATTGCACTTTTCCAAGAGCAGGGAATTTCTACAGTGACCTAACATTTATCCCTCAACCAACAATGCCAAAACAGATTAATTGGTCATTTATTTGAGTGCTGTTTGTGGAATCTTGCTGTACGGCTGGTCCTTTTATCTAGAGTGACAAAATTCTTAAAAAAAAGCTCTGAAGCACTTTGAGGCACCGAGGACATGAAAGGGGCTCTGTAAATACAAGCTCTTTCTTTTATTTAGTCTGTTATTCTCTTGACAATCTTTCGTGTGTCACCTCAATATATTACCAGTGAGCACACCAAAAGCTATGGGGACTATCTTGTTAGTGGTTCTGTTTCCAGATACATGGGCTACAAGCTCCACAGTTATCTAGAGAGGTGCAATGTCTTCCCATGGAGAAAGTCAACTAACATCAGGTGGCATAGAAACTCAATTACACATTGGTGCATGATTGTATTAGACTGATAGAAGTAAGTAAAGGGAAGGTATAAGATGCAATATAATTTAGAACTGCATTTCAGGAAACATAATACATTAAGTCAAAGGGTGAGTCCCAACATCCTGAATTTAATTATTTTACCCAGTGCCCAGAGCTCTTTGCAACACAATACACCCTTCAGACTGAAAGTCTACCAGTTATCGGAAGACGAGGAAGTACACAACTAAATTGTTCATGCAGTATTTCAACCAGGAACATACATTAATTCCCAGGCACTTAAGGAAAATCATAATGCCAAAGTCCCAATGTTACTAAGATCCCTAATTCTGTCAGCTTTTTTGTTTTCAGCAAAAAAACGTCAAAAGGAAACGCTAACAATGTGGCAGCTTAACAGTTTAAACAACAGCATTGTTTCAAAATTACGAACATAGATGGTGACAGATCCAGTCTACTCCAATCATGAGAAGCTTTTCTTTACATACTACAGCATATATTCTCTTGTTATCTGATTTTACTTCTCTGTTGTAGCAATTGCCTTTTTAAAATTTGTTTTCCTTACCTCCAGCACAGTAACAATTATTAAACAAGCTGCTGTACACACAAGCAGGACCCAAAATTCACAATGTTTATTACTGCCAGTGTTAGCAGTATAACTAAGAAAACCAATAATAATGTAGTTCTATCATTAGTTATCCATTATGCAGGACACCTGCAAAACAACAAATTCTTAAATCTTTATCAGTTATCACAAGATAACAAGATAATAATGGTCACATCTCAGTACCACATTCTCATGATACTGTCGACATGTGCACACTTTTCAACAGAACTTACTGAACAGTAATCTGCTGAAAGTTCACTTTTTTTTCTCCCCTTCATAGATGGCGGTCAAATGCAGTTCCTCCAACAGAGATCTATAAGTAAACAATCTAAATCCATTTCTGTCACCTCCAGCATGATGCCATTATCAAAAACAGTATCCTCTCCCTTCCCATTTCTGCATTCCGTAAGAACCCTTCTCTCCCTGATCAACTCCTCAGCCGCCCCCAATATCCCTCCCCTTCTGATGGCACCTAAACATGCAAGCAGGAGATTCAACCTTTTACCTCCTCCCTTCTCACCATCCAAGGCACCAAACACTCCTTCTAGATGAAACAGCAATATGCGTATACTTCCTTCAATTTAGTATACAGTATTAGCTGCTCACGATGCAGTCTCCTCTACACAGGGAAGATCAAAGGCAGATTGGATGATTGCTTTGCAGAACACCTCTGTCCAGTCTGCAATTATGACTCTGAGGTTCCAGACACCTGCCATTTTAATCCTCCACTTTACTCCCACCATGACCTCTCTGTCTTTAGCCTCCTGCAGCGTTCCAATGAAGCTTAATGTAAGTCCGAGGCACAGCACCTAATTTTTTGATCAGGTACCTTACAACCTTCTGGACTCCACAGCGAATTCAACAATTTCAGACCATAGCCTCTGCCCCATTTTGCTTCCTTTATCTTTGCTGGTTTTGTTTTTCTCTCTTTTTACTTCTGGACACCAGCTGCTCACGATTCTGCCATTCACATTTCCTGTGGACATATTTTTTGTTTCGCTACTTGTCCCATAACCACTCCCTTTGGGCCTTTCACCACCAACCTTTTTCTCATTCAACCTCTCCTGCCTTCCACCCTATCACAGACCTTCTCTTCATTCAGGCAGCCACATTTTAGAAGCCTTTTTAAATAACACCATCAAGAGTGGAGGTGTGAACCATGGATTGGAGGCAGGGGGAGTATAAAAGATTAATAAAAATTAATAATAATAAATATTTACAGTTCATCATGATATGCGATAAACTGAGTTATATCTATGTTTTGTCACAATTATCAGGTTTATAAGATTGTTATTTTTGGGTCTGCGTCTTTAATTTAAGATAAAATGAAGAGGGTCATATGACCTGTTCTGAAGTCTGCCTGAATAGGCCTGGGTGGCTTAATTGTTTGAGATCAAAGGAAGGCTTAGATTATTTTACTGGGAAGAAGATGCAAGGTATTTTCACTTGAAGACAATGGCAGCAGCCTGTGTGTTAATAGTGGAGACTGAGAGTCTCCAAAGCCCCAGAAAATGTGTTGAGAATGTTGGGGTGTAAACAGTTGTGCTTCAAACTGTCCATTTAGTTCCAGTTGGACTCTCAAGGACAGCTAATTAACACTTGTACCTAGATACAAGGCCCATGCAATGGAATGTGTTTATTTCACACATTGAAATAGACAGGCTGTTCCTTCAGGAAAGCTCAGTGACTTTCAAAATATAATATAAACTACCCATGGACAAAAATATAGTTCTCAGATATAGTTCTCAGAGGAATTTTAGCCCACCCAGTACAAAGAAAAATTAGAGGGAACGCTAGTGACAGAGGATGGTGGGGCCGGGGGAGGGAGAGTGGGGGGTGAGGGTGAGGGGCACATTACACAGATCTCAAGGACTGGGTCAAAGTCTCTAGGAGTGAAGGCGGGCCTTTTAACCTGGTCACCTTGTCATTGGCTCAACTCTGTCTTTGTCTCAGACCAAGTTCCAGGCCATCCTGCCCTCCAGGATATGAAAATTCTACCTGCCAGCACTAGTGGAATAGAGGCAGGATTGCAACATTGGGGAAATTCCTGACTCCCAATTCTAGCTTCCATGATTCTGCCCTTTGTCTAACATGCTTAGAACAACTTCTACAAATCAAGTTTTGCCAAGTTACTATGTGTATGTCCTTAAAACTTGTTTAGAATTTTTGAATTTTACTAGCATTTTGATTTTGCTCTCATTGATGAAATTTCCAAGAATCAGATGGAAGAAGGCTTTGCTTTGAGTTGTTTAACAGTTGGCAAAACTCTTTGATAAAGGAGTCACTGAATAATCAGAGTTTTTCTGCATACTTTTCTGAGAATCTGAGAGATTTTCTACACCTTAAAATCACAAGAATAAAGTGCCACCAACAGCAGAATTGATTCTGAAAGTGTTATCACAAACATTCATATTTTTAAAATTATACTTTAAGATTAAAGTAAATATTCCAAGGTAGAAATAACATTTATGCTGTCTTATTTGTGGATTGTACACATAGCAAATGGCACTTTTGAGTGTTGCTGAATAAAACCACATGGCTATTTTAGCTAAACAATTAGGTTTTTTTTCCCTTTCCAAAACTAAATCTGAATTACTTTTGGGTCAGAACAAAGATTAGTTCTAATCTGGAAACAATTTGTTCAAGCATATATGAAAGTCAATGCTAATCACAAACCTGCACAAAATATTCCTGGTACCTCACTGCGCAGTATAACTGTTCGAACATTTTTATCACATTTCATTTTTTCTATGGCTTCCGTCATCTAAACAAAAGAAAATATTAAAATACAAGTTGAAAAATTCCTCATAACAATATCAAAAGAATAGATTTTATTAGCATAGAAATAGGTCAATCAGCCCAACTTTTCTCTTCAGGCATTTATGCTACACACAAACATCCTCCCACTCTATCTGCAAATCCTGCCATTCCTTTCACCCTCATGTGCTTATCTCATATCCCCTTAAAAACATCTATGCTATTTGCCTCAACTCTATATAGCAGCAAGTTCCACATTCTAACCAATTTCTGAGTAAAAAGGTTTTTTCTGAATTTATTAGGTGACTACCTTATAATTATGGCCTCTAGTTTTGGATATGTCCTCAAGTGGAAACATTTCCCTATGTCTAGCCTAACAAAGCACTTCATAATTTCAAAGACCTATATTACATCACCTCTCAGCCTTATTTTTTCCTAGATAAAAGAGCGCCAGGATGTTCACTCTTTCCTGATGGTTATAACCTCTCAGTTCTAGAATCATCCTTGTAAGTCCTATTTGCTAGTAACTCTATATCCTTTTTGTAGCATTTAAAATGATTTCTCTGCTTTTCAATTTTATTCCTCTAGAAATACCAGTGCTTTGTTTGGACTTATGATGGCCTTGTTAACTCGCATTGCTACTTTTAATGATTTCTGCATGTGTTCCCTAGATCCCTAGCTCTTCTACCCCATTTAGACTTTTATTTCCCAAGGAGTATGGTGCCTCCTTATTCCTCCTACCAAAATGCCCCATCTCACTTAGCTATACCAAAATTTTAATTTGTCATTTACAAGCCCGTTTTGCAAGTTTATTCATGTCACTTTGGATTTTGTCACCGTCTTCCTCAGTATTACCTATAAACCCCTAATCTGGTGTCATCGGAAATTTTTTTAATTGTTCTTCTGATCCCCAAGTCCACATTGTAAATGGTGAACAGCAGCAGTCACAGCATAGGTTCGTGGAATACCATTTCCCGTCTTCCACCAGTCTCAGTAGTGACATTTAAGCCCAACTCTCAGCTTTCTGTTTTGCAGCCACCTTGCTATCCATTCCACTATTTGTCCCCTGACTCCACAGGCTCTCATTTTAGTCAAGAGTCTACTATGCAGTACCGTATCAAAGACCTTTTGAAAATCCAAATATATTACATCTACTCCAGTGCCCTCACTGACTCTCTCTGTCACTTCTTCACAGAATTCTATCAAGTTGGTTATGCATGACTTCCCCTTTGAAATCCATGTGAACTATTCTTCATTATATTTTCAACTTCCAGCTGTCTTTCTATTACATGTTTGAGTAAAGATTTCATTATCTTCCCTGCCACCAGCTTTGAGCTAACTGGTCTATAGTTCCCTGGACTTGCTTTCCCTTTTTAAATATAGAAATAACATTAGATCTCCTCTAGTCCTATAGTTTTCTAATTAATTTATATAAATATATAATCGTGCCTATACTATATAATCAACTATAAATTACAGACTTATACGCATACTCGTGCTTACCATTTCCACAAGGTTTTTGCTGATTGCATTTTTGGACAGTGGTCTATTTATTCCTAATACAACAATTCCTGTTAAAATAAACAGAGTTGAAAATTCTGTCAAAAGATTTCTAATTAGAGTTGTAGAAGTTCAAAAAAATATATAAAATAGAATAAATCCTAAGGATATTTAAAGGAACGGTGGGGCGATTACAGACAAACAATGAAACCTTCTTGTCAAGCGACCTGAGGTACTGAATGAGTACGTTGCATCTGTTTTCACTAAAGATGAGGATGAAGTTAATGTCACAATAGACGAGGGAAGCGTAGAGATATCAGATTTTTAAAAATTCATTCACAGGATGTGGACTTCGCGGCTGGACCAGCATTTATTGCCCATCCCTAATTGCCCTTGAGAAGGTGGTGGTGAGCTGCCTTCTTGAACCGCTGCAGTCCATGTGGTGTAGGTACACCCACAGTGCTGTTAGGAAGGGAGTTCCAGGATTTTGACCCAGCAACAGTGAAGGAACGCCAATATATTTCCAAGTCAGGATGGTGAGTGACTTGGAGGGGAACTTGCAGGTGGTGGTGTTCCTATCAGAAGGAGCCTTGTCCTTCTAGATAGTAATGGTCATGGGTTTGGAAGGTGCTGTCAAAGAAGCCTTGGTGAATTTCTGCAGTGCATCTTGTAGATGGTACACACTGTGCGTCAGTGGTGGAGGGAGTGAATGTTTGTGAAAAGGGTACCAATCAAGTGGGCTGCTTTGTCGTAGACGGTGTCAAGCTTCTTCGGTGTTGTGGGAGCTGCACATCCGGGCAAGTGGGGAATATTCCATCACACTCCTGACTTCTGCCTTGTAGATGGTGAACAGGCTTTGGGGAGTCAGGAGGTGAGTTACTCATAGCAGGATTCCTAGCCTCTGTCCTGCTCTTGTAACCACAATATTTATATGGCCACCCCATTTCTTCCCCCTCCCTTTTGTTTTTTTTCAATAATTTATATAGATTTTTCTTTTCCCACCTATTTCCATTATATTAAAATCTACAACTAATACCTTGTCAGTCTTTCCACCTCACCCCCACTAGAGCTGTATCTTGAATGTCCTGCCATCCATTCTTAATTAGCACATTTTCTTAGCTAATATCACCACCTTCAACACCTCTTTGATCCTTTTGTCTGTGACATCTTTTGATTATCTGCTCCTATCACTGCTTGCTGGTCCCTACAAACCCCCCCGCACCGCCTCAACTTCTCTCTCTCTCCTCCCCCACCTTAAACCAGCTTATATTTCACCCCTCTCCTTACTATGCTCAGTTCTGTTGAAGGGTCGTGAGGACTCGAAACGTCAACTCTTTTCTTCTCCACCGATGCTGCCAGACCTGCTGAGTTTTTCCAGGTAATTCTGTTTTTGATTTATATGGCTAGTCCAGTTCAGTTTCTGGTCAATGGTAACCCCCAGGACGTTGATAGCCGAGGACTCAGTGATGGTAATGCCATTGAACGTCAAAGGGCGATGGTTAGATTCTCTCTTGTTGGAAATGGTCATTGCCTGCTACTTGTGTGGCACAAATTTTACTTGCCGCTTGTCAGCCAAAGCCTGGATATTGTCCAGGTCTTGCTGCATTTGGACATGTACTGCTTCAGTATCTGAGGAGTCGCAAATGGTACTAAGCATCATCAGCGAACATCCCCACTTCTGACCTTATGATGGAAGGAAGGTCTTTGATGAAGCAGCTGAAAATGGTTGGGGCGAGGACACTACCCTGGGGAACTCCTTAATGATGTCCTGGAGCTGAGATGACTGACATCCAACAACCACAACCATTTTCCTTTGTGCTAGGTATGACTCCAACCAGCAGAGAATTTTCCCCGATTCCCATTGACTCCAGTTTTGCTAGGGCTCCTTGATGCCACACTCAGTCAAATGCAGCTTTGATGTCAAGGGCAGTCACTCTCACCTCACCTTGGGAGTTCAGCTCTTTTGTCCATGATTGAACTAAGGCTGAAATTAGGTCAGGAGCTGAGTGGCCCTGGCAGAACCCAAACTGGGCATCAGTGAGCATGTTATTGCTAAACAAGTGTTGCTTGATAGCACCATTGATGACCCTTCCCATTACTTTACTGATGATCAGGAGTAGACTAATGGGTGGTAATTGGCCAGGTTGGATTTGTCCTGTTTTTTGTGTACAGAACATACCTGGGCAATTTTCCACATAGCCAGGTAGATGCCAGTGTTGTAACTGTACTGGAACAGCTTGACCAAGGGTGCGTCAAGTTCTGGGACACAAGTCTTCAGTACTATTGCTGGAATGTTGTCAGGGACCATTGTCTTTGCAGTATCCAGTGCCTTCAGCCATTCTTGATATCATATGGAGTGAATTGAATTGGCTGAAGACTGGCATTTGTGATCTGGAGACTTCCAGAGGAGGCCAAGATTGATCATCCACTCAGCACTTTTGGCTGAAGATTGTAGCAAATGCTTCAGCCTTATCTTTTATTTGGTACAATCGCACAAAAATAGATACAAAGAAGGTGCTAAATAGGTTTGTATAACTCAATATTAATAAATCACTCAGTCCAGATGGGATGGAGCCCAGGCTGCTGAGGGAAGCTAAGGTGGAGATAGCAGAAGCTCTGACCACAATATTTCAATACTCCTTGGATATGGGAATGGTGCCAGAAGCCTGGAGGATTGCAAATCTTACACCCTGAAAAATGAGAGAGAGAGGAACCTGGAAAATGCAGTCTAACATCAGTGGTGGGAAAAACTACTAGTAACCATTGTCAAGTGCAAAATTAATTCTCACTTGAAGAAGCATAGATTAATAATATCCCACATGGATTTGTTGAAGACAAATTCTGTCTGAAGAACCTGATTTGAGTCATTTGATGAAGTAAGAGAGAGAGTTAATGGAAGTCATGAAAGTAGAGTAGATGTTGTTGTACATTCAAAAGGCATCTCATGAAGTACCAAATAACAGACTTATTTGAAAAATAGATGCACATGGGATTAAAGGGGCTATGGCAATTTTGGTACATAACTGTTTAAAGGGATAGGAGACAAAGAGTAGTGATGAATGGATATTTTCCTGACTGGAAAGAAGTATACTTCAGGGACACCCAGAAGTCAGTATTGGGCCACTATTTTTCTTATAGATCACAAGAAAATGGACGTGGGTATAGGAAATACAATTTTCAAGTTTGCAGACAATACTATTTACTATGTTACTAAGTTTTGTGAGTAGGATATAGCAAAGTTCAGGAAGATAGAGACATACTGGTGAAATGGCCAGATACAATTTAACGTGAATAAGTATAAAGTGATGCATTTTGGGAGAAAGAACATGGAGAGTCAGTACAATCAAGGTGTTACTAATTTGAGGGGGCTACAAGAGTACAGGGACCTAGGGGTGCCGATTCACAAATCCTTGAAGGTGGCAGAGCAGGTTGATATGGAACTAAGAAAAAATATGGGATACTTAGCTTTGTAAATATGAGCATTGCATTTGGTTTCATTCATTGACAGGGTATGGGCTTCGCTGGCTAGGCCAGCATTTACTGCCTATCCCCTTGAGAAGGTGGTGGGAAGCTGCCTTCTTGAACCGCTGCAGTCCATGTGGTGTAGGTATACCCACAGTGCTGTTAGGAACATAAGAACACAAGAGCAGAAGAAATAGGAACAGGAGTAGACCATTCGGCCCCGCCAGCCTGTTCCGCCATTAAGATCATGGCTGATCTTCTTGTGTTTCGATTTCCACATTCCCACCTACCCCCGATAACCTTTGATTCCCTTGCCTAACAAGAATCTATGACAAAGAATCTACCTACTTCTACCTTAAAAATATTCAATGAACCCGCCTCCACCACCTTCTGAGGCAGAGAGTTCAAAAGTCACACAACCTCGAGAGAAAAAATTTCTCATCTCTGACCTAAAATGGCGACCCATAATTTTAAAACAGTGCCCCCTAATTTTGGACTCACCCACAAGAGGAAACATCCTTTGGATGTCCACCTTGTCAAGGCCGTTCAGGATCTTGGATACTTCAATCAAACTGCCCCTCTCTCTTCTAAACTCCAGTGGAAACAAGCCCAGTCTGTCCAACCTTTCCTCATAAGACTACCCACTCATTCCAGGTATCAATCTAGTAAACTTCCTCTGAAACACCTCCAATTTACAACCTTCCTTAAATAAGGAGACCAAAACTGCATACAGTATTCGAGGTGTGATCTCACCAATGCCTTGCAAAACTGAAGCATAACATCCTTACTTTTATGTCCAATCTCTCCCAGAATAAACGATAGCGTTCCATTAGCCTTCTTAATTACTTGCTGTACCTGCATACTAACTTTTTGTGACTCATGTACTAGAACACCTAGATCCCTCTGCACCTCAGAATTATGCAGCCATTCTCCATTGAAGTAATACTTTATTTTCTTGTTCTTCCTGCCAAAGTGAACAACTTAGCACTTTCCCACATTAAACTCCATTTGCCAGATCTTTGCCCACTCACTCAACCTATTTACATCCATCTACTTCATTTGGACATGGACTGCTTCAGTATCTGAGGAGTCACGAATGGTGTTGAACATTGTGCAATCATCAGCAAGCATCCCCACTTCTGACCTTATGATGGAAGAAAGGTCTTTGATGAAGCAGCTGAAGATGGTTGGGCTGAGGGCACTACCCTTAGGAACTCCTGAAGCGGTGTCCTGGAGCCAAGATGACTGACCTCCAACAACACAACCATCTTCCTTTGTGCTAGGTATGACTCCAGCCAGTGGAGAGTTTTCCCCGATTCCCATTGACTCCAGTTTTGCTAGGGCTCCTCGATGCCACACTCGGTCAAATGCAGCCTTGATTTCAAGACCAGTCACTCTCACCTCACCTTGGGAGTTCAGCTCTTTTGCCCATGTTTGAACCAAGGCTGTAATGAGGTCAGGAGCTGAGTGGTCCTGGCAGAACCCAAACTGGGTGTCAGTGAGCAGGTTATTGCTAAGCATGTGCCGCTTTGAATACAAACAAGGAAGTGTCAGGAAACTAACTCATATGGCCAATTTCTAAAATTTTAAAGCTGGACAAAGACACTTTTTATAATGACTGAAGCTATGTCTGGCTGTGACCCTCAAACAATAGGAGCTAATATGGCAGTTTTGCAGAAACTGACACCTCGTTATCTCTGAAGAGAACCTAACGACCCCCTGTGGCCTGCAGAGACCAAATTCAAAGTGAACTATACAAAGGCCATCTACATGTCATAAGCCAGGCCTGGCCAGCCGGAGCTGACTTGTCCGCAAGGACAAAGGACCCGCAATCTCCCCTTCAAGACTTAATGGTTGGAACAGTAACAATCTCAGGAGCCCAGATAAAGGGATACATGTCCTTTGCAAAGCTGGTGTGGAGAGATGGGAGTCATATGATATGAACCTCTAACAGGGAGAATGACACTTATAATGTCTTGCTCGACTGCAAAGCTCAGTCTGCCATTTTCCATCCACGAAGCTGCAGGACAGAAAAGGGGCTCTGTCCAGGTTTGAATGCCTGGCCCCATCTACATTGTCTCAACTAGAACCTCTGTACCATCAACTACAAGACGGATTCATCTTCGTGTACCTATATCTCAGTGGAAATCATCTCTACTGTAAGTGAATTATCCAGCATCAGTTTTCAACCTGCCGACCTCTGTGAAAGAATACACCATTGCACTTTGATTTCTGGACTCTGGATACACATGAAGCAATAATTATTTTCTTTATGGTCTTTGTCTTGTAAATCTCTCTTTCTCTACCCCTCTTTACTGTATGAGTGCACAGGGGGCTACATAGCAACTTGTGTTTTGAGTGTATGCAAATAAACTAACCCGCTGAATTCAATCTCAAACTTGCTGTGGGATTATTTATAGAAAATTGGATCACACCAAAACTGAGGGGTTGGGAAACACGCCACCACTTATAAAGGGGAACGCAAATCAAAACGCCTTTCTGTTTACAGATGGGTGGAGAGGGGAAAAATCAGGGCTGTTTAAATTAACTCACTCCTGTCCACAACAGAAGTCATGTTAAACCTTTACAAGTCACTAGTTAAGCATCAGCTGGAACATTGCACAATTTTGGACATCACATTTTAGGAAAGTTATCAAAGTCTTGGAGAAGGTAGAAAGAAGATGAGGAACCTCAGGTATATGGAGGGATTGGAAGGATTGGAGAAGCTAGGATTGTTCTCCTTAGAGAAGAGGTAGTTAAGGGGGACCTAGTAGATGTATTCAAATTGTAAGGGGTTTTATGGAGCAAGTAGGGAGAAACTGCTTACTCTAACAAGTGGATCAGTAAACAGAGGTCATAGATTTAACCTGGCAAGAGTTACATAAGACATGAGAAGACAGTTTTTTTCCCTCCAACGAAAGGGTTGTTCAGGTCTGGAATATACTACCTGAAAGGGTGAGGAAATCAGAATCCAAAGGTACTTTCAAAAAGAAATTGTGCACGTTCTTTAAGAGGACTAATTAGCAGAGTTATGAAGAAAAGTTTGAAGTGTGGGACTAAATTGGGCAGCTTCTTCAAAGATCTGGCATGGGCACAATGGCCAAACGATCTCCTGGGCTGTAAGATTCTATGATTATACATTATTACTATTGCACCTACAGTAATGGAATGGTAATCTTTGCACTCAGTCCTTGTCAGTTTGCACTCAGAGCATTAAAAACAACCTGCAACTCATACACTGCACAAAGTTCACTATTCAGATCACAAGAAAAGAAATTAGCTCGACAGTGCGATAGACTCTGAAAATCCGTGGGCATTGAAGAATTTGTATTATTAGTCATCCTTTAAAAATGTTTCAGTAAAATAAAACAAAACTGTTTTGATCTTAACATGGTAAAATATAAATCTAATAAACAGATTATAATTTAATGCTGTACTGTGTATCATATACATACAATGTGGTCTATTTTCCCTTGAAGTCACAGCTGGCACATCTCAACTACATTAGTACTTCTGTTTAAAACAAATTAATGAATCATGACTAGCAGTTTACCAGGAAATAGCCATCTCATGACATCAGCACTACACAAATCATTTACCCTAGGTTCATGGGTTATGGAATCCTGGCATCACTCTGTTGTTTAATTTTCAGTAACTTATTGTGCCCATCATTTATATCTAGTCTACTAATTATTAAGCTCATCATCATATGGTTAAATATTACTGTTAACAAACTGGAATTATAATTATTACATTTTGAAATGTGGCATATGTGATTTTACATAGTGGCTCTCAAGATATAACTAGTAATCTTACTGAACAACATTTTTTTTAAATCTTGTAAATATGGCTAGTAATGAGGTGAAACAATGGGCAGAATTTTTTGTGCCTGCTGGCGTTGGGCATCATGGCAGGCGTGAGCAAGCAATATGCCAGGAAGGCCAAAAGTCAGTTTTGTGACATCGTGAAACTAGTTTGCAATCGTCCACTCCGTCCGTCAATGGCGGGCCACGTTTCCCACTGCCACAAGTCAGGAACTTCAGTGTAATACATCTGCATATCATTATAAGCCAAGCTGCTGGAATCATCCCCCCACGCAGGATCATCCATGTATGTTGGCATGCCTTCAAAACAGCATTTATAAGGCATGCACCTGGCAAGCTGCACTTCGAGGGGAACTTGGAGGTGAGTGCACAGTAACGTTGCGCAGTGCTCGCAAGGGTCGCCTGTTGGAACTCAAGGTTGAGGCATGCACGTTCAGGCAAGTCACATTTTCCCAGCTGGCTGACAGTGCGGTGCCGAGGCAAGCTGCACTGCGGTTGAGGCGAGTTTGGGGCGGTGGGGGCAGCAGCTGCACTGCAGTTGAGGCAAGTTTTTTTTTGGAAAAATACTTTATTCATAAAATATCTAGAAGAACATTACAAATCATTTCTAAATCGCCATCACAAAAAGTGCAATCAGATTCAACTTTTACACATGGATCACGAGGTGCTTCAATACAATTAGTGAATATTACAATCATTTCAAAATGGTCATTACAGAAAGTCAGACAGTGCAATTGGTATTGGAGTTATCAGCATAGATCATGTTGCACTCTGAGGTGCTTCAACACAATCATAACACAATCAGTATTCAATGCATACATTCATTGTGAGCCGTACAGCCCAAGGGGTCTATACCTTTCCCAGCCCCTCGGTGCACTATGGCAGAAAGGTCTTAGACAGCGACCTTTCCCCATTGGGCCTTTGCAGTGGCTGCCCCAAGCTTTAAGTGCGTCCCTCAGCACGTAGTCCTGGGCCTTAGAATGTGCCAGTCTGCAACACTCAGTTGGGGACAACTCTTTGCACTGGAAAATCAACAAGTTTCAGGCAGACCAAAGAGCGTCTTTCACCGAGTTGATGATCCTCCAGCTGCAGTTGACGTTTGTCTCGGTGTGTGTCCCTGGGAACAGCCCGTAGAGCACAGAGTCCTGTGTCACCGTGCTGCTCGGGATGAACCTCGACAGAAACCACTGCATCTCTCTCTAGACCTTCTTTGCAAAGGCACAATCCACAAGGACGTGAACAATGGCCTTGTCCCCCCCCAGCAGCCACCTCGAGGTCAACGTGCAGAGGGTGTGAGACTGGCGTGTTGGAAGGATCTGATGGGGAGGGCCTTTCTCACCACCAGCCAAGCTACATCTTGGTGCTTGTTGGAAAGTTCTGGCGATGAGGCATTCTGCCAAATGAGTTTGACAGTCTGCTTGAGGAACCATCCGACAAGATCCACCATCTCCTTTTCCCTCAGGGCCTCTAAGACGTTACGTGCCGACCACTGCCTGAGGGACTTGTGGTCAAAGGTGTTTCTCTGCATAAATTTTTCGATGAGGGGCAGGTGGTACGGCATGGTCCAACTACTTGGAGCATTCCGCGGCAGCATGGCCAGACCCGTCCTTTGCAATACCGGGGACAGGTAGAACCTCAGCACATAGTGACACTTGGTGTTTGCGTACTGAGGGTTTACGCACAGTTTGATGCAGCCGCACACAAAGGTGGCCATCAGGATGAGGGCAATTTGGGCACGTTTTTCCCCCCCTTATCTAGAGGCTTGTACATCGCAGCCCTGTGGACATGATCCATTTTCAACCTCCAGATAAAGCGAAAGATGGCTCGGGTGATCGCCCTTGCACAGGAGTGTGGAATGGGCCAGACCTGTGCCACGTACAGCAACAGCAAGAGCGCCTCACACCTGATGACCAGGTTCTTACCCGCAATGGAGAGGGAGTGCAGCTCCCACATGCTCAATTTTCTTTCCACAATAGCCACTCGCTCCTTCCAGTTTCTAACACATGCCCCGGTCCCTCCGAACCATATCCCCAGCACCTTCAGGCCTTCAGCCCTGACGGTGAAGGGGACAAAGGATCGGTCTGCCCAGTTCCCAAAGAACGTGGCCTCACTCTTCCCACGATTTATCTTGGCTCCTGAGGCCAGTTCGAACTAGTCGCAGATGTGGATTAGTCTGCGCACCGACAGCGAATCCGAGCAGAAGAAGGCGACATCATCCATGTACAGGAAGGCTTTGACCTGAGTGCTTCCGCTGCCTGGGATCGTCACTCCTCTTTTGTCCGGATCCTTCCTGATGGACTCAGCAAAGGGTTCTATACAACACACAAACAGGACAGGGGAGAGAGGGCAGCCCTGCTTGACTCCAGATTTAATTGGAAAGCTATCTGATTCCCACCCATTGATTGAGACTGTGCTACTGATGTTAGTGTAGAGCAGTTGGATCCAGTTGCGGATGCCATTTCCTCCCGACCAGATCGATGGCCCATGGGGCCACCATCGTGACCACTGCCTGTAGGAGCTGAGGTGCGGTATCACACGTTCCTGCAGAAACAGGTCAGCTTTGACCTTGGCAAGGTGGCCCAAGGTCACAACACATCGCGTAGTAGATTTATTGCTACGCACATTTATGGAGACAATCTTTATCGCCATTTTTAAGGCATTTTGTCATTTACCAAACCTGTTGTCTTTGAGAGTTCCAGACCTTTGGTCTGCTGCTGCATACCCATAGTGTTCACAAATTGTCTCACTTTGGATGGGCTGAGGAAACTGTCCTGAACTGCCCCATTGGAGATGTTCCGCTCAGGTGGCATTTGGGGGTTCATGCAAGGAATGAGCTTTGAATTGTTCTCTGTTGGAGAAGTCGCTCCAATCTTCTCCTCCTCTGGGGCGTTGCTGCTCCCGGCTTCCCGGACCTGGGGTGCACTGAGCGCTTCACTGCTCCCAGATTCCTGGGAGTGGGGTACACTGGCCTCTTCAAGTTGTGGGCAAAGTTGGGGTGCGCTGCTCTCATTGTCTCCAAAGTTCTGGAGCTCGGGTGTCTCGTCCTCCAACTCCCTAGAGCTTTGTCGCTTCTTCTATAGGTACCACCCTTGCCCTTCTTCGTCCGAAGAGCCCTTGTCATCCATGTCAGGTGGGAGACGCCTCTTGCCACTCATCTAGGAAATGGCTTGGTCCCTTCTTAGCCTCTTCTTTTTGGCTCTCTTCACCAGCTGCCACTCCCCCTGATGATTTTCTGCTACTTCCTCCTCCATTGATTCGCTCTGCTAAGGAGTGGGAGGTTCAGGGTGCAGTGCAGTTGTTTGGCTGTCTGCTGCCTCAATCTTTTCCTTCACCTTATCTCTCTCCGTGTCCTCCTTTGTCCCATTATGCTCATTGGAGGCCTTGGTGGTTGGAGGGTTGCAAGTGTCCTTGGTAGTCGTAACACTAAGCATTTCCTCTGCTTCCCCCTCGTTGGCTTTGGCTGCCTGTGCATGAGTGAGGCAGCGTTTGGGGCAGGTCTTGTAGAGGTGGCCTGCCTCGCCACACAGGCTGCAGCACTTAGTCTGTTTGCAGTCCTTTGTCTGGTGCCCTTCCTGCTTGCGATTCTTGCAGAGGATGGCGCTGCAGTTGGCCGCCACATGACCAGACTTGCCGCATGAGCGACAAAGTTTGGGCTGCCCAGCGTAGACAAGATAGCCATGGCTTCCCCCGATAGCGAAGCTGGAAGGAGGGTGGAGGATGGCTCCCTTACCATCCGCCTTGAGTGTGACCATGACCTGGCTTGTCCAAATCCCGAAGGTGTCTTTAACCTCGATGCAGCTCCCAACCTCGTCGATGTACCTGGCGAGGAAGGTGAGCACATCGGTGACAGGGACATGGGGGTTGTAGAGATGTACAGTCACCACACGATCCCGTTGCAATGGCAGAGCAAAGAGTGACTCCACCGTCAGGATCGTCATCTGCAGCTGATCTCTCTTCGCCTCAAACACCCTCAGGAACTTGACGCAGACAGCCACATTCTTGAAGATCACGTCGAAGTATCCAGCGCTGGGGAAGTCCTGCAAGCAGATCTCCACAGCTTCAAATCCACACAACTCCAAAAGGATTTTCTTAATGAAGAAGGCACGATCCATGTGTGTTCGTCCTTCACTGTCCTTCACCGCCACCCTAACGGTATTACATATCCCATGGTTTGGGGCTCGACTAGTTATAGCTATCCCTTCACGGCACTTGATCTTAGCCAAAAGGCTGCCGTTGAGGCAAGTTGTGGGGGAGCAAGGGCTGCACTGTGGCTGATGGTAGTGCAAAAGCACGTGGAGGAGGGAAGGAAGGGAAGCGGCCACACATTAAGGAAACCTTGTATAAAGTGACCATTTTGCCACAGCTGTGACAGTTCAGGCGCAACCACATTGACATGCTTGGAGTCAGGCCTCTAGCTTATCTGCCCACTCAAGCAACACAGTGCCATCAAATGCTCCAGAGCTTTTCACCCTTCATGCACAGACTGCAAACTAACGAGCACTTTTGTGAACAGCAAAAAAATTGGATGACTAGGCACATTGTACAATCTCCTTGCTAAAATTGGCCATGGAACAGTCATTGGTGGAGGCACTCACAGCCCCTTGCAATGTCATCATTCAGGTTTGGAACTGTCACCCCAACGGTTCAAGTTAACAGTGCAGCCTTGCAGTGAGAGTTAGGAGAATATCTGCACCTGAGCTGAGAGCACAACATGCAGTCCAGAGCGCAAAGCTGCTGCCAATCGCTCATGTGGAGTGGGGCAGCGGAGGGCGGGGTATCAGGCAGCCATGCAGCGCATTAAACTCTGACCACGTAAGTGGTGACCAGCACTCTCCAGCATGCGTTAAGGGGCCTTCAGGCTTAACCAAGAGAGGTTCTTAGCACGCCCACGTATCTCTCATCCTGCAGGAGGAGTACATCAGAAGCATGGAGCCTGGTGACCTAGCTTTATGCCTCATGACTTACAGAGAGCAGAGACGAAGTAGAAACGAGCGATGGGAGGCATCTGACTGGACAGAGGGAAGAGCAGCACCCTCAGGAAGACGGGGCGGCTGGGGTTAATGCACACACCGCTTAAGAGCCACAGCGAGCCGTTGCTGGTCAGCGCCTAGCTAGACCCAGGGTCTATACAGGCCGCCTTTCTTTCCTGCAGATGACTGAAAAGAAGTGTTGCTGAAGGCTGCGCATGTCTGGGGAACTGGTCGGTCACATCTGCCTCCTGCTGCAGGATTTGGTGCCATGGGGACATGGAGGGCATCCACTGCCAGTGGCCATGAAAGTGACCGCGGTGCTCAATTTTTACACCAGTGGCTCTTTTTAGGGCTCCACAGGTGACTTATGTGGGATTTCGCAAGCCTCCACACACAAATGCACCCAGGAAGTCACAGATGCCACCTTCGCAAAGGCAGACAACTTTGTGCATTTTGCCTGGGAGCAGGAAAGCCAGAATGCAAGAGCGCTGGGATTTTCCCAGATCCCAGGTTTTTCACAGGTGCAGGGTGCCATCGACTTACTTACGTGGCGCTCAGGTTTCCATGGCAACAAGCGGTCTACGTCAATCACAAGGGCTTCCACTCGCTGAACGTACAGCTGGCGTGCGGCCACCACAAACGCATCCAAAGGTCTACGCACTGATCCAAGGAAGTGTCCACAACTCCTACATTCTCAGTAGGTCTCAGATCCCTGACATCTTACATGGTCCACAGAGGCTGCAGGGATGGCTCTGCGGGGACAAGGGCTAACCCCAGAGGACATGGCTGATGACTTCCGTGCTGCGGCCTCAGAGTGAAGCATAGAGAAGGTGCAATGAGGCTCGAGCTGCAACTCACACTTTGGTAGAGCAAGCTATCTAAATGTTGAAAATGAGGTTCCGGAGCCTGGACCAGTCTGACACAGCCCTACAATATAGCCCACAGAGGGTGCCACGCATCGTTGTCGCCTGCTGCGCCCTTCACAACTTGACACTACAACAGGGAGAGGGGCTGGTTGAGGAGGAGATGGAGGAGCTGCACGTCTCTTCCAATGAGGAGGACGTCGATGGGGATGAGAGCGAGGAGGTCCCCGAAGGCGAGGATGACGGTGATGAGAACATCACACTGGCCAGATGAGGCGGGCGTGTTCGGGAGGCCTTCTTAGCTGCTAACTCTGCGGAGGATGATGGCGACCTGCAGTGACGAGACACCACAGATCTTCTCATTGCATCTGTGAATGTTTGACTCCTGTCTGGCTAATGGCAGCGCAAATGCCCTCTGTGATAAGACTCCTGTTATGGAGACACAGCAGATGCCCAAAAGTCCCATTCATTCAGGAGGATGTTGACGACATGCAGTGGGGACACTCCATAGGTCCTCATATAGCTTATGTGAATGTCTGACTCCTGTCTGGCTGATGGCACCTCGCTTGCACTCCATGAACAGGGTCATATCATGGAGATGCGAGGAAGCTCAAACTTCTCCTGATCCTATGGCATCCTTTGTGAGCTGAACCCTTCAGGACCACACTGTCACTGGGCACAAATGCTGACGAGATGGGGCACCAGCTGCACCTTGAAGAGAATGGCGGAACTTTGTGCAGCTGGCCCAGGGCATTCTGGCAGCAATGATAAGCTCCTTCGAGATACAGGCATGACTGATGTGGCTAGTGACAGTGAAGGCACACCATCAGTGTGCTGGGAAGGTTGCAGAAAGCACAGGGAAGAGGCCATGAACTGAGATACCTGCCTTTACCTTGTGCAGGAACCAAGGTTTCACATCTGAGTGACACGAATATTGCTCATCAGAACATGGAGCCATAGGTAAGGAGACATTCTTGGGAGTTTATTTACAATAGGGAACATTATGTACAAGTTATTAACACCTGTGCCCAGGCTGTGCAACTATATCTTCTTTACCTTCCTAACCCTGCGCTACGTCTTGGTGCTCCTCAGCATCCACAGCAGAGGTGCCCTGTGTGTGATGGGGGCCCCGGCCTGCTTCCAGGGTCCTGCTGTGTGGCAGTGGCACCATCTTGGACCTGGAGGGCTGGATTTCCTGGGTCGCAGGAAGAGGGGATTCGGATGGGCTGCACACTCCGGGAGTCACCTGGGTGAATGGCCCTGGGATGTGCACCTGCTGATCCTCCTCTCTATGAGTGCCCGAGGGCCCCTGGCTGACTCCTTGAGGAGAAAGAGAGAAGGGGGGTGAGATCGAGCTGCCACGCACCCCTCTCACGTTGACATTGTTGGAAGCCAACTATAGCGTCAGCACTGGAGTTCAACCCACGCAGCGGTTCAGGACCGGTTTCCTGAACCAAGGTCTCCATGGCATCCGCCATCCTACCAGTGTTGACTTTAGTGTCGGCATGCTAACGCGCCATCATCTCATCCTGAAGATGGACAAACTCCTTTTGCCTTGCAAGCTGAGTGCAGCGAACATCCCTTCATGTTTCTGAGCTTACCTTTGCAGCTCCAGCAATTGAGGTATGACTGAGTCCAGAGGCCCATCATCTGACTTGGACTCAGCAGATTTCTGGTCTCCAGCAGTCCTCCGAGTGCCAAAAACCTGGGAGGTCCCTGCCTCCACCTGCTCTGGATCAGGCAGTGCAATCTGCTCAGTGACCCCGAGGCTGCTCTAAAGCTAGGTCCCACCAAAGTGCGTGTCTCTGCACTAGTAGGGGGGTACGGGTGAGCGCTTTGATGGGTCTTTAATGAGGGTTTCAGCAGATTCCTCTTCTGACGTGTCTTCGGGGCTTGAGTCGAGGAACTGGTTCATGGACTCCCTCAGCTGTTTCCCAGATGTGCCTGCAAAAGCAAGGAGAGATAATTAGTGCATGGCAGTGGCCTGTGAAACAGGACACATCACTCACAGCATGTTGGTCTGATGGATGCCGCACTGCTGGATCCTCACTTAGTTGAGCACCGCCAACCTCATTGTCAGCACTTGAATGGTCCAGATCTTCACCAACCAGCTGAATGACTATTTTCAAAGTCCATGAGGACCTTGATTTCAGGCATTCCTTCCCAGTCTGCGACCTCTCCCTTTTGTTGTGTGCCAGTTGTCCTGCATGAAGACAGATGGAAAGAGTGTAAGCAGAATGCCTGCCAGGCCAGATGATAAGTATGCCTGGCATGTGTGGGTGGTGAATGATCCCATGGATGGGATGAGGACAATGAAGGTGTGTGTGAGAGAATGAATGGTGATGGCTCTTGAACTGACAGTAAATGAGATCCCTGTGGATGTGTGACGGGTTGTGAACGTGTGAGGAGTGTTGAGAAGAGTGACTTACTCTGGCGGAACAGAGATGATCATTCATCCTCTCGTGGCACTGGATGGCTGTCTTCTTTTGCAGGGTGTTGGCATTGACCATCGCTGCCACAGCCTCCCAAGCCAGACTGGTGATGTTGCTGCCCCTCCTGCAGCCAGAGAGGACATCACGGTGGGCATCCAGTTCATCCAGTAGGCGTTCCAGCGACGTGTCACTGAATCAGAGGGCTGCAGTCTTCTTGCCTTTCAGGACCATGTCTTCTGTGCAGCAGTCCTGGGCTGGAAGCACTGAGAGGTGAGTGCGCGGCTGCACTTTAATTACGGTGCGCAGCATGAGGAAGCAGAGAGGTGACCACATGGCGGGCGAATCAGAGGCCACCCGCCAGCGAAACGGCGTGTTTCCCAGGAATGCAGGATTGATAGGGACGATATGGCACATTTCCCAGGAATCGGGCAGGATTGCGACAATATGGCATGAAAAGCCTCCATTGTGGCTGGCGAGTAAAATGCTCTTTTTCCCCACTCGCTACCTCTTGGTGCAAATCTGGGGCGATTCCACCCAATGATTGTAATAATATTATCCCTTCTGCACTATGCTTCAAGCAATGGGAATCACAATTTAGACCATACAGAAAGCTGCCAATAGTTTACAAATACATATTGATAATGAAGAGGAAACAGACCGCAGGATATTAGAAACCCTAGCAATATCTTCGGGTTCACAAGAGAACAGATCCACATATTTCAGTTTGATTACTTCAAGCCGAATATACATAATCTCTGCTGTTCCAGCAACAATAGAAATCTATAGAAGCAAAACTACTGTTTCTACTTGTTGCCTCTGACATGTACTTCAGTGAATTACTTTCTTGAGGAAGTTGGAAAGAAAATAAACTGCATTTTAATACACTCCCATGTTTTAGTTAGAATAATCAGGAGAAATGATAGGTCGAATATCTTGGCACTTACACTTACTTCTTGCCCTAGATTTCCGAAAATCTGTTTAAACACAGGAATAACTTTTTTTTCAATTAACTCATGGAAGTGTCCTTAATAGCAGCCATTTTCAAATCAGCAAACTTTGTTGCAAAAGATCCAGCAACTTGCAGGATCCATGCACCGTTAATCAGCTTCAAGTGCACAGTATGTCCTCACTGAGGAAAATGCAAGACTGCTCCATGGAGCAATCCTTAGATTTTCCAACTGTGAGCAGCTGTTCTACCTGAAAGGGCAGAAAAACAAGCAAACAAGTGTGCCATTACTCAATATTCCGGTGCCACCTAGTAGCTTCAGTTCTCTCAAATAAAGGGATCAGAACTAGGGTGAGGCCTTTCTATGGCTTCGCCAAGCCCTTTCACCACTTTAGGTTCTTATCTGCAAAGGTTTTGGAAAAGGAAAGCAACTTCCACCCAAAACTGCATCTCCACCTACCTTGAAGGTTATGATAGTACGAAAAACCTTTATGATTAATGAGACAGGATTGGCATGAAAAGCCTCCATTGCAGCCGGCGGGTAAAACACTCTTTTTCCCGCCCGCTACCTCACTTAGTGCAAATCTGACACGATTCCACTCAATGATTGTAATAATATTATCCTTTCTGCACTATGTTTCAAGCAATGGGGATCACAATTTAGACCATACAGAAAGCTGCCAATAGATTACAAAATTTTGATAAAGAAGAGGAAACAGACTGCAGGATATTAGAATCCCTAGCAATATCTTTGGATTCACAAGAGAACAGATCCACAGATTTACATCTGTGCAAGACAAGGGCCACTTAGTAAAGTACTAATGGACTCAAGGGTACAGTATACACCTACTATGGAATTAAGCAAATCAAGGCTGTGTAACCGGTGAATGGGAAGATAACTACAAGTTTAAGGCAAGTCAGATAACACCACCACTAACATTGCCGCTACTAACATTGCTAGGAGCTACATCAAATCAACATACACTCAAAAGCTACAGCTCCAACTGGGCAAAGGCAGAAGTTGCCAAAATTAGGGTTGATACATCAGTGAAGACACTTGGAACTGCTATTTCTACAGGGGTAACTGGAAGCATTTTCAAAGTTCAGCCTAGACATGTTCAGCTCTTAGCAGAAGGCTGGTGTGGATAGCAACTGGGTCAACAGTGAGAGACCTAATTCTGGATATCTTTAAGAGCCAACTTGAGGAGGAACTCCATCTTATGATGGAAAAGTTCAGCACCAAAAGATACAAAGTATTGAGCTTACTAATCTTAACTAATAAGAGAAAGCTCATTCATCTGGGTTCAATATTGACTGACACTCTCAACTGCCTTCAAGGATTACTCAATTACTGAAATATAAAGCTATCCTTCAAAGACCCAACCTCTCCGTTTCCAACTAAAATAGCAAATCTTGGATGACAACAAGGCTGAAATCCTTCTTTTCCTTTCCTAGGAACTATTTAACAAAACCTTACATTTATATTGCACTTATCACAACCACCAGACATCTCAAAGCACCTTATAGTCAATTAAGTACTTTTGAAGTGTAAGTACTGTTGTAGGAAACGCAGCAACCAATTTCCACACAGCAAACTCCCACAAATAGCAATGCGATAATGATCAGACAAATTGTTATGTTGATTTAGGGATAAATATTGGCCAGAACAATGGAGATAACTCACCTACTCTTCTTCAAAATAGTGCCTTGGAGTCTTTTACATCTATCCAAGCAAGAAGATAGAACCTTGGTTTAACATCTCATCTGAAAGACAGCACCTCCAGCAGTGCAGTACACCTCAGTAACGTGTCAGCCTTGATTTTTGAACTCAAACTCTAGAGTAGGACTTGAACCCAAAACCTTATGACTCAGAGACAAGAGTGCTACCAACTGAGCCATGGCTAACATATGACAGGTGTTATGCATGAAACAGTGTTTAATATTGAGGTCATCTTGTCCATGACATCCCCTTCCTGCTCCTTCAATACTATCCTCATTAAATGGCTGACCTCCCATACTCCCTTCCTGGCCCCAGTGCTAGCTGATATTGTTACAGCTCTCTGCCCTCAGACGCTCTTCTCCCCACTTCAAATCAGCCACCAACACACCATCACCCCTCTCCACAAAAAACTCATCCTTGACATGTCCCAACTTGTAAACTAAAACCCCATCTCCCAACATTGTTTTTCACTTCGAAGTCCTTGAATGTGATCTCATCTCCCAAATAGTGGCCATTTTGCCCACATCTCCACATTCAAATCCCTCCAATCAAGTTCTCATCCTACTACATTACCAAAACAGCTCCAATCAAAGTCACAATGACATCCTATGTGACTATGACCCTAGAGAAGGATGAGGTAGTATAGTTGACTATCAGTCTGCAGCCATTGACACAGTTGATCACATCATTCTCTCCTAATGCCTCTCCTCTGTCATCCAGCTGAGTAGGACTGCAATCACCTGGATCCATTCTTATCTAAAATACCAGTTAGCTGTGCTCCTCTCCGCAGATGCTGCCATACTTGCTGAGTTTTTCCAGGTATTTTTGTTTTTGTTTTGGATTTCGAGCATCCGTAGTTTTTTGCTTTTATCCATTCTTATCTATCCAGTCATGTGATCACCTAAATTGACTTCTCTTCCTCCTCCCCCATTGTTACCTCCGGAGCCCCCCCCAAAATATTTAACCTTGGCCCCCTCCTATTTCTCATCTACATGCTGCCATGAGTTACATCATCCAAAAACATATCAAGTTCCACATATATGTTGATGACACCTCACAGCCACCTCTCTCGGCCCATCTACTGTCTCTAAATTGTCAGACTGCTTAACTGACATCCAGGACTGGATGAGCGGAAATTTTTTTCAACTGAATATTAGGAAGACGAAAGCCATTGGGCTGGATGTTTCAGAGAGGATCAGAGCCCTGAATTCAAACTCATATGGGAGTCCCAAATCTACTTATGTCTTGAGTGTGCCCAATAGCGCAGCCTTTCAGGAGGTAGTCTCCTAATTGGGCACCTCTATGCTTATTACTGTCCTATTAAGGATGGCGGATGGGCTCCTGAGGGTGCAACCCCAGAGGACCCACAACGATGTCAGGCCAGCAGACCCACCGGGAGAGGTAGGCATTGCTCAGGTAGGTAGTGGTCCTCGGCTGCCTTCTTAGATTTAATGAAACAGAGACCCGAAGCTGGTAGGGCCATCAGGTTGGAGGGGAAACCCCTTGGCAGGCCTATTCACAGAAGGGCTGCATTCTTTCATCCCTGCGGCCCTGTCATTAGGGCATGGAGTCTCTGGCTCTAATGGTCCCCTGGTCTGGCACTGGGAGGCCACTGTGAATGAGCTGGCAGCCTCCACAAAACGTGGGATGCTGCTCCAACATCAGTAAAATACCGGCACCAACTCAAAATGGTTCATAAGTAGGGCCTTAATTGCACTAATTTGCTGCCCATCCGCACAGGGCCAGGAAAATTCAACCCATTGTCTTTGATCTCAACAAACTCTGTTCCTTAGCCAAGACCTGCACTCTCTCCCTGACAACTGTCTGAGATTGAGTCGGACTGTTCACAAATTAGTGTCATATCTGACTCCATGATGAGCTTCCACATATCCACAACATCACTAATACCACCTACTTTAACCTCCATAACATCACCTAATTCAGATAAATAAAAGTAAAATACTGCAGGTGCGGAAATCGGGGAAAATAACAGAAAATGCTGGAAATAATTAGCAGCTCTGGCAGCATCTGTGGAGAGAGAGACAGAGTTAATATTTTGAGTCAAATATGGCTCTGAAGTTCTGAAGAAGATTCATATTTGACTCAAAACATTAACTCTTTTTCTCTCTCCATAGATGCTGCCAGACCTGCTGAGTATTTCCAGCACTTGCTGTCTTTATCACCTGACTTACCCACCTCAACTCATCTGTTGTTGAAATCCTCATCCAAGAGTTTGGTAGTTCTAGGCTTGACTATTTCAAAACACTCCTGGCCGGTCTCTCACCTACCGCCCTTCATAAACTTAAGCTCATACAAAGCTCTGTTGCCTGCATGCTAACCAAGTCCCATTCACATATGACCCCTGTGTTTGCTCGCCTATATTGGCTCCTGGTTAAGCAATGCCTCAACTTTTAAATTATCATCCTGGTTTTCATAGCCCTCCATGGCTTCACCTATCCATATTGCTATAAGCTCCTCCTGCTCTCGAACCCTCAGAGTTATCAACATTCCTCCAAATCTGACCTCTTGTATATCCTCATTTTAATCACTCCACCATTTGGCAGCCATACCTTCACCAGCCGAGTCCCTAAGCTCAGGAATTCCTTTTCTAAACCTCTCCACTTCTCTATTTCCCTTTCCTCCCTTAAGGCACCACTTAAAACATCCCTCTTCCACCAAGCTTTTGGTCATCTGCTCTAATGTGTCCTTATGTGGCTCTGTGTTAAATTTTGCTTGATAACGCTCTTGTGATTGGCTTTGGAGTGTTTTACAATGTTAAAGGCCATTTACAAATGCAAGTTGCTGCTGTTGTTGACTAAGATTCCATGATTACCAATTGAAGGCCTATGAAATAAAATGTAATTGGGGATCAAGTCATGGCTTCCATCCCTAACCAAGACTTACTTGCAGTGGGTGTTTGTGCATCCACAAGTAATCTTATCTAGGAAAAGGTGGTATTTAAGGAACCTACACCTTGGCTTGTGGGATTAGAATACATTCTAAAGGTATGAGCGGACAATCCTTCAGACTGTAGGTATGTTTCTGAATGGTCAAGCAAGAATAATTTTCCGACTACCATTACTCTTCATGGGTGGCATATGCCAAGTCTGGATTTTCATAGGATGTGCATGCAGTTCTATCAATGGTGTTCACTGATTCTTTTTCTGGATTCACTAATTAGATGGAACAGAATCTAGAGAGGCAAGCAATCAAGAGTCTAGTTACTAACAGTTTGACACATCTTTGTCACCCAATTGTATTTTTCAATGTCACCAGGAAAGCTCAAGAGGTTTCATCAAAGGACCAATTCTTAGCTGTCTTGGGCAAGGTGTTAGTTTTAAGATTGAAGGTTACTGCCAATATAGAGTTGCTCTGCGCAACTGGCCCATGGCGACCAGCCAGGACGGAAATTGGTGGCAACAAAGTCTGGGGCCAGGTCTGTTTAACTGCTGATAAGGCAGACTAAACAGTATGTTATGCAGATAATGATGCCTTTGCCAGAAGTCATAAAAATAATTGAAGCTAAACCCTGCTAGTTACTCATCCACTAACCAATATCCTATTATAGTAAATAAAAGGGGAAGGCTGTTGGGTGAAAGCAGTAGGTCTTTAAAGAATGACTTGCAGCCTCCTCAGAGCAATCAAGAGCAGCTGCAAAGGTGGATTATGATAGAACGCTTAAAAGGCTATTAAAAAGATTAACTAAGATCTGTGAATTCCTTTTATTGACAAAGGTACCCAAAAATTATCCATTGGCTGAGTCTATTGCTAAGCATGGACAAAAATTTCTGGTCTATTGCCAATAAGCAATGTCCAGTACTCTTCAACATACAAGGATGCCCTCAAGGGTGTTTGGACAAAATATTAAACTAAGTTGGCATTTGACTCAGGTTATTGTAAGGAACCATCTGTCTAAATTGTCGCATAGCTCACAGTCTCCAAAGATTGAAGGCCTTCATAAGTTACTTTGGTGGAGGGAGTGGGTTTTGGACTGGCTGCCCAGCTAATGAGAGGGTGATTACTGTGGTCAGGACTCATGCCAAATTCCTTAATACTGGTCCAAGAGGGGAAAGTAACAATCTTGGAAAACCTTGAAGCTGGTAAATAGGATTCTGTTTGAAACACACATACCTTCAGTGTCCCAAAACACAGCAGTGGTCTCTAACCAAAAGAAGAACTTTAGGGAGCTTGAAAACTGCCAAGGAATATCGCTGAAATCAATGGCTCTTTCTATTCTCACAGCATGCATATCAGATGCTCTGGAGGATAGTACAGTGATTAGAATTGAACAGCCAGGATTTCATTCTCATGAAAAACGTGTTGGATAGGGTTGTAGCTTTAGAAAAGATTGCAGAACACTGCAAGGATCAGGGGAACTCCGCTTACCCTTCTTTTATACATGTTTGTAAAACTCTAAATCTAGTGACTCATAAAATCTTCATGATTAAACTACTAGGACTGAAAGGCCAAATCATGCACTTTTTCTGGGAGGTCTGCTCTAATTCCAAAAATCTAAGGGCAGATGAGACTCAAAAATGTGTGGCTGGGTTGCCCACTGTTATTCATTCTATTTGATGGGCTGTAGCCTCCAAGTTCCCCAGTGTCAATTTGGGGGCTACCCCAAAGATACGCTGCTGAATCCCTCTGGGAAGTTCCCAGGTAAGGGTTTGCACAACAATTGCCCAGAAGTGCACACTTCCACAGGACTGGGAACCTTCTGAAAATGTGGTGTAAATCGCAAACTTCGGATGGTTCCAACAGGGTTATACCAATAGCTGCCTAGAAAAAGTTAGAAGAATTAAAACCTCTTCTAACTTCTGGGTAACTATTGTAAAGACCCAGACCTATGCCCCCCACAGGACTCTCACCACAGCCCCGACTCCCCCCCACCCCACCCCAGGGGACAACCCCACCCCCAACATGGTATTTGGCAGCCGCCAACCCGGCATGGGATTCCCCCCCACCCGCACGGGACTCCTCACCCGACAACCCACCCCACAGGCCCAACTCTTATCCCCTGACCTGACCTCAGACCCCACCCCACCATGTCTAACCCACAACCCCAAAACCTGAAATTCCAACCCACCCAAATGTCTGACCCCAACCTCTCCCAATGTCCAATGTCCAACCCCCCCCACCAACAACCCTCTCCCGATGTCCAACACCCCCTCCCCCCCCTCACCCCCAAAACCGAATGTCTGGCCTGCTCCATCGCCCCCCCCCGATGTCCAAACCCCCCCCACCCCCTCCTGATGTTCGACCCCCTCAGCCTTCTCCCTGGCCTGTCAATTTCAAAGGGACTTTTAAATTTACCTGCTTTATGGCAGCTAGTGCCATAAAAAGGGGGGGCGTGTCCTCCTTCAATTTGACGGAGCTGGACTTCAACGCTGGACTTCTGAGACAGCTGCGCTGCCTGGATCTCACCTGAGTTGGAACGTCAGGCACAGAAGACATTTGGTGCAGGTAAGTGGGCTCAGAGTGGCAATCTGACGCTGATTATGCCTTCAATAATGATGCAGAGGGTGACATTGAATGAAATGCTCTCAGGGTGTCTATCCCAGTTATTGCTCAAAATAGTGCAAAATAATTTTTCAAATCATACTCTGCTGGTTTAGAATAGCCTTTGGATCAAGTGCACTCTTATGTACCATATTGAACAATGGGGTAACCAGTGCGATAACATGGTAGGAGTGCCCAGTACAGTAGTAAGGCCACGCTCAGTTCCAGAAAGTACTTTTAAGTGTAGTGATGAAAAATATAACCGGCATCACACCTAGCATTCATATTGGTACCTGGAGAACATGGCAAATGCTAAATTCATTTTTGACACAGCTTGCCAGGTTAATACTAAGAAGGGACAAAATGTAGTTTGGTTTTTCTCACCTTTCCTCAACAAAACATCAGTACACATTAAACAAGTTCCTTCATAGATCAGAACTCCATGGGCTGCAATAAAATGGCTTCCTCCAACACACTTGCAAGACCCAGAATAAGATGCGAGGTGAATCTGTGGCAAAAAAAAAGCATATACAGCTTCTGGGATAGAGGGCTCTTGAGTGCACCAACTGGTCAACAGGCTGCCCTGGAAAGGGAAACAACCCTCACAGTGAGAAAATGCTTTGCTAAGACTATTCACGTAGGGATCTGAATAAATTAACAAGCCTGGTGTGCATCAACTTGCCCAAAACATCAAGATGGTGGAGAAAAAGCAAACTGTGCTGTGTAGGTGCTTTCATTGAACAGAAAACAGATGCTTGTTGGATAGCTGATGAGGAAACTCTCAGATTTGGGATTACAGCTGTATGAGAACATATTAGCATATGCCCAGGGCTCAATACCATATCACTGGATTGAAGAGACTAAAGCATCTGCATTGGTTAGTTGCCTGAATCAAACAGTGACTGGTCTCCTTGGATTGGTTCAGGTGGGTACAAGATGACAGCCCTGGTAATGGAACTAAGTTAACTCTCTGTGGCAGACTTAGCCAACCAATGCCTGAACCAGGAAGGTTCACAGAACTCCTACTGTTAATGATTGACCAGCCAGCCTGAATGAATGGAGAAAGGATAAAAAGCTAGGGTTCTACTCTGCCCTATCCAGTGATTCCTGCAGCAACTGTATCTGCATGGAAATTAGCTGAGGATAAGCTGAGCTCAGCTCCGACATCCTTGTCAAAATATTCGCTGATCCTCATGGACAAGCCTTGCACATAAATAATGCCACACTGGTGAGGTACCAGAGAATAATGACAAGTATCCATAGAACTTACCACAGGTAAAATCAACACTTTTAGAGAAGGGGAAGGGGAAGAGGAAAAAGATTGAGAGAAAATTTATCAGTAACAAAGAGACCATAATAAACACAAATGTGTCTGACTAATTGGTAAATAGTCTGAGTCTATGAAGTCTCCAGTCCAATGTTTTTGCCTGCTGTTGGCAGTAGCTCAGACAAGTCTCAATCATTTGGAGCGATTATTGTTGGGTTTGAAACAAAATACAAAAAATATATTTTGAATTATTTATTTTCAAAAATAAACAGTGCAACTTAATTTTAAATAATTCTGTATAGTGTGCCCCCTTTTTATCATAAATCTCATTCCCCATAGCCCAGTGTACCGTGTCCAGCCCATCTCCTGCGCACCCACCCTCACACCTTCCTCTCCCTCCCAGAACCATGATAGGGACCCCTTGTCCTCACTTATCACCCCGCCAGCCTCCGCATTCAAAGGGTCGTCCTCCATCATTTCCGCCAACTCCAGCATGATGCCACCACCAAACACATCCTCCCTTCACCCCCCTGGGAGCTTTCCGCAGGGATCGTTCCCTCCGGGACACCCTGGTCTACTCCTCCATCACCCCCTACACCTCAACCCCCTCCCACGGCACCTTCCCATGCAACCGCAGAAGGGGCAACACCTGCCCCTTTACTTCCCCCCTCCTCACGGTCCAAGGGCCCAAACACTTGCACTTCACTTAATTTAGTCTACTGCATTCGTTGCTCCCAATACGGTCTCCTCTACATCGGAGAGACCAAACGCAGACTGGGTGACCGCTTTGCGGAACACCTTCAGTCTGTCCGCAAGCATGACCCAGACCTCCCTGTCGCTTGCCATTTCAACACAACACCCTGCTCTCATGCCCACATGTCCGTCCTTGGCCTGCTGCAATGTTCCAGTGAAGCTCAACGCAAACTGGAGGAACGGCACCTCATCTTCCGACTAGGCACTTTACAGCCTTCCGGGCTTAATATTGAGTTCAACAATTTCAGATCATGAACTCTCTCCTCCATCCCCACCCACTTTCCGATCCCCCTTTTTCCAATAATGTATAATTTTTTACAAATATATTTTTCTTTTCCCACCTATTTTTAAATTTATTTCGATCTATTGTTTTATCTCCACTTTTCAGCCCATTTCGATCTCTTCACCACCACCCCCCCCCCACCCCCCCTCCACCCCCCCACTAGGGCCTTCTGCCACTAGCTTGTTCTGCTTGCTACCCTTAATGTCCCCATTAGCACATTCCTTAGATATTATCACAACCATCAACACCCCTTTGTCCTTTCGTCTGTGACATCTTTGGCAATCTCTTCTTTGCCTCCACCTATCACTGGCCCCCTATCCAGCTCTACCTGTCCCACCTCCCTCTACCAGCTTATATTTCACCTAATTTCTCTATTTCCTTAGTTCTGATGAAGAGTCATACGGACTCAAAACATCAACTGTATTCCTCTCCTCAGATGCTGTCAGATCTGCTGAGTTTTTCCAGGTATTTTTGTTTTTGTCTAGATTTCCAGCATCTGCAGTGTTTCGCTTTTATTTCAGATATTATTGTTGATTTGACTGAATTGTACTACCGCTAGTGAAAGTAAACTCATTACAATTATTACATTTTAATAGGAGAGGCACAAACAAGGTTTGCAATAATAACTGGAGAGGCAATGAAAGCCAGTAAGAATATTATGCTTCATTTAACAAAATCCATTTGATTACTATGAACCTAATACTGGGACTAGGAGAAAGGCAAAGATTTGGATCACTGTTTACTCGCATTGGATAAGGAACTGTACTTGGGACCAACTAAAAGTTGAAGTAAAATGTAGATCCAATGAATCTTTTATTCCCAAGAACCATCAAAAAAATGCTGCTTTAAAAAGAAACACTTTTTCATAGTAAACCAGATTGGTACACTGTTTACTAAGACAAGGCAATTAGACAATGTAATGTGAAATGCTTTATTCTTAAATTGCTCTTAAATTACAGCTCTGTCCCTTTTAAGGCCACAAAGCTGTAAGCAAATGCAGCTTGTGTCAATCAAACTTTATTTGTTTAATCAGAAAACTATGTAGATTTTAAAGTACTTACGTTTAAGGCTCTAGGTGACTGTTCTTCTTTTTCTTAAAAGGAAAAAGTGTTTCATCTATAATAATGTATAATATCTGGTTTCAGCGATCCGAGCCATGGCAGACATGCATTACATACATTTTACTATATATACACAAGCAGATAGTCTGGTCCATTGCTTTTTTGTCTTATACACCAGGAACATTATACCATCTAAAATGTCCTTTTGAGACTACAAAGTATAATTGCTGCTAAAGAAAATTCAGTTGTAAAAAATGTAAATTAAAAGACGGCAGAAACTTTGGACAGAATCGTCCCAGACTGTACTAAGTGTGATAGCGGGCGGATAAAAGAACACTTTACCCGCCAGCCGCAATGGTGGCTTTTCACGCCATATCGCCCCAATCCCACCTCATTAATCATGCACTCCCGGGAAACACACTGTTTCGACGGCAGGCAGGCTCTCATTTGCCACTTCAACTCGCTGGGTGCCACATTTGAAGTGCAGCTGCGTGCACTTCCAGCCCAGTGCTTCCAGCCCAGAACTGCTGCACAGAAGACATGGCCTCGAAAGGCAAGAAGATTGCAGCCCTCCAATTCAGTGATGCACCCCTGGAATGCCTTTTGGACGCCATGGAGGCCCGGCATGATGTCCTCTACCCCAGCTCTGGCCGCAGGAGGTCCAGTGATCTCACCACTCCGGCTTGGTAGGCGATCCGTGCCAATGCTGCACAGAAGAGGTTGGCCATCCAATGCAGAAAGGGGGTGAATGATCTCATCTCTGCTACCAGGGGAAGGCAACCATCTCATCACTCTAAACTCACACACTCAAGCCTATCACACATGGGACATCACCACTCACTCTCTAACACACGCACTCACATCTCCATCTGTCTTCATCTCCTCTGGAGACTGCCTTCTCAACCTTCACCATCTTGAGGCCACTTGCACAGATCAACTTCTGCCCCCATACACACCCTAGGATATCCCCATCCCCAGTACAGCCCTTACCCTGCAGCCTCCCCCTTCCCCAAGCAAGCCCTAGCCCTGCAGCTGTTGAAAAGCCTTATGGCTGGTTTGGTCGGTAGAGACCTGCCTGGAGTGGACAATTGCAAACTGGTTTCACGAGATCATCAAACCAATTTTTGGCCTTCTCAGCATATTGTTCGCTCATGCCGCCAAACACAACCATGCCAACGGGCACGGAAAGTTCCGCCCTTTGGCTCCAACATTCTGCGTTCCTGGAGAGACTTTTGTGCTTTTCTTTGATATGTGACACATAAATTTGAATGGCACAAAGTGTGACATAAGTGTGACGGGCAGAAAATGTGTACCAGAGGTACTGTTTTTAAACATTACTAATTGATCTCCAGTAGCATTGCTCTGAGGACACCATGTTTCATAAAGAAATGAAACCATTATGGCATTATTCAGAACAAAGGAACCAATATGTTATTTGGGAGAAAGGTATTAGTTTCTAAAAATGTAGGAGAAAGCGTGGGAGCACTGAAGGCAGCTGGGAAAGTGGGCATTTGTTAAGCAGTTTCTGAAGCTAAGAACAGTAACTCAGGTTTAAGTGTTGAGTTAGTAGGTATATAAGAATGTAATGAGTCACAAATGTTATGGAAAAGCAATATGTTGGCAGATGGAGAAACTTTGTGACTACTGGAGTAGACAGCACTTGGAAAAGGGGCACGGGATGGTGACAATTCAGAGTGGTGGCCAGGACCAATGAATATTTGAGGTTGGAGTATTTGGCATCAGAGGAAAACAGTGGGCATGAGAGTACTGAGGAGAATCAGTAGTGGGCAGTGGGAATGTGAATAATTAGTAGCTAATCAGTGGGCATTGGAGACAGTAAACAATGACAGGATGGTAAGTGAACAGTGACAGCCCGAATGCCACATCACCAGCATAGCTCGGGAAATCAAGCACCTAGACATCGACATTGCCACTCTAAGTGAGACACAACCTGCGAGAGAAGACCAACTGAAGGAGCAAGACTGCGGGTACACCTTTTTCTGAATGGCCTTCCAAAAGAGGAACAAAAGTCTCCACAAGGTGGGCTGCATCATCAAAAATGAGTTTGTCTGGCACCTCAGTGACTCCCCCTATGAGATAAGTGACTGTCTCATGACGCCCAGCTCACCCTAATGAGGAATCAGCATGTCACTGCCATCTGTGCATTCGCTCCTACGCTTGAAGGAACAGATGAGAACAAGGAGGAATTCCACACTAACCTTGAGTATTCCTTAGCCCGAGTCCCAGCAGGCAAGAAACTGATTCTTCTCGGAGATTTTAACGCCAGATTTGGGAAGTACATGAATCTCTGGAAGGGTGTGATAGGCAATGAAGGAGTAGAGAAAGCAAACTCCAAAGTCCTCCTGACGAAATGTCTAGAACATGATCTTGCCATAACTAGCACCTTGTTCTGCCAGTGAGACAAGCACAAGACCTCATGGCAACACCAGTCCAAACACTGGCACCTGCTCCACCACGTCATTGTTCGAGCAAGGGATTGCAGAGATGTGCATATCACCCATGCTATGATTGGTACTGACAACAGCTGGATCGATCACCACCTTATCCGATCTACCATCTCCATCAGCCTGAGGCAGAGGCAGCAAAAGCAATGCAAGAAAATTTACGTCAAAGGCCTCAAAAATCCCACTGAAGTGGCCTTTCTCAGTCAGCACCTCGCTGCCAACCTCTCAACCTGCAGCCACCTGGAGCTACAGTGTGCCCATAGTGCCTGGATGAACCTAAAGTCCACCAAAACAAGTACCTGTGAAGAAGTCCTTGGTCCCTCAACCAGGAAGCATTGTAACTGGTTTGACAAAAACAACCAAGAGGTTGAATGTAAATGCAAAGCTTTAATTGACTGGAAATTTCACCACTGCTCAAGAGAAAAGCAGCAGTCCCATAGATGGCTGAAGGCAGCAGTACAGCATAAAATCTGCGACATAAAATAAAATCTGTGTACATTTGTAAAGCTTGGTTTGATCTTTAAACTTTTATTGATCTTGTTGTTTCTCCCGATCCGATTTCAATCAGGTCTTTTTCACTTCTTTTTGAGCAATGTCAATTATTTTCTCCCTGTGGAGTTTCATAGTTTGTTCCAGCCCTTCAACTCTTTTGCATAATCCACGAACTATATCTTGCCTCTCCTCTACAGGTTTTGAATGGTCTTTTGCAAACTGTCCACTTGCCTGGATTCCAACTGCTGCCTTTTGTATATTAGCACCAGCAAGCATTTGTAAATCAGTATCTCTAGTCATTGACCTTTCCAGATCATTTTCCAATTTCAGTCCTTTTTGTTGACAATTCTTAATTTCCAATTCTGCAGGCACTTTAGTTGTTTTCACACTGTCCATTACTGAAATTGACACATCAGCACTGTTCCTTGGATCAGTTCTTCGCTCAATTAGACCACAATTCAGTGAAAATTTTTTATTTACAGAAGCAACTTTAGAGCTGTGACACTCCATCCCACACATCTCCTCTTTCATTTTCTCCAGTTTCCATTGAAGTTCAAGAATCTCATTACTCTTTTTCCAACAAAGTTCTAACAGTTCGCTAGTTTTGGTTTATAATTCTACATTCAACCAATTATTCTGAGTTACCAACAAGTCCTTTTCTTGTTCAGGCATTTTCCACAATATTTCATAAAGACTACTGATGTTTGAAGCTCATCAAGTTTTAACTGAAGATTGACCCTTGTTTAGTTTGCTTTTACAAGTTTATCATTTAGACATTTCAAGTCCTCGGCCAAGTGTTCTACTTTCTGTGTCTGATTCTCAATCATTCTCACAAATTCTCTTCTTTCATTAGCAAACTCATCTTTCATATGTGAAAGTTGGTTTTCTACATTAATCAGGTTTTCATTCAATTGCTTATCATCAGCAATAAGCATCTCATTGTTGGCCACAGTAGTCTTCAGGAGTTAGTTAAGATCAGCATTATCAACTGTCTGCTGCAATACCGTTGTTGCCACATTAATCTCTCCACTAGCCAAATCATTACCAGGATAAAATCTACCTTTTCAATAGGTGATTTAGGAATAATTCCCACCGTAACAATTCCATTTACAAAGTGCATTGACTTTACAAAGTAAGTTAGTTTTACACAAAGAAACAGGCTCATAAGCTCCATTAATACCTCTTATTAATACTTTATACTTTATAATACTATCCGAAACACAAATTGCATCATTAGCCACCATCATTGACTGATAGAAACATAGAATAACAGGAGCAGGAGTAGGCCATTCGAGCCTGCTCCGCCATTCATTATTATCATGGCTGATCATCCAACTCAATAGCCTGCTCCTGCTTTCTCCCCATATCCTTTGATCCCTTTCGCCCCAAGAGCTATATCTAACTCCTTCCTGAAAACATACAATGTTTTGGCCTCAACTACTTTCTGTAGTAGCGAATTCCACAGGCTCACCACTTTCTGGGTGAAGAAATTTCTCCTCATCCCAGTCCTAAATGGTCCACCCCGTATCCCCAGACTGTGACCCCTGGTTCTGGACTCCCCCACCGTCGGGAACATCCTTCCTGCATCTACCCTGTCTAGTCCTGTTAGAATTTTATAGGTTTCTCTGAGATTCCCCCCTCATTCTTCTGAACTCCAGCGAATATAATCCTAACCAACTCAATCTCTCCTCATATGTCAGTCCCGCCATCCCAGGGATCAGTCTGGTAAATCTTCACTGCACTCCCTCTATAGCAAGAACATCCTTCCTCAGATAAGGAGACCAAAACTGCACACAATATTCCAGGTGTGGTCTCACCATGGCCCTGTATAATTGCAGCAAGACATCCCTGCTCTTGTACTCGAATTCTCTTGCTATAAAGGCCAAAATACCATTTGCCTTCTTTACCGCCTGCTACACCTGCATGCTTACCTTCAGCGACTGGTGTACAAGGACACCCAGGTCTCGTTGCACATTCCCCTCTCTCAATTTATAGCCATTCAGATAATAATCTGCCTTCCTGTTTTTGCTACCAAAGTGGATAACCTCACATTTATCCACATTATACTGCATCTGCCATGCATTTGCCCACTCACTCAGCTTGTCTAAATCACACGGAAGCATCTCTGCATCCTCCTCACAGCTCACACTCCCATCCAGCTTTGTGTCATGTGCAAATTTGGAGATATTACATTTAGTTCCCTCATCTAAATCATTAATATATATTGTGAATAGCTGGGGTCCCAGCACCGATCCCTGAGGTACCCCACTAGTTGCTGCCTGCCATTCGGAAAAAGACCTGTTTATTCTTACTCTTTGCTTCCTGTCTGCCAACCAGTTTTCTATCCATCTCAATACACTACCCCAATCATCTGCCCCATTATCTCTCAAAAATGTAATCTATTTACTTATTTTGTTGGAGGAGTAAGAGAACACTTCTTCCCTAGAGACAAAACATCTAGAACCCTTTTCCTGTATATTCTGAGGGAACACATTTTACATGTACTACTGCTACAGTTTTAACAACCATTTCCTTTTCTGATGCAACCTTTCCTGAGGGTTCTTTAAGCGTTCCTACTGCTGCAATAGGTCTACCATTTAATTTCCTGCAATCTGCCTGAGCGTGTCCCACCTTGTTACAATGGAAATACTTAGGCCTATGAAAATCACTGCCATCCTCAGCACCTTCTGTTCTTGTCTGAGGAGGAATTTCCAGCTGTCCCTTCTCTTCCCTAGCTACTTGCCTTTTTTTCACCTTCCCACCTTCTATCCTTCTCGAGTTTGTAGGGGTGACGGAAAAAGGGTTTGGATTAATGGACCAATGTTTAATCATCAGCCACCTCCGCTGCCTGTCTAACCCCCTGGTCTTCGACATGAGTTCTAACTATTGGAGGAAGTGAATCTTTAAATTCTTCCAAGGGAATTATTCTCTAAGCGCCTCACACATTGTCTCTACCTTTAATGCCCATATCGAACGGTCAAGATTACTTTGTTTTACCCTCTCAAACTCAATATATGTCTGCCCAGGCTGTTTTCTTATATTCCGAAATTTCTGCCTGTATGCCTCAGGGGCCAATTCATATGTACTAAGAATAGCCTTTTTTACTGCATCATAATCCACAGAAACCTCTTCTGACAGCGATACATAAACCTCATGCGCTCTACCCACCAACCTACTCTGTAGGAGCAATGTCCAGATTTCTTTTGGCCACTTCATTTGCTTAGCCACTTTTTTGAATGTCATAAAGAATACCTCTACATCCCATTCCTCAAACTTGGAAGAGCTTGCACAAATTTAAACATCTCCCTACTAGGCTTTGGGTTGGAGGTGGTTTTTTCCATCATCAAAACCTTCTTCAGCATCTGAGGCCTCTTATTTAAAGTCCAGCATTTTAAACCGCTATTCTCTTTCTCGTTCCTTCTCTCTCTCTTCATCCTTCTCCCTTGCCTGAAATTCCAGTTCTAGCTTCTTAAATGCTCTTTCTCCTGGCTCTAACCTTTTTAATTCCAATTCTTTCTTTTTATTTTTCTTTCACCTCCAATTCAAGTTTCTTCTGTTGCAACTGAATCTTAGCCAATTCAATTGACTCAGTCCCTGAGAACGTGGTCTCTCTGGTATCCCTTCCAGTTCCACATGCTGCACTATTACCTCCGCCTTGTCTGCTTTCCTCACACCAATGGGTAATTCTACCTCCAGCTTATCCACCAATTCCATTAGCTGACTCTTGGTTAATTTTTGTAAACCAGTTCCAGTTACATCTTCCACCTGTAAAAAAGTCTTAGCAACTTCCAAAGCCATTTTGAATCCCAACCTATATAATATACCTCACAACAACTCCAATTCTTACGTCTAGTACCTCAGTACCTCCAAGTACTAGTTAAAAGGATTCACAGATCCCACCGAAAGTCAAGGATTTCCAATCCCACAAGAGATCCCACCTTATAATGACGGTCCTGGATGAGCCCCACTTTATGATCCCAGCTGATATTACTACTGGACAAGTCCATCCCAGGGTGGAACCCGGCTTGATAGATCCTAATTTTTATTTTTTGTTTAGAAACGTGGAGGATGGTTACTGAACAGAGTGGCAGAAATCAGCTAATGAACTTTTAACAAAAGAATAAAACATTTATTAAACAAGAAATGATGAGCTATATTACAATACTCCTTCACCCACAACTATACTGATGTATATAGATTCATAAGGTTAACACACGTTACAAAAGCTATTTAATACTCTAATGTTCACAGTAAGTACACAGTCCATATAAACCAATAGGCGAACTGTGGTCAGGCACACCACACTCTGAAACCAAGTGACAAACATCACCCCAAACAGATGCTACGGATCTCTCATCAACTCCCCACAGACGTTTGTCACGACGTGAGCCAACCAGTCTCACTGAACTCCGTCTTTCACACGAGGGTTTCCAATCCCCACTCTCAAAGAATCCACTATGGAGTCTTCTCCCAATTGACACTTTCGCTCGGACACCTTCCACAAGGGTCCACCTCCAGGGTTTCGAACTCTCCTATTGGTGTTCTTCTCCCCTGGATCACCACATGCATTCAAGCTTCTTTCCACATACTTGTCTCTCAGACTCAGCTGTGCCAACAGAACACCACTGCTTCACATGCCCATAGTAAAGTATTACAGAACTTTGGCTGTCTCCTTGGATCTTCTGGCTTCTCGCAAGCTTAGTTTGCTTTAAGTCTGCGTCCTGCAGCTTTATCTCTTTAAGCTTGGAGTTTTTCTCTTCTCCTCACTCTTAACTTCACTTAACAGGACTTTTTCCAGATTCCTGTTCTTTCCCTTGACTAGGAGGTCTTCTTAGGACCCCCAGAAACCTGCTTCCTGCAGCTTCCTCCTGTCCAGCTTCTTCTAGCACCTGTTTACAACTTTAGTTTGAGAATTGTTATTTGTCCCTCTCCTATGCTGCTTATGCTGGCAACTCCTTTCAACCTTAGAGCATAATCACCAACTGAACTCAAACTGCTTTTGGTTTCTCTGTCCCTGTGTGGGCCTCCCATTGCTAGGCAATAGTACAGTTTTTTCTATCTCGTGATTGTTTTAACTCCCCTTCAAGAGTCGTAAAACCTTATTAAAATACAGGCATCTTTTAAAGTGAAACTAAAACTCAAGTTCCTCCTTTATTGATACACAAATACAGAAACACAAATTAAACTTTAAGCTAAAACTCATTCTTAACACCTATAAATACAAATATAGCTTACTTAAACTATCTCTAGTTCCTCAAAAAACCAGAGTGGAAACAAGCCATCCTCAATCCCTAGGAACTGCCTAACAGAAGCAAGTAAAGGAAAGCGTATTTAAGCAAAACCTATTGGTCAATCATTTGGGGCATTTATTTAGAATATTCTTCCAAACCTGAATAGTACACTCCTTCCAATAACTACTACCTGTTTATGTCAGCAACAATTGTTTTTAAATTTCTCAACAGAAAAAGAACCATAGAAATATAGAAAAAGTACGGCGCAGAAAGAGACAATTCAGCCCATCGTGTCTGCGCCGGCCATAAAGAGAAAGAATCTAGCCCCTCATTTTAATCCCACTTTCCAGCATCTGATCCGTAGCCTTGCAGGTTACAGCACTTCAGGTGCATATCCAGGTACCTTTTAAATGAGTTGAGCATTTCAGCCTCCACCACCAATTTAGGCAGTGAATTCCAGATGCCCACCACCCCCTAGGTGAAAATATTTTTCATGTTCCCTCTAATACTTCTACCTTACAACTATGTCCCCTGGTAATTGACCCCTCAGCTAGAGGAAACAGATCTTTTCTGTCTACCCTATCTAGGCCCCTCATAATTTTGTACACCTCGATTAGGTCACCCCTCAGCCTCCTCTGTACCAAGGAAAACAGTCCCAGTCTTTCCAATTTTTCTGCATAGCTGCAATTTTCAAGCCCTGGCAACATTGTTGCATATTGCTTCTGTACTTTCTCCAGATAAATTACGTCCTTCCTGTAAAATGGTGACCAGAAGTCTACACAAAATTCCAGCTGTGGCCTAACCAGCACTTTGTACAGTTCCAGCATTACATCCCTGCTTTTGTATTCAATACCTCATCCAATATAAGAAAGCATTCCATATGCTTTCTTTACCACCTTATCCACCTGTCCTGTCACCTTAAGGGACCTGTGGACATGCACTCCAACGTCTCTCACTTGCTTAATCCCTCTCAATATCCTCCCATTTATTCTGTATTCCCTTGCTTTGTTTGCCCTCCCCAAATGCATTACCTCACACGTGTCTGGATTGAATTCCATTTGCCACTTTTCCACCCACTCAGCCAAACCATTGATATCATTCTGGAGACAACAGCCATCCTCTTCACTATTAACTACATGCCTCCCACATTGAAGTCCAAATCATTAATATATACAACCAACAGCAAGGGCCTCAACACAGCCCTGTGGAACACCACTGGAAACTGCTTTCCACTCACAAAAATATCCACCAACCATTACCCGTTTTTCCTGTCACTGAGCCAATTTTGGATCCAACTCGCCATCTTCCCATGTATCCCATGGGATCTCACTTTTCTGACCAGTCTGTCATGTGGGACCTTATCAATTGCCTTACTAAAATCCATGTAGACAACATCCACTGCACTATCCTCATCAATCATCCTTGTTACTTCCTCAAAAAATTCTCATAAGTGAATAAGACATGATCTTCCCCTAACAAAATCATGCTGACCATCCCTGATCAATCCGTGCCTTTCTAAGTGAGTTTATCCTGTCTCTCAGGACTGATTCCAATAATTTTTCCACCACCTAAGTCAGACTGACCAGCCTATAATTTTCTGGCCTATCCCTTGCACCCTTTTTAAATAGGGGTACAATATTCAGACCTCCAATCCTCTGGTACCTTGCCTGTACCTAGTGAAGATTGGAAAATGATCCTCAGAACATCCTCCCTAGCTTCTTTTAACAACCAGGGGTACAACCTATCTGGCCCTGGTGTTTTCCACCTTTGTGACACATTTACTTGAAGTTTATGACACATTAAAGGCAGTTTACAAATAAAAATTATTACAAAATACAAATTTTGCACTTTGATCTGACAATATTTAATATTTATTTAATCAAACATGCAACATTCTACAAACAATCCTTTCACTACAGCAACTGGATTATCTCCAGAAGATGTGCTTATTCTAAACCTTCCTGGGTCACAAAAAAGATCGCTATCCCTATGATTTCTTTCAATAAAGGAACTAAATATGATACTGATGAAGAGTCATTCGGACTCGAAACGTTAACTGCATTCCTCTCCGCTGATGCTGTCAGACCTGCTGAGTTTTTCCAGCTATTTCTGTTTTTGTTTAAGATTTCCAGCATCCGCAGTATTTTGCTTTTATCTTAAATATGATACTTAAACACTCGCTGAAAACAAGAAATTGGAGCATTCCTCACTTACTTCATTGTTAATTTTTGTTTACGTTAAAACATTTTAATTACTTCCATGGCCCGATTTTCAGAATCTTACTTTAAAGTCACGTACTGTAAGGTGCCTGTTCCACTGTGATTAAGCATCATTTTTCAGTGAAATGTGTGTGAAGAGAAAATGTAAATTTGGGAGAAAAAAAATTGCTCAATTAAGATTGGTGAATAATTAAAGTAGAAAATTACAGACTGAACCAAAGTAGAAACGGCGGCAAACTTTCCCTGCAGATATAAATGTTTTTTGTGAAGCCTGCACACATGGGTTTATCTCTCTAACTGTGAACATGATATCCAAACCCTTTTGAGAATGTCGCCCAGGCCCAGGAGCAAGGTGACCCCGTGTGTTACCTGCAGACTCCGCCTCCAAATAACGCACCCGCAACTCCGCCCCGGGCCCAGCTGCCGACCCCGAAGCTCTTTCACTAAAGCCTTTCGCTCCAGACGGCACTCCAACATTCACAGTGCGGCTCCAAAATGAGGCGGACCGTAGCCCAGCTCCAAAGTAGCGGATCGCCGAACAAGGAGTCAACAGAGCTGCGGCTCCGGGGCACAGGAAACACGGCCTGGAAAAAACTGTCAGCGCCGCCATAGTAACCAGCCGTCAACTCTGACCTCGCTGCGTCATGCAGGGGCGGGGGAAGAGAGAGAGAGAGAGAGAGACCCTGCCACACTGCCCAGAATCCCCGGTGTTCTGTCTCGCGCGGAGAGAAGGGCAGGTGGAATTTGGCGATGATTACAGTGCAACAATGTCCAGGAAATCAGTGCTGACACACATCATAGCATTTGCTTTTAGTTGTTTCAGGATTGGTATAGTACAATTTACTGGTACATTGTTACATTAAATGTCAGCCGTCTCATATTTCACTGATGCTTTGTCATATATATATATGTGTACATGTGTATTAATTCATTATTGTTATGTAATACACCTTAATGGGATCATTTATTTTACAGAATGCACTGTTAAAAAGTAACTGAGCACCTCTGATTTTGTTACAAAATCTGCTCATCCTTTTGCAGTGATCCTGACTATGATGATCGCTGAAAACAAATAATTCATGATACACTTCTTTACGGGAAACACGTACACCACGCATGAAAACTGAAAAAAAAGTATTTCGAATACCAGATATTTTAATTCATTAACTACCAGCACTTATTAGATATGCAATGGAAACAGCTTCATGAAATTTTTCAGTAGACCCTGGTGATTTGCTTTATTTATTAGCAACTTCAGGGTATTTCGGTCTCTCCACCAGTTATTTGGTGCATGCTGGATATTTCGATGTTACTTATGGAGGAAATGTCATTTTGATAAAACCAACGTTACATGGAGCTTACAGCACAGATACAGCTGTCCGGCCCAACAGGTCTATGTTGTTGTCCCAGTCGATTATCTCACAACTTTATTTATATGGCGCCATTAACATAATAAAACAGCCCTCATCTACTTATCTAATCTCCCCTTTAATGTATTTATGCTAATGGGCTCAACCAATGTGTGTGGTAGCAAGTTCTCACCACTCGCCCAGTAAAAAAGACAGGAGTTCTCGCCCAACAGTTGGAGAACTAATGGGGGCCCCATGTCGTTTCTGTCTGGGAGGCCCAATGCAGCCACTTAGCTGGCTAGTGTTGGGCCTCCCACACAATCAAGGCCCTAGAAGGCAGACATCCCACCACCGAAAGCTGTCAGCTAAGGCCAGCATCTTTGACATTGCCGGCAGCGCCACCAGGAGCAGTGGCTGCTGCCAGTAATATCATCACTGGATCACTTCTGGAACACTGAAGATAGGTGAGTGGGCAGGATGGGAATCGGGGAGGAGGTTGCTGGCAAGAGGGGCTGGATGCAAGGCTAGGGTGGTGAATTTCAGCAGCCCCCCACCCCTTCGCAATGTCATTCCTTGATCGGGCACTGAGCAGGCCACTGCAAACCCAACAGTTTTCTAGGCAACTTTTGGGAGACATTGGAGAACTGTGTGACTCCCATAAAATCCCTGAGCCGCCATTAAATCCCAGCAGGCTCATGGATAATTGGCTTTAAGTGGCTTATTAATGAGCCTAATTGATATCCCACTGTCAGCGGGCGGGATTCCCATATTGGGTCCTCCTTAAATTAGGGACAGTTTTCCTGATGTGGGTACTTCTGCCCGATTCTCCCAGCCCCTCCCTCCCTCACCATCATGCCCACTCCAGCTGGCTGCATTAAATTCTGCCCAAGGTTTCACCTAAATTCCTTAATGGATTTATTCATAACTTATATTTAGGGCCCTTAGTTTTCAGCTCCCCCAGAAGTATATGTTGTAAATATATCAAAATCTGGTTTAAAAAAATATCAGAAAATGTATCTGTTTGGGAGGTAACATTAATTATGCTACAAGGTGTAGAGCAGCTCATGAAGACTTAACAAACAAGTCACTTTTATGAAGTATCCAATGGATCCCTTTCTAACCAACTATTATTGGGACAACTGAGATCAACAAACTATGTGCATCATATATCTGTCATCCTCAAAAAAACTAATTGCCTTTTGTGCAAACTCCACCTTCAACTTCCCTTTCCTTCTCAAAGTCCTTGAAAGTGTTGACACTTCCGAAATCCGTGTCCACCTTTCACACAACTTCATGTTTGATCCCCTCCAATCAGACTCCTGCTCCGCCACATTGTCAAAACAGCACTCATCAAAGTAACAAATGACATCCTATGCAACTGTGATAATGATAAACTATCTGTCTTTGTTCTTCTCGACTATCTGCAGCCTTTCACATGGTTGTCACACCATCCTCCAAGTCCTCTCCACTGTCATCCAGGTGGGACTGCACTTGCCTGGTTCATTCTATCCAACCAGAGGATCACTTGCAATGGCTTTTCTCCCCACTCCTGCACCATTACCTCTGATGTCCGACCCCTTCCATTAGCTGTCCTCAGCAACATCATGGGCAGGGAGGGCCCCTAGGACTGCCAGGAGCACTGGCCCCAATTCTGCCTGCAAGAACCTGGAGGCTAACTAGAAAATCCCAGTTGGTCACCTTTAATTGGCCTTAAGTGGCCCTATATATTTGGCTACCCACTGTGTACCCAGCCCCCTGTCACATTCTGCCTCCTTGACAATAGCCTTGGCTGGCTGAGGCCAGGGAATCAGCACGCAGTCCAGGGGCACTATTTTTAGAATCCTCTGACCCTGCCTCAGCATGGGCAAAAAATCAAGCACAATGTGTCTCCAGGGGCCTATTCACACTTCAACTATAGGATCAGTGAGAAGTAGCTTGGCTTTTCATCAATGCTGCAGCTGCAGTGTAAATGAAGTCAGATACCAGGAGGAAGCTGAATGTGACTCCCTGAAGGAATTCAACTCACTCTTTCATTTCAGAGTCACTTGAGGCCTTTGGGCCTCTAGATTGTCCAATTTGGGCCTTAGTGTCTGGGATATTACCCAATTAAGGCCCTGGGACACAGAGATATTGTCCATCCTTTCCCATTTTCGGCATCTCTTGCCTAGGACATCTTCATCTTCTAACCTTTACTCCCATCATCTTCCCAATCATATCGCCTTTACATGACCCCTACATATCCTCCCTTATCTCTTCCTCCTCTGTTATGTCTTGTTCCACTCATTTGTACATTCCCCCCTCTGATCTCCTTCACCAGCAATTTCTTCAGGACTTCTCACGCTCTGCCACTCTAGCCTTGGTGGAAGTCCATTACACGTGTAGGCAGATTTTCTGTGAGAAGTAGTGTGATGGAGCAGGAGAAGCCCAGAGGAAATTCCTGGCTTTTGTCTTGCATCTGTCACTCATTTGTGCTATCATTGTTTTCATATCCTCTCAATAAAATCTTTCGATTGACATCCATACTCTTTCACATTGAACACCAGTTGAAGGAAGCATTGATGAAAGCAAAAGTATAGAATGTACTCTGCCCAAAAGACTGCAATACCCATCACCAGGTGTTCCTTGATAGTGCCACCACCGACACAAGCTGGTTAAACTGACAAAGTAAACTGACCTGAAGAGTGCAGCTGTCAGACTGGGTCTGCATCAAGTACAGAAGGAATTAACATTAGGGAATAACCTACTTGTCCTTACCATTGTACCTCTCACAGATGTATCTTTCTACAATAGCATTAGTAGGAGTAACCACCTTCAAAAGACAAGTCTCATCTTTGTATCCTTCATTGTGTAGTCTGTCACTACCACTGTGCCTTGTGAAACAGACCAAGGACAAATCTAGTAGCCTAAATTGGACATTCAGGAGGTTGCTCTAGGCTATTGGCAGCCATGGATGTGTATACTACCAAAATCTATAATTTCATGGCTCCACATCTTCACATATCAAACACCAGCAAACTAGAAGAATAGCCTTGGTTCAGAGTGTCAAAAGAAGCATCAGGAGCAGCACCAGATATACCCTTAAATGAAACATCAGCTTAGTGAAACTGCAATACAGTGATACCTACACACCAAAAACAGTAAGCTAAGGACAAAACTAAGCAATCTCACAATCAACAGATCAGAACAGAGTTTGGTAGGCCTACCTCAGCAATATGGCAATGCTGTTAAATAATCAAGCAACTAACAGAATGAGGAAACACCACAAACAACTCCATCTCAAGTATGGCAAAGCCAGCATGTGGATACAAGTGACAAACTAAGTGTTTGCATGCATCTAAGACAAAAGTATTAAGTAGATAATCCCACTTGGCCTCCTCACAAAAACACCATCATCATAGGTACCAAAGTTCCATCACATTGGTTTACTTCAGGTGATATTAAATGGCCATAAAGCTGTGGCCTTCACAAGATCCTAGCTGTAGTTTTGAAGATCTAGACACCAACTAACTTCACTAGACAGCAACTAGGCACCACGTAAGCTATTCCAGTGCAGTTATGACACTGACAACTCAGGACAGAATCATCCCAGATATGCACTAAGTGCGATAACAGACAGGGAAAAGGACGTTTTACCCATCGGCCACAATGGCGGGTTTTCGCGCCATATCGTCCCATTCCCAGTGTGTCCCACCTCATTAATAGTGCATTCTCAGGAAACATGCCAGATCACTAGCAGGGCAGCCTCTGATTCACCTGCCCCGCCATCACCTCACACTATCAGTAATCCGGGCGCCATATTCAAAGGGCGACCCTGCACAGAGCTAGCACTATCTAAGAGATTGGAAGCTGCTGCAAAGTCATAGCTGTGTCATGACTCACTGGAGATAGTCTGTTGTAATATAAAGCCCCACTGTTCTTCGAACCGCAACAAATGTGAAAACGTTTGATCAAACCACCAGATTGACCCAATTCTACCTAACTGTTTAATTTAGGTTAACAGAATATGAGCACCAAGTCTGTAAACTTAATAGCTAAATAACTGTTTATTGAACAAACTGTCGTTAACCAGTGGCTAAAGAGAGAAATATGAGCTGCTGATTTCTAACTCTATAACTTAAACTCTACCCCTTTCTTAAATCCCTATACACACACACATACACAAGGCACATAAGATAAACAAAACATGGACTTAAAGGGTGGGATAAAATAGTTCAATAGCACCAATCCGGAGTACAGGATTTGTATGGTTGATTTTGATCAATGTCTTCTAAATCCCTTCCAGTTCTTGTTGATGACACAAGGTGGTCTTCCAGCACTTTCAGTATTTAGTTCACTGGCTGAGCACTTGTCTTTCAATGTCTCGAACAGTGATTTTCCCCTTTGCCTCTTGACAAGGGCTTTCAAAGAGAGCAGGTTATAGAGATATGAGGAGTAAAAGTCAGCTAGCTTATTGTGGAGTTACTGGAATCTTCCACACACAGGAGAAAGAGGTTTTAGGTCTTGTTCCTTTCAGGTTAGGAGCTATTCAGCTGCACTAACTTCATAGAAAACCTGGTCTCCTGATCAGGAGCCAATTAAAATGCTGTTGTCGGGCAGCTCCTTGGTCCAAGACTCCTTTCTGGCAACCTCCTGTCTTTTAAGGCACTTTCTGTTCTAGGAGTGCAACATTGTATACATCTCTTATCCTGTTCTAGTGGACATGTCTTTCACCCTGCAGCCATTGTAATTCAAATCCACAGTCCAACAGAAAATAAAAAAATGTGTTTTACGACAGTCCAACAGAAATAAAAAGATATGTTCCTTACATGCCTCCACCCTTAAAAAAGATGAAACACCATTTCAAAAATGCATTTCATCACAAGGTATGTGACACATGGACAACAAAACACGAGACTAACTTTCATTCATCCTTCCTCCCCCTTATACAATCTTCAGCATTTCTTACCCCTTTAACTTATTTTATTATTTTACACCCAGGACAATGCATCCGCGATCACGTTATCTTTACCAGCAATGTGAAAAATCTTTACATTGAAAGGTTGAAACAATAGGCTCCATCTAACCAGTTTCACATTTCAAGTTTTAAACTTTTCAATGAACATTAGCAGATTGTGGTCAGTGTAGATTAGTGTTTCTTTTGTTATCGTGTTGAACATAAACTTCAAACTGTTGAAGAGACAACAACAATGCTCGAGTTTCTTTTTTTGCTATAGAGTACTTCCTCTGATTTGAGAACACAGTGTCTAACTGTTCCAGTGTTGTCATATTGGCTAGTCGACTTGTAGGAGGTTCGCTTTGGGCACTGTCTACTCCCCCTTCTACCTTGCCCTTATTGTCTCTGTCGTCCTCCACTACTCCCACCACCTGGCATATTTGCTTTTTTCCCATCATCTTCCCTGTCATGATATTGCTTCAACATGTTTATGTGACATAACTGTTTCTTCTTCCTACACTCAGGAATATCTATCAGATAAGTCACTTTACCAACTCTCCTAACTACTTGTAGGGGCCATTGAATTTCGCTTTCAGGGGTTCAGGTTGCAAAGGTAATAATACCAACACTTCATCTCCTGCTTGGAACGTTCTAATTGTAACATGTTTGTCTGCCCATTCTTTGATTTTAGCTTGGGAAATTTTTAAGTGCTCGCATGCTACTTTACAAGCTCCTATGAGTCTTCCTAGAAACATGGACACGTAATCCATCATGGAGGATGCATCTTACTGCTTTAGAAACTTTTCCTTAATCACTTTTAATGGACCTCTTATTTCATGACCATAGATCAATTCGAATGGACTAAATCCAGTAGATTCATTCGGAGAATCTCAGGTAGCAAATAGTAAGAAATCTAATCCTTTATCCCAATCCTTTGGGTATTCATGACAATAGGTCCTAATCATGGTTTTGAGAGTCTGATGGTATCTCTCTAAAGCTCCCTGTGTCTGTGGGTGATAGGCAGTAGACTTTATTTATTTGATACCCAAACTGCTGATTATGTCCAGGAAAATTTTAGACATGAAGTTAGAATCTAGGTCATATTGCATTTCAATTGGTAGACCATAATGAGTGAAAAACAGTTAACTTTTCCACTACCACCCTTAGCTGTAATTGTCCTTAAAGGAATAGCTTCTGGAAATTGCGTTGTCATATTAATGATTGTAAGGATATACTGATGTCCTGCCTTTGTTTTGGGTAATGGTCCTACACAATCTACTAATACCTGACAGGATAATTTTTCAAAAACCGATATGGGTATTAAAGGTGCTGGTTTGATTACATGTTGAGGTTTACCTACTACCTGACATGTATGACAGGTTTTACAATATTGCTCTACATCCTTATGAAGTCTTGGCCAGGTAAAATGCCTGTTTTCGATGCATGGGCTTTCCGTATTCCTACAAGTCCTGCCTTAGGGATTTCATGTGCTACTCGCAGTATCTCCTTATGATAGTTGGGCGGTACCACTACCTGATGAACAACCATCATTCCTCATCCACAGGTCTGTTAGAATGTCTCCACTTCTTCATCAGAACTCCATTTTTAATGTAATAACACTCAGGAACTCCTTCATCCTCAGCTTCAGTGTGAGCCGACTGTGCTAACTTGTTTAATTCTGGTTCTGCTTTCTGAGCCTCAATTAATGAATTGCCAAACATTTCCTTTGAATTATCCTCACCCTTAAAGAAAGTTTTGGTTACTCTAACATCTGCTTGTAATATTAGAGTCATAGAGTCACAGAGGTCTACAGCACAGAAAAAGGCCCTTTGGCCCATCAAGTCTGCACCAGTCAAACAAGTAGCTAACTATTCTAATCCCATTTTTCAGCACTAGGCCCATAGCCTTGTATGCCATGGCATCACAAGAGCACATCCAGATACTTCTTAAATGTTATGAGTGTTTCTGCCTCTACCACCCTTTCAGGCTCTTACTTTGACCTCTGGTGATGGACTTTGTTTAGCCATTGCTCTGGTCACCACACACAATAGAAAAATACCAGGAATTTGTTCTTGTAACTGCTCCATCTCTTTAAACTCTCTCGGACTTTCCGTAATTATGAGCAAAGCTATAACCTTTCACTCCTGCCAAATCATTCCCCAGGAGTAAATCAACTCCATCCACAGGTAATTTCTTAACCACTCCTACAACTACCTATCCAGACAACAAATCACACTCCAATTGCACTTTGTACAATGGAACTGGGATATACTCTCCACTTATCCCGTTTACCAATACCTTAGCTTTCATTTAACTCTCTGGCGGGAAAACCAGGTCCTTCTCCAGCAAAAGAGTTTGAGTAGCTCCTGTGTCCCTTAATATAGTTACGGCTTTAGCTGCATCATTTGATGAATAAAGGGTTATCTTTCCTTTAGACAAAAACCCTTTATATCTTTCAACTTCCTTATTCACTTCACCTGCATTCACAGCAGTGTTTACCTCCAGACGTTTATTTGTAGCTACAATTTGATCTGTGGCATTTTCTTTTTAAGTTTCCTTTTCGGACTTACTCTTACGAACTCCAATAAGTCCCGTGGGCTTCCCTCGCAACTTCCAGCATTCTGAACAAATGAGTCCCACTTTATTACAATGGAAACACTTAGGCCTTTTGAGCTTCACCTCTGCCTCCAGTACCTCCCTTCCTGATCTGGAGAGGAGATCTCAAGGTATTACCATCCATTCTTTACCCTGGCTCCTTGCCTTCCTTTCACTCTCCCACTTTCTACCCTTTTCAAATTTATGGGGATGATGGAAAAAATGTTTAGTTTTATGGATCAGCTCATAGTCGTCAGCCATTACTGCTGCCTGTCTAGCTTTTGCAACCCTTTGGTCTTCAACATGGATTCTTATTATGAAGGTAGGGAGTTTTTAAATTCTTCCAAGAAAATGGTCCTTCTGAGAACTTCATATGTAGTTTCAACTCCTAATGCTCATATACACCTGTCAAAACTACTTTGTTTAATCCTTTAAAATTCAATGTAAGTTTGGCCAGGCAGTTTCCTTAAATTTCAAAACTTTTGTCTGTATGCTTCAGGGACCAACTCATAAGCATTCAAAATAGCCTTTTTCGCCAGATTACAATCCCTAGAAACCTCATCTGACAATGAAGCATAAATTTCTTGTGCCTTACCTGTCAACTTGCTCTGCACGGGCAATGTCCAGTTTTCCTTTGAGCAGCTCATCTGTTTAGCTAACCTCTCAAATGAAATAAAGGATGCTTCAACATCCCTTTCCTCAAATTTTGGAAGAGTTTGTACAAATTTAAACATCTCCCCACTGGGTTCTGATCTGGAAATAAGTCCTGCCTCACCGACTGGTGTCTCTTTTTTAACTGCCAGCATTCTAAGCTGGAATTCTCTCTCTTTTTCCCTTTCCTCCTTTTCTAACTTTGCCATTTCTAACTCCCTTTGGAGATCAAGTTTTCACACTTCCATTTGTCTTTCCTTTTCTGCTGCCTCTCGTTCCAAATTTTTTATTTGCAACTGAATTTGAGCCCATTCCAATGAACCACTTCTTTGAGAACTCAGTCTCTTGGGAATTCCTTCCAATTTAAAATGCTGTGCCATCTCTTCGATTATCTCTGCCTTTGTAGCTTTGGCTGGCTATCCTACTCTTAATTTACTTGTCAATTTGATTAACCTGGCTTTTGGGATCTCTTGTAAAATCATCAGGGACATTTCTTCCATTTGCAGGAAAGCTTTTGCAGTTTCCAGGGCTATCTTATTTTTGAGAGCACAAGTCTAGTGTTTCCTTTCAGCTTTTATTACTTACTAAATTTACACCAAATCATCATTGTCTTTTGTTCCAAAATATCCCAGACCCAAGCCCCCAAACTTTGTCACGACTTACTAGGCGTAGCGCGTTGTAATATCAAGCCCCACTGTTCCCCCAAGCCACGACAAATGTGAAATAGTTTGATCAAACCACCAGATTGCCCCAATTCCACCTAACTGTTTAATTTAGGTTAACAGAATATGAGCACCAGGTTTGTAAACTTAATAAATAAATAACTGTTTATTGAAAAAACTGGCGTTAACCAGTGGCTAAAGAAAGAAATATGAACTGCTAATTTCTAACTCTATAACTTAAACTCTATCCCCTTCTTAAATTTCTATACACACACACACACACACAGACACACACATAAGACACACAAAACATGGATTTTAAGGGTGGGGTGAAGTAGTTCAATAGCAGCAATCTGGGGTACAGGATGCGATGGGTTGATTTTGATCAATGTCTTCCAAATTCCTTCCAGTTCTAATTGATGACACGAGGTGGTCTTCCAGCACTTTCAGTATTTAGTTCACTGGATGAGCACTAATCTAACAGTGATTTTCCCCTTTGCCTCTTGACAGGGGCTTTCAAAGAGAGCAGGTTATAGAGCTATGAGGAGAAAAAGCCAGCTAGCTTATTGTGGAATTACTGGAATCTTCCACACACAGGAGAAAGAGGTTTTAGGTCTTGTTCCTTTCAGGTTAGGAGCTATTCAGCTGCACTAACTTTGCACAAAACCTGGTCACCTGATCAGGAGCCAATTAAAATGCTGCTGTCAGGCAGCTCCCTTGGTCCAGGACTCCTTTCCAGCACCACCCTGTTCCAGGACTGCAACATTGTATATATCTCTCATCCTGTTCCAGTGGACATGTCTTTCAACCTGCAGCCATTGTAATTCTAATCCATAGTCCAACAGAAAATAAAAAAGATATGTTCTTTACAACAGTCCGACAGAAATAAAAAGATATGTTCCTTACAGTTGCCAAAGGGGGGAAACATCCTGGCCCCAAATTTAGCGACGTCTTCCTTAGGCACCTACTGGTTGCAGTGGAGGCACACCGTGAAGTCCTGTAGCGCCACTCTGGACGAAGACCAGCAAGCAAGGTGACAAAACCAGCATGGATAGCAGCAATGGTCAACGCTCTTCAGTAGAGGACAGGCACCCAATGCCGAAAGAAAATAAATGATCTCCTCCATTCTACCAGAGTAAGTCACTCTTCTCATCATTCTCAAGTCACATACTCACACCCCATCACACATCCACAGGGATCTTACTCATTGCCAGTTCAAGGTACATCACCATTGACTCTCTCACACACACCTTCATCTGCCCTGTGGATCATGTCCTCATCCTGTCCATGGCACCACTCACCACCCACACATGCCAAGCACTATCTCATCTGGCCTGGCAGGCATCCTGCTTGAACTCTCCCCATCTGTCCTCATGCAGGACAAACTGATACACGACAAAAGGGAGAGGTCGTAGACTTGTGGAGGAATGCCTGAGATCAGGGTCCTCACAGACTTTGAAAACAGAGTTATCTCTTGCAGGCACGTCTGAAAAGCAGTTGAGGGAGTCCATGACCCAGGTCCTCGAGTCAAGCCCCAAAGAAACCTCAGAAGAAGAATCTGATGCCACCCTCATTGAAGACCCATCATAACGCTCACCCATACCTTCCACCAGTGCAGAGACACACAGGTCAGTGGGGCCTAGTTCTAGAGTAGCCTGGGGGTCACAATCTTACAAGCACATCGCACTGACGGATCCACAGCAGGTGGGGGCAGGGACTTCCTAGGTTTCCGGCACTGGGAGGGATGCTGGAGGCCAGAAATCTGCACAGTCTGAGTCAGATGATGAGCAGCTGGATTCTGTCCTGCCTCAGTTGCTGAAGCTGTAAAGGCAAACTTGGGAATATCAGGAAGAGATGTCTGCTGCACTCCTCAGATTACAAGGCACAATGGAGAAATCCATCTGCCTTCAGGCTGTGGTGATAGCGCCAGCATGCCAACGCATCGAGGTCAGTACTGGTAGGATAGCAACTCCCTGGATACCTTGGTCCAGGACATTGGTCTTGCACTGCTGTGCGGGCTGAATTCCATCACTGTCGTCATAGTTGGCCTCCAACAGTCTCAATGTGAGAGGGGTGTGGAGCAGCTCTCTCACACTCCAGCTCCCCCTTCTCCCCAAGGAGTCAGCCAGGGGCCCTTGAGCACCCATAGGGAGGAGGAACAGTAGGTGCACACCCCAGGGCCATCCAGCCAGGTGACTCCAGGAATGTCCGGCCCATTGAAATCCCCTCTTCCTGTGACCCCAGCAGCTCCAGCTCCACAGGCCCATAAGGGAGCCACTGCCACACAGCCGGACCCTGAAAGTAGGCCGAGCCCTCCAGGCCTTGGCCCTCCAGAGGACACCTGCCAAGTTTATCACAGACAGTGCGTAGCAGTCAGCTATGTTACCTCTGCTGTGGATGTCGAGGAGCACCAAGATGTAACAGCAGGGTTAGGAAGGTTAAGAAGATGTAGTTGCATAGCCTGGGTATTAATGGGTATTAATCACTTGTACTCAATGTTCACTCTTGTAAATAAATTCCCAAGAATGTCTCCTTGTCTATAGCTCCTTATTATAATGAGCAGTGTTTGTGTCACTCAGATGTGAAACCTTGATTCCTGCACAAGATAAAGGCAGGTGTCTCAGTCCAGGGTCTCTTCCCTGTGCAGTGTGTAACCTTCAGACCAAAGTGATAGTCCGGCTTCACACTTACTGGACACATTACTGATGCCTGCACCTCAATGGTGTTTGTTATTACTGCCAGAAGGTCGTGGGCAGACATCATAGAGTTCCGTCATTCTCTCTGTGTGCTCTCAGCACCTTTGAGGTGAGGCTGGCACTGAGGGTATGTGCGCTGTCATTAGCCACACAGGAGTCCAACATTCACAGGTGCAAGGTGTGGATGTCAGGACTGTCCTCACTGCATCTCGTCATCATCCTCCATGAATCTTGCAGCTATGAGGGTCTTCTGAGCACGCCCGACTCCTATGGCCAGTGCGTTTGCCTCATCACAGGTATCTTTGCCTTCAAGAACCTCATCATCATCATCCCCTTCGATGTCCTCCTCATTGGAGGATACGTACAGCTCTTCTATCTCCTCCTCAACCAGATCCTCCCCCAGTTACATCGCACACAGCAAATGATGATGATGCATGACACCTTCTGGGGACTGTAATGGAGTGCTCCACCAGACCTGTCAAGTCACCACAACCTCATTTTCAAAATGCCTATCATTTGCTCCACCAAAGTCCCAATCGTGGCATAAGCCTCGTTACACTGTCGGTCTGCTGCAGTGTGAGGCTACCACACAGGCATCATCAGCAATGTCCTCTGTGGGTAGCCCTTGTCCCCGAGGAGCCAACCCTGCAGCCTCTGTGAACCTTGGAAGATGTCAGGGATCTGAGACCTTCTAAGGATGTAAGGTGTAGGTGCTCCCTGGGAATTGTGCGCAGACCTGTAGGGTGCATTTGTGGTGGTCGCACACCAGCTGAACATTCAGTGAGTGGATGCATTTGTGGTTGATGTAGTTAACTGCTGGTTGCCGTGGAGATCAAGAGACACGTGGGTGCAGTCGATGGCACCCTGCATCTGTGAAAAACATGAGATCTGCTCAAACCCCAGCACTCTTGCTTCCTGGCTTCCCTGAAACCAGGCGAAATGCACAAAATTCTGTGCCTTCAAGAAGGTGGTGTCTGTGATCTCCTGGATACACTTGGAGGCTTGCGAGATCCCACACAGGTCACCTGTGGAGCCCTGGAAGGAGCCAATGGTGTACAAATTGAGTGCCGCGGCCACTGATAGTGGATGCTCTTCACATCACCGTGGTGCCAAATCCTGCAGCAGGTGGCATGTGTGACTGACCAGTTCCTTAGACATGCGCAATCTTCAACGACACTGCTTCTTGGTCATCTGCATGAACGACAGGCTCCATCTATAGACCCTGGATCTAGCGAGGTGCCTACGAGCGATGGCTCACTGTGGATCTTCAGCTGCGTGTACAGCAGACCCTGCCACCCCTTCATCTTGAGGGAGGTGCTCCTCCTTTTGCCGAGCCAGGCGCTTCCACCGCACTCTTCTTCTTCTTCCCTGGTCTCTGTAAGCCATGAGGCATACCATTAAATCACCAGGCTCCATAATCCTGATGGTCTCCACCTGTTAATCAAAGAGAGAGATGCGTAGGTTAACATCGGTGTACTAAGAACTTCTCTTGGTTAAATCTGAAGGCCCCTTCACACACGCAGGAGTGTGCTGGCTACCACTTGGATGGCCAGTATGTGGTGTGCTCATTGGCTGTCCGAAACCCTACCCACTTCTGCCTCACTCCACTCCTCAGTGGCAGCTTCGGCCATTGGACAGCATGATGTGCTTTGAGCTCAGGCGCAGGCATTCTCGTAACCCGCACTGCAAGGCTGCACTGTTAGCTTGTACCATAATGGATCTGTCCAAATCTTACTAAAGATATTTCAAGGAGCTGTGAGCGCCTCCACCAGTGACTGCGCCATGGCCACCCTTTGCAAGGGGATTGTACAACTTGCCCAGTCGGCCGATTGCTCTGCTGCAACCTAAAACACACATTATTTTGCAGCCTGTACCCTAGAGGTGAAAGTTCTGGAGCATTTGGTGACATTTTCATGCTTTTGCATTGCTTGAGTAGGCAGAAAAGCTTCAGAGGCCCGACTCCAAGCATATCATTGGAGCTGCAGCTGAACAGTCTCAGTTGCAGAAGAGTGCTCACTTTTGACAAGCTTTTCCAAGTCCGTGGCCGCTTCCATCACTCCCCTGCAACCCCCCCAGCATGTGCTTGAGTATTTCCTTCAGTCTGTGTTGCCTTGCCCCCAACCGCACCCCCACCCCACCTCCCTCCCTCCCCACCTCCGCGCCCCCACCCCCCACCCTCCCTGGCCTGACCTGCAAACCTGCACTGAAAGCCAGCTGGGAAACAGTGACTTGCCAGTGCATCACCGCCCCTGCCCACCCCCTGAATGTGCGGTGCCTCTTCCTTGATGTCCTACAGGCGATGCTTGCGAGCGCTGTGCAAGGTGCACTCACCTCCGAGTTCCCCTGGAAGTTCAGCTCACCAGGTACACGCCTTTTAAGGGCAGTCGTGAAGTACGCCGTTCTGAAGCCATGTGGACAGCAAATTTGATGTTGGGGGATGATTCTGGTGAGCAGGGCTTACAATTAGATACAAATGCATTAAAACGACACTCCTGACATGCGGCAGCGGGAAAGGTGGCTCACCTTTGACAGGTGGAGCGGATGGTCACAAACTGATTTCACAACGGCGTAAAACCAATTTTTAGCCTTCTCCCCATATGGTCCCCACTCCCCCAACCGCCATGATGCCCAACACCAACAGTGCCAGAAAATGCCGGCCTAAGTGTGGAAATTTGCCTAGGTGTGGAAATTTGCCTAGGTATGTCCCACTCATAAAAGCAGAATAAATATAATTGTGAAATTGTCCCTAACAGTGCCCTCTCAATCATCAGCATAGTGATGGAAGAAGTCATCAATAGTGTCATGAAGTGACATTTCATCACCAATAGCCTGTCCTCCAATACTTTGAGTCCTGCCAAAATTATTCAACCATAGACCCATTAACAGCCTTAATCTAAAAATAGACACAATCATTGAATGCCATAGAAAGGCAAGGTAACCTATCCTAGAAATTAAATGAACATTTGACTGAATATGGTGCCAAGAAGCTCAAAAAAAGGACAATGGAATCAAAGAGTAAACCCTCTAGTGACTGAAATCATACTCGAAACACAGGAAGATGTTTGTAGTTGTTAGAGGCCAAGCGTTATTGCATGGGGCATTGCTGCAGGAGTTCTTCAGGACAGAACTCTGAAGCTAAACATCTTCAGCTTTTTCATCAAAGATAGGATTGCCAACCTTCCAAAATTGACCTGGAGCAATGTTCTCTTTAAGTTGAGTGGATGTGCGGCCACACAACAGTCTGCAACTTATTGTGCAAGGAATAAATAGTCTGGGCCTTTAAGATTCGCTTTAAGATACATCATGCAGCAGTCTTAAAGGGACCATGCATTGCAACAAACAGGCTACGCACAGCCACGAGAAATTAGAGGGAATGTTAGCCTGAAGTCAACAGGAATTGAAAATTAATCTCCAACGCACTGTTGTAAATCATCAGCCAAGAAAAAAAATTAGATGAACATTAAGAAATAATTACCTTTTTTTTTTCATTTTATTCAAACATTTTCATATATTAGTTGTAAAAAATATTGGAGACGATGAAAAAAGGCTGTTTCACTAACTGTCAAGATTAATCAAATTGGGTAAAAAAGAACCTTTTCCCTTTACAATTTCCATGGGAAGGCAGCGTGACTGGAGGATGGGCCAATGGTGGGAGTGAATGGGTCGGGACAGTTTGGGGTGTGAGGTCATGTGCTGAAGCCTCCAGTGTTACAGCCAACCAGAATTGACAACCCTAATGACCTCCCATCTATCATGAGGTCAAAAGTGAGGCTGCTGTACACCTCTAATATTGAAACAGTCTATGCCATTCTTCTGCTAAATGTGGACAGTATCCAGGCTTGGACTGCCAAGTATCAGATAACATTTATACCACATAGGTGTTAAGCTTTCATCATCTCCAACAAGAACAGGCCTAATTATCCTCCCATTGCCTTCAAAGGCACCACCATCAACAATAATAACAACTTGTATTGCACCTTTAACATAGTAAAACATACCAGGGCATTTCACAGGGGCATTATCAAACAAAATTTGACAATGAGCCGCATAAGATGATATTAGGGCAGATGGCCAAAAGTTTGATCAAGGAAATAGATTTTTAGGAGTGTCTTAAAAATGTAGAGAGGTGGAGAGGTTTAGTGAGGAGAGTTCCAGAGATTAGGGCCTTCGTATCTGAAGACATGGCTGCTAATAGTGGAGCAATTAAAACCAGAGATGCTCAAGAAGCCTGATTTGAAAGAGCACAGATATCTTGGAGGGTTGTTAGGCAAGAGGAGATTAGGGAGGGGTAAGACCATGCCAGGATTTAAAGACAAGGAAGCAATGTCTCAAGGAGTCATTATTCATCAGAAGTTTAACTGGACCAGCCATATACTTCAAAGCTACAAGAGCAAAGCAGGATGACTTCAAAAACACTGACTCTCTGGAATACTGACCACTCACCTGGAAGTGTGTAGCCACAACAGCACTCAAGATGCTTAAAACCGTCTGGCACAAGGCAGTCCACATGATTGTTCCTCCTGCCACTAAATTGAATTTTGATTCCTGGAGCAATGTAGCTACAGTATCTATCCTCTAAAAAATGTACTGTCTCAACTCAACAGCACTTCCACCACTGCAAGCTCTCACACCTAAACAGGACAAGAGCAGTCAGATCCTATGAGCAGTACTATTTGCAAGTCACGTGGAATCTTGAACAGATTGTGGTTCCTTCACTGTCACTGAGTCAATATCCTAGAGTTCCCTACCTAATACCATTGTGAGAGCACCATCAGCACCATGCAGCTGTTCAAGGAGAAGGCCTAGCACTACCTTCTCAAGACACCTATGAATTTGTAATAGGTGTGGCCTTGTCAGCATCATCCACAATGTGAAAACAATATTTAAAAGAATAATTTCATATCAGAAAATCTAGGTGGGCCTTTTGTCAATCTCTCTTTCACAAACACCGTTGTAATTATTTTTCTTTTATTCATTCATGGGAAGTAGGAGCCACTGACAAGGCCAGCATATTTAGTTCATCCCTAATTGTCCTTGAGAAGATGGTGGTGAGCTGCTTCTTGAATATAACTAAGAGGTTTGCTAGGCCATTTCAGAGGGCAGTCAACCACATTGGGCAGAATCATCCCAGATTTGCACCAAGTGCGGTAGCAAACTTTTTTCCCGCCGGCTGAAATGGCGACTTCATGCTATATTGTCCCATTCTGGCGGGTCCCACCTCATTAATAATTCCCAGGAAACATGCTGGGTCACTGGTGGGGCAGCCTCTGATTCATCCACCCCACCGTCACCTCAGGCCTTCAGTAATCCGGGCACCATATTTAAAGGACTGTTCCAGTGCTGACAGTGAAGTTAGCGGCGCTCAACCAAGTGAGGATCCAACGTTCATCAGAAAGCCATGCTGTGAGTGAGTTTCCCCTGTTCTGCAGTTCTGCAGTCCCCTACCATGCACTAGTTACCTCTCCCTGCTTTCACAGGCACACAGGCACATCTTGTGGCGGGTGTCGGGGGGGGTGGTGTTGTTGGTGGCACAGTGGTATTGTCACTGGACTAGTATTCCAGGGACCTAAGGTAATTCTCTGGGATTCGAATCCCAACATTAACAGATAGTGAGATTTGAATCCCATGAAAACCTGGAATCAGAAGTCCGATGATGACCACGTAACCACTGCCGATTGTTGCAAAAAAAACCTGGTTCACTAATACCCTTTAGGGAAGGAAATCTGCTGTCCCTACCTTGTCTGGTCTACATGTGACTCCAGGCCCACAGCAATGGGTTGACTCTTAAAAATGCCCTCTGAACAAGAGCAATTAGCGATGGGCAATAAATGTTAGCCTAGCCTGCAACGCCCACATCCCATGAACAAATATATTTTTTAAAAATCTGGGAAGCAGCCGAGGGGGTCCATGACCCAGGTCCTCGAGTCAAGCTCCAAAGACACCTCAGAAGAAGAATCTGAAGGCACACTCATTGAAGACCCGTCAAAGAGCTCACCCACACCTTCCACCAGTGCAGAGACACACAGCTGAGTGGGACCTAGTTCTAGAGTAGCCCTGGGGTCACAATCTGGTGAGCACATTGCACTGTCTGATCCACAGCAGGTAGCGGCAGGGACTTACCAGGTTTCTGGCACTTGGAGGACTGCTGGAGGCCGGAAATCTGCTGAGTCCGGGTCAGATGACAAGCATCTGGACTTGGTCATACCTCAGTTGCTGGAGCTGCAAAGGCAAACTCGGGAACATCAGGAAGGGATGTCTGCTGCATTCCTGAGATTGCAAGGCATGGTGGAGGAGTCTGTCTGTCTTCAGGCTGAGGTGATAGCGCCAGCATACCAACGCACCAAGGTCAACACTGGTCAGATGTCAGCCGCCATGGAGACCTTGGTCCAGGACATTTGTCCTGCACTGCTGCACAGGCTGAACTCCATCGCTGAGGACATAGTTGGCCTCCAACAGTGTCAATTCGAGAGCGGTGTGGGGCAGCTCAATCTCAATCCAGATTCCCTTTCTCCTCAAGGAGTCAGCCAGGGGCACTTGGGCACCCACAGGGAGGAGGATCAGCAGGTGCACACCCCAAGGCCATCCAGGAGTGTCCAGCCCACCCGAATTCCCTCTTCATGTGACCTCAGCAGCTCCAGCTCCACAGGTCCAGGAGAGTGCCACTGCCACACAGCAGGACCCAGAAAGCAGGCCGGGGCCCTCCAGGTCTTGGCCCTCCAGAGGACGCCCGTCAAGGTCATCACAGACAGGGCGTAGCAGTCAGACAGCTGCCTCCAACTCTGCTGTGGATGTCTGGGGAGCAACAAGATATAGTGGCAGGGTTAGGAAGGTAAAGAAGATATAGTTGCACAGCCTCGGAACGGGTGTTAATGACTTGTACATAATGTTCCCTATTGTAAATAAACTCCCAAGAATGTCTCCTTGCCTGTGGCTTTTGTTCTGATGAGCAGTGTTTGTGTCACTCAGATGTGAAACCTTGGTTCCTGCACAGCCCAGGGCCTCTTCCCTGTGCTTTGTGTAACCTTCCCAGCAAACTGATGGTATGCCTTCTGTTGTAGGGTGGCCATGTTGTACTATTAGTGATAGAGATGATCTGTAGACACTTCTGGGGTGGAAACATTCAGTTTATTTACAATATACTCAGCAGCAACTACACGTGTACTTTCAACTCCAACTCTATCTCTACACTGACTGCTGAAATAGCCTGCGCTACTCTCTTATTGGTTACTACAGGTCATGTGATCTTGCCTAACAAGTATTATTCTTAAACGTACATTTCACACTAAATAAAACAATAATTACTAAATTTCTCTCCCTTTAACTCGGCTATGCATATTATATTTACAAGTACGTATTTTTCAAGGCAACATGATATTTACACTGGGTGAGGAATTTACAAGTTCAGTCTTTCAGGTGGTTTCCTGGTCTGTGTGGAACGTTGCAGCTCCACAAATTCAGATTCTTTGTCAGAAACCTCCTTTTCAGGAATTGCCTGAACATCAGGTGCTTTGGTGAGCACTTGCAGTTCTGTACCCTCAACTCTTACAGGAACATCAGACATGTCAGTCCTGAGCTGAGTATCCTCAACAGCAGACCCGGTCATGGTCACTGATGGAACCAAATCTTGGTGATTTGTCTCTCTCTTCCTTAGATGGTCCACATGTTTACGAATGATCTGGCCTTCCGCCTCCACGTGATAAGATAGAGGTCCAGTCACCACACTTATTTCACGTGGTAACCACTTTGGTCCTTCCTCGAAGTTTTTCACATATACCAGCTCTCCCACAGTAAATTTCCTCTCAGGACTATGCCAGTCGTGTCTAGTTTTCTGGCTTCCCTGATTCCTTTCCAACTTCCCCTCTAAATTTGGCATTGTGAAACTCAATCTCATCCTGAGATGGCATCTCAACAATAACTCCGCAGGTGTGGGACACCTGTTGTTGTATGAGGGGTAGTCCTGTAATGAAAAAGAAAACTAGGTTAGTTGCTAAGGAATTGCCAGTTAGCTTTTTTATGCCTGCCTTGAACATTTGAACCGTCCTTTCAGCCAGTCCATTTGAGGAAGGGTGGCATGGTGCAGTTTTCACATGAGTGATACTGTTGTGGATGATCAACCATTGAAAGTTAGCACTTGTAAATGCCGTGCCACTATTGGACATGACTACTTCTGGTAGTCTATGAAAGGCAAAACTTTGACGTAGTTTCTCAATTGTAGCGCCTGACATTGGTGACTTCACCTCATATACGTCCAACCATTTTGAATGGGCATTTGACAATGAGCAGAAACATTGTTCCCAGGAAAGGTCCAACATAGTCATGGTCTACCTGGCCACTCCCATGGGTGTAATGGAGTTGTCACTGGCAACTTTTGCAGTTGCTGACATTGCACATAGTGCTTTACTAAACTCTATTTGCCACCTTACATAGCTGCGTGCTATGGTCTTCATTAGGGAAATTCCTGGATGGGCATTGTGTAGTCCAATTAAATGTGGCTCCTTTCCCTTTGGAGGAACTATCACTTGTGCTCCCCACAATAAGATGCCATCCTGGCTGGTTATTTCATGTCTTCTGTTGAAGTTCAGTTTTATTTTGTCAGATACGGGCTCCTCTGACCAACCACTTGTTCTCGTACCTGAGGTAGGAGTGGGTCTCAACTTGTCCAGTCTCTGATCTGTCTACCACATACCAGTGAGGAATATAAGAAATTTAACAGTAAAACAAGTTCCTGTGGAACATTCCTATGAATGATTTGAGCTCTGAGGCATTCTTTGGCGCAGGTGCTTCTCTTATGGCTCTCACTTTCTCCTCAACCAGGTGGAGGCCCTGTGAATCTACCCAGCGACCCAAATAGATTACCTCCCTCGCTTGGAACGTGCACTTTTCTTTTGTTAAACGCACTCCAGCTTGCAAAAAATGTTTTAAGACTTCTTTTAAGTATGCCAAATGCTCTTTTTCAGTGCATTCTGTCACCAATATATCGTCTAAATAGACTACAAACTTGGGGCAGTCCCTGCAGTAAGGTTTCCATTGTTCTCTGAAAGATGGCACAAGTGGAGGAGACACCAAAAGGCAATCGTGCATATTGGTACAACTTTGTGGGTATTAATTGTGACAAATTCCCAGGAGGCATTATCCAACCCTCATTGATAAGCATGACTCATTGTCCCTCCTGCCAGCTTGGCATACAGGTCTTCGAATTTTGGATTGGGGTGCCTGTCTAGCTTAGCTACTTTTATTAACAAACTTTATTTGTAGTCTCCACAAATTCGGACGCTTTGGTCAGGTTTAAGGACAGGGGCTATGGGTGCTGCCCATTGTGAGAACTGGACAGGTAGTATAACGCCCAGTTTCTCTAGTCTGTTCAGTTCAATGTTGACTTTTTCTCGCAGGGCATATGGCACCAGTCTTGCCTTCATGAAGTGAGGGGTTGCTTTCAGATCCACATGAATCTTGGCCTGCAGGCCCTGGATTTTCTCCAGTTCGTCCTTGAAGACAGTGGTGTACTTTCTAAGTAGCTCTGTCAGCCCATTTGCTCTCAACTGGAAAATTTCAGCCCATTCTAACTCAACCCCCTTTAACCAATTTTGCCCCAGGAGGCTTGGCCCTCCACCTGCTACCACCATCAAGGGCAGCTTTGCCGATTGGCTTCCATAATGGACAGTTACTCTGCTTATGCATTTTACTTGAATGGCTTCACCCATGTATGTTTTTAGCTTGGCGGCTGTTTTTCCTAAACATAATTGATGTTTACCATTATTCAAATATCTGAAGGTATGTTTCCCAATTACTGTAGTGGAATCTCCCATGTCCACTTCTATTCTAACAGGTTTGCCATTTACTTTCATTGCGACAAATATTGGTTCTGCCTTTCCAGCTTTCAGATTGAACAGTGAGTAACTACCTGAATTTGTTGTTTCAGACTCTTCTACATTGTAGATTTCATTGGGCTTCTTCTTTTGCTGACAAGCCTGCTTGAATCTTGCCGTGCATTGTCTTATCATATGTCCATTTCTATGATAATAGTAGCATTCGATTTTTTTAAATTGCCAATCCCTAAAAAACTGATTGTTTCCAACTCAATTAAAATTATTCTTCGATTTTGCTGCTAAAAGTTATTTTTCTTTATTCTACAGCTAGTGGGGGCTGTTTCCCACTTCTCGCTTTTTCGCGCCACTTTTGTCTGAGGTTTCCCACCAAATGTGAAGGAGGGCGCCATTTTGTGCACCCTGTATTGCTTTTGAATCTCTTACTGCACTTTCCATGGTCTGTTCCATGGCCAGCACTACCTCTAGCACCTTCTTAAAATCCAGATTCACTTCGGACAATAGTGTTTTCTGAATAGTGTCCTCTTTCACACCACATGCTAAACGGTCTCTGAGCATGTCATTCAGAGTCATATCAAACACACAATGTTCCATTGGCTGCTTCAAATTTGCTAGGTAGCAAGCAATTGTCTCACCCCGGGTTCTATTTCGCAAATTAAACCTGAACCTCTGCATTGTGACTGAGGGCTTGGGTTGAAAGTGACCCTTCACGAGGCTCACCAATTCATCAAAATTCTTTGAAACTGTGGCATTGGGTCCTGTCAAACTTCGAATCAGACTGTTAGTTTTGCTCCCACAAGTACTCAAGAGGATCACTCACCTCTTCTCTTCCCCGGTAACCTTGTTCAATTGAAAAAAAGAACATGAGGTATTCTATGTATTGAGGCCAATCGTCTGTGGCTGGTTCAAAAGGACCAATTCTCCCAAATTTTGGGAGGGGACAACTTCTTCAATACTAACGGAGCTTGCTGCTTACAATCACTGGGTGAGGTACAGTGCTAATTTCCTTTTAACTTGATTTCTTCTGTTCAATCCTGTTTTATCCTTATCGCCAGTTTGTTGTAGGGTGTCCAGGTTGTACTATTAATGATAGACACTTCTTGGGTGGAAACATTAAGTTTATTTACAATATACTTAGCAACAACTAAACGTGTGCTTTCAACTCCAACTCTAGCTCTACACTGACTCTGAGATAGCCCTTCCTACTCTCCTATTGGTTAGTACAGATCGTGTTATCTCCCCTAACAATAAAGGTACATTTTACACTAAAGAAAACTATAATTACTACACTTTCACAGTCACTAGACACATCAGACATGCTGCACCCCAATGGGACTTATCATTGCTGCCAGGATTTCTTGGGCCGGCAGCACAGAGTTCCGTCATACTCTCTGTTGCTTCCAGCATCTTTGAGGTGCAGCTGACCCCCCATCTCATCAGCATCTGTGTCCAGTGACAGTGTAGTCATGAAGGGTTCCACTCACGAAGGATGCCGTAGGATCAGGAGAAGTTAAATTTTCCCCACTGCATCTCCATGATATGACCCTGTTCACAGAGCACAAGTGACCTGCCATCAGCCAGACAGGGGTCAGACATTCATATAAGCTATATGAGGACCTATGGAGTGTTCCCATTGCACGTCGTCATCATCCTTCTGGAATGTAGGGACTATGGGCATCCGCTGCATATCACAGAGGGTATGCGCACTGCCATCAGCCGGACAGGAATCAAACATTCACAGAGGATCTATGGAGTCTCCTCACTGTATGTTGTCATCATACTCCATGAATCTAGCAGCTATGAGGGTCTCCCAAAAGCACCTGCCTCAAGTGGACAACACGATGGCGTCATCGCCATCACCTCGCCTTTGAGAACCTCATCAGCCCCATCCCTGTCGATGTCCTCCTCATTGGAGGAGACGTGCATCTTCTCCATCTCCGCCAACTCCTCACCCGGTTGCAATGCCAGGTTTTGAAAGGCGCAGTAGGTGACGAAGATGCATGCCACCCTCTGTGGACTGTATTGAAGGGTTCCACCATACCAGTTCAGGCACCAGAACCTCATTTTCAACATCCTGACGGTTTGCTCCACCAAAGTGTGAGTTGCAGCATGAGCCTCATTGCATCTTCTCGATGGTTCACTCTGAGGCCGCCGCATGGCCGTCATCAGCCATGTTCTCTGGGGGTAGCCCTTGTTCCCAGGGAGTCAATCCTGCAGCCTCTGTGGACACAGGAAGACTGCAGGGATCTGTGACCGACTGAGAATGTATGAGTCGTGGACACTCCCTTGGAATTGTACGCGGATCTGTAGGATGTGTTTGTGATGGTCCTGCTGAACATTCAGCGAGTGGAAGCCCTTGCTGTTGACATAGTTGACCACTTGTTGCCACGGAGATCTGAGCGCCGTGTGAGGGCAGTTGATGGCACCCTGCTCTTGTGGGAAATCTGAGATCTGGGCAAACCCCAGTGCTCTTTCTTCTTGGCTTTCCTGATCCCGGGCGAAATGCACAAAGTTGTGCGTCTTTGTGAATATGCTGTCCATGACCTCCTGGATGCATTTGTGTGTGGAGGTTTGTGAGATCCCACAAAGGTCATTTGTGGAGCCCTGAAAGGAGCCTCTGACATAAATATTGAGCGCCACGGTTGCTTTCACTGCCACTGGAAATGGATGCCCTCCATGTCCCCGTGGTGTCAAATCCTGCAGCAAATGTCAGATGTGACCAACCAGTTCCCTGAACATGTGCAGCCTATGGCAACACTTGTCCTCAGTCACCTGAAGGAATGACATGCACCGTCTGTAGACCCTGGTCTAGTAGGGGCTGACCAGTGATGGCTCACGGTGGCTCTTCAGTGCTGTGTGCAGGAGCCCCAGCCACCTCTTGTTCTTGAGTGTCCTGCTCCTCCCTCTGCCCAGCCAGGAACTTCCATCGCTCCCTGCAAGCCATAGGGCATACAGCTAATTCACCAGGCTCCATGCCCCTGATGTATTCCTCCTGCAGGGTGAAAGAGAGAAATGCATGGGTTATCATGAGTGTACTAAGAGCCTCTCTTGGTTAAGTCTGAAGGCCCTTTAAAGCTTGCTGGAGAGTGTTGGCCACCACTTGGATGGCCAGAGTTTAGTGCACTGACTGCCTGAAACCCCACACACCTCCGCCCCGCTCCACCTGACTGATTGGCAGCAGTTTCACCCACTGGACTGCATGCTGTGCCCTCAGCTCAGTCACGGGCATTCTCCTAACCCGCACTGCAAGGCTGCACTGTTAGCTTGAACCACGGGGGAGACTGATCCAAAACTGAATGATGATATTGCAAGGGTCTGTGAGCCCCTCCACCAGTGACTGCTCCATGACAAGCTTTTGCAAGGAGATTGTATAACGTTCCCAACTGACCAATTGTTCTGTAGTCCACGAAAATGCTCATTAGTTTGCAGTCTGTGCTTGAGGGGTTAAAAAGTTCAGGAACATTTGGTGGCTCTTTCAGGCCTTTGTGTTGCTTGAGTGGGCAGATAAGCTAGTGGCCCGACTCTAAGCATGTCAATGTGGCTGCACCTGAACTGTCTCAGCTGCGGAGAAATGGTCACTTTATACAAGGTTTCCCTAATGCGTGGCCACTTCCCTCCCTGCAGCACCACCCAGCATGTGCTTGTGCAGTACCATCAGACCATGCTGCCTTACCCCCCACAACTTGCCCCAACCGCACTGCAGCCCTTGCTCCGGTACCGCACAGTCAGCTAGCTGGGAAAAAGTGACTTGCCTGTGCCCTCGCCTGAATGCTTGAAGTTAAATGGGTGACCCTCAATAGTGCTGCGCAAGGTTAGTGTCAACTCACCTCCGAGTTCCCCTTGATGTTCAGTTCGCCTGGTGCACGCCTTATACATGCTGTTGTGAAACACGCCGACATGCCCGGATGATTCACCATCAGGGGATGATTCCAGCAAGCAGGGCATATAATTATTTGCAGTATTTATATGACATTCCTGACGTGCAGTGGCAGGAAACACAGCCCGCGATTGACAGGTGGAACGGATGATCACAGACAATATTTGGCCTTCTCGCCATGTTGTCTGCTCACGCCCGCCATGACCCCAGACGCCAACAGGGATGGAAAATTCCGGCCATTGTTGTCAATCTGGCATCACATGCAGGCCAGGCCAGGTAAGGACAGGAGAATTCCTTTCCTGAATGACATTAATGGGTTTTTATGTCAATCTGGTAGTTTAATGGTCATTGTTACTGGTGATAGCAATTTATTTCAGATTTATTTAATTAATTTAATCTAAATGCCCCAGCTGCTGCAGTGGGATTTGAATTCAAGTACTTTGGAAGTGGGTTTGGAGCAGGGAGGGACAGGGGAATGGCAAAATACGCTCCCCGATGTGTTCTCGCCTCCTCACACTTTTATGGGAGGCAGCTTCAGAGTGGCGGCAGTGGGAAGCCAATTAACATAGTTGAGGAGATAATTAATAGGGATGTTCTCGGGCTTTCCAATCTTCCCAGAAGCGGCCAGGACCCTGCAGTGTGCATAATTCAGCAGCTCACAGGAGGTGAGTGCACAGCAGGAAATCACAGCACTTAACATTTACATGTAATCTGACCTTTACTTGCTGAAAATGGAAAGCCCACAGTCTTCTGCAGGCACAGGCCTGCCTTGCAGCAGTCTCTCATGGTGCCACAAGAGTGTTTGAGTTAAAGTAAAGCCTTCCAGCACCTTTAGCCTCATCCCCCCTTCCTCGCATTGGCCCTAATGTATCACAGTTACTATAGCTGCATTTCCTTTCAGCCAAAGGGTGAAGGCTGGCGGCTGCCCGAACATGTACCAGTGTAGATTGGCACTCCTGACTCCTCTACCCATTGTCCCTAGCTGGATGACAATCCCAGAGGCAGTCCTTAATTCTCAGACTCCTGTTAGATCACGCCTAAAGTCCCACTATTACAGCAAACAGGGTCTGGATCCAAAAATGATCCCAACACTGAAATTGTCCAAAGTCCAGAAGACTCCAAGCCTGCTGGATTACTTATCCAGTAACATAACTGCTCTATCACCATAGCCCTACATTAAAATACTTCTATTTTCTAAATGGTAACAATAGAAAGGTGATGGTAACCAAAGCTAATGTGCTTACTTGAAATGCTTTCAAAATTCAGTTAATGTTTTGTTTGGGAAAGAAATTTATAGACAGATTATTAGGCAGCATAAAACAAACCAGATTCTCTCAAGGATCTAGTACATTTTTTACTATTACAATATTAATGATTTACTCACTGGAATCGTGATGATCCAGTGAAAAGAGGTTTGGTGACCGAGTGAAAAGGACTTTTTAAAAATCAGATCCCTAGTAATAAAACAGTCATGGTCATATATAATTTTGATTCTTGGCTGCTTTCTTAAAATTTTCCATCTAATATGGAGTGGTTATATATCAGGTTAGTCAAACAAGAACATAGTTCTGTCAAAGAGTCATACGGACTCGAAACATTAACTGTATTCCTCTCCGCAGATGCTGTCAGACCTGCAGAGTTTTTCCAGGTATTTTTATTTATTAATTTTTTTGGATTTCCAGCACCCGCAGTTTTTTGCTTTTATCTTAAGAACATAGTAGAAGTTTTGCTCATCAGCACAATACTCATTTTGTGTTATAATTTGAAGGATCCAAATTGTAAATCATCTAGATACATCACTCAAATAGTTACTCCTCCTCATTAACTAATGTGTCATCTTCAAATAAAAGAATTTTATTTATTGCTGAAAAAACAGACATGTCTAAGCTTTTTGTCTTGCACTCATCAGGACACTTGTAAGAATACCAATATAAGGGGAAAACAACCATTTATACTGTTTGTGAAGAGAATGCTGATTGGCCCAGAACAGCGTCCAACATTAGGTGTGATTCCGTGATCGGACAACATTTGCTAAATAATCCTCAGTGTGCTAAGAATTACGCTGACACCCAATTTAAGATTGTCAGTCAGCCTTGCAGTGTGGTACATTTGCATGTTCTGGAAGCTACATATATTAATACACAGGGCCCTATTATTTGCAGACAGAAAGAACATGTACACACACTGAGCCTGTTGCTGCTAAACAAAATAAGTGACAGCCATTCGCTGACTCATTCCTTGGGGCAATGCCTTGACCAATCAGGGTCAAGCTGTCTGGTTTAAATTTCAAATAATGCTTGGCAGTTAACTGTCAGTCACCATCAGTGGTGCATTCTCCATGGCAACGCCACTTGCCAACCAATCAGCACTCTCTTCCTATAAAGTAAAAATTATATTGGTTTTCTTGTGAAGTGTCCTGATTAGTGCAAGATGAAAAGCTTTGACATGTCTCATTTTTCAGCAATATTGAAGTTCTGTACTATCAAATGACTAAGAGCTTTATTTGGTAAATAGCATTCAACTCTGAATTCCATGTCAAGTGGAGGTCTTATTAATAATAAAAAATAATTCAGTTAACAGCATGCATTTTTGGCAAACTTATACTCACAAGCAAAAAGACCTAACGATCTGCATTTCTAACTTTATAAATCTATAGAGGTCCCATTCATTATCAATCGTGTTTTGTGTGCAATCACATGGATAGTACTGTACTAGGAACAACAACAGTCTTAATATGTGGAATACTTTTGTGGCTATTTTATAGTTTTCAGCTAATGATTTTTTTCATAATAAATTGATGCACACATAACAGTCAAAAACAAAGGGCCAGAGTATAATCTTGCCTAATAATTGTTAAAAAAAATCATTATCACAAAAATCAAACAATTGTCTAGCTGAGACAAATGGGGAAACATGGCTGGGAGCCTCAACAAGAGCAGCCATTCAGAAAAATACTGTGAAATTATCTGAAATGTTAAGGTTGAGCATATTAATTTCCTTAGAGGGAACTTATCCATACTGGAAATTCAAATCAATGCAAGTTGTTTTAGTTGAATTGGTGTACAACCATTTTAAACTAACACAGCAATTCTTTAACATAATTCAGAGGTGTCACTTGAACAATAACAAATGCAGCACTTGGAGCTAGTTTTGATTTTTAAATCAGAGTTGCTGACCTTACATATCTACTTCAAGTACAGCGAAGAAAAACAGATCATCTGATATCACAGCCTAGACAATGGTGTACAAAGCAGCCTCTAATTTAAGGTTAACATTTTTATCCTCCATTTTATCAATCTCTCTTTGATATAGATAAGCGTGCAATGCTGGGATTTTTTTTAGCAGAGTTAGGAAAGATGCCCTTTTACAATTGCAGATTTAAGTGCCTTCTAGCCATGAAAATCAGGAATCAATAATCACAGTCAACATGCAGAATGATCAAATTTGAAGTTTTAAGTTACCCTCTATGTTTGAGGTTAATTTATATTACAACCTAAACATAAAACAATCAAATGAATTCTATAACTATTAACACCATCACTAGCCTACTTCTGCAGTATATTTGGGCTGAGATTCTCGCATACATAATATTTGTTGTATCCCTATTTAGTGGAGTTTCAAGAAGGCTGCCAATAACCTCTGGAGAGCTGTACAAGTTGATACACACTCATGGGGAGTATGAGTATCTTTCAAAGTACTGTACCTCATTAAAATGAATTATGAATTAAATTAATTTTAAAAGTGTTTCACCAGGGAATTACTCCACAGTACTTACATGTGATTACAAAGTGATAAATAGATTGATTTGAGCACCTACTGGTGTCTACCAGTCATACTTGGTCCTTGGCACTTGTTTTATTCTGCTTAGTAAGTGCAGCATGGAATAGACATTGCATAATTAATGTTCAGCAGGTCTTTTTTTAGTTGGATTGAATCTGTCAAAAACTGAAGGCAGCCAATTGTATTTGTGTTTGTTATTAAAAACAGACCTCTACTACTTAACATGGGACACAATATAGAATTTATTTTTACAAAGTAGTATTTTTCTTTGGAGGATAGCCCATATTATAGAGTAAGCACCCTGTTGGATGATAGCCAATTATGTTGCATAACCACTCTGTTAATATGTTATTAAGCTTTGTTCAAGTTATATCATGAAAGAGGAATTTGGCTGCAGGGAGATTACCCATTCAGTATGGTCAACTGCAGGTGCCCTCCATTTCCTTTACCCACAATAACAGTCTTGATCACGAAAGAATTAACAATTACAAAGTATTTGTGATTCCTGCAGTTGATTACAGAGAAATTCCAAATTTTATTTTGTGTTGTAGCTTGTTTTGTCTGCAGGTCTAATACACAGCAGTTATTATCTAAATCAATCTACTGTACCAGTAGTAAAAAAGTTTTTTTTATCAAACATAATGGAACTTTTCATTGATATTTCAAATTACATTTCTGTGAGTAAAATGCTGGCTTATGCAGCACAAGATAAGAAATAATCCTAACCAAAACTACAAAATAAAATACTTCAAGATGTTCATGCATATTGTTCTAATCTGTTTACAAATAACTTCTTGAATGGTCTACTTGTGATCGAATGGTTTCTTTCAATGCTATGTGACTTCTAATTTTATCAAACTATATTCTTCAGATAATTAATCACTATTTCTGCTATTAAACATATCTTAATTCCAACAAAGCATTTGATTGATCTGAATGTATATTAAAAATAAGTTACTTATTTTTGAAGTATGTACTAATTACATTTAGATTCTTTTTAAATAAGTGATATACACAAATATGTGTGAACATTGTAATATTCAAGAATGTCAAATTCAGCCATCAAAATATAGTATTGCAAATTCCCCACAAGTCACTAAAGCATATTGCTTTCAAATTATTCCTTGGAATCATGGTACTTTGTAGAGTCAGTACTGGAGCATTCTGAGCAATTCCATATTTGTTGCAGAAATGCTTCAGTGTTTAGTTAAAGCTTATATTTATAGAAATATTTTTAACCAGAATTCCACATGTTTATGTTCTAATTTTAGGATTATAATAAGTACTCATAATAACAAACACCAATGAGAGGGAAGGGCGAACACTATGGGGGCAACAGGGAAGGAAGGCAGTGGAATGGCAGTGAGAGGGAACACAATGGGGGCCTTTCTGGGGTTGCTCGCTAACCTCTTATTGCTTCAGGAGTGAGCAGAAGTCTGCTTAGAAAGAAAGGAGGAAGAGCTCCTTGCGATGAAAGCCACTTAAAGCCAGTGGCTTCATTAGCGCTGTTAAAGGGCTATTCAGAACTCAGTGGCTTCACATCACAGTCACTTCACCTCAAGAGTAACACATAGGAATGTAGAATTTGGGAATGCAAGCAATAGTGAAGGAGGCACAGCTATGACATTCCATCAATGAAGGCCTGTCACGTGTTCACCAGATGTGACACTCCTAATGGACCAAAGGGCATCTATTCATTGACCATGAGCAACTGATTGGTCATTAATATGCCACATCAGAGATTGGAGCACAGAGCTAGGTTGGGTCACTCATCTCACTGAAACTTTAGCATCCTGCGCAGGGTTCAAGATGTTACATCTGCGATGCCATCTTGGTCACCTCGATGTGTGTGCTAGTGTCTCAGGGACAAGGTGGCATCAGCCACCAGGCAAGTAGGGCAGGAAAAGCTATGGACCCTTACAGTCTCCAAACGTGTCATCTTCTGAGCTTCACTTTCTTGCCAATTGAATATTGAATGTCTTTAATGTTTCCTTTCAGAAAGAAGGCAAAACCAGATATGGATCCAGGGGCTCAATGCTGCCTTTGTCTGGGTCTTAATGCAATGGAGGAGGCGAAGGAGGGAGAGGCGACTTCGCGTGCTGCTCCAGCAGGAGGGACATGGTCAAGTGGAGCTACAGCAAGAACAGGAGGGTCAGGAGGAGAGACCCAGACAACTGGGGGGTGGGGGGAAGCTTATCAGACCTAGGGTTTATCGTCCAAAAGTCTCCTATTTACAAATGAGTGAGAGACAATGCCATGCACATCTGCGCTTGTCCCGAGTTCGGTACATCACATATGCTGCACACTTTATGAAGACCTGGTGCCATGTGGAGTTAGCGGGTATCCCCTGCCAGTGGCTTTGAAGGTGACTGCTGCACTCAATTTCTTGGCTTCTGGTTCTTTCAAAGGATCAACAGGTGACCTGTGTGGCATCTCTCAGTCCGCAGCACATCGAATCATAAAGGAGGTCACAGATGCCCTTTATAGGAAGGCCCATTATTATGTCAGGTTTGTTCTGGATGAAGATAGCCAAGCTGTGAGATTCACTGGCTTCACTGCCATCTCAGGCTTCCCAGGAGTGCAGGGTGCAATAGACTGCACCCATGTGGCTATACAGGCTCCAAGACAGCAGGCCCTAATGTTTATAAACCATAAGGGCTATCATTCCATCAATGTGCAACTGGTGTGTGATCCACCAGAAGCACATACTGCATGTTTGTGCATGGTACCCTGGGAGTTGCCCTGACTCCTACATCCTGAGTCACTCCCAGGTGCCTGAGATTTTCATGGGGCCATTACATCTGCAGGGATGGCTGCTTGGGGATAAGGGGTACCCACTGAAACGCTGGCTGATGACACCAGTGCATTGCCCTCAGAGTCGTTCTGAGGAGAGGTACAACGCTGCTCAAAGCTCCACACACTCCCTTATAGAGAAGACCATAGGGCTTCTGAAGATGCATTTCAAATGCTCGGATCACTCAGGTGGCTCACTCCAATACACTCCCGACAGGGTTTCCCGCATCATCACAGTGTTCTGCACCCTTCACAATCTGGCTATGCAAAGAGGTGAGCCCCTGCCAGTGGATGAACTGGAGGAGGATGAGAGCTCATTGGAGGCTGAAGACCCAGAGGCCCAAGAACCTCAGGAGGCTGCAAAGGGTCAGTATGAGCGTAATCACGCCATGGAGTAAGGAAGACATAGGAGACGTGCCCATGACACATTAATCACTGACAGGTTCCAGGAAGAATAAAGTCTAGTGAGGGAATATGGCCACATCTCTCCTAGCCCTCAATGTCATTTTCTTTCAACTCAGGGGATGTCCACCCACTTGTGGCAAGAAACGAGTCCCGCATTCACACTTGCCTCATAAATTGCCAGGCCTTGACCTTTGCTTTGGTCCATGGGGCCCTGTGAGTGAGCTCACTCTGGGAACTGAGAGTCCACTTAGAAACAAGAGCAATATGAGAGAAGACTTGAAACCCTCACCGCCATCTAATGAAGCAAACACTGCTGCAGCTGAGATGTGGACATCCCCAGGGATCTCCTCCTCCCTTGCATGTCTTTTTTCCTGCCACTACCACTGAGGAGCTGCCCTCATGAAATGGTGTTCCTTGAGGAAAGAGGGTTAGAAACTAAAATATTTTTAAAAATTTAAATACATCTCCCTGACATCACACAAGGAGTGTGGAGACTAGTTCAACTGAGGTTGACATCACAGGAAAATGAATCTCACAGTGGAACACTATCACTGAGTGGGAGGGTGGCTAAACCTACAAATAAGAGGATTCCAAAATACAAAATCACAATGCCTTCAGTTGACAGGAAACTCTTTCGAGTTACCAACAGTCACAGATTGCAACTTCTTTCGAGTACAATCGCAGTTCTTGGTTTTCCAGGAGTGAGACATGAACCCACAACCCTCTGATTCAAAGGCGAGGGTGCTATGAACTGAGCCACAGCTGACACCTCAAACTCTTTCGAGTTATCAACAGTCACAGATTGCAACTCTTTTGAGTACAATCACAGTTCTTGGTTTCTGGGAGTGGGACATGAACCCACAACCCTCTGGTTCAAAGGCGAGGGTGCTATGAACTGAGCCACAGCTGACACCCCAAAATTCTTTCGAGTTATCAACAGTCACAGATTGCAACTCCTTTGAGTACAATCACAGTTCTTGGTTTCCAGGAGTGGGACATGAACCCACAACCTTCTGATTCAAAGGCGAGGGTGCTATGGACTGAGCCACAGCTGACACCTCAACATTCACATAACCATCAAATGTATTAACAATCTCTCCAGCACACCCTATTAATATGGCAATCACCTTGTTAAAAACAATTGCTAGTTAAACAGGTGATGGGCATTGATTATCCCATCTAAATAGAATAAAAAGATACAGCTGGAATACTTTGTGTGGAAGATATTTGGAAGTCAGTAGCATTGAGGAGTTGTCTTGAAAATAAACCAGCTTGAACTAAAAGATCAGCCTAGGTTAATTATTCTACCACTACCTCTTATTGTGAGTAACACACTTGTGACCCAAAAGTTACATATTTTTTAAAATTTTCCTAATTCTAGCGCTATACCTGGATACAGCTCTGACATCCGCAGCAGAGGTGGAGGCAGCCTGCTGACTGCTACATCTTGATGTCTGTGATGACCTTGGTGGACGTCTTCTGGTGGCCTGTGGCCTGGAGGGCCCTAGCCTGATTAGAGTCACCTGCTTAGTGGCGGAAGTGCCCTTGGCGGCCTGAGAAGCTAGAGTGGATGGGGTCACAGGCAGAGGGGGCTGTCAGTGGATGCACGTCCTTCGAGCGTCCAGAGAGGAGGCCCCTGGGGTGTCTAGCTGACACTCATCATCCCTGTGGGTACCCAAGGCCCTGCCCTGCCCTGACTCCTGCAGGACATGGTGCACCTGGTGGGGGGTCAAGGTCCATTTTCCTGATGGTGTCCACCAGGGTGTGTAGTCATGGAGTGCAGGGCTCAGCACAAAACCAGCAAGACCTGCTGGACCAAGATCTCCATGCATACAAAACAGCATAAACACAAGTGATAGATAAAGCTAAGCTATCCCACAACCAATGGATCAGATCTAAGCTCTGCAGCCCTGATACATCTAGTCGTGAATGGTGGTGGACAATTAAACAACTCAATGGAGAAGGAAGAGGCTCCACAAATATCCCCATCCTCAATGTTGGGGGAGCCAAGCACATCAGTGCAAATGATAAAACTGAAGCATTTGCTACAATCTTCAGCTAGAAGTTCCGAGTGGATGATCCATCTTGGCCTCCTTCGGGGGTACCCAGCATCAAAGATGCCAGTCTTCAGCCAATTCAACTCGCTCCACATGATATCAAGAAATGACTGAAGGCACTGGATATTGCAAAAGCTATGGGCCCTGACAATATTCTGGCAATAGTACTGAAGACTTGTGCTCCAGAACTTGCTGCACCCCAGCCAAGCTGTTCCAGTACAGCTACAACACTGGCATCTACCTGGCTATGTGCCCCATCAATTTGCTCTCGATCATCAGTAAAGTAATGGAAGGGATCATCAATAGTGCTATCAAGCGGCACTTGCTCAGCAATAACCTGCTCACTGACACCCTGGTTGGGTTCCGCCAGGGCCACTCAGCTCCTGACCTCATTTCAACCTTGGTTCAAACATGGACAAAAGAGCTAAACTCCTGAGGCGAGGTGGGAGTGACTGCCCTTGACATCAAGGCTGCATTTGACCGAGTGTGGCATCAAGGAGTCCTAGTAAAACTGGAGTCATTGGGAGTCAGGGGAAAACGCTCCACTGGTTGGAGCCATGCCTAGCACAACGGAAGATGATTGTGATGTTGGAGGTCAGTCATCTCGGCTCCAGGACATCACTGCAGGGTAGTGTCCTCGGCCCAGCCATCTTCAGCTGCTTCATCAATGACCTTTCTTCCATCATAAGGTCAGAAGTGGGGATGTTTGCTGATGATTGCACAATGTTCAGCACCATTCATGACTCCTCAGGTACAGAAGCAGTCCATATCCAAATGCAGCAAGACCTGGACAAATGGCAAGTAACATTCGTGCCACATAGGTGCCATGCAATGGCCATCATCAACAAAAGAATCTAACCATTGCCCCTTGACATTCAATGGCATTACCATCACTGAATTCCCCCCCACTATCAACATCCTGGGGGTTTCCATTGACCAGAAACTGAACCAGACTAGTCATATAAATACTGTGGCTACAAGAGCAGGTCAAAGGCTAGGAATCCTGCAGTGAGTAACTCACCTCCTGACTCCCCAAAGCCTGTCCACCATCTACAAGGCACAAGTCAGGAGCGTGATGGAATACTCCTCACTTGCCTGGATGAGTGCAGCTCCCAAAACACTCAAGACGCTTGACACCGTCCAGGACAAAGCAGCCCGCTTGATTGGTACCACATCCACAAACATTCATTCCCTCCACCACCAACGCACAGTCGCAGCAGTGGGAACTGTCTACAGGATGCACTGCAGGGATTCACCAAGGCTCCTTAGACAGCACCTTCCCAACCATGAGCACTACCATCTAGAAGGACAAAGGCAGCTAATAGATGGGAACACCACCACCTGGAAGTTCCCCTCCAAATCACTCACCATCCTGACTTGGAAATATATCACTGTTCCTTCACTGTCGCCAGGTCAAAATTCTGCAACTCCCTTCCTAACAGCACTGTGGGTGTACCTACATACACTACGAGGACTGCAGCGGTTCAAGAAGGCAGCTCACCACCACCTTCTCAAGGACAACTAGGGATGGGCAATAAATGTTGGCCCAGCCAGCGAAGCCCACACCCCGTAAATAAATTTTTTAAAAATGATGGTCCCCAGACTTCCCATGATGATCTCAAGGCGCTTGCATGTCGGAGCCACAACATCAGACAGGACGCGGATGAGCTCCTCCATTGCTCACTCTAGTCTGCGAGTGACTGCCGAATCTCTGCCTGATGTTCCGCTGCTTGTTGTTGCATCTCCAGCATTGATTTGGTGGCTGCTTCCAGAGGCTCATCATCTGACCTGGACTGAGCAGGTGGCTGGTCTACTGCAGCCCTCCGAATGCTGGAGACCTGGGCTGTCCCTGCCTCTGACTGCTGCTTGGACGTGTCAGTGAGGTGTTCCCCAGAAAGTGAGGCCAAGCCAGGATCTGAGCTGGTGGAGGTTGCGTGTGAACGCCGTGACGGTTCTTCCAGAGCTTCTTTTTCAGGTGAAGTCTGAGGGATCGTACTGTCTTGGGGACCTCAATCTGCTGGTACCTAGAAAATAGAGTTTCAGTTAATGAGCATGAGCTAGGTAAGGCTGCAGGTGACTCACTGTGAATGTCAGGATTTGATGAAGCGATGGAGCTGTGATCCGTATTGGGTTGGTGGGAGAGGCCGATCTCCCCTTCCCCACAGGAGCGATCCCTGTCCTCCCCGGCCAGCTCAGCTGCAGCCTCCTCAAACTCAGTGAGGGCAATGATGTTGGCCATCCCTCCCCGAGTCTGTGCTCTTTCACGCCTATTGTGTGTCAACTTTGCCTGTATGAAGAAGAGAGAAAGGCATGTGATGAGAAGGGATGGATCAGAGGTTGGGTGAGATGCATGTCCCCTGTGTGTGCAAGCCCTCCCCAGAAGGGCCAGAGAATGGAGCGTGAGCAACATGATAGATGGGGTGGTGGTGATGTGAAAGTTTCGGTGAGAGAGCAAGTGTTCATATATGTCCCCCACTGATTGTTGCTTGAGATCCCTGAAGAGAGTAGCCGTTTGAGTGCATGGTGCCATGATGAGAGGCTGATATTGGAGAGTGTTGAAGGATAACTTAACCTGGTGGAGTGGATAAGATCATTCATCCTTTTCCTGCGCTGGGTGGCATTTCGGGCACAGGTGTCAGTTGCTCTGACCTGCTCTGTGATGGCCCCCCAGGTCAGAGAGGTGATGCAGCTGTGCTTCCTGCAGCCATCCTTGGGATAGAGTGCGCGTCTGTGCGCCTGCACACCTCTGATCAGGGCCTGAAGAGCCTGGTGCGTGAACCGGGGTGCTGCCCTGTTCCTCAGGTTCTGGGCCTTCCTCTTCTGGCTGCCAGGCATCTCTGGTGGGCTGGTGAGAGTGAGATTGTGTGTTGGATTGGCCTTTAAAAATGGCGCCTGGATCTGCAAATCCGCCAGTTGATGGCGGCCACACAAATCAACTCCCGACCCGCCAGGTGATTTGGGCCGATAAGCACCTTTGCATAATTAATTAGGCTCCAGGAACAGAATCGGGCGCAAGTTCCTGCCATTCCGGTCGGTGGAGTGGGCGCCGCTGAGACCACCCACCACTGCACTTTGTCTCATTTATGGAAAATTCCAGGATAAATGGGTCATTTCAGGTTGGTAACTACATATGAAGTTATGAATTAGGAGCAGGAATAAGCCATTCGGCCCCTCCAGCCTGCACTGCCATTCAAAATCTAGGCTGATCTGATTGTGGCCACAACTTCACATTATGCCTACTCCCGATAACCTTTGACTCCCTTGTTTGTCAAGTATCTATCTATATCTGCCTTAAAAATACTCACTGACCATGCTTCCACCACTCTCTGGGGAAGAGAGTTCCGAAGATTTATAACCCTCTGAGAGAAAAAACTCTTCTCATCTCTCGCTTAAATGGGAGATCCATAATTTGTCCCCTCTGTCCCCTAGCTCGAGTGAAATAGTGGAGTGTCACAGGGATCTGCTGGGGCCTCAACTATTTACAATCTACGTTAACGACTTGGATGATAAGATTGTAGAAGAGATGTATTGGAGACAATACATCTTGAAGAGATGTACTGTAGACAAATTTGCTGATGATACAATGCTAGGTAAGAATGCAAGTTGTGAGGAGGACACAAAGGGCTGGGTTTTCATGAAGGACACAGGAAGCATGAGTCAGCAAAGTTTCTGACACAGCAGACCTGTCTTCATTAAGGAGGTCCCCACTTGCCATATTTTCGTTCTGGGATTGCAGGGATGGGATGGATTTGAGCCCGCTGCATCCGGAGGCAGGCCTGAGGCGCCAGCAGAGGTGGACAGAAGGCGAGGCTGATAGGTTGGAAGGCCCATCTCCATTTATTGGAACATAGACCCAATTGAATGGCGAAGTAGGCTTGATGAGCCGAACGGCCTACTCCTATTTCCGATGTTCTTGTATATTAAATAATTTCATACTTATGTAGCCTGTGTTACACTTGTACAATCAGCTTGCATTATTAACATTTGATTGTTGTGATTACATTGTAAGATCACTAGGAGAAAAAAGATATTATGATAAAATTCAGTACCCAAGGCAATATATTTACATTATACTAATCAGTCACCCATGAAATTATGTTTTCAGAGTTGAAACCATATGATCTTGAGGAAAAACAGGTTAAAAGATGGAGATAATAACGTAGGTATGCCCTAGACCAATTAAGTCTCCATTTTAAAGTCACATTGTCCCTTTTTTATATTCCATTTTTTGATTATATGTTGTTATTTATAGTTAATATTGAGATTTTCAGTAATTTGGAAAATATAGAAACAGATTTGGTTGGAGTGTAGGGATTTCTCTTTAATACAGGTTGAGGAATTTGGAAGTGCAACACTGGAGTATTACAGTGCTACCACTGATGGCAGGGTGTAATAATGATCCAATTGCAGCCTGACAAGTTTATATACATGGACAAGAAGTTAGAAATAAAAATGGGCAATAAAGTTTGAGAACAGGAAGTAAAATTTTGCAGACAAAAGTGCAGGCATGTGTAAGCTTTTAATCTAGCATGGATATGATGACATTGGGCTGAATTTTCATTCAGCTGTGGAGGAGGGTGGGCCAGAAATTTTCCATCCCTAGCTGGTGTACCAGTTTGCCACTATTTTACAGCCTCTGAGCCATGGTGCAAGAGGTTACTTTGGAAAAGGGTTGGGGTGGGGTGGAGTTGACAGCTACCTCCCCTCTTCCCCTCACAAGTAGCAGATAGCTATTCAAGCTAATTAAGTGGTCTGTTGAGGCCACTCTCCCGACACCAACTGGAAGTTTCCAGTTGGCATGCAGACCCCTCTCCCACTGAGACCAAAACACGGCAGATGAATGGAGGTGGCCTTCTGGTGGTAGACTGGAACTTTGTCATTAACAATAAGCCCCCACCCCCCTGCAATTGAAATAACCATAGGGCTACCGCCACAGGTCGGCCTGTGGAGGGTTTCCCCATCTTGGGGTACTCCCTTTTTCTCCTACCTACATAGGCGGTGTGCACTTTTGACAGTGAGGCTGCCAATCTATCAGTGTTGGAGGGTCACCTTTTGTCCTTCATTGGATGTCAAACATGCCATCTGGTCATTAATTGGGCATGTTCTTGAAAATTGTATCAGACAACAAAGCAGTGCAGGGCCAGGCCCCGATGTCAGGAGCTTTTTGAGTCCTGATCCAAAACCCAAAATCAGCCTATTGGACCTGGTCTATCTAACTCATCTGTGATTAACAACCTTGTGAGCCTACAAATGTTATACGGTTGAAATTCAAATATTTTGAACTAATCATACTAACACTTAAAGCTTATCAAACGATATCTAAAGCTTCTTAAAAGCTAAAAAGGATATTTTGTCATCTTTGGTGTTTTGGTCAACAAATTTTTGTTCAAATTAGCAAAGAAAGGAATTTTACCAAGCCCTTGTTGTATATGGAACTGGTTTCCTGGAAGTAACTTTTCTATCCAGATTTTCTTTGCCAAAATATACTGATTAGATATTGATAAGGAAGCCAATTTTCATCTAATACAATGAAATATTTTCACATTTATGCCCCACCCCTATTATTTTTAACTGGTTAAATGGCACAATGTTTATAAATCAGATCCCCACTTTATTTTTATGATTACTCATAAATCAGAATGTGCTAAATATAAAATATGCTTTATTCCACTATCATCTCATCAACCTGGGATCTGAGTTTGAATATAGACCAAACTGATGGGATGGGTCAAATGCCTCTCTCTCTATTACTTATAAATAAAATATACTACATTTCTGCTGTAAAAAATAGAAAGTTTCATTTTGGGTGCAATACAGGCTGTTCTTCACTGGTTGGTGCTAAGGCACATTTTTAGAGACAGCATCAAGGAAGCTTTACTCTGCGACCAACCTGCACCATATATATAACCAAGAATGTTTGATGCTGTCACTAGATGGTAAGTCTTCTATTCCTAAACACAGAAGAAGAAACCCAGTACAAAATGTAAAATTATAAGACAAATAGAAAAATGTTATCTTTGCACATTCGATTAGAGTTGAAATAAAAACAGCCAAGTTTTTTTAAAATTCTGTGCATTTATAAAAACATTTTGTATTAAGAGTTGAATTCGCCTGTCTTCAATTTTAACTTCACAAGTATGCTGACTAAAATATAATTTATACAAAGAAATTTTTTTAAAAAATTTAGGGTGCTTCCAGCCAAGCACAGGTACTGTATTGTTATTTAAGTCATTGGTTATAAGTGAAGTTATACATTTTAAACCAAAATAACTAAAATACCAGGCATAACACAGTTTCTTGATAATCCCTGAAATGTTAAACAAAAATCAGGCAAGACTTATTATTCATCAACTGTTTAATTTGGTGTACCTGATATTTCATTTTTTGATGTCCAATAAAACAAAAGGATGAAAGATTCATCCATAGCTTTGTATCAGGTGTTTGAATGTACAGAAATGAATGTTTTCAGCGTACAGTACAACCTATGTGTATCACAAGGTCCACAAAAGACAATGTTCATAATGTACAATTTAGACAATACATGAGCATTTGCAAGAAATAACAATTTAACTACAGTGAAATGACAAAACAGTTCCAGTGAAAATTTAGCAGAATATAAAATTTACTACTTTACTTCAGTTTGCAATCTTAGTTGGCAAATCTTTTTTCAGTAGTGCTTTTACCAGAGTCTGAAGCAGCAGCCTGCTGCTTTTCTATGAGTTTTTTCAGTGAAGCAACTTCTGCACTTAAATTTGCAATGCCTTGTTTTAAGTACAAGTTTTCTGATTCCAAGTGTACTCCTTGATGAATGTAGGCAGAGTCTTTCCCAACAGCAAGCGATTGGTTTGTTAGTGCAACAGGGGAACACGACCGGCGAACATTTTTATAAGCCCCGTCCAATTTTTCTTCACTTTCTTTTTGACGCCAAAGTTCTGGTTTGTGAGACCAATCATTGATGCTTGCGACCTGAATAGACAAAGGAGCTAAGGAGGGATGTACTGGATTTGAAGCATTGCATTTAAACATTGCTGCACTGTTCAATGGATAAGATATTTTAGAAGAAATATTACTGGCTGATGATGACTGTTTCTCTGGCGTTTCATAATATGCCTCCACATTCTCTACTTTAATCTGGATTGCTCTAGCCTTGATACGAAGCTTGTGAGGCAATGCAGAAGAGTTTGATTCAGGAACCTTAACTGTGATATTGTTCACAATTTTGGGTTCCACAGGAGAAGAGATTGGGCCTTTAGGCACTTGCTGTTCATCTTCTCCATCCTCTTCAGATGTATGTTTGCCTAATGTGCCTTCATCAGCTTCTGATGTTCTTGGTGAGTTACTTGATGACCTGGCAATCTGTATAGAAGGTGGTGAATAATTCCTGTTGAAAGAACTCCCAATACAGTTTCTATACATAGCTGCGACATATGAACCATTATCCTCTCTGGGCTCTCTCAAACAAGTCTCAGAATCTACTTTGAACTCTAAAGGTTCTTGTTTTATAACCTTGAAGGTACCGTTGGGGCTTTTACATGCAACTTGGAGAAGGGGACTTTCCCGGGCATTTGATGATATTTCTGAAACATCCGACAATGAACTTGGTGGTGAGTGTTTAATGACTGAAATACATCCATTTCCAAGAAAACTACGCTCATTATCGGGAGCAAAAGAAGGCAAATTTATATTAGAGGGTTTATAGTCTTGAAAGCATGGCCCAGAAGCATTTCCAAGATTCTGTATCTCCTGGGCATAAAATGCTGCAGTGATTAATCCAAACTTTAGTTTCAAGGCAAGAAGTTCAGATTTCAGTCGTGCATTCTCTTCACCTAATGCCATCAGTTTGTTCTCCAAAACCATATCATTCAAACGTCGTTTCTCACGTGACCTTTTGGCTGCTTCGTTATTTTTTCTTCTCTTTTCCCAGTATAATGCATCTTTTTTCTCATCAGGTATGAATTCCCGTTTTCTGCGGCAGCTTGAAGATTTCTGTTTGAGAGAACCACTGCTCAGGTCGTCACTCAGCAAACTGTCATCTGCAGAAAATGATTCTGCCACATTTTCTAAAGCAGGAGCTAACACTACCATTTGTTCCCCGGAAATGCAAGATCCAACCAATGCTGCTTCATTTTGAAGTGCTGGCCTTTGGGCTTCCATTATGTCTGCTTTGTTCTTTGTGTGTTTGTGACTGCTTGGAAAGATTTTTAACTATCTTCTATTATTATGTGTCTCGGTGAAAGTTTTGTTTCCATTAGCAGGTTTCTATTTATACACTTGCACTGCTTGTGAAACAATGAAATTGGAGACCCTAATCTTACGCAGATCTTCAGTTTCAGTCTTGTTTTCAAAAAACTGCAAAAATTACTTTTTCACTTGGGCAATTGAAATGATGAGCATTTCCGTCAATCAGACTGTAATCTCCTTGATAACCTGAAAAAAATTAAGCAGATATTAATCATTCTGAAATAAAAACAATATTAAAGTGTTTCCTGGGCCATCTATCTTGATGCTCATGTTTACTCAAGAAAATGCTTATTTAAAGCCAGTTTTACCATGGTTACACAGAGGTTTACAGGTAATATCTTCTAAGCTAATTTATTTACTTCATAGAACTAATAGTCGCATGGAAAAATATGGGTTGATTAGGAAGAACCAGCAGGGATTTCTAAAGGGGAAATTGTGTTTAACTAACTTGGAGTTTTTTGAAGAGGTAACAGAGAGGGTTGATGTGGCTAATGCTGTTGATGTGGTGTACATGGGCTTTCAAAAAGTATTCAATACGATGCCACACAACAGATTTGTGAGAAAAGTTATAGCTCATGGAATTAAAGGGACAGTAGCAAAGTGAGTACAAAATTTGCTGAGTAATAGGAAACAGGGAGTAATGGTCAATGGATATTTTTTGGGCTGAAGGAAGATTTGTAGTGGAGTTCCCCAGGGATCGGTATTGGGACCCTTGCATTTTCAGATATATATTAATGATCTAGATCTTGGTGTGCAGTGTGGATGATATGAAACTTGGAAGCATTGTTAACTGCGAGGACAGTAAAGAACTTCAAACGGACATAGACAAGTTGGTGGAGTGGGCAGATAGGTGGCAGATGAAGTTCAATGTGGAGAAGTGTGAGACAATGCATTTTGGTAGGAAGAACATGGAGAGACAATATAAAATAAAAGGGTTCAATTATTAAGGGGGTGCAGGAGCGTTGGGACTTGGGTATATATGTGCATAGAACATTGAAGGTAGCAGGACAGGTGGAGAGAGCAGTTAATAAAGCATATAGTATCCTGGGCTTTATTAATAGGGACATAGAGTACAAGAGCAGGGAGATTAGGCTGAGCTTATATAAGACACTAGTTAGACCTCAGCTGCAGTACTGTGTACAGTTCTGGGCACAACACTATCGGAAAGATGTGAACGCAACGGAGCGAGTGCAGAAAAGGTTTACAAGAATAGTTCCAGGGATGAGAAATTTTAGCTAAGAAGCTAGATTGGAGAGGCTGGGACTGTCCTCCTGGGAGAGAAGGCTAAGAGGAGATTTGATGGAGGTGTTCAAAATTATGAGGGGGCTGGGTAGAGTAGATAGGGAGAAACTGTTCCTGCTTGTAAAAGGATCGAGAACGAGAGGGCACAGATTTAAAGTGATTTGCAAAAGAAGCAAACATGATGTGAGAAAAAACTTTTTTACACAACGAGTGGTTTGAGTCTGGAATGCACTGCCTGGAAGTGTGGTGGAGGCAGGTTCAATCGAGGCATTCAAGAGGTTGTTAGACGATTACTTGAATAGAAACAATGAGCAAGGGTATGGGAAAAAGGCAGGAGAATAGCACTCAGTCAAAATGCTCATTCAGGGAGCCGGTGCAGACATGATGGGCCGAATTGCCTCCTTCTATGCCGTAACATTCTGTGATTCTGATTCTGTGATATTTTGCTGATCTCTAAACAGCAGGTTGAATGAAAAAGAATATTCAGGGGAAATGCAGACTCGTCATAAGCCTGGATTTATTCAGGTAACAAACTATTTTAAAAGATCAACAAGAAATTGCTGCAATATATGCAAATTTCATAAGCATGAGGCTGGATATTAACTTGGAGGCAGGAGGGACTTCGTGGATGCTGGTTTGAAGTTGGAAAATCCGAGAGAACGTGTGCCCGAAGATCCTGACAAATTTAAATAGTAGGACTTGATTAGCATTTTTTGTCTCTGTTTCACGGCTACAGCTAGCCAGATTGAAAAGCTGGCTTGTTATTGAGCAGTTAGACCTTCAGTACTGCTGCCAATGAAGATTGGAGTCCAGAGCCAGAAAACATTGGCGAGGCTGGGGTCAGAGGCGATTGGATGCCTAATGAGGGAGACCAAAAGGGTTGGAGCGTGTCCGATTGCAGAAAAGGGACTTAACTCCCGGATCTAGTGGTCCTCTCCTCCCTTAAGCTGCTGGGTTTCCCTGACACCCAAAAATTTTGGCCAGCCAAGGTTAAATTTAAAATGGTGGCTAAATATGAGGTACACAGACTTTAATATTTAAGTTACCAACCTATCTCCTGCAAGCAGATTGGTTGCCTAGCCTCTTTTAAAATTGGAAATGGGTGGGTTGAAGTCAGGATTCAGGTACTTAATGTTTTAACATCCCACTCAACCTACCAGTTGGGGGTTAAAGCTTCCCCCATAGTCTCAAAATAAATACATTTTTACCAAGTGCACAATCCATCTTGGCACTCATACAGGTACTTCCCCCATTATATGTAAGTTTGGTTAGAACTGACATTTTTGTCTGTCCCAACTAAATATAGACACTGTTCCTTCTCTGGAGCAATTATCCCTGAAAAACCTTGAAATCTAAAGACACCAAGGAATTGGGGAAGCCCTATTGTGTAACTAATAGATACCCTACAATTGAAGCCTTTCCCTTTGCAATCTCTCCAATTCAATACAGGATATATAGTGGTCTGGAGTTCATATCAACAAAGTCTTGGGCCAGAACACTGATAGCTAAGAAAATAAAGATACATTGCAAAGGAAAAGAGTAAAAGACCGATGATTAGAAATCAGACTAAAATGATTGCTATATTAGATCAAGTAATATATCCCAACCAATTTATCTAAAGGACATACCTGTAGTTTATAAAGTGTTGTTTCTTGAAAACTCTAAATGCTGCAAATAACCATATACTCAAAAATATTATTTTTGTTAGTCACAACTTGGAAAATTATTCACAGGACCTGGATCCCACCCACCAAGTTAACTCCCAAGAGGGATACTAGTGGAAATTATTACCAGCAAGTTTTAAAATGACTAACATTTACATAGAATAAATAGTCAAGTACAATATCTGACAGTGAATTTTCAAACATAATTTGTTTGAACTTTTCACTCATCAACAGGGTAAATACAAAACTAATAGCATTATAGTAGAAAAAAATATTGTACAATTTTACTGGCCCAAGTACAAAGGCTGGTAACTTCATCAGTTTTTTCAAAGAAATAACTGACGAAGGCTACATTTCACTTTTTATTAATTGGTTTACTCTGACTCATCATTCTTTCTTAGTGCTTGGGAAAATGCATATATATCAGTGACGAAACAAAAGCCACAAAGTACCTGCATTTACTGAAGCACTGTGTAGTAAAAAGCAATGCGAATGATGCCAAGCAGCCTCCAAACATACATAAACACAAATGTATTTAAAAAGTCTTAATTAATTTTACTAAAATTGCTCTCTCTGCATTTACTTGGGTGAAGGCTTACTTAAAAAAACAGTATTTAAGTAAGATATAATTAAAAGATTTGCTGTTATCCTAAATCAGGTGGATTCATCTCTGCAGTGAGCTATTACCACTGCTGCTGACAAAACAATATTGATAAAACTGGGTCAAGAAAAGACTTGAAGCAACAGAAAATCTTCTCCCTCCGTTCCCAACCAAACAGCAGATTAAAACATAGCTGTGTCATCAATTAAAAAAATATTTCACCGTCTTTTAATCTTCAGTTTGCTTTTTGAAATTGAAATAAATTTCACAAAATAGATAACAATTTTAAGAATTGAGGTACAATAGTTATGTAACCTTTTTTTTATTTACTAGTTCATGGGATGTGGGCATCGCTGGCTAGGCCAGCATTTATTGCCCATCTCTAGTTGCCCTTCAGAAGGTGGTGGAGAGCTGCTATCTTGATTCGCTGTAGTCCCTGTGGTGTAGGTACACACAGTGCTGTTAGATGGGGAATTCCAGGATTTTGACCCAGCAACAGTGAAGGAACGGCAATATAGTTCCAAGTCAGGATGGTGAGTGGCTTGGACAGGAACTTGCAGGTGGTGGCATTCCCATGCATCTGCTGCCTTTGTCCTTCTAGGTGGTAGAGCTCACAGGTTTGGAAGGTGCTGCCGAAGAAGCTTTGGTGAGTTACTGCAAAGCACCTTGTAGATGATACACACTGCTGCCACTGTGCATTGGTGGTGGAGGGAGTGAATGTTTGTGGATGTGATGCCAATCAAGCAGGCTGCTTTGTCTTGGATGATGCTGAGATTCTTGACTGTTGTTGGAGCTGCACTCATCCAGGCAAGTGGAGAGTATTCCATCACACTCCTGACTTGTGCTTTGTAGATGGTGGACAGGCTTTGGGGAGTCAGGAGGTGAGTTACTCATTGCAGGATTCCCAGCCTCTGACCTGCTCTTGTAGCCACAGTATTTATATGGCTAGTCCAGTTCAGTTTCTGGTCAATGGTAATCCCTAGGATGTTTACAGTGGGAGATTCAGCAATGGTAATGCCATTGATTGTCAAGGAGAGATGGTCAGGTTCTCTCTTGTTAGGGATGGTCATTGCCTGGCAGTTGTGTGCGTGAATGTTACTTGCCACATATCAACTCAAGCCTGCATGTTGTCCAGGTCTTGCAGCATATGGACACAGACTGCTCCAGTATCTGAGGAGTTCTGAATGGTGTGGAAAATTGTGCAATCATCAGCAAAAATCCCCACTTCTGACCTTATGATGGAAGGAAGGTCATTGATGAAGCAGCTGAAGACGGTTGGGTCTAGGGTACTACCCTGAGGAACGCCTCAGTGACGTCCTGGGACTGAGATAATTAAATCCCAATTTCAAATTCCAGTTTAAATAATTGAGTGCATTTAAAGTAGAATGAAACAATTGTAAATTCTTAGTCATTAATCTTTTTCCTCTAACAGAACATCGTGAGGGGTGGCCGGTTCCAGACAACTGTAAAATATTAACTGGCAAATATTCCAACGGCTATGTTATCTTGCACAAAATACAACTCAGAAACCCAATAAAAATTATATCATCGAAGTCAAAGACCCAAAATGGCTCAGATTTTATTCAGTTTTCAAAAACGGATTTTAAAGCAATGATTAATTGCTGATGATTAATTGGTTACCAAGTGATGGTTAATTGGTCACTGAACAGCCTCAATTCACTTTACTAACAATGTAACTGCACTCCTGCTATGCAGATTTATATAAAAATAACTGCCTTGACCGGCTCAATGAACAATCATGGATACCTGCACTGCTTTTGAAATGGGTGTACAATATGTCATTCAGTAATATTATCAGCAGCTTATATAATTTATCTTTAACCCTTTGAACCATAGAGGAATAGTTCACCAAATAACCCTTTTAAAAAATTTTTAAGTGTAATTTTCTTATTGCAAATTTTCATTATCTCATACATTACTTTTCTAAGTCACTTCCACAGAAGGTAGACCAAGAAACTGTGTTGATTATTTGAAACCATCATAGGTGAATTAATTTTCTCAAATAAATTAGCTAAGTTTTAACTATCAAGGCTTGCAATGAAAATTTCAATTTGGTTATTCATAAAACATGTTGCTAAAACATTTAACTATCAGCTGAAGTCCCTCACAATCTTATTTACTTACAAACTGCTGCAGCCGTTATAAGGGGGAAGTGCAACATTTAGCAGAGCTGGTTCTAAGCTTTATTTCACTATATTATTGAATGTTTATAAATGAATAATGGATAATCTGACTGAGCTGAGGGCTGCAGCTCAAATGAACAAACAACTGAAATTAGTTTAACAATAATTTCATAATAAATAGAAAGAACATCTGTCTTTCATGTTTTAATACTTGCATTTTCTAACATCAATATAAATGGTATGATGAATCTTAGGTTTTGCAGAAATGTTTTTAAATGTTGATTGATATGTAAAATGCTGGATATATTGAACACTAATACACTATTGAAAATTAAATTTATTTGTGCTAAACTATGTTGAGCCTCATTTCCTAGCTATAAAATGTTGTCTTGAATGCAGCTGAAATCTGATCATTTTATTTCTGTATTCATGGAGAGAAACTGAACACCTAATTTGTTTCATTAAAAGATTACGAAATTTACCAAACTGGTCATTGCTTATTTATTAAACTGTTTATTTCTTAGCATTGATCATACAAATTATATTTATCAACCTATCACTCAATTGATTGAAAACCTTCATATAACCATTCAATTGACCCCAACACATTCATATTGCTTTTTAAGTCATGGCAACTGCCTAGCCATGTAAAGGGTACATATTTCACTAGTTGTGGCACAATAGTCTGACCACTCTCAAAAGCAAAAGTATACTACACTAGTGAGGTGGACGATCAGTTAACCTTTTCATTTTTAGGTCTACTCAAAAATTGTAACCAATGTAAGCAACATAATTCTTGTGTTTATCTTTTTACTTCAAAACCATTTGAATAAACAGAAAAAAAATCTATCCACAGTAAAATCTTCTAAGTTTGTTGTAACGCTCAACTGTAACCATGACTTTGTTTTGTTTTCTATTATTAAAATGGGTTAAACTTGATTATTGGGTTCAAGATGTTGCATTTCAGTTGACTTTTTAAAAATCATAATAGCTAAGGTCACAATATTTACTGTTACACAATAGATTTTGACCTCGTTTAATGTGCATACAGGAAACAATATTGTTTTGTCAATTTTCATAAAGACTTTAATATCTAAAACTTGCACATAATGACTTTCAGTAATAATTTCTTGTTGCAAAAAGATAAATGTATTGTAAATTCATTCACCATATCTAATGTGATGTATATTTTATTGAACCTTGTAAGATTCTAACAGCTCATTGGATCAATGATGTGTGTAGTTTGGTAGGGTGCCACAATGCCAAGCCAAAATATCATAAGCCTGTGCTGTAAACTAATCTTAGCCAAGGTACTAGGGTGAATAACAAGCCTTGCCAGCATGATTCAGGAGAGGAGGGGCTAAGGCGAGGAAGTATCAGTCAATTGGTACAAGGAAAAAAATGTACACAGTATTGCAATTTCACAGTGGATTGGAGTGACTATCCCTGACCAAAATGCTAGATAAAGCTAATTTGAATTTCAAACGAAATTTGAATTCATTTAGCCCCAGAAAACACTGCAGTAATTTCTGCAGCATCAGTGTCAATACTTTTCAGTGACTAATTTGCTTTTCCCCTGATTTTGTCAAAATGTGAAATGCATAATGATGGGTGTCAGGGCAAAGCAAGAAGTTTCTGTTTTGACTCTGAATAACAAATACTGTGCATAAGGGAAGATGACGGTGGCGCCATCTGAAGAACTTTCCCCGCATTGCAACTCAGCGATCCAACCCAGCGCTGTTGATGACAACATTACTGAGCACCGGGAAAATGAAGCTATTATACCAAATGACCTATTTAACCAGCCACACACAATTCAGACCTGCTGTCAGGTCAACAATAATAGTGACACACATTTTAAACACTATAATGTGCCCAATTTTAAACAAGCAACAAGGCAGCTTGTCCATAAAAACTCCTCCTAGCAATGGGGAAATATCTGTTTCTTTCGTAAATCGATAGTAAGAGACTGAATTAGCCAGAACCAATTGGGCAAGGAAATTATTTTTAAATAATGATAACATGGATGAATGTGCATTAATAGGAATGAACTGGATTTTTAAAAACCACATTAAAGTCCGGAGCTTTCGCTAGTCACCAACTGGTTATCAAATCATCAGATTTATTTAAAAAAAACACAATCCACGTTCTTACCACTGGAAAAAACAAGTTGTACTGATGATTTGGGTTACATTAAATGATCCACTATCACAACGAGAGGGGGAAAAAGGAAACTTCAGCCGAAGTAATGGGTCCCCCCATGAAAGAACGTCTTGAGAAAGCCCTTCTCCGATTTCTGGTGAGTGGCAGCCAGTAATCCCCCCCCCCACCCCCATGTTGTTGAGTGTGTTGATAACGCTAAGCGCGTTTATAGCTGCACTGATGAAATGTTCTGGAAAGATGTGCCAATCCTGAAGCGATTGCTTCACAATAATAATGTACCTCTGTGTGTGTATGTGTGTGTGTTTTCTCTCCCTCTCATTGGATTGCGACAGTTAGAGTCAGGATACGTGACTAAAGCAGCATCCATGCTCATCCTGCGGCTGATTCATCCTCATTCAGCTCTTCGTCTTGCTCTTCACTCCGATCCGCCCTGAACAAAGGAATGCAACCGCTGCCCTTCACGTGTTCCCAACACCAACGCCTACAACATACTCCTTTGTACTAGGAAAAAAAGCCGCGCCATCTGCCTAAGAAAAACTTTAAAAAAACAAAGCTTTTCTCGCAGTTTTTTTTGAAGATAGAGCCAGAGGAGACATGTAGGTCCGCTCACATTCCAGTGGACAATTATAATTTAAATGCTTACTCCATGGAAGCATTATTTCATGGATCCCTGGACATCGACACCAAAAAAAATACTTCTTTCCTAAAACATATCTGCTTTGTAATAGTTGTATGGTTAAGATTGCACAATCTCTATAAATCCTGACTTTCGATTTCCACCTTCTCCTCCCGATTACGTGGTGCAACATTTTCAAACAGGCGTGCTTCGCTTCAAATGGACAGGACAGTCAGTTGCCACAATGAATGTTACATTTGAGCGGATCAATTAACCGATGTGAGTAACGCAAGGTCCTGGAAATAGTCGAATCTCCTTTTTTTTAAAAAAAAGGATTCGGTCGTACTACAGCAATGACCGTTTCCAAAACATTGTTGCATACATTTACTTAACTATTTAAAAATACTTTTTTTTAAAAAAGGGACAAGACAGCACTGCCCCGTGTCCTAATTTCCTAATACCAGGATTACAAAAGCGCCCATTCAGCCTCTTTATGCTGCCAGCGTTTTATAATGGCTATATTATGCAATGTTTACAAGAACAAGCCCTACAGTACAAGGCACAGGATGTGCTCTGCAGGCGAACAACCTATTAATAATAACGCAATAATGCCATAAAAATATACACGAGAATGGGGAATTCGTCACATAAAGAAATAGTTAGCCCATTACACACATTGCCCAGCACCAACCTGTTTGTTCAGGATTACATAAACGTACATGAAATCTGTGACACAGACATCCTAACTCCTTGTTATAAAATTATGAAGACTACCGCGTTCTTTTGTGTGTTTTGGGGTTTTTCTCCCCTCTCTTTAGTTTTGTGCCAAGACGCAGAACACCTAGATCGTTGGTACAAGGGCTAGCAGCGCTCCTGTGGTTACATAATAGGATAGTATGGTCAGTGTCTCCTCTATGGATAGATATTATAAATATAGAATTTATATATAGTAGCTGTTCGTCACAGTAAGACGCGCAACGCTGCCGCTCTGGAGCTTTGCGCCTTTAGGCGGAGATTAAATCCATTTTATTACAATGCACTACCCCCAGAAAGCAACATATCAAACTAGCATTTACCTCACGAAGCAGCATCAACTACCGCCGCAAAGTGCCGAAGCAGAGCTCGTCGTGGGCGGTGAAAGTCCACCTGTGTTTACTTTTTAGCCCTCTTTCTCTTCTTTCCCACTTCCCATTGAAACCTCGCCGTGCCTCTCCTCACAGAGCCGTCTGTCTGATGCTGATGGAGCCCGAGATCTGTGTTAGTAGGTCAGCCGCCGAACAACCTACCCTGAGCAAAAAAAAGGGAACCGCCTGATTGGCAGCGCGTTGGACCGCACAGCGAAGAGCAGCAGCGGGCGAGGAGCAGGGGAGCGGCCAATGTGGCCGGAACCAGGGCTGAAAGAGGGCGGGTGCTGAGATTGTACTGGGTTAGGTTGAAAAGCGGCACAGTATAACATGCTGTTGCATAACTGGAGAGAAATAAGAGTTACGGACGCAGACGGAGGGGGTGCTGATCTCACTAAATTGCTATTTAGGTAACATCCAGCAGGGACACTGCCAGATCGCGCTTAAGGTGGTCCGAGACAATGAAAGGAAGTTACAAAAGACACGAATGGGAGAATTCAAGTTTTGTCGTTACGGTGCGAACTTGTATTTTTAAGAACTAAAATATAAATTAATCAAAAATCAGCCAGTGAAAAATGTGTCAAAACACTTTTTTTAACGGAGGCCCCTGCCGCAGCACCAAAACATCTCTCACCAATGTAACAAATGGCATCTGATGTGGTTGCAACAAAGATAAACTATCCCTCCTGGTCCTTCTCGACCTCTCTGAAGCCTTTGACATTGTTGAGCAGACCATCCTCCAACACCTCTTCACTGCCACCCACCTGGGTCGGACTGCTCTCACCTGCTTCCGTTCATATCTATCTAATCATAGCCAGAGTAACACTTGCAATGGCTTCTCTTCCTATTCCCACATCATTAGCTCTGGTATCTCCCAAGGATCTTTCCTTGGACCCCTCCTTTTCCCAACCACATATTGCCCCTCAGACATCACCTGTACAATGTTAGTTTTCACATGTACACTGACAACACAGATCTACCTCACCACCACTTCCCTTGGCTCCACCACTGTTGCTAAATTATCAGACTGCTTTTCTGACATGCAGAACTTTCCTCCAATTAAATATTGGGAAGATTGAAGCCATTGTTTTCGATCGGTTCCCTAGCTACCGATTCCAACCTTTCCCCGGCAACAGTCTGAGACTAAACCAATCAGTCCACAATCTTGCTATTATATTTGACCCCCCGGTAAGTTTCCAACCAAATATTTGTATAATCACTAAGACCACCTATTTCCTCCTCCATAACATTACCAGACATCATTGTTGAGCTTCCACGATTACGTTTTCTTAAATATGCTCAGCTCATCTAATGCTGAAATCCTCATTCATGCCTTTGTTACCTCTAGATTTGACTATTCCAATGCACTCCTGCGTGGTCTCCTATATCCTACCAATCTGTAATCTTGATGTCAACTAAAACTCTGCTGCCTGTGTAGTAACACAAACCAAGTCCTGTTCACCTATCACCTATGTATTTGCTGACCTACGTTGTTGCTTACTAGAAACCATTTTGAATTTAAAATAATTCTCATCCTTGTGGGAGTATCTGCACCACAGGGACTCAGCAGTTCCAGAAGGCAGCACACCACCACTTTCTCAAGGGAAGTTAGGGATGGGTAATAAATGCTGGCCTAGCCACTGATGCCCACATACATGAAGCAATAAAAATATATTTCTCTTCACTGACACCAGCACTCTGCTTTCTTTTTCTTTGAGTGCATTTTTATAGCATCAGGATAAGTTATATTAAGAATTGCTAAGTTTCCATGATTACATTTTCTTAAATATACTGTGCTAGATGTGTGTAAACGATAATTATATAGCTTCAAATGTTCATGTTTATACTTAAGGTGCATTTAGTGGGAGTTCTGTGCATTGATAAGGCCCTGATTATTTGCACTGGTTTCTGTTTCTTTGCATCCATCTTCCATTTTCCAGTATCTGCATGTGGCAGGAAATTTCAGTGTTAATTGCCATTAACTAAATGGGTATTAATGTTGCATGAAATTTTGGCGTAAAATTCTTGGCCACATTTTTTACCATTGGTACCAATCATATTCTGAAGAATTTTTAAGCCTAAAAGTTTTAGGTTGGAGATTAATTTTTATTTATACTCTACCATCAGCCTCACTAAGTGGGCAGATCTGTTAGCATTCCATTTTTGGTGACAATTATTGAAATCAATGCTATTTGCAATGAAAAGCAATCATCTTTTATAATCACTTCCAGCGCATATGTTAACAAGTGAACAAGGCACTCAGTAGAGCACAAACTTCTGCCATGCTGTGTTATTAGTTCAATTACACAGCTCTCTCTTGAGGCTTTTCCCTGCCTGGTTGATGCTCTGTAACTAGAAAGCTGAAAAAAAAGAAATATTTTTATTAAGAGCTTCCATCTCACTGAGGAGGCTTCTGGCCAATCCACATCCAACAACCTGCTCTGAAAACTCTGTTCACATTTTGACAGCTGTGACAAATCCCACCACAGGAGCTGAGGAAATGTACAACATTCTGAAACAATCAACAATATTCTAAATAAAACCCACAACGTTCTAAAAAAAAAAGTTATTTTGCCCTATCTCCCAAAGTTAACAGATCCTTTCAAAAACTCCAGGATCCAAGGCCTGAATTTTTCAGGCAGTGGGCGGGTTTAGCGGGAGCAAGCACGGGTGGTCACAGAGCCGATCGCCACCCGTGATCGGCTCTGTGCCGCCATTTTACGCAGGTGGGCCATTTAAGACCCACCCAGCGTAATACGTGTGCCGTAGCGCTCAGTGCTACCTGTGCGGGTGGGGGGAGGAGGGAGAGTCGGAGCCAGAATGCGCTTGAAAGAGTGCTTCAATCTTCCTGAGGCACAGAGCTGCCTCAGGGAGATTGAACCGATAATAAAATAATTAAATAAATAATTTAAACACTTAATTAAACATGTCCCATCTCATGTGACTGTGTCACATGAGATGGGACATGTTTTTATATTTCAGGAAAACATTTTTTTTTAATATAAGCTTTAGGAAACCTCATCCTGCTTGTGGATGAGGCTTTCTAAAAGACACGAAGGCCGCTTGGCCTTTTCGCCTGCATGCCAACTGTTAGGCTGAACGGGCAGCATTAACAATTCCATCAATTACTTTCTTAATGGCCTTAATAAGCACGCAGCTGCCTCCAGTGTGCGCTCACCAAATGAAACATCGCAGGACTGTGCAATGGCACTGGGATGCACACGCAACGTCATCGTGGGTCATTGTACACGTCAATATGTTGGGCCCGTCCCTGCACGCCAACTGAAAAATCCTGCCCCAGATCTGCATCTTCACCAAAAACTAATCAGTTCTTCCATGGGCCATAACCTACCTGCATACCAAGTTTAATTGAAATCTGCCCATTAGTTTTTGGGATATGTTGTTTACAGACAGACTAACAAGCAGCGGTGAAAACATTACCTCTGCCCACTTTCAGTGGCAGAGGTAATGATACCTTTTCATTTCATTCATGGGCATTTATTGCCCATCTCTAATTACCCTTGAGAAGGTGGTGGTGAGCTGCCTTCTCAAACCGTTGCAGTCCATGTGGTGTAGGTACACCCACAGTGCTGTTAGGAAGGGAGTTCCAGGATTTTGACCCAGTGGCAGTGAAGGTCTGATATATTTCCAAGTCAGGATGGTGTGTGGCTTGAAGGGGAACTTTCAGATGGTGTTCCCATGTGTTTGCTTCCCTTACCCTTCTAGATAGTAGCAGTCGTAGGTTTGGAAGATGCTGTCTAAGGAGCGTTGTTGAGTTGCTGCAGTGCATCTTGTAGATGGTACACACTGCTGCTACTGTGTATCGGTGGTGGAGGGAGTGAATGTTTGTGGAAGGGGTGCCAATCAAGGGGGCTGCTTTGTCCTGGATGGTGTAAAGCTTCTTGAGTGTCATTGGAGTTGCACTCATCCAGGTAAGTGGGGAGTATTCCATCACACCTCTGACTTGTGCCTTGCAGATGGTGAACAGGCTTTGGGGAGACAGCAGATGAATTACTCGCCACAGGATTCCTAGCCTCTGACCTGCTCTTGTAGCCTCAGTATTTACTCCACACACTCAGACTTTTCCCTACGTATTACTGTGACAAAATCAAGGGCTGATTTTTACCTGATGCAAGAAAGACCCACTGCCAAAACAGGTTCCCAGCCTGCATGAAAAGACAGGGGGAGCTTGCGGGTGATTTACAGGCATGGGTCAATTAAGAGGCTGCTGCCAGGACCACTGCCCAAATAAGGATGGTGGCCTGCCTCTTAAGGCTGGTGGCACAATCAGGGGATCAGCAGCCTTGGCAGTGTCACCCATGGAAATGGCTGCTGCTGAGGCTGCAAGGAGAAGGAGAGGGTGCCTGCATGTTCAGGTGGCCTCAAAGGGCCTCCAGCAGCAGCATTGGAGCTGCGAGATTCAGTTTCTGGCCAATGGTAACCCTCAGGATGTTGATAGTGGGGGATTTGGTAATGGTAATACTATTGAATGCCAAGGGGAGATGATTAAATATTCTCTCTTGTTGGAGATGGTCAATGCCTGACACTTGTGTAGCACAAATGTTACTTGCCACTTGTCAGCCCAAGCCTGAATATTGTCCAGGTCTTGCTGCATTTGGACATGGACTGCTTCAGTATCTGAAGAGTCGCGAATGATTGTGCAATCATCAGCGAACATCCCCACTTGTGACCTTATGATGGAAGGAAGGTCATTGATGAAGCAGCTGAAGATGGTTGGGCTGAGGACACTACCCTGAGGAACTCCTGCAGTGATATCCTGGAACTGAGATGACTGACCTCCAACAACCACAACCATCTTCCTTTGTGCTAGGTATAAATAGCAATAATCCTTTTTGCTTTTGTTAATAAAATGGCACAATATTCTCTGTAACTATTGAGAAAGACTACTGTCCCAGCAGAGTGATCTCTATTTTGCTTGTTACACCAAAATAGTTTCAAATTATGAATAGGTTAAGATGACCATTACCAGACAAGTAAATAGAGACGAAAATGATGTAAGTTATATAATTTCACAATATTTTTTAATTAACAAAATTAGGAAGCCAAAAATGGCATTTCAGAAGCTCATGTTGCAGTAAACACAGCTGACAAACAACATGCAGGCAATTGCAAACTGTTTTTTTTTAGAATAGAAATGTATCCTACTCCAATGAAGTAGGATTGCATTGTTACAGTTCATTTCCATAGGTATCCCTTATGCACTTGCAACGGTAATCTTTATTATAATTACCAAAACACAGTTGATAGGTCTGGTAACACCATCAGGGAACAAAAAGATTCTAAGGGAAGATGAAGGGTCAAGATGCATAATGCAAGGCACGATAATAAAAAAGACAGGTTAAATTAAGGAAGAATGATTAGATGGTGTTAAATGCTGTTGTTAAAACCTTAAACACATCAGTGAAAAGAATAACCTCAAATAGGGAGCTACATTTTGAGTTTCTGTGAGAAAATAGGTTACGATGAGCAGAGTCACGGGCTGCAATTTTACCAACCCTCTGGGGCAGACTGGAAGGTGGGAGGGGTTGTAAATTGGCAGCAGAAGGCATCTGGAGCAAAGCCCAATGCCCAGGGTCATACAGACTAAAAACGTTAACTCTGTTTCTCCCTCCACAGAGGCTGTCAGACCTGCTGAGTTTTTCCAGCATTTTCTGTTTTTAATTCATCCCATCATTGTTATTTTTAAGCCAGTGGACTCCATCTAAGAATAAAATGCTTTCTTAGTGCTTTGGGTGCTTATCATTGCTTGCAATCAAAGTATTAAGCAGATCAAGGCATTGGCAATGCTTGTTGGGAGTGTCATAAAAATTTAACTTGAAATGCTCATGAGATGGATACAATTACACATTTAAAGCATTTTCTTAATATATGTAATTCATGACAGGCGTGGTTTGATAAACTTTCAGGGATAGAATCAGAAAATAGCGCTTAACATCTGGAGCACAATTGAAAGAAAGGCTTTTAAGTATTAGTGAGGTTTAAAAATTTGTTTTCGTTTGTGTGTGAGAAGAGTATGTTCATTAGATCAACAAATCAGTTATTGTAATAAAGTATTAAATTAACGTAATATACAAGAATGTCTATGATAGCACATTGTGTTTAAAGCACAATGGTCATATTGTCATATACATAATTTTACTAAAATCAGCAAAAAAAAAGTTAAACTCATTTCAATTAGAAAGGAGGAAAAGATTGCACTACAGAATCTCGTGGTCAGCTGATCAGAATGCTGGCACAAACTGTTCTTTGCTATTTCAGGATCTGACACAGTTATAATACTCCCACCATTACAACATAACTCCTTTACGAATCACAATTCAAATAAGGATGTTCCAGCAAGTTGTGTTTCTGATCGGTAAAATTGTAAATAGCAGAGATCTGGAAATAGCATTAAGGTGGTCTGACTATAGTGACAAGAAGTAATGATAGCATTCATACTATTTTAGTTGCAGCATTGGTGTAATAAATAATATGTTTTTATGACAAGCAGTGGTGACGATTCATATGGCCAGAGGATACGTGATTGGAGCCTATATATCCAATTACTGTCCAGGAATCCAAATTAGTCTTGGGTTAAGACCAAGGATTAAAATAAGAGTTTAAAGTCCTTGCGTAATCTGGCAGTTCAGATTCTTACTGAAGAGTTTAAATTTCTCTGCACAGTAGGTGGGAATGAGAACAAGGTGAATAAAAGTAAAACTGGACATACCACCAGCATCAACCTAGGCATCGGAAGCAACAAAGTCCAATATCAATGGTTTGGTTGAGTGGGCAGAAAAGTGGCAGATGGAATTCAATTCAGATAAGTGTGAGATAATGCATTTGGGGAGTGGAAACAAAGCTAGGGAATACACAATAAATGGGAAGATATTAAGAGGGATGGAGGAAGTGAGAGACTTTGGTGTGCATGTCCCTGAAAGTGGCAGCACAAGTTGACAAGGTGGTAAAGAAAGCATATAGGATGCTTTCCTTTATTGAATGAGGTTTAGAATACAAAAGCAGGGATGTAACGTTAGAACTGTATAAACGCTGGTTAGGTCACAGCTGGATTTTGTATACAGTTCTGGTCGCCATATTACACGAAGAACATAATTGCTCTGGAGAGAGTGCAGAGGAGATTTACAAGAATGCTGCCAAGGCTTGAAAATTGCAACTATGAGGAAAGATTGGATAGGCTGAGGTTGTTTTCCTTGGAACTGAGGAGGCTGAGAGATGTATAAGATTATGAGGGGCCTAGATACAGTAGACAGGTATGCCCTATTTTCTCTAGCAGAGAGGTCAATTACCAGGGGGCACAGATTTGAGGTGATTGGTAGAAGGATTAGAGGAGTCATGAGGAAAAGCTTCTTCACCCAGAGGGTGGTGGGCATTTGGAATTCACTTACCTGGTTTGGTGGTGGAGGCAGAAACCCTCAACTTATTTAAAGGCATCTGGATCTGCACCTGAAGTGCTGTAACCTGCAAAGCTATGGACCAGTTGCTGGAAGGTGGGATTAAAATGTGCAGCTAGTTTTAAAAAATGTTTTCTTTTTTAGCTGCGGCAGACACGATGGGCTGAATGGCTTCTTTCTGTGCAGTAACTTTTCTATGGTTCTGTGGGCTCTGCAAAACCCACCACACTAACAGCAACAACCTGACATAGTCACACTCTCTAAATCCTACAGACAATGTCCTACCAGCAGGACAGACCCACCAGAGGTGGCAGCACAATAATATACAGTTGGGAGGAAGCTGCCCTGTGAGTCCTTAACATTGACTCCAGACCCCATGAAGTCTCATGGCCCCAGACAAGGAAACATCCTGCTGATTAATAACTGCCACCCTCCCTCAGCTGATGAATCAGTTCTCCTCCATGTTGAAGACCACTTGAACTAAACACAAAGGCAGAGGATGTACTCTGGGTCGGGCAATTCAATGGCCATCGTCAAGAGTGGCTCAGTAGCAACTCTAGTGACTGAACCGGCCAAGTCGTGAAGGGCATATCTACCAGACAAGGCTTGAGGCAGGTGGTGAGAGAACTAATAAGAGAGTAAAACCTACTTGACCTTGTCCTCCTCAGCCTACCTGTCATAGATGCAAATGTCCATGACAGTATTGGCAGAAGTGATCACAATCACACAATCCTTGTGGAGACATCTTCCTGTCTTAAAACCGAGGACACCTTCCATTGTGTTGTGTGGCTCTACCACCATGATAAACAGGATCGACTCAGAACAGATCTAGAAGCTCAAAACTGGGCATCCATGAGACACTGTGGGCCATCAGTAGCATCAGAATTATATTCAGCCACAGTCTGTAACCTCAAGGCATGGCATATACCTCATGCTACCATTACCATCAAGCCAGTGGACCGACCCTGGTTCAATGAGGAATTTAGGAGAGCATACAAGGAGCAGCACCAGGCATACTTGAAAATTAGGCTCCAACTTGGTGAAGCTACAACACAGGACTAGATGCATGCTAAACAGTGGAAGCAGCATGTAATGGACAGAGCTAAGCGATCCCGCAACCAATGGATCAGATCAAACCTCTGCAGTCCTGCAACATCCAGTCATGAGGGGCGGTGGACAATTAAAAGTTAACCCAAGGAGAAGGCTCCAAAAACATCCCCCTCCTCAATAATGGGACAGCCCTACATGTCAATGCAAATTGCAACCATTTTCAGCCAGAAGTGCTGAGTGAATGATCCATCTCCACCTCCTCCTGAGGTCCCCACCATCATGGATACCAGTCTTCAGACAATTCAATTCACTCCACATGATATCAAGAAAAGGCTGAAGGTGAAGGTTGAAGATACAGGGAAGACTCTGGGCCCTGATAACATCCCAGCTGTAGTATTGAAGACTTATGCTGCAGAATTAGTCCTGCCCTTAGCTAAGCTGCTCCAGTACAACTATAACACTGATATCTGCCCAACAATGTGGAAAATTTCCCAGGTATATCCTTTCCACAAAAAGCAGGACAAATCCAACCTGGCCAATTACCCACAAAACAGTCTACTCTCAATCACCAGTAAAGTGATGGATGGTATCCTCTAATGTGCTATTAAGTGGAACCTGCTCACCAATGCTCAGTTTGGGTTTTGTCAGGACAACTCAGCTTCAAACTTCATTACAGCCATGGACACGAGAGCTGAATTCCAAAAGCGAGTTGACATTAAAGTAGCATTTGCCTGAATGTGCCATCAAGGAACCCTAGCAAAATTGGAGTTAATGGGAATCACAAGGAAACATCTCCACTGGTTGGAGTCATACCTAGCGCAAAGAAAGTTGTGGTTTTTGAAGGCCAATCATCTCAACCCAAGGACATCGCTGCTGGAGTTCCTCAGGATAGGGTCCTAAGCTCAACCATCTTCAGCTGTTTCATCAATAACCTTCCCTCCAGCATAAAGTCAGAAGTGGGGATGTTCACTGACGATTGCACAGTGTTCAGTTCATTTCAACTCCTCAGATATTGTGCCCACATGCATCCAAAACCTGGACAACATTGATGCTTGGGTTGATAAGTGGCAAGTAACATTCACTCCACACAAGTGCCAGGCAATGACCATGTCCAGCAAGAAAGAATCTAACTATCTCCCCCTGACATTCAATGGCATTACCATCACCGAATCTGTCACCATCAACAAGCTGGGGGGTTACCATTGACCAAAAACTTAACTGCATGAGCCATACAAATACTGTGGCTACAAGAGCAGGTCAGAGACTGGGAATTCTGTGGTGAATTACTCACCACTTGACATCCTAAAGCCTGTATATGACCTATAAGGCACAAGCCAGGAATGTGATTAAATACTCTTCCATCCCAGTTAGGAATAGACTGGCCTTGTTTGTTATTCTCATAGCCCATCCACTTGCCTGGGTGAATTCAGCTCCAACAACACTCAAGAAGCTCAACACCATCCAAGAAAAAGCAACTTGCTTGATTGACACCCCATCCACCACCTTTAATATTCATTCCCTCCACAAACAACACACAGTGGCAGCAGTGTGTACCATCTATAAGGTGCACTGCAGCAACCCACCAAGACTCCTTCGACAGCACCTTCCAGGATTCCTTTCCTAACAGCAGTGTGTGTGTACCTGCACCATATGGACAGCAGCAGTACAATAAGGTGCTTGACCACCACCTTCTCGAGGGCAATTAGGGATGGGCTGGCCTTACCAGCGATGCTCACCTCCTATGAATAAATGAAAAAATTAACATCTTGAGTGATTAGCAAGCTGCTCGTTACCAGAAACAGTGAATGGGAAGCAGCCGCTGACCTCTGAAAATTAGGCAGGCTTTGCCACTCACCGACAGTCAGGTAGGTATGGGGAATGTGCTCTCTTGGTAAGGAAAGTGTGAGAGAATTCAGGAAAGCAGAGGTCTAACATTTCCTTCTGGAGCTTGGCGAAGTGAAAAAAAACTTACCAGAAGGTCATCTTCAGCTTCCTGATTCTCTGCGTAGTGGTTTTCTTCCTATGGCCAAAGTTAGAATAGCTACAATTATGTATGGCTTTAATATGTTTACATTGTTTTGTTATCATCATTGTGGGTCTTGGATGAGGTTGTCCTTCATCAGGATTAATGCTGGAGGATAGGCTGTTGATAAACCTTACCTTTTATTGAATATTCTACTAACTATGCATAGTACAAGCTTAGCATGAGGCTTCACATAGAACTCTCTCCCAGCATACTCTGTTGTCATGTGACCTTACATCACTGATGATGTAACTATCTATTTACATATTTAACATGAACCCTTTATACTACGTCTGTCCCCATGTCCCTGACTCTATTACATACATTATTTCAATCATCCTATATCTCCCCCCGAAGTCTATGCCTTCACCCCTCGCTCACAGAAATAAGCATTGTGGTGGTTTCACCAATCTCCTCAACCCTGTTCTCAGCTGTCTGAGGTAGTATCGGATTCAAGTTCTCCATGTTCTCTCTCGACCTCTGTACCCTGTGTATAATCTTCAGAGATTATTGGCTCCTTGTTCAGGTCATCTTCCTGATTGTCTGGAACATTTGGTCATTTCTATTGATGGTCTTCTTCATGTAGACATAAGTGCGCTTCTGTTCTTCTCACTATTCCACTTTTAGTCTCTACAAGGTAAGGTCGTGGATTTGCTGCTTTTTCTAAAATTTGGCCTTTCCAATTCTGGTCACAAATCCAGAATGTTTTATCTGGTTGGAGGTATGGTAAATCCTGCATCCTGTGGTGTTGATTGTAGTTTCTGGTTTGACTTGCATAATACACATCCTCCTTCTACCTTACTCTCTCTACATTTGCTGCTTTGGGACATGTCATAAGCATGTGTAGAAGAATAGGAAGTTGAGTCCGTAGTATCTTCCCTTCAGAAGTTTTGATGGAGCCAAACTATTCTGGAGTGGTTAGGGATGATAGCTCAACAGTGCCAAGTTGATGGCGTCGTTTTTCTTCAACAAAGTCTTACCATTCTTACTTCTCTTTCGGCCACTCCATTTACTTGTGGATATCTGGCAGAACTAGTCATGTGGACAAATCCATAGACTTCTGTAAACTGCTTAAATCATTCATTTGCAAACAGAGGGCCATTGTTGAAATTCAGCAACTGCTTCCATGGTACCCTGAAGATGCTTAACTTCAATCCGTCGGGAATAATAGTCAATAACAATGAGGAACGCCTTCCCCTTGAGCTCAAAAAGATCCATTCTGAGATGTTCCCACTGTCTGGATGAAAAAGAGGTTATCAGCAATGGTTCCCTTTGCTCCTGGTGATGGGTTGCACAGGTGATGCAGCTGAAAATCATTGCCTGTAATAATTTTGCGATCCCTGGCCACAAAATGGAATTTCACATTCTAGCACAACACTTTGTAATGCCTAGGTGTCCCTGACGTATTCTCTGAAGGATCTTGACTCTGATGACTCTAGGTATGACCGGTCTTCATCATAAATCATCAGGTCATCCATGCCACTGAGATGTCTTCATTGTTCAAAAGTATTACTTCAGGGTGAGATTATTAGGAACATATTCTGTCCATCCATTTTTGCAGTATTCCCTAATTTTTGCACATGCATTTTTAAAAAATTTGTTCATGGAATGTGGGCTTTGCTGGCTGGGCCAGCATTTACTGCCCATCCCTAACTGCCCTTGAGAAAGTGGTGGTGAGCTGACTTCTTGAACTACTGCAGTCCATGTGGTGTAGGTACACCCACAGTGCTGTTAGGGAGGGAGTTTCAGGATTTTGACCCAGCGACAGTGAAGTAACGGTGATACATTTCCAAGTCAGGATGGTGAGTGGCTTGGAGGGGACCTTCCAAGTGGTGGTGTATCTGCTGCCCTTGTCCTTCTAGATGGTATTGGTCGTGGGTTTGGAAGGTGCTGTCATAGGAGCTTTGGTGAATTCCTGCAGTGCATCTTGTAGATGGTACACACTGCTGCTACTGTGCTTTGGTGGTGGAGGGAGTGAATGTTTGTGGATGTGGTGCCAATCAAGGGGGCTGCTTTGTCCTGGATGGTGTCAAGCTTCTTGATTGTTGTGGGAGCTGCACTCATCCAGGCAAGTTGGCAGTACTCCATCACACTCCTGACTTGTGCCTTGTAGATGGTGGACAGGCTCTACTTCTTCATCTGCTTTTTGTACCTTTTGAATTTCATTCAATTTCTGTAGTGTCATTGGTAGACATTTTGTGATCAATGAGGTATAGGACTCTACATCTTCAACAACATTTATGTCTTCTTGTTCAGGCTTTTCAATAGAAATGGGTGACAATGCATCTGCTGTTTGTTGTTTTCCTTGGACAGGTTCAGTTGTGGCATTGAATCTCATGAGTCTCAACCAAAATCTCTAGACTCTTAGTGGCCTCTTTTCTAGTTCTTTAGCATTTAATAAGGTGGCTTGTGGTCTGTCTCATTAGTGTGATGAGAGATGTATAATTTAATATTTTTGTGATTATGTATTCTGTTTAGAAAGCTGTGGGTGTGTGTGAGTCCAGGGTTAATTAAACAGGGGGAAGCTTGCTAGGGACAGGTTGTCTGTGAGGTCTAAGATATGAAAACTTAAAGGAGTTAGGTTTGTGCATTTGTAATGAAAGGTTATGGTGGGTTTGTGTTACAAGGAAATAGATTGGATCTGAAATTTGCATTTTGAGGTAAGTGGGGAAATTGGTTTTTCAGCTGTTGAATTTCAAAAGGGGGTTCAGAGATAAAAAGGGACATTTGCATCTTACGGGGGCTCCATGAGTTAACAAGGGAAGGTATATTAAATTTTATTGACCTGAAAGTAGGGGCAAACTAGAAAACATGGAAGATTTTTATATTTGGGGCAGAATTTTGAGTTCGGTGGATGGGCGCAGTCGGCGGGCCTGGGATTGGCCAGGAAACAGGCTACCACCCACGATTGGTCCCTGACCGCGATTTCACACTGGCCCCCCCCAGTGTGAAACACAGCTCCCCACTGGCAGGGTGGGGCCTGTCGGCCACGGGGTCCAATGGCAGCCCAGCGGCCGGTTTAAAAATGGCATAGGCAGCTTCTGGAAGGCTGCCATGGAAGAATGTCTGTTCTGCATTAGCAAACTCAAGTCAAGAAGTCAAGTGCGGCAGGAAATGCCAGGTAGGAGGGCAGGTCAGATGGGCACTTGGCCCCCGCTTTTCGGATGAGTTCCTCGCAGTCCTCTTGAAGGAAATGGCTGCCAGGAGGGACATCCTTGTCCCCAGAGATGGGAGGAGGAGGGCACCTCACAAAGAGGACATGGGAGGAGGTGGCAGCGCAGGTCAGCAGCCATGACGTGGTGCAGTGCACATGGGCACAGTGCCAGAAGAGGTTCAATGACCTGCTGCACTCAGGAAGAGTGAATACTGTGTTGGCATGGGTCAGTGTGCAGAAGTGTTAAGGCATGGCCATCCCACTATGGACCTCAGGGGTGCTAGAGTCTGAGTGCCAACCCTGCCAACTGTCAATGACACCGGAGCTGGCCAAGGGAGTGAGCCCTGGCTGCTTGGACTGAGTGCCTTGTGGCTCGAGGGCCATGACATGGATGTGCCCTATGAGGTGTCCCTGAGGTGGGGTTGGCCAGGCTGCAATGGCGCTGCAGGTAGTGAGCGGACTAATCAATGCTCCTCTGTTGTTTCAGGAGAAAACGAGCCTTAACCAGAGAGGTCACATGCAGGCAGAGGCCCGCACAACCTGCTGCTGCTGAGCAGGTTTGAGCAGGACGCCCTTGAGCTGGAGAGCCGGCACACTCCACCTGCACCGGGCGTAGAGAGGCGGGGGTGCCAGACAAAGATAAGAGCGCAGTGCACAGAGGTGAGAGTTTCAGATTGTGCAAACATTTTAGTGTAGCCTCTTCATTGATGGGAGCCTCATACCTCGAGTCCCATTGATCATTGAAAGACAATGGCACCATGATGCAGATCTCCATTGTCTCACCAGGGTGCCTGGCATGAACAGTGACAGTGTGATGACTTAAACTAATGACATGTCATTGTTCTCCCTTAGATTTGCCAGCATGCATCACTCTCTGGACCCTGAAGGGCCACCCCTGACGCTGGAGGACCACCGGGCTTCATTTGCGCCTGCGTCACACCCACTCTACACCAGGCAGCAGCGGAGATACCAGCACCTCGCTGGGCATTAGATCGGCAGCAAGAATGTCGCTGCATATTGGTGAGGGCACTTCATACTCGCTTAAGGTGCAGACGGAGGCAGAGAGCGCCCATGGCGGCAGCAGTCGGAGGACTGCTGGAGATCAGGACAATGCTCAGTTGAAGGCTAATGATGAGTCTCTGGAGTCGTCCATTAGGCGGCAGATGCTGGATTTCCAGTGGGATATGCGGGAGGATCTGGCGGAGATCCATGAGGGTCTGCATGCCATGATCTCTGTTGTAGAGGAGCCCATGCAGAGCATGAGCACTGTGTTGACCCTCATGGCCAAATGCACTGCCTCCTCCATTGAGAGAGTGACGACTCTCGTGGCGAGGCAGCTCCATGGACAGAATCAAGGATTCCTGGGGTTGCGCTCGGACCTTCAAGCCCTCACACAGGCAACGACCTCAGGTGGTCAGTGCCAGTGTGGGAGATGGATGAGGCACTCAGTATCCCAGCTAGGTTTCCATCAACGGTGAGCAGGGAGGTCCAGAGTGACCTCACACTGGCGCACGAGCTGCTTGTCATGTCTGCAGGCTCCTTTCAGGGCGCTCCGGATGACGGCACCAGCTCCTCCGCCCCTGTCACATCAGATGAGGCTGCGATGACTGGGGAAATGCCATCCGTGGCACTGGCCACTCCCTCCCAGGTGGTGCCAGCACAGGCTCCACTGGCCAGAGGATGACCCCCAGGGAATTAAGGCCAACAAGATTGCAGAGTCAGCAGGCTGTCTCCATGCCAGTGCCAGCGAGGTGGGGGGGAGGGCACCAAGACGTGGCACTCAGAAATGTAAGTTAAAGGCACCAAGAGCACTAGAGGGACAGTTCACGGGTGATTTTCTGTTCATTTATGTTTGGTTTATCTGTCTGCTGGGGTGGACATCAACACCAGTAGTGGTAATGTCATTATGCTTTCAATGTGACAGTAACATTAAATCTGCTTTGGTTCTGATGGCCTGAGTATGTTTCACCTTTTTTCTTTCTGGTGCAGGGTACACCAGTATGTAATGCTGGACGTGAGTGGCTCGATACTTTATTGCACAGGCATTGAGTGGACTTTGGGTGCAAATGAAAGGGACATTTCAGACATCCGGAATGGAGGTGGCAGCCCTGGAATGAGGTGGAAGCAGATCTTTGGTAGCCTAGCTGAAGGAGTGTTGGATCAAGACATCCCTGATGTTCCTGCTCCCCTGCAAGTTACCGAGGTCTGCCTCCACACGCTCAGCATTCTCCTCACCGTGCTTATCTTCGGACTCACTACTAGATTCATCCTCTGTGGCCTCTACAGCTGCATCAAGATCCTCTTCCTCCAGTGTGTCCCCCTTGCCAGAGCCGATTGTGGAGAGCACAGCATGCAACGACTATCAGTGACACCCACTCTGGGGGGTATTGTAGTGCTCCACCTAAATGATCCAGGCATCGGAAACGCAACTTGAGAAGACCGATGGTCCTCTCTACCACTGCCCTTGTGGAGGCATGACTCCTATTGTACCGCTACTCTGCCTCTGTTCTTGGGTCGTGGAGAAGTGTCATAAGCCACCTTTTCAATGGATAGCCCTTGTCACCCAGCAGTCATCCATCCAGTCGGGCTGGAGCACTGAAGATCCTCGGCACCTGGGAGTGTCTGAGGATGTAGGTGTCGTGGGAGCTGCCTGGGTACCTTGCACAGACTTGTAGAGTCAGCATCCTATGATCACACACTATCTGAACGTTCATGGAGTGGAAGCCCTTCCTGTTGATGAAGGCACCCAGCTGATCCGCTGGCACCTTGATGGCCACATGTGCGCAGTCTATTGCACCCTGGATGCGGGGGAAGCCAGCAATTGCTGCAAAGCCTCTGGCTCGCTCAGCCTGGCTGACCTCATCCATACGCTAAAGAATAAAGGTCAGTACCCACCTGACCAGAGCTTCTGCCACCAGCTTGACGCAACTGTGGACAACCGATTGGGAGACTCCACACAGATCTCCCACTGACCCTTGGAAAGAGTTGAAGGCATAGAAGTTGAAGGTCATTGTGACCTTCAGAACCACTGGCATGGGTTGTCCACCCACACAGTTGGAGCTGATCTCAGGCCCAACCATCTGGCAAATGGAGGTCATGGTCCCCCTGGAGAGGTGGAGCCTCCTTCGGCATTGCACCTCAGACATATTGAGGGAGCTGCATTGCTGCCTGTAAACCCTGGCAGCAGGATAGTGGTGTCTTCTGTGGCCTCTTCCGCCTCGGACTTCCTGCTGGCCCTGCGCCCCTTGTGCCTGCACCTCTCCTCCCACAGGTTGCTCCCCTGGAAGCTGCATTGGGATACCTGCCTCCCCTCCCTTCTGCCCCTCATCTTCCTCCTCAGAGGAGGTGCCTTTAGTGGAGACCACAATCCCCAATACCAGGGTAAGGGAAGACTGTCTGATGACTGGAAAGGTCCACATGATCTGAATCCTCTGGGGGTTTCTGTGACATGAATAAGTCCTGAAATGAAGCCTGGAAATGCTAACAATGAAGCCCCGAACAGAGATGAAGCTGCCAAGTACCAATAAGCAACCAGCCACAAACTATCTCCAAAACTCCTCACTACTCACACTGGCAATGCTGCTGACCCATTTTATCCTGCCCTTGGATGAGGTTTAGCAAATTATTAGCTACATGCCCGCCCGTTTTTCCTGTGCGACAAGCGCGAAATTGCACGGGCAACTTAAAATCTACCTTAATTGCCTTTTTAATGGCCTTAACTGGCCTCATAATTGATGGCGGGCACAGCTCCGACTCCCGCATGCGCCTACCAACTCAAATATCATGTGTGTGCGCGATGATGTCAGGATGCTCGCCTGATATCATCGCACACTATTTTATGCTCAAGCGTGTCGGACGATTGCCTGCTGCTCGGCGAAAAATTCCGCCCTCGGAGAAGTTGAGTTTCAAAGAGGTGTTTGAGTTCAAAGGAACCTGAGATGAAAGGGGAAAAAGATATTTAAGGAAAGGGAACGTTTAACTATTGAGAGTTGCTGTGCGGGAACCCACTGAAGGCCAGCTTCCTTGTGTGTGAGCTGCTGAGAAGCCGTGAAAGTTTTGAACTGGAAGCAGCCACCCAGTGTTAAGCCAGGAGAGTCTTTGTTTTAGGAAAGGATTTATTTCTAAACCTCCTTTTGGAATTCCACATCAGAGTGCAAGTGTCTGAGAAGTTATGAGGTGTACCTTTAGTAAAGTGACAACAATTCCTTGAATTGGGTAATATTTATTGGGTTTTTATGGCTAACATCTATAAGGGATTGTTGCCAGAAAGATAATTTAATTGCGTACTTTTGACTGAGCATGTTTTTTGGGGGTTGTTCTGTAAGACTGTTTTAACGGTGTAACTTTTATCTTGTGTTATAAAATCTTTTAATTTCTAAAATTCTAAAGGTGTTACTGGAGTTCTATGCTTTTGAGGTCTGTAGCTCTTCCTCCTTATTTTCACAATAAAAAAATGATCATGATCAGCGAGACAGACTTCACTCTAGGGCCTGGCTTGCTCAGCAATAACATCAGCTGTGGTCATAACATTAGTAAACTTTAGTTATAAGACACAGTTGGGAAACTCCTCACAGACCCATGTAGCTGCTAATGCCTCTTTTTCAACTACAGCGTATCTTTGTCCCATTTCAGTCAATGATCAAGATGAATAATATACTGGTCTGCATGTTCTATCTTTCTGGATTTGAAAGAGTATTGCTCGTGGTCTGGTTGCTGATACACCTGCAGCAACTATTGTGGGCAATTCCAGGTCATGGTGTGCTAATATGTCTGGTGAAATGAGCATCACTTTTAATTTTTAGAACAAAATTTATTGATGTTCTCCTTAACACCATGCTTGGTCTTGCCTAAGAAATTGTTGCAAAATGTGATTCATTTACATATGCCAGATTAGGTAGGAACTTACCTGTTTGATTGGCCATTCCCATGAAGCGTTGGAGCTCCGAAACATTGCGAGGCTGTGAGAAATCTTTGATTGTCTGGATCTTTTGGGGATCAACCTTGATTTCTGATGCATGAATGATGTGAACCAGAAATTTAATGATTGGCTGTGAGAACCCATATTTATTATTGAGAGTTAGCCCTGCTCTTCGCAAGTGTTCCAACACTGCTGTCTTGCATCATGTCCCAGTATAGTGGACCTGCGGATGAGGATGTCATCCATATGGCAGATAACCCCTTCTAATCCTTCTAAAATGTCTGTCATCATCCTCTGAAAATCTCTGGTGCTGATGTATTTCCAAAGGGCAGTCGATTGAATCAATATCTCCCAAACAGTGTGATGAATGTAGTTAGTTGTTTGGATTCCTCGTCCAAATGTAGATGCCAGAAACCACTGTTTGGATCCAATTTTATAAAAATTGTGCTTTTCGCTACATTTGCCAGGCTCTCATTGGCAGATGTGATTGGGGTGGATCTCCCATTCCACTGCTTTGTTTAACTTATGAAGTCAACACAGATTTGTATTGAGCCATTTGGTTTTGGTACTGGAACCATACCTAAACTCCAATGCGTAGGTTTGGTTGCAGGTGAGATGACTCTTTGATGCAGCATTAACTCAATTTCTTGCTTCTGTAAAAGTGGGTGTGGAACTTTCCTTAGGGTGAACAAGCACATTGATTTAGCATCTGGTCTCAATGTGATGCAATGGGCTGTTTTCAGACCTCCGAATAATTTTGGAAATTATGTCTTGAATTCTGTTGGGTTTTCTTGGCTTCCCAATTCGTCGACTTTATAGAAGAGTTGTAGATCTGTGCAGGCTTTTCAGCTTACCAGTGAACACTCGTGGTTTTGGATCACATACAAAGTTTCTGTGATTTCTTTTTCTTTGTGCTGAAGTTTAGCAATCAGCTGTCCCTTGACCTTCAGCTGAATGCCTCCTGGGCTGTGGAGCCGTGTGGTCGATGGCTGGAGGAAGTCTTGCTTCACCCATTGTTCTGTGTCTGAAAGGACTGAAACTCCTGCTCTAGTATCTAATTTGAAGTTTGTTTTATGTCCATTGACCACAATATTTATACTCCAATAGTTCCCATTAGGATCCTGTAATTTCTCCCAAGAATGGCACTTCATTGTCTTTTTCATCTTCAACTTCTTGAATGCTACATGCTTTAAATGATTTCTCCTTTAATTTTTGTACTTGGAGCTTTTTGCTGTGGCATACAGGCATACAGATTTAAAATGTCTTATCCTTTTGCAGGAACTACACTACAAATTTTTGGTGGGGCCTTCTTCGTGCCACTGCTGCCTTTCCCCACCACAGCAAAAACACTGAGTCATGGCAGTTGCCACACCCTCTTCACTCTTTTTTGCTGTTTTTGAGTAGGTGCGCTGTTACTTCTGTGTCCTACAAGCTGCATTGTGTGAGTTACTTTGCTCCACAAAGCCTCCTTGTCACCTCAAATAAATACACGATTTTGCATTCTAAATTCTGGCTGCCTTACTAACTGCATAACTTTCAAAAGCGTCAAATCTTCCCTTGACTATAGAAAATCTGATAAAGTCTCCTCTAAAACTCCTGCAACAATGCGATCCCAAATTAATTCATCTTTCAGAGTTCCATATTTGCAACTCTCAGCTAGTCGATGTCAATTATTAATGAAGGAATCTATGCTCGCTCTCGGTTTTTGAATGCGTCTATTAAACTTCACCCTTTCTATTATGCTGTTTCTTCCAAGGCTGAAATATATGTCAAAGGCTTTTAGAACCTCTTTGTATGTCACCATCTCTTCATTTATGCCCTGTCTGACCATTACATTGTCTGCACTACTGCCTATGGAGTAGAGAAGGGTACTGACCTGTTCCTTGCTACTCTTGAAGTGGTTCTATAGCTAGTAAGCCTATGACACCAGTTCTGCCACTTCTCAGCTTGATCCAGGTCTTCCACATGGTCAAAGCATGCAGGTAAAGGTGAGGTTTTCCCCATGTCCTTCCTTCACTGTAGCCCTTCTGTTGGTGTTTTTCCTAACTGTCCTTGTCCCCCAGTCATTTCTGTTGCTGCTTCTTCCAGTCTCTGGATTCTTCACTGGTGCTTTTTCCACCATGTTTTCCACTGTCACCATCAGTTATCATCATTGTTGGCCTTGGATGAGGTTGTTGTTAGTCAGGGTTGATAGATACTGCTGGAGGCTAGGCTGTTGGTAAACCTTACCTTTACTTGAACATTGTACTAACTATGCACAATACAAGGCTTAGCATGAGGCTTCACATAGAACCATCTCTCAGCAGGCTCTGTTGTCATGTGATCTTATATCACTGATGATGTGGACTGCCTATTTACATATTTAACATTAATCCTTATACTAAACTTTGAGAGATTTTGTGCTTATGGTGATGTGATAACAGTGCAGAGAAAATGGAACAAACTAGAGGGGTTTGGCAAACAATATAAAAGGCTTTAGGAAGGCATGTACACGTTTGCAGAATGGGCAGACAGGTGGCAAATGCAATTTAATGTAGATAAGTGTGAAGTATTACATTTTGCGATGAAAAGCAAGGAATGAGGGTTTACTCAATGAAAAGTTGCTTAAGGATACTGGGTCAAAATACATGTTTCCCTAAAAGTGCAATTGCAATTAGATAAAGCCATTAAAAAAAAGCCAAGGACACAACAGTTTATGCGTAGCAGTATTGAGTGCAAGAAAAGTAATGATAAATATCTACAAAATATTTGTTAAACTGCTGTTATAGTACTGAGAGTTTTAGGCACTGCATTTTTGAAATCCCATGGGGCAGCATTTTTCCCCGTTGGGTGGGTTGTGCGGGAGCGGGCACAGGTGGGCGGGTTCCCGATCAGCGCCCCCAGTTGGGGGTGCGCCACCATTTTACATTGGCGGGCCACTTAAGGCCCGCCCAGCGTGACGTCCGCCCGGAAGCTTTCCTGAGCCGGGAAAAACGCGAAAGAGCGCACAGATCTCCCTGACACAAAGTGGTGCCTCAGAGAGATCAGCTCAAGTGTGAAAATGTTATTAAAGGCAGAATAAAATATTCCCGACATGTCCCCTCATGAGCTGGGACATGTCCATTGCTTTTGGAAAGTTTTCTGAACATTTTAAATACTCATGAAACTTCATCTCACCCGTGGATGAAGTTTCATGCTTTTCCAGAAGGCCACTGGGGCTCTTCGCCTGCCCGCCAACCGTAAGGTTGGATGGGCAGACCCATTAATTAGGTAAGTTACTTTTTTAAAGGCTTTAAATGGCCACTGACAGTTCGGGAGGTGCACAGCCGACTCGGTTGCGCACCTGCCAAACTGAGAATCTAAATGACGCGGGGTGATGTTGAGACGCACACCCGACATCATCCCACATCATTTTACGTATTAGCGAGCGGGCCCTGCCCCCGCTCGCCAACCAGAAATTGCTGCCCACGATATACATTGAGAGGGCATAGGGTAGATTCACCAACATGATGTGAATGGTGGGAAACTTTAGCCCCAATTTTAACTTGGAGTATGAGTTGGATGATGGGAAGCCCCTATGACATCACCAGAAAGAAGCAATTTTAACTCCTATACCTCATTATTATTTGAATGACAGTATTCTCTCCCCATTGTGGCAAGAATCGATCAGCTTGCCCACAATGCACACAATTTCCATTTGGCCTCCCAAGGCCTATTTAAAGCAGGTAAATATCTTTTAAAATGGAGGTTGAAACGTTTAATTAAATTTTTTATTAAAGTACATTGGACAATATTCTGACATTAAGGATGAGTCATAGAGCTGCCCTCCCCCACTCTGGACCACCTATCACCCCACAATCCATGTTCAAGTTTTGCGATGCTTCCTTAGACGTCCCCATGGAGGAATTCAGGCAAGGAAGTACTGGATTATTCCCCAGCAGCCACAATGACTAGCTGGGTCAGTGCTAGCTGCATCACCCTAGGACCTGGATTCAATGTAGAAAGAGGTTCAATGCAAAGCATTATAGATTGATCACTTGGGTGAGAAATAAATAGCTGCCAATAACATGGTTGCCATTAATCTTTATTATAATTGGTACTTTGGTCTACATTGTGGTTTAATAGCAGCTAATTCCGCATCATCAGAATTCCATTAATACAGAAGTTGTCTGAATGATTTCTTAGCTCCCTTATGCTGCCCCTTGGCGACATCATCTGAAGGCATGGCATCAGTTTTCACATGTACGTTGATGACACCCAGCTCTACCCCATCACCAACCCTCTTGACTCTTCCACTGTTGCTAAATTATCAGACTGCTTATCCGACATCTAGTAGCAGATGAGCAGAAATTTCCTCCAATTAAATATTGGGAAGACTGAAGCCATTGTTTCCAGTCCCCATTCCAAACTCCATTTCCTAACTACCAGCTCCATCCCTCTCCCTGGCAACAGCCTGCGATTAAGGTAGCCTTTTCACAACCATGTGTCACATTTGATCCTGAGATCAGCTTCTGGCCTCACATTCATGCCATCATTAAGACCGCATATTTCCGCCTTTGTAACTTTATTTCACCCCATCTCACTTCATCTGCTGTTGCAACCCTCATCCATGCCTTTGTTACTTCTAGACTCAACTATTCCAACATACTCTTGGCTGATCACCAATATTCTACCCTCCGAAACTTGAGATCATCCATCTGGTGTCCATGCCTTAACTCGCAGCAAGTCCTGGTTCTCTATCACCCGCATGCTCGCTGACCTACTTTGGCTCCTGGTCAAGCAACGTCTTGCTTCTTAAATTCTCATCCTTGTTTTCAAATCCCTCCATGGCCTTGCCCCTCTCTATCACTGTAATCTCCTCTGACCTCATAACCCTCCAAAATATCTGCGTTCCTCTAATTATAACTCCTTGTCCATCCCCAATAATAATTGCTCTGCCATCAGTGGCTGTGCTTTCAATTGCCTAGGTCCCAAGCTCTGGAATTTCTTCACTATACCTCTCTGCTTCTCTACCTCACTTTCCATTTTAAGACACTTAAAACCTACCTGACCTAATATCTCCCTATGCCTCTGTGAAGCACCTTTGGATGTTACATTATGTTAAAGCTGCTATATAACTATAAATTAGAGTCATAGAGTCATGGAGTCATGGAGTCATTGAGGTGTACAGCAAAGAAAAAGGACCTTCGGCCCATCGAATCTGCCCAGTCAAACAAGTACCTAACTATTCTAATCCCATTTCCCAGCACTAGGCACATAGCCTTGTATGCCATGGTATTGATATTATTGTTTATTGTTATTGTAGCATTTAAATTATTGTTGTTGTTAGTATGTCATGAGGAGATTTGTAATATATGTAACAAGGACTGTTGAAGAGTGTAGCTCTGTGCAGGTTTTGATGGTGGGAGTAGGAGCAGATCCATAGAATTGCTGAACAATTCGCTAATCCATTGCTGACTCCTCAAATCCCTGGCTGCAAAGATTTGAAGTGTTCCTCCCTCATCTGATGTTTTCTTCTCTTCCCCTTGATCTTCCTCACTCACTGATTATTACTGCTATTCTGCAGCCCTCTATGCATGAGAAGTTTACTGTATGCAACACACCACTATGGTGCAGGAGACACTGGCCGGAATTTTTCCAAGTTATAGAGCATCTCTCCACTAGCACTGAAAGAATGTCCTGAGCCCATAAGGATAGGTGGCAGGACCCTGGGTGGTATTTTACTGGTGGCAGTGAATTAAGAGGTCACCGCTGGAGCTACTGTTCAATTTAGGGGAGTGACCTGCATCTAGCTGCTGGCCCAATAAGAGACTGGCAGCTCAGCAGTGCCACCAATGGAGGTGACCACTGCTGAGGCTGTGGGAAGAAGCTGGGTGCCTCCATGTTGAGGTGACCTTGAAGGTCAGGTAACTTATTTTATTTACAAGGCAGGCAGGCTCTGGGGACTGGAGGGGTGAACCCTCCAGCAGCAACACAGGAGCAATAGGGTTGGTCAGTGCCACCGGAGGCCCCTCCATTGGCCATGGGGCAGCCATAATGGAATGCCCCTCTTACCCTGGGAACCCACTGGGAGGGTGCCTTGTTATACTTGGCTGCCTCTGCACATAGCACAGGCCTGTCTAAATGGTGATAAAATGCCAATTATCACTCAGTTAATTGGTTTAATTGGCTGGCCATGCCATGGCAACAGGAAGACATTGGACTTCTCTCCCAACACCTTCTGCCACCATTTCACCAGGCTTCCTGTCTCCCAGCCCATCAATAAAATCCAGTTATTGAGCTATTGTAGGGTGCACCCAGACCTGTCAAAAAACCTGAAACTCAGCATTAGCATCCCAATCTGTCCTTTATAACGATTGTGAACCCTGGCTTCAATTATACCTCTGTTTATCAGTGTGGTATGGGTTATGGAGGAATATCTTGAGCTATGTCCAATGCAGGTATCTTCCTTGCCCCTAACAGCCATCCAGCCACATTCCTGACAGCGTCAAATATTGAGGGGAGATGGTAGACAGGGTTTTACTGCGTAGATTGTTGGGCCTGAAGAAAACACTACTGCTGTTCCTGACCCACAAACATTGCTGTGAAGGTACTTAATTCAGCCCTTTTTCGCCCCTTTTAACCTGTTGAGCTTCCAGAGGTCCAAGAAACCCATCCACTGATGGTTAAAAATAAAGTGGCTATTCAAATGAATGTCTAATGATATTTAAATGACCAATACACTTCCTGCAAGAAGATTTCCTGCATTTTAACCTCTGCCAGGATTCCAACTCACTCAACTTTGGGGGTTAATATTCAGCCCATTAATTCAAGAGGTCATCAATTTAAAATTGTCACTAAGAAGGGTGAGCAGAGAGGTTAGGAGAAATTTCTTTATGCAGAAGGTTGTGGCAGTGTGCATTGCTTTGCCATAAGGAATGTTTGAAGCAGAGGCTATCTTTTAAGTGAAAATTGTAAAGTATTTGAAGCAAAAGATACAGAGAAGAAAGCACAATGGGATTAGTTTTGGAACACGCTTGTGAAGTGGATAGACATGACCTTTTAATTAGCTTCCTTTTGTGCTGTCAACTTCTATGGAATACTTTTCATTTTTTGTCGGCCAGTGTTAGCATAAAGCACATGAAGAATGATGTACAGATGCATAGTAAAGGTATTACCATTTTGTCCCGATAATGTATACCAGCCATACTTGTAACTTCTCTGAATGAAATTAATGATTTGTGCTGAATTATGGAGAGTGTTTTCCTGTCATCTTTATGGCCAATAAAAAATAAACTTTAATCCCATCAGATTGGCCTGAATTTCAACACACTTCCTACATGTAAAATGCTGAAGGGCGTAAATGAACAGTGACTGAAAAAGTCATTTGAAAATCCCCTAGTCAGGATTCAATCAATCAATAAACAAAAACAATCCCTCGATAGGTAGACCACACCCAATAACTTTTAACTTGGTTCAGGTGTATAAGAACAAACTAATCAGTAAAGAGGCATCATGGATGAATAAAGCGATGAGGCCAAAATTGAAATTAAGGAGAAAGCCATACACTAAATGTAAAAGACAGGATGACAATAGGGAATACACACAGCTTAGGAAAGAAGTAAAAATAAACAATTAGGAAGGCAAAACGTGCTACAAAATTAAACTATCAAGGAATATACGAAAAATTCTATTCTATAGAAACAAATTTAATAAAGGAAAATCAAGATAGGGATAGCAGCTTAATTAATTGGGTGACTATCGGGTGATAGGGATAGGCACAAAATAAACATGAAATATGGAAAAATTAGTTTACCAGAGATGCCAATAAACTGGCCATGAAATTAGAAGAAAAGATCAAAAAGATATAAAGATAATTAAGATAGAAAGTGGGGTGGTAGCAGGGGGAGATCATTGATAAACTAAACAAACTTGAGAGGATAAAACTCCTGGTCTGGATGGATTGCATCCACACATATCAAAAGAAATTAGGGAAGTGATGGCAGAAGGACTATTACCCATATATAAAAAGCCATTATAAAAGGGAATAGTGCCAGAGGACTGATGCTATTCTTATATTTTAAAAAGAGGATAGAAGTAGCTCAAGAAATTATAGTTTAATGTCAGTGGAATCCATCATAATGGAATTCTTACTCATGGATGTAATAGAAAAGCTTCTAAAGACTAAAGTATAGTAAAGAATAGTCCACACAGATTTCAAAAGGTAAGGCCACGTTTGACAAACTTCAAAGTAACAGAAAGAGTAGACATGAGTAATGTATTAGATGCAATATATTTGTACTTTCAAACAATCTTCAGCAAGGTAGCACATAGTAAACCCATGTCTAAGAGCAAAGCATATAGATTCACGAGGGCAAGTAGAAGAATGGATAGCATGCCATAATAAAACAGAAAACAAACAGTGGGAAGCAAGGTGGGTAGCTACACAAACTGATAAAAGATGGGAAATGATATTCCACAATGATCAGCACTCTGACCATTGTTGTTTCCATTTACATAAACAATTTGGACTTGGGAATCAGAAGTGCAATTTCAAAATTTGTAGTGCCAAAATGGGAGGAATAGTCAAATACTGAGGAAGGATGACAAGATATAAGAAGACATTAATAAACTTGCAGAGTGGGCATGTAATTGGCAAATTAATTTCAATATAGATAAGTGTGAGCACATTTTGGTAGAAAGAATAAGAAAGTCATATACTCCCTGGAAAATAAGAGTGTAAATGGGGTAGCAGAGCAAAGAAATCTAGGCTACAGCTCCACAAATCACTAAAAATAGAGATACAGATTAATAAAGCCATAAGAAAAGTAAACAAACCATTGAGACTGAGAGAACTGAAAAGCAGAGAAGTTATGTTAAACTTGCACAGAACCTTGGTTAGAGCACACTTAAGGGTACTGTGCATGATTCTAATCTCCACAATATAAAAAGGGTATACAAACACTGGAGAAGGTGCCAGAAAGATCTACAAGGTTGTTACCAGAACTGATAACTTGGGTACATATCAGGAAAGATTGAACAGGGTGGGGTTCTTTCCTCTGGAAAAGAGGATATGAACATAACGAATTAGGAGCAGGAGTAGACCACTTAGCCCCTTGAGCCTGCCCCACCATTCAATAAGATCATGGCTGATCTGATTGTAACCTCAACTCCACCTTCCCATCTACCCCCAATAGCATTTCACCCCCTTGCTTATCAAGGATCTATCTAGCTCTGCCTTAAAAATATTCAAAGACTCTTCTTCCACCGCCTTTCGAGGAAGAGAGTTCCAAAGACTCATGACCCTCTGAGAGAAAAAAATCCTCCTCATCTCTGTCTTAAATGGGCGAGCCCTTATTTTTAAACAGTGACCCCTAGTTCTAGATTCTCCACAAGAGGAAACATCCTTTCCACATCCGCCCTGTCAAGATCGCTCAGGATCTTAAATGTTTCATTTAAGTCGTCTCTTACTCTTCTAAACTCTAGCAGATACAAGCCAAGCCTGTCCAACCTTTCCTCATAAGACAACCCTCCCATTCCAGGTAGTCTTGTAAACGTGCAGGATAAGGGATGACACAATGGGTCTTTAAAATCAGAAAAGGAGTTTGATGGGATAAATGTAGAAAATGTTTTTCCACAGAAAGGAATAGAAAGATGTTTAGATAAAATTAGGTGAAGAGAAGTGGGAACAGGTTCATATGGAACATCAAAACCAGCATTTACCAGTTCGGTGGATTGATCTGTTTCTGTGCTATGTATTCTATGTAAAAGCATAGTTCTCTGACTGGGCTATCTTGTATCTCCGAGGTCGGAGCCTTGAGTCAACTTCACCTAGTGCCCAGGTACCAGGATGAAACTGCTATTACAAAAAAAAGACGTCAATATGGTGACAAACAGTTCAATAGGATTTCCACTAGCAGCTCCAAAACACTGAAGTGACATGGGGTTAGGTTAGAATTGATTGTAAAACCTATGGTAGTGGTGATCTGTTCTAAACTCATTAATTAGATCTTAAAGGAGATCTTAGAAATGTGATACAGGGTGCCAATTCCACTCTATCGCCTCCAAGGAATGCCAAAAGATTTGATAAATCAGGCTAAGTTCTCTTATAATTGATTATTAATTGAGATCTTGGGTACCACTAACCAGCAGCTTTTCCATTCCTCTGGACTTTAAGTTTTCATCTGGGATGCCTACAACCCAGCTATATTTATTTCCATTCATTAAATAGTCAAGTAAAAGCCAATATGAGTATAAAGGTTGGAAAAGGAGAAAAATTGGTCTATATATTGGTTTAAAATTAGGAAGGAAAACATAGAAATAGAAGTGAAAAGAAGCATGAATACAGTTAAAAGAAAGGGGAATATACTGTGTTAAGACAGCCTGCGCTCAAATTCACCTTTGAAATGGAGCAGTCAAATAAACTCCCTTTCCTTGACATGCTAGATGAGAAATCTGCCAGGGATTCTCCACTAAGGTCTACCACAAGCATACCTTCATTGGTCAATATACACGTTGAGATGTTTACATTTCTACCCGCTATAAGATTGGTCTTATTAGCAACCTGGTAAATAGGGCCTGAGCCATTTGCTCACCATGCAAGCTTGATGCTGCAATAAGGCACACCAAAGGCATCCTGCAGGATAATGGCTACCCTGATCAGGTCATTTCATGCTGCACATCATGTAAACTGATGAACGGGTCTAAGACTTTTGGCCCTGAAAAGTGCCCAGTCTACCTCAGATTATCCTGGAAGGGCAAGGTATCTCAAAAATTTGAGCATCAGGTGAAGCTAGCTGTTTCACACTGCTACTGTGCAGTAGCAACACGAGTGGTATTCACCACTAACAGGATGCTGCCTTCAAGCCAAAAAGATGTTCTGCCTATCACACAAATGAATAATGTGGTATGTGGATTTCAGTGCCAGTGTGATGCTAGGTATGTAGGCCATATGTCCAAAGGCTGGCAGATCGTATCAAACAGCATGTCCTAGCTGCTGTTTGCAACTGGCAGGGTACAGACTGTACCCAACCAGCTGGTGCTTGTAAAACTCAAAACAGCGTCCAAGATTAGATGTGATTCTGTGATTGGACAACATTTGCTAAATAATCCTCAGTGTGCTAAGAGTTATGCTGACAGCCAATTTAAGATTGTCAGCCAGGCTCACATTGTGGCACATTTGTGTGTACTGGAAGCTACATATATTAATACACAGAGTCCTGTCCTTTGCAGACAGAAAGAACCTGTACACACATTGCACCTGTTTCAGCTAAACAAAATAAGCTGGCTCATTCTTCATGGTAATGCTTTGACCAATCAGGGTCAAGCTTCCTGGTTTAAATTTCAAACAATGGTTGGCAGATAACTCTTAGTCACCATCATTGGTGCATTCTCCATGGCAACACCTCTACCAATCAAGGGCTCACTTGTCAACCAATCAGCGCTCTCTTCACATACAGTATCAATCGTTGTTTTCCCCTTATATTGGTATTCTTGCAGAGTGTCCTGATGAGTGCAAGATGAAAAGCTTTGACATGTCTCTTTTTTCAGCAATACTCAAATTAGAGAAAGTGTTATGCAATTAACTCAGGTCAAGGATTCAATCTTGGCAAAGTAAAATATTGTCCACATCATTTGTCAGGTTGGTTGAGTTTCTTTAAGCTAGGAAATAGTGCTATAAAATAAATCTATTAGGATATACAAGAAAATGGATTGGGTTATAGCTATATAACTAATTAATGGTTTAATGTCTTGACTGTTTTACTAATAATAAATACATTGTGACATAAATTACAATTATAATGAGTAGGCTTTACTGAATGTATAATGAAATTTCTAGGGCTATACAACTTAGAACAGGATTGTATAAATCACAATACACCTTGGATATAGATCAAAGTGGGCATTGTAGCTTAGTGCAAATATTTCTTGAAGACTGACCAGGTTTTGTATTATCTGTGCGCTGTGGGTAAATGTACAATATTACTATCCTCTGACTTTAGTTTGATGTACTGTCACTTTTAATGCTTTATTTCTTGAAGGATTTCCTATCATCCAGAAGTGAAAATGTCACAGCCTGCCTACAGCATTGAGATACTAATGATATATGCATAAATAATTACAGGAGGTTGCAAAAATGTCACACATTTATGTCCTGATTTATAATCACCGCTTCATACACTGTTAACATTAAGATCTGTATTGAATAGACAAGCAACTAATTTAAATGTTGCTGTTCTCCATTATGATTTCATCTTCAGTTCTTTTTATCGAAGTGTCAGTCGGCTTGGTAGCATTCTTGTCTCATAACAATCAGGCTTGGAATTCTGCTTTAGATGAAATGTTAGCATAATTGCATCACTATTAGTGGCTCATTGCATTTAAGCCCAAGATGAGTACTTGTAAATATTATTGCATTATCAATGGCCTATGGGCTGCAAAAATCTATCAATCACGATTGTTACCACTCCAAATTGTCTGTAACTATCAGTACAGAATGATGTTGGACACTTGCAAGATAATAGATATGATCAGTATGATTATCATTTTAGGTACAGATTGGGTGGAGAATGTCTGGTCCACCATCTAAATGACCTTGGTGAAATGCTTGATTAAGTTTGGTGACCGTGTCTCTTTTAAATTTGAGCATGGTGAGCTGCCAGTGCCAATTGCAATGCTTAGAGGCAGCTCAACTTTCAGGAGGGCAGGCAACTCAAGGGGTTTGCTACTTCTTAAAGCCAGCCTGCACCTCCAAAAGGGGAGTTGTAGCTTTCATTGGTGGTATGTGGAAAGCATGTTGTGGGGCAGCAGGCATCATGTTAGCAGCCAGGGCACCCAATTTTATCTAGTGTTTATTGAAGAAGTCAAGACCAGAAAGAAGTTTTGGTTTCCCTCCAACAGCAGATGGGTACCACAATATATAAAGCAGCATGTAAGGAAGGGGGCAGGTGAAGTGTTAGTGCCAGCTGCTTAAATTCCAAGGCCTGGCTGGATTGCTACAAAAGGTATAATGGCCTTACCAGAAATGCTGAGGTAAGACTCCTCTTTACAACGCACTTACTTCTGAGTACAGCCCTGCAATATAAATTCCCTCCAGCTTTCCGACTACCAATCTTTCCCTCCACCACAGCATAAACCATTCCTCCAATCACAACAGGGCACCTTCATTTACACTCACACCCAACACCTACTGCAATATTTTTGCTTTTATTTTGTTTGGGCTTGAATTAATTCTCACATTGCTATGAAGTTCTGTGATACTTCACACAGATTACTGTTCCTTTCGCCTAACAACTGCCACACTCCCTGCAAACACTTGCTTCTTCCAAGCATGCTCACTATGCTAGACTAACTCACAACTCTTCACAACTCTTTCAGGGGGACACACTAAGCCACTCCCAATCTTCTTATAGGTCAAATGTAAACAATAGAAATGAAAGAAAACAGAAAAAAGAATAATAGAGAGGTACAGCTACGTTGAAAACTCTTTACACCAAATGGAAGAGACTACCATTAATCTCATCAATAGAGGGAGGACATGCAGAGTTGTTGTTAGCGAGGCTGGATGTTGTGCACTGCTGTGTGTTTGGCCATTCCCTTCCTTTACTTTTTCTATATAACTCTCTAGTCTAGCTCATACTTAAAATGGCAACATGGAGGCTGCATTTCATTACCACTTATCTGCTACAGTTCACTTTTTTATTTCACCCTATCTTTATCCTTAGATCCTTCTGATGGCGTGCAGCCATGCAGGTGAAAGGGGGAGTGGGGTGATAGTGGGAAGAGAGTCATCCTCCCAAAGAGCCACTGTCCTTTGCAATGCACACGAGGATGCACTGTTCCAGGAAGGCTGTCTCACACCTGTGTTGCCTCCTGAATACCACAATCATAAGACTCTTATTTGAATGCATTTAATCAACTCCTGCCAGTTTCCAGTCAAAGCGCTAGGCACATTTGAAACTGAGGACCATTTGAAAATCACAATAAGTCTCTGATGGAAACGTCTTCTCACAATTTCCAGAGTGTAGAAGAGAGACAAAAACTGAGGCAATTCATATTCTCACGACTTGATTCACAAGGAGGAATGCCATTCCTTTGATAATGCGGCTCACCTGAAATTGGGTGCAGAATCACAGTATCACAGAATCACAGTGCAGAAGAGGCCCTTCAGCCCATTGAGTCTGCATCAACACGTGAGACCATAAGACCATAAGACATAGGAGCAGAAATTAGGCCATTCGGCCCATCGAGTCTGTTCCGCCATTCAATCATGGCTGATAAGTTTCTCAACCCTATTCTCCCGCCTTCTCCCCGTAACCTTTAAGCCCCTTCCCAATCAAGAACCTATCTATCTCGGTCTTAAATACACTCAATGACCTGGCCTCCACAGCCTTCTGTGGCAATGAATTCCATAGATTCACCACTCTCTGGCTAAAGAAGTTTCTCCTCATCTCTGTTCTAAAAGGTCTTCCCTTTACTCTGAGGCTGTGTCCTCGGGTCCTAGTCTCTCCTACTAATGGAAACATCTTCCCCACATCCACTCTATCCAGGCCTCTCAGTATTCTGTAAGTTTCAATCAGATCCCCCCCTCATCCTTCTAAACTCCATTGAGTATAGACCCAGAGTCCTCAAATGTTCCTCATATGTTAAGCCTTCCTGGGATTGTTCTCATGAGAAACAAATTGGGACCTGGTTTATTTGGGTCCCAGCCTAATTGCAATCTGGCCCAGTTTACACCAGGAGTGCAAAAGAAGGGCTTCAGATTTTCAGGACCTGTACATCTTCAGTAATTATATTCTTTTACAAACCGCCTCAACATGTCAAAAATAACAAAGACACACCTGTGTTAACCTTCAACATATGTCTGGCTTGTGAAACATGGGGAAGAACTTTCCCGTCGGCGAGCGGGGGAGGGGCCCACTTGCCGACGTGTAAAACGAGGCACGGTGATGTTGGGCGTGCGTCCCGATGTCACCGTGCATCATTTAGATTTTCAGTTCATTTGGCACGCAGCCAAGTCAGCTGCGCATCGGCCGAACTGTCAAGGGCCTATTAAGGCCATTTAAAACCTAATTAATTCAATTTAATGAGCTGCCTGTCCAACCTTAAGGTTGGCGGGCAGGCAAAAAGCCTAGGCGGCCTTCGTGTTTTTCATGAAACCTCATCCACAGGCAGGATGAGGTTTCATGAAGTATTTTAAAATCTAATAAAAATTTATACATTTATTCTTTGACATGTCCCAGATCATGTGATAGTGTCACATGAAGGGACATGTTTTAAAAGTGATAAAAACCTTTATTTAAAACTTTAGCACTGAAACAAATCTCCCTGAGGCACCTCCATGCTTCGTGGAGATCTCTGCGTGCGAAAGAGCGCAGGAAACATCTCACGGAATCCGCCGCCCCCCCCACCGCCCACACAGGGAGCGCACAACACTTCCGGGCGAGTGTCACGCTGGGCGGGTCTTAATTGGCTCGCCCACGTAAAATGGTGGCACACCCCCAATCGGGGGCGCCAATTGGAGGCACGCCTGCCCGCCTGCGCCCATTCGTGCACTTCCCCCCGACAGGGGGAGGATTTTTCTCATGGTAACATGGTTACTTGTTACCACAGACATCGTTCCCTCACTTTTTTGTGATTTAAGTGCATGGTCACTTTAATTTTTTTGACAGCCACCACACAATAACTTAAAGGGGTTGATATGTCTACGGCCTTCACAGTTTACAAGGAACACTGACCACAGAGTTCTCCCATCAGACTTACCAATCGACTTCAGACTGTTCAGTAAGCTAAGTGTAGGTTGCCAAATATAAGCCTAGAACAAATAAAAACGGAAAATGCTGGAAAAACTCAGCAGGTCTGACAGCATCTGTGGAGTCAGAAAAAGAGTTAACATTTCAAGTCCGTATGACTCTTCTTCAGAGCTGGAACCTAAATCTATAGCTCCTGATTACAAAGCCATCCGACAATGGATTTATAAAGAACCATTGCCCTACCTCTCTCACAAAGCTAACTCAAATCTTCAATGCAAACATATTACTTTAAAGAGTTCCTTAGGCTGTTAATCATATAGTATGTTTGAACTGAATGAAATGGCCTAATCATTGATCAAGCTCAAATATTTTGAATTATCTGTTGCATAGACAATGGCAAAAACCATTCTGTGGTGGTTTGCCTGCCTCTCTGCTGCAAGTTCGGAGGAAGAGTTGCAGAAATCCCCTTTTACATCATTTTTCTGGGTTTTTCACAACTCTGCCAAAGTTTCAGCGAATGAGCAGGAGAAAAAGAAAAGAATAGCACCTTTCACAGCTTCAGGACATCTCAAACTGCTTTTTAGCCAATGAACTACTTTTGAAGCATAGTCACTGTTGTAATGTAGGAAGCACAGCAACTTATTTGTGCACAGCAAACACCCACAAACAATAATAACATAAATGGTCACATTATTTGTTTTAGCTCTTGGTTGAAGGATGAATGTTGACTAGAACATTGAGAAAGCTCCACTGCTCTTCTTTGATTAATGTCATGGGATTTTTTTTAAGTCCACCTGAGAGAACAGTCAGGACCTCAGTTAAGGTTTCATCTGAAAAACAGAATATCCAACAATGCAGCGCTTCCTTAGCATTGTAGCATCAGCCTACATTACGTACTTTAAAAAAAATCTTGGGATATGATCATTGCTGCCAAACCCACATTTGTTGCCCATTCCAAATTGCTCTGGAGACGTTAGTGGTGAGCCGCCTTCTGGAACCACTGCAGTCCACGTGGTACAGGCCCACCCACAGCACTTTTTTCTGTTGCAGTTTAATACAATTTAATGGATTACTAGACCATTACAGAGAAAAGTTAAAAGTCAACCACGTTGTTGTGAATCTGGAGTCATGTGTAGACCAGACAGGTATGGATGACTGATTTCCTCCCCTAAAGGGCATTAGTGAACAGATAGCTTTTTGATAATCTGGGAGCTTCAAGCTTATTACTGAGGTTAGAATTTTATTCCAGATTTATAAATTAATTGAACTTAAATTCCAAAGTGGCCATGGTGGGATTTGAATTGATGTCTCTGCAGCATTAGTCCATGCATCTGGATTACTAATCTATTTAAATTACTATAATACTACCATTCCAAATCTCTGGATTGGGAGTTGATTCCGCAACCTCCTGATACAGGGGTGACAGTGCTACCATTGAGCGACTGTGGACCAGCAGAGTGGGAACTCAATCCCTCTATAATCAGCCTATCTGCAATATACCTTGGGCTGGATTTTCCCCTTTGAGGCAGGAATCGGAATCAGGCCATTTCCTGGTGTCACAATCCCACCTCCTGAGTGGCTGTGCCCATTCACTGTATTCTTCCCCCTCAGAGATGGGGCCAGGTTGAAGTGTGGACATGGCCTCCCTAAGCAGGGCAGAAGTGGGAATGGAGGCGGGCAGATGCCGATGTGGGCATGTTAGAAGGCTCCTCTCCCCAACTGTTCACTGGGATATCGGGCCAGTTCTGTAGATGAGTGTGAGGCACCTTTACTCTCTCATCCATCCCTCACTCCCTGTCACCCACCTGAATACCCCTTCACCCCCATGCCAATTTACCTAGTATCCACTAAGTGCAGAACTCTTGACCCCTATAATTACATTAGGCAATCTTTGAGATGCTATTGATACTTTCAAGAAAAACACTCATTCAAAAGCCACTTCCAAAAACATAGCTTTATGACGACTGAAGAGGATTATCAAGATGAATAAACTCACAGTCCCTTTGACAACTGTGTCAACAACCTCTGCTGAGCTGAATCCATTATTGGGGTTTAGACTTCAGCCAAGCATTCATAATGAGATTCCATTCCATAGCTGTATAAATAAAACCTCCAATATATTAAATCCTTTGAAGCCATTGAATGAGCTCAGCCATCTATTCAAACTTAAAAGCAGGGGAACAGATGTCCTATATTTCAAGAACAAAGCCTTTGCATTGATCGTTGTATTAAAAACACACTAAACTTATCATATACATTATGACATGTGAAGTTGTCAATGCCTTTTGAACCTACTTATCAAAAGGTTCCCAACTCCAAACTAGGATGCTCCCATGGTTCCTGACATCTCTGAGCTGTCTCAAACCATGTCACTTTCTGAAGCCAGCCTGATTTCATGAAAACTGTTGGGGACCTAAAGTGCCCACACCCATATTAGAGCCAGCAAAGGTAGAAGTGATGCATGAGGTGCTTGCAACCTGCTCCTTTTCCTGCACTGATCAAAATAGCCGGCGACAGGAATGGGGGCAGGACTTCCACATGTGGGACTTGCATGTTTTCATTTCCATTCACTTGACATAGGGTTTGCACCTCATTGGTACAGGAAAATCCTGCCCATTCTCTCCAGATGAGAAATAACTCACAGTAACCAATTTGAACCTTGTGTGGAAGCTGTAACCAAGAAGAAGCTAACAGATAATCATTATAACGACAAAAGGGAGCATTTTTATTTATGACTGATGTAATGGCTTGTCAGAACTCTCACAATCTGATCTTCAAGCCTGTCCGTGCTGGGCACAGAGTCCATTCCACAATGGAGCCCAAGGTATCTATGGTAACCATCTTACCCAAAGGAGATGTTGTGGCTAGCCTTAAAAAAAAAGACTTGCATTTATATGTCTCTAATAGCCAATGGACATCTCAAAGTGCTTTATAGTAATAAAATACTTTTGAAGCGCATTAACTGTTGTAATGTATGTAATGATCCCTAGCTGAGGTTACCACTGGACAAGCCTGATCCCAGACTGGAATCCAGCTTGATAGATCCTAACTTTTATTTGCTTGTTTACATTCATGATGAGTCGCTACTGAACAGAGTCACAAGGGTCAGCTGATGAACTTTTAACAAAAGAATAAAACATTTATTAAACAAGAAAAGATGAACTATTTTACAATACTCCTTCACCCATAACTATACCTTTACAGATATATACTGATTTGTTAGAATAATACAAGTTACTAAAGCTATCTTATACTCTAATGTTCACAGTAAATACACAGTCCATGTAAGTCAATTGGCACCCTGTGGTCAGATACAACACACTCTGAAACCAAATGACAGATGCCACCTCAACCAGATACTATGGATCTCTCATCAACTCCCCTCAGACACTTGTCATACCGTGAGCCAACCAGTCTCACTGAGCTCAGTCTTTCACACAAGGGTTTCCAATCTCCACTCTCAAAGGACTCACTTTGGTATCTTCTCTCAAGTTGATGCTTTCTCTCAGGCGCATTCCGCAAGGGTTCACCTCCAGGGTTTTGCAGTCTCCTTCCGATGTTCTTCTCCCCTGGGTCACCACATGCATTCAATCTTTCTTCCACACACTCTCTCTCACTGACTCAGCCATCAACCTTACACCACTGCTTCACATGCCCATGGCAAAGATTTACGGACCTTCAGCCATCTCTTTGGATCCTCTTGCCTCTTACAAGCTGTTGTTGCTTTAAATCTGCTTTCAGCAGCTTTTTTCTCTTTAAATCTGAAGCTTGGAGCCTTTCTCTCTGCCCTTCACTCTTATCTTCACTTAACAAGACCTTTTCAAAGTTCCTGTCCTTACTTTGAGTAGAACGCATGCTTGGGACTTTCTCCTGTTCCACTCCCCTGGGTTTTGGGGTCTTTTATTTAGCTTAGGACTTGCTATCTGTCTTTTTTGCTCCAGTAGCTCTTTGGCAGCTACTTTCAACTAATTTTAGATAAATTTATCTGTCCCTTCTAGGTGGCCTCTGTTTGGCAGCTGTCTTCAAACTGAACTCAAAACTGCTGTTTCTTTAGTTTTTCTGTGTCTGTGGGAGGGGCCTGCCTCTCTGGACCTGTTACTAGACAACAGCCCAGTTTCTCTATTCTTGTTTGTTTACCTTAACTGCCACAGTCACAAAACTCTCATTAAAAATACAGGCACATTTTAAAGTGAAACTAAAACTCAACTTGACCTTTCTTAACACACAGGTACAGATATACAAATCAAACTTTAACATTAAAGCTAAAAATCATTCCTAACACCCACAAGTGCAAATATAACTTACTTAAACTGTCTCTATTTCCTAACATATAGGAAACATGGCAGCCAATTTGCACACAGCAAGCTCCCACAAACAGCAATGTGATAATTACAAGATAATCTGCTTTTGTGATATTGATTGAGGGATAAATATTGGCCAGGACACCAGGGAAGACTTCACTGCTCTTTGTCAAAATGGTGCCACGTGTTCTTTTTCATTCACCTAAACCGGCAGACAAGGCCTTGGTTTAACGTCTCATCCAAAACACAGCACTTCCAACAACGTAGCATTGTCTCAGTACTGCACTGGAATGTCAACCTTTTTTGTGCTCAAATTCAGTGTACATATTGAATCCACAATTTTCTGACATGGAGGAGAGAGGGCCATAGAATCTTTGCCCATGTTGGAGACTCTGTTGTCAATGTCTCTGGTGTTGTAACATGCTCCCTACTGTACTGCAAATCTGTCCTTCCCCAGGCATGGATGGTGGAACCTTATGGCCACCCCTCCTCTGTTGCAGATAAGTTGTTACTGATTAGTGTTTATAATTTTTTTTTAAGTGCAGTTACCATAATATTGGAATCTTTGTGCTCATCAGTTGAAGATGGATAAGAATTGGACACCCATGTAACAGATACTGTTCAGCCTTCATCATCAGCTTCCTGTTGTCATTTTCAGAGCTTGAGGCTGTTTAAAGTACTGCAGCTGCAGGCACTGCACCCCACCCCTCACCTCCTTTCAAATATTGTAGATAAATTGATGTATATCTTTTCTTCAAAAAGGTTTGATAAGGTTTGCCAACAATGTCTCTTTTAGATGAATAGTTTTTCATCATTCAATATTTGGACTTGTGTATGAAAAATAGATACTTGGCTAAGGGCATCCAGGGCCCAGGGCAAGAATTTTACGGCAGTGGGATTTTACATTCCTGCCAAAGTCAATGGAGTTTAGAATGGCTCACCGCATTTTACGGCCACATTCCCGCCTCGACAAGGCCGTAAAATTCCGGCCCAGAGACCTGTACACCAGCACAGGTTAAGGCTTTCAGGAGAGGGGAGATTTCTTTTAGAAATAAAACGAAAATGCAAACAATAGAATAACAAACATAACCATTCATGTGCTTATTGAGAAAAATGTTAATTATTTGACAACGTAAGAATCTGTGCCGGACATTGTTCCACAGTTCAATGCTTTCCTCATACTGGCTGTTTCCCAAGATATTGCTTTTAAGCTACCCAGAAGGTAAATTCAGAGTGTAGTTAAAACTAGGTCAAGCAAAACAAAACCCAGAAAAATAACTCAAGCAGTGCTACAAGTAAGAGCAGCGAATAACAGTTGGCACGTTGGCTAGGTTGCTTGCCAAAAGGAGGCAATGTCATCCAATTTTTCAAATAACAATTATAAAAAATCGAGACAGAGGGTGCTTTGTTCGAAATAATACCTGCACACTGGCAATTTTGTGGCTGATTTCAGACCCCAAACACCACCTGGTATATCTCCCTTAGTCACCCACATACAAATGATGACTCTGAATCAATAGCCCAAGGCATGCTAGACTATACAAAGGTCAGGGATCTGCTATTACTGTACATTCTTGTGGAAACAGATAAGAGTGCTGATTTAAAGTTAGGACTACCAAGAGCCTAAACACAGTAAATGGCATACCTGTGTCATAATGCAACAATGTGGCTTATGAAGGAAAGATTCTGCCTCAACTTGTAGGAACTTTAAATCAATATATTTGGCAAAATTACCAAGTGTGATTTTCAGCAGAGTGCCTAATCTGGAAAGTCCCTGGATGCTGCAAATTTTGTTAAATAATAGTAAGAAGCCATCCGAACACATGCACAGTAGAAACCCTTCCTATAATGCAAGATTTGGGAATCATACCTAAAGTAAATGAGAAAAGAAGAATTATTTTAAGGCCAGAATTTTTACCTCGTTGGGCGGGCACACGCCCGACCTGAAGGAGTGTAAAATGATGCGCAATGATGTGAGGCGAGCGTCCCAACGTCATCGTGCACTTGCGCGATATTTCAGTCGGCAGCCATGCATGGGAGTCAGCAGCGCGCCTGCCGACAATTAACAGGCCTATTAAGGCCATTAAAGTACCAATTAAATGTAATTTTTTGCTGCCCGTCCATCGTTATGTTGGCGGGCAGCCAAAAAGGCCGAGCGGCCTTTGCACTTTTTAGGAAACCTCAGCCGCGGAAGGAATGAGGTTTCCAACAGCAAATAAAAATAAAATAAAAATTTTAACTTTGCATTAATAACATGTCCCTGCTCATGTGACAGAGGGGACATGCTGTTTTGTTAACATTTTTACATTCTTTATTTTTGATTTTCTTTATACCTTCAGCTTCCTGAGACAGCTCTGTGCCCCAGGGACCCTTTCCCGTGCGCATGCACGAAGTTCCCCCCACGCCCATGCCCCACTGCCCCCCCAAACACAGGCAGCGTTGAGCGTCAAATCGTGATCGCTGCCCGATTGCGGGCAGCAATCGCCTTCCTGACCTCTCCCGTTCACCCCCGCTGAGAACGCCCAACGAGGGCAAAATTCTGCCCTATGTGTCAGTGGTAAACATAACACAGTTGAACTGCCCCACTCAGCATCAACCATGCAGAAGAGTTGTTGCAATCTCCGATTGTCTGAAATTAGATGGGTGAATATTTTGACTGTTGTTGCTAAAGTGTTTCAAGTTGTGCCAACAAGACGAGATTGTTCATTTGTGTTGTTGCAGCAGCGGCAAAATATTGTTCAATGTGTGATATAAGAAATTATATTTCCTTAAACAGTGTCACAGTGAATGGTGACGTTATTCAGCATGTATTCTTTGAGCAGAATTGTACCAGATTTGCACTAAGTGCGGCAGTCAGTGGGTAAAATGACGTTTTACCCGCCGGCCGGCATGGCGGCTTGTCGCGCCTTATCGTCCCAAACTTGCTGCATGAATTATGCATTCCCAGGAAACATGCCGTTTCCATGGCTGATGGGGTGTCATTCACCCACCATGCCATCATCTCTCCACTTCACCACGCTGGGCACCGTATTTAAAGTGCAGCAGCCGTGCACACCTTTCAGTGCTTCCAGCCCAGGACTGCTGCACAGAAGACACGGCCCTGAAAGGCAAAATGACTGCAGCCCCCAGGTTCAATGACAGGACCCTCGAGCACCTTTTGGATGCGGTGGAGGCCCGCTGTGATGTCCTCTACCCACGCTCTGGCTGCAGGATGGACAGCAACATCACCATTCCGTCTTGGGAGGCGGTGGCAGCGGGGGTCAGCGCCAACACCCTGCGAAAGGGGACAGCCGCCCAGTGCCACAGGAGGATTAATGATCTCCTCCATTCCGTCAGGGTAAGTCACTCTTCTCACACTCTCAACTCACACATCCACAGGGCCCACTCACCACCAGTTCAAGAGACATGACAATTCACCCTCTCACACTGACCGTCATAGTGCTCATCCCGTCCATGGGGCCACTCCCCACCAACATGGGCCAGGCATACTTATCATCTGAGCCGGCAGGCATCCTACTTACACTCTCTCCATCTCTATTCATGCAGGACAAGCTAGCATAAAACAAGGAGAGGTTGCAGACTGCTGGAGGAATGTCTGAAATCAAGGTCCTCATGGACTTTGGAAACAGAGCCATCCAGCTGGCCGGTCAGGATCTGAACTGTTCCTGTGCTGATGGTGAGGTCGGCGGTGCTCTACAAAGTGAGGATCGAGCAGCGCAACATCCATCAGACAACCATGCTGTAAGTGATGTGCCCTGTTTCACAGGCCACTGCCATGCACTAATTATCTCCCCTTGCTTTCGCAGGCACATCTGGGAAACAGCCAAGGGAGTCCAAGACCCAGGGCCTCCAGTCAAGGCCCGAGGGAGGGACAGAAGAGGAATCCACTGAAACCCTCCCTGAAGTCCTGTCATAGCACTCACCCATGAGGCACACACCTCGGTGGGGCCTAGCTTTAGAATAGCCTCGGGATCACAACCTGGTGAGTACATCACACTTTCTGTTCCACAGCAGGCAGCGGCAGGGACTTCCCTGGTGTCCGGCATTCAGAGGACTGCTGGAGACCAGAAATTTGCAGAGTCTGAGTCAGATGACAAGACTCTGGATTCAGTCATGTCACAGTTGCTGGAGCTGCAAAGGTAAGCTCAGGAACATCAGGAAGGGATGTCCGCTGCATTCCTCAGATTGCAAGGCATGATGGAGGAGTCTGTTCACCTTTAGGCTGAGGTGATAGCGCCAGCCCGCCAACGCATCGAGGTCAACACTGGTAGGATGGCTGCCGCCATGGAGACCTTGGTTCAGGACACCAACTGCGCAGGCTTAACTCCATTACTGATGCGAGAGGGATGTGGTGTAGCCCGATCTCACTCCAGCTACCCCTTCTCCTCAAAGAGTCAACCAGGAGCCCTCACACACTCATAGGGAGGAGAATCAGCTGCTTTACCCTCCGTGTCCATCCATCTAGGTGACTCCGGGAGTCTCCAGCCCATCCAAATCCCCTCTCCTGTGATCTCAGCAGCTCCAGTTCTACAGGCCGAGGAGGGTGCCACTGCCATGCAGCAGGACCCTGAAAGCAGGCCGGCGCCCTCCGGGTCTTGGCCCTTCAGAGGATGGCAACCAAGGTCATAACAGATAACAGCATAGCAGTCAGCAGGCTGCCTCCACCTCTGCTGTGGATGTCCGGAAAGCACCAAGATGTAGCAGCATGGGCTAGGAAAGTTAAGAAGTGTAACTCTTTTGTTACAAACAGATAAACTAAATTAATAAAATCAGGGACAAATTAAAAAGCAGCCCCTTAAAGGGAAACTGCAAAAACGAAAGACAAAATCTAAAGCCAGCATAGGGCAGGGTTTTCAGCTCGGTGTGCAGGTATGTGCCTGACACGCTCGAACATGAAATAGCGCGCAATGACATCAGGCGACCATCCCAACATCATCGCACACTCGCGCGATATTTTGGTCAGTGGATGCACGCAAGTGTTGCTAGTGCGCCTGCTGACAATAAAGAGGCCTCTTAAGGCTGTTAATCAATTAATTAAGCTTTGGCGGGCGGGTGGATCGGCCAGGCGGCCTTTGGGTTGTTGAGGAAACCTCATCCATGGGCGGAATGAGGTTTCCATAAATAAATTTTAAAAATAAACATGTTTGGGCAGAATTTTTCAAATCTACATGTTAAGGTAAGTGAGTCCACTCCGTGGACATTTTTTCCCAAAGTTTTAAAATTTTATTCATTGGCTTAAAATTTTTCAGCTCCCTGAGGCAGCTCTCTGCCTTCAGGGAGCTTTCATTGCACACCTCCCCATGCCTGCACTGATTTCAGTGCTCGCCCTCCTTCCGCCCCCACCCTGACAGCGCTGAGCCTTTCACCCTAGCTGGCCGTTAATTGGCCAGCCAGCATGAAATCACGGTCGGCAGCCAATTGCGGGCGGCAGGCCGTTTCCCAGCCACTCCGCGGCCCGCCCACTGCACCTGCCCGACAATCCGAAAATCCTGCCCTTACAAACATTAAATCAAAATGTGATTAAATGGGTCTATAACACACCCGAGTCCCTGCAGTGCCCATCGGGCACAGAAGGCCTCAATGGTGCCAGCGGACACCGCATTCTCCATCTCCAGGGGCACCCAGCTGCAGAAGAGGGGCAGATACCCCCTCAATCGCCCGCTGCCTGGACCTGTTGATGGCCAACTTGGCCAGGCCCAGGAACAGGTTCACGGGGTGGTCCCCCTCCCTCCCAACCTCATCAAGGAGGTGTAACTCTTTTGGTTACAAAACAAATAAACTAAATTAACGAACCAAGGGACAAATTAAAAGGCAGCCTCTTAAAGGGAAACTGCAATTACAAAAGACAAAATTCAAAGGAAACTTACAAACATCAAACCAAAATGTGATTAAAGGGGTCAATAAAACACCCCAGTCCCCGCGGTGCCCACCGGGCACGGAAGGCCTCGACGGTGCCGGCAGACACCACATGCTCCCTCTCCAGGGACACCCGGCTGTGAACATAGCTACGGAAGAGAGGCAGACATTTGGGTTGGATGACCCCTGCGATCAGCCGCTGCCTGGAGCTGTTGATGGCCAACTTGGCCAGGCCTAGGAGCAGGTTCATGAGGCGGTCCGCCTCCTTCCCCGCCCCATCAAGAAGGCATAACTCTTTTGAGTCAACCAAATAAAGTAAATTAACAAAACCAGGGCAAAGTGAAAAGCAGCCCCTTAAAGGGAAACTGCAAAAATAAAGTCAAAATTTAAAGGTAACTTACCAACATTAAATCAAAATGTGAGCAAAAGGGTCTATAAAGCACCCCAGTCCCCGCGGTGCCACCGATCATGGAAGGCCTCGAAGGTTCCAGCAGACACCGCGTGCTCCCTCGCCAGGGACACCCGGCCACGAACAAATCCGCGGAAGAGGGACAGACAGTTGGGCTGGACGACCCCCTCGATTGCCCGCTGCCTGGAGCTGTTAATGGCCAACTTGGCCAGGCCCAGGAGCAGGTTCAAGAGGAGGCCCCCCTCCCTCCCTACCTCAGCAAGAAGGTGTAACTCTTTTGAGTCAAAACAATTAAACTAAATTAAACAAAACCAGGGACAAAGTAAAAGCAGCCCCTTAAAGGGAAACTGAAAAAACAAAAGATAAAATTATCAAGAAGATGTAACTCTTTTGAGTCAAAACAATAAACTAAATTAACAAAAACAAGGGAGAAATCAAGCACAGCCCCTAAGTCAGGTCAGCTGTAAAATCAAGGAAAAACTTTTAAAGGAACCTTAAAAACATCAAACTAAGATGTGATTAAAGGGGTCAACAAAACACCCCAGTCCCCGCGGTGCCCACCGGGCACGGAAGGCCTCGATGGTGCCGGCAGACACCGCGTGCTCCCTTTCCAGGGACATCCGGCCGCGAACGTAGCCGCGGAAGGGGGACAAACAATCGGGCGGGACTCCCCCGTCGATCGCCCGCTGCCTGGACCTGTTGGTGGCCAACTTGGCCAGACCCAGGAGCAGGTTCACGAGGAGGTCCTCCTCCTTCCCGACCCCCTTCCGCACCGGGTGTCCGTAGATCAGGAGCGTGGGACTGAAGTGCAAACAAAATAGTAGTAAAAGATTTTTTAAATAACTAAAAAGGGAGTGCAGCCTAAGACACCCTATATACACGTGGTCCACGGACTCCACAAGACCGCAAAAAGAGCAGGTGTCTTGGGAGTCCGTGAACCTACACATTTTACGATTATAGGGGACTGCTGCATGCAACACCCTCCAACCCAGGTCCCCGATAGAAAGGGGGAGAACTCCTCCATAGAGGGCCTCCCATCGGGGGCCTCCGCCGCCGGATGGCAACAAGGCACGCCAGGGTGTGTCCGGGCGGCGGACCAGGGCGAGAAAATGGAAGGTGTGCAGCAGCAGTCCGTACAGAAAACCCCTCCGCACCGTGCCAAATGGCACGGAGGGCATGTCCCCGAGGCGGCTCATATTATTGCGGGGCACCGGCACCCGAGGGAGGGTTCGGGCCTTGGGGCTCAAGAAGATGTAACTCTTTTGAGTCAAAACAATAAACTAAATGAGCAAAAAGGAACAAGGGAGAAAACAAGCACAGCCCCTAAGTCAGGTCAGCTGTAAAATCAAGGAAAAAAACTTTAAAGGAAACTTACAAACATCAAACTAAGATGTGATTAAAGGGGTCAACAAAACACCCCAGACCCCGCGGTGCCCACCGAGCACGGAAGGCCTCGATGGTGCCGGCAGACACCGCGTGCTCCCTTTCCAGGGACATCCGGCCGCGAACGTAGCCGCGGAAGAGTGACAAACAATCGGGCGGGACTCCCCCGTCGATCGCCCGCTGCCTGGACCTGTTGATGGCCAACTTGGCCAGGCCCAGGAGCAGGTTCACGAGGAGGTCCTCCTCCTTCCCGACCCCCTTCCGCACCGGGTGTCCGTAGATCAGGAGCGTGGGACTGAAGTGCAACCAAAACAGTAACAAAAGATTTTTTAAATAACTAAAAAGGGAGTGCAGCCTAAGACACCCTATATACACGTGGTCCACGGACTCCACAAGACCGCAAAAAGAGCAGGTGTCTTGGGAGTCCGTGAACCTACACATTTTACGATTATAGGGGACTGCTGCATGCAACACCCTCCAACCCAGGTCCCCGATAGAAAGAGGGAGAACACCTCCGTAGAGGGCCTCCCATCGGGGGCCTCCGCCGCCGGACGGCAACAAGGCACGCCAGGGCGTGTCCGGGCGGCGGACCAGGGCGAGAAAATGGAAGGTGTGCAGCAGCAGTCCGTACAGAAAACCCCTCCGCACCGTGCCAAATGGCACGGAGGGCATGTCCCCGAGGCGGCTCATATTATTGCGGGGCACCGGCACCCGAGGGAGGGTTCGGGCCTTGGGGCTCAAGAAGATGTAGTTGCACAGCCTGGGCACCTATGTTAATCACTTGTACATAATGTTCAAATTGTAAATAAACTCCCAAGAATGTCTCCCTGCCTATGGCTCCTTGTTCTGATGAGCAGTGTTCATGTCACTCAGATATGAAACCCTTCTGCATAAAATAAAGGCAGGTGTCTCAGTCCAGGGGCTCTTCCCCGTGCAAAGTGATGGTCTGGCCTCACACTCCCTGGACACATTACTGATGCCTGCACCTCGATGGTGCTTGTCATTGCTGCCAGAATGTAGTGGGCAGGCGTCACAGAGTTCATCATTCTCTCTGTGTGCTCTCAGCACCTTTCGGTTGGGGCTGGCCTCCATCTCTTCAGCATCTGTGACCATTGACACTGTGCTACTGAAGAGGTCAGGTGCTGAAGGCGGACAAAGGATCAGATGCTTTTAAAGTTTTGTAGCTACGTCGCCATGAGATGACCCTGATCACAGAGTGCAAGTGAACTGCCCTCGGTCAGACAGGAGTCAGACATTCACAGAGGTTACGTGAGGATCTATGGAATGTCCTCACTGCATGTCATCATCATTCTCTTGCAATTGAGTTGACTATTAGGACCTCCACTGCATCTCAATGATAGGAACGTTATCGCAGAGGGTATGTGCGCTGCCATAAGCCAGACTGGAGTCAAACGTTAAAGCTAAAAGCTACTGCGGATGCTGGAAATCCAAAACAAAAACAGAATTACCTGGAAAAACTCAGCAAGTCTGGCAGCATCGGCGGAGAAGAAATCAGTTAATGTTTCGAGCCTTCATGGCCCTTCGGCAGAACTGCAGCATAGTTTCAACAAGGGAGAAATATAAATTGGTTTAAGGTGGGTGGGGAAGAGACACATTGAGGGTGTGGTGTGAGCAGATAATCAAAAGATGTCACAGACAAAAGGGTCAAAGAGGTGTTGAAGGTGGTGGTCTTTGTCTGAGAAAAGTGCTAATTAAGAATGGAAAACAGGGTATTCAAAGTACAGCTCTAGTGGGGGTGGGGTGGAAAGACTAAAGGTTTTAGTTTTAGATTTAAAAATAATGGAAATAGGTGGGGAAAGAAGAATCTATATAAATTATTGAAAAAAAAAAGAGCGGGTGGGGGGGAAAAGAAACGGGGTGGGGATGGGGGGAGGGGGAGTTTAAGATCTAAAGTTGTTGAATTGTCCTCCTTCTTCCTTAACCGAGGTTTTCCATCCACGGTCGTTGACAGGGCCCTCAACCGTGTCCGGCCCATATCCCGCGCATCCTCCCTCACGCCTTCTCCTCCTTCCCAGAAACATGATAGGGTCCCCCTTGTCCTCACTTATCACCCCACCAGCCTCCGCATTCAAAGGATCATCCTCCGCCATTTCCGCCAACTCCAGCATGATGCCACCACCAAACACATCTTCCCTTCACACCCCTTGACGGCATTCCGTAGGGATCGTTCCCTCCGGGACACCCTGGTCCACTCCTCCATCACCCCCTACTCCTCAACCCCCACTTATGGCACCTCCCCATGCCCACGCAGAAGATGCAACACCTGCCCCTTCACTTCCTCTCTCCTCACCGTCCAAGGGCCCAAACACTCCTTTCAAGTGAAGCAGCATTTCACTTGCATTTCCCCTAACTTAGTCTACTGCATTCGTTGCTCCCAATGCGGTCTCCTCTACATTGGAGAGACCAAACGCAAACTGGGCGACCGTTTTGCGGAACACCTGCGGTCTGTCCGCAAGAAAGACCCAAACCTCCCTGTCGCTTGCCATTTTAACACTCCACCCTGTTCTCTTGCCCACATGTCTGTCCTTGGCTTGCTGCATTGTTCCAGTGAAGCCCAACGCAAACTGGAGGAACAGCACCTCATCTTCCGACTAGGCACTTTACAGCCTTCTGGGCTGAATATTGAATTCAACAACTTTAGATCTTAAACTCCCCCTCCCCCCATCCCCACCCCGTTTCTTTTCCCCCCCACCCGCTCTTTTTTTTTTCAATAATTTATATAGATTCTTCTTTCCCCACCTATTTCCATTATTTTTAAATCTAAAACTAAAACCTTTAGTCTTTCCACCCCACCCCCACTAGAGCTGTACTTTGAATATCCTGTTTTCCATTCTTAATTAGCACTTATCTCAGACAAAGACCACCACCTTCAACACCTCTTTGACCCTTTTGTCTGTGACATCTTTTGATTAGCTGCTCACACCACACCCTCAATGTGTCTCTTCCGCCCCCCCCACCCACCTTAAACCAATTTATATTTCTCCCTTGTTGAAACTATGCTGCAGTTCTGCCGAAGGGCCATGAAGGCTCGAAACGTTAACTGATTTCTTCTCCGCCGATGCTGCCAGACTTGCTGAGTTTTTCCAGGTAATTCTGTTTTTGTTTTGGAGTCAAACGTTCTTTGACGTAATGGGAGGATTCATGGCATCTCCTCACTGCATTTCGTCATCATCCTCCACAAATCTACCTTCCCCTCTAAATTTGGAAGCTCAGGTACAGCCATGTATGTAGGCCGCGTTTCATCAATAATTCAGACGGTGTTGAACCTGTAGTCAAATGTGGTGTTGTACGATAACTGAGAAGAAAGTGGGAAAGTCGAGATTCCAGAGTGCCTTCCGCTAGCTTTTTCACACCAGACTTAAAAGTTTGTACTGCCCTCTCAGCTAGGACACTCGATGAGGGATGGTAAGGGTTTGTTTTAATATGCCTGATTCCATTCAGATCCATAAATTTCTGAAACTCTGTGCTGGTAAAAACAGTGGCCATTATCTGAAATGACAATTTCAGATAGGCCATGTACTCTGAAACCATGATGTAACTTCTCTATTGTTGCGTTTGACGTTGGCAGCTTGACTTCATACGCATCCATTCATTTGGAATGTGCATCTACAATTAACAAGAACACGGTAGCCAAGAATGGTCCTGCATAATCGATATGTAATCAAACCCAGGGTTGACCCGGCCACTCCCATGGATGCAGGGAAGCTGGAACAGGCAACTTCTGTTGTTGCTGACAGTGGAGACAGTGTTTGACCAAGTTTTCAATATCTCCATCAATGCCTGACCACCATAAATAGCTTTGTGCAAGCATTTTCATTTTTGATATGCCTGGATAGGCACTATGGAGTTCTGTCAAGAGTGGCTCTCTGCCTTCTGGTGGGATCACCACTCTTGGCCCCCACAACAATATCCCACCTTTGCAGCTCAATTCAGTCTGTCTGACATGGAATGGTCTCAATTCTTCAGATACAGGCAAGTTTGGCCATCCTTTTAAGACAAAGTCTCTGACTTTCGATAATGTTGGATCCCTGTTTGTCCAATTACCAAATTGTTTCGCACACACAGGTGAAGAATCTAAGAAGTTCAATAATAGCAGTAATTCCTGTGGAACGGGGGTATGCACAATGCTGTCTGGCAACGGGAGACGACTGAGTACATCTGCATTTGCAATGTGTAGACCAGGATGGTACATAAAAGTATACTCATACGCAGATGATATCACAGCCCACCATCGTATCCTTGCTGATGCAATTGGTGGGATGGCCTTGTCCTTGCTTTTATGGTTTAACTGTCGTCCATGCAGGTACTGGTGGAATTTCTTCACCCCGAATACCACCGATTAACTTTCCTTTTCTAGCTGAGAATAACCCTTCTTGGCCATGGTAAGGGTTCTTGAGACATAGCCAATGGGCCTTTAAGACCCATCTTCCATTTTTTGGGATAATACAGCTCCTCGTCAATCCTTTTCTTTCAATGTATAAGGCACAGGTCTTGCCTTAAAGAAGCGAGATGCCGCCTGTGGCTCCACATATACCTTAGCCTGCATGCCTTTAACTTCTAGTTCATCCTGACAAACCATGTTGTATTTTCTTAGAAGTTCTTGAACTCCATCTGATTTTAGATGAAATATCTGAGACCAGTTGAGTTTGATCTTCTGTAGCCAGTCTTGGCCTAAAAAACTGGGTCCTTCTCCTTTCACTATTATTACAGGCAGCTGGGCTGCCTGTTGCTTGTAAGAAACTGGTACTTTGGCGATGCCCTTTAGACCTCCGAATGGATTCTCCCATGTATATCTTTAATTTAGTGGTTGTCCGCTCCAGGTTTATTGGCTATCTACCTTCATTAAGGTACCTGAAGGTGTGCTCTCCCACCTTCATATTTGAAGAATCAGTATCCACCTCCATTATTAGTGGCTTCTCATTAACTTGGATTGTCACAGTGATAGGTTCAGTTTTCAGAGCAGTTACATTATACAGGAAATAAACATCGGTGTCAGCAGCTTCAGTTTCTACTGTATTCTTTAATTCGATCATGTTGGTTTGCTGCTTTGCAGACTGCTACAGCTTTTCCTGGCATTGTGTTACTACATGACCTTTCTTATGGCAGTAATAACAGTCTGCCTCCTTGAATTTACAGGTGTCCGCTCCATGGTCACCTCCACTTCTATAATTACCTAATCTTGAAATCGCTGCTGAAGTCTTTCTACTAGGCCTTTTCATGTTTCTCACAGTAGACATTGCATCTCGTGTCGATGCTGTGGGTCTGGTTTTCGCACCACTTTCAACGGTAGGTTCCTGCCCAACATGAAGTACGGCACCATGTTCTATGTGTTGCAATGCCTGCGAGTCTCTCGAAGCACTTTCCATGGGGAGGGAGGTTTCTAGGGCATGCTTAAGTCAATGTCGACTTTGGCGAGTAAACAGCGCTGTATGACACTGTCCTTAGCTCCACAAACCATATCGATCCCACAGCATATCATTTAATGTGTCCCCGAAGTCACAGTGTTCTGTTAACTGCTTGAGGTTTGCTACATAGGTTGCGATGGACTCTCCCTGGGACTTAACTCTGGAAATAAATTTACAGCGCTGCATTCTTATGGATGGCTTCGGCTGGAAGCGTGTTTTCACAAGGTCCACTAATTCACCTTAGGACTTAGAATTGGGCGCACTCGGGGCTGTCAGGTTGCGAATGAGGTTGCATATTTTACTGCCACATACACTCAAGAGGATGGTTTTCCGCTTTTCCTCCACCGTAATTTCGTTTGCTCCGAAATAAAATCCGAGGCGCTGCAGTGTTCCATAGTCACATCATATAGATCAATCCTGCCGAAGAGTGGCATGACTGGTGAGTAGTCTTTTTTTAATTAAAATTCGATGTACCCACAGTAACAGGGTGAGGCGCAGAGTCACAGCTAATTTTACCTTCGTCACCAAATGTAATGACTTGATGGAGCGGACAGGTTTCAACAAGAAACAGCTAAACTTTATTGCAGAGGGTTTTTTGGTTCTATACGCTCGATCAAGACTCTCATCAGGAAGCCCCCCCTTGGATTTCCTGCGCTTAGGGCCCACTTGTTGGAGCCTTAACAGAACATCACGTGACCCCTGATAGACAGCAGGAGGGGCTATACCCTCAGTCACCACAGTGGTGGTGGTTTTCCAACAGCTGCAGGGCTACGGCTGGCTTGGGGAAGGGGGAAAAGCGGTTTCAGGTAAGAGAAGAGACTGCAGCGCGAGGGCTATATTAGGGAAGGGGAGTATCCCAGGTTGTATGTGGGGGCACAACTTGATCTGTGTAAGTGGCGTCAAGTTGGTGAAGGCTGAGGAGGCAGTCTCCAGAGGAGATCAGGCCAGATGGAGATGTGATGGTGTGTGTGAGAGGGAGTGAGTGGTGATGTCCCTTGAGCCTGCAGTGAGTGAGATGCCAGTAAATGTGCGATGGGCTTGACTGTAAGAGTTTAGAGAGATGAAATGGTTGCCTTACCCTGGCAGCAATGATGAGATCATTCACCTTCTATCTGCATTGGATGGCCAACCTCTTCAGTGCAGCATTGGCACCGATCACCACTGCCATTGCCTACCTGGCTGGAGTGGTAATTGTTGCTGCCCCTCCTGCGGCCAGAGCGAGGTAGGGGACATCACAGCATGTCTCCGTGGCATCCAAAAGATGTCCGAGGGACACGCCATGAAACTAGGGGGGCTGCTGTCTTCTTGTCTTTTGGGGTCAAGTCTTCTTTGCAGCAGTCCTGGGCTGGAAGCACTGAGAGGTGTACACGTGGCTGCAATTTAAATGTTGCGCCCAGCATGATGAAGTGATGCAGTGACGGTGTGCCAGGCAAATTGGAGCCTGCCCATCATCAAAATGGCATGTTTCCTGGGAATGTATGATTAGTACGGTGGGATTGGGACAATGTGGCATCAAAGCCGTCAATGAGGCCAGCGGGAAAAATGTCCTTTTTCTCCGCCCGCTACTGCACTTGGTGCAAATCTGGGACGATTCTGCCCATGATCTAAATTGCTGCCTAGAGTCATGCTCCTTTTACTTAGTTTACTGGTGTGCAGCTCATGATGAAACCCTAAGCAGATCATCTGATGAACTGTGGGGCACATTATTAAATATTAACTCTCATAATTAGATTTCCACAGCTACATGAACAGAGAATTCATCAATTAATCCCCAAAAAAGAGAGTGATTCTAAGTTATTTCCTGAGAATCTACAGAGGAATCAAGAAAAAAACTATGATATAATTAGAAATTACGATTATATGCATTAAAATAAATTTAATCAAAAATATCAAATGTTTCATTTTATATTAAATTAGAAACTAACATGTGTTACTTAGACAATGATATGCTTTTCAAGGGGATAAGTGCCTTCAACAGACTCTGATGTCAGGTTTTTGTCTAAGTTCTAAGAGTCAATAAAGACATACAGTTAACCTACTAAAGACTACAAAGACTTCATCAAACCAAGTTGTAACCAACACTCCACAACATGGTGGCAGCTCATGGGAAAAAACCCAAAAACCTCACTAAAATGCAGAGACAAACTGGAAGACAGGAAAAAAAAAACCACTCTCAACTGATAAGAAGCTATGGAGGGAGGGGCGCAGATGAAAAACCATCAAGAAAAAACTCCAAAGAAAGGCTTGGAAGACTGAAGCAGAAATTTACAATTCCTTACTGCAGCAGAAGACTTCATTACAGTTCCTTTGGAAGTCCAGCTTCAAATCCCAGAGTCAGCAGGGTGAGCTGAATCTTTTAAAACTCCAGCCTACAGCAAGTCCTGAGAAATCTTTAAAATAATTCAATATCAGAAGTACAGATTGAAAGAAACCAATCGCTAAATCCCAATCCCTGAGTTGGAGCCTGAACATGTGGCCTTTGAGCTCAACGGAAACAAAGAAAGAGAAAGAGTTAATTAAATATTTTAGGAAGATCACCACTGTTCAACTTGGTAAAATGCAAGCAGAACCTAGAATTAGATGGACTTGCGATTAAAAGATAAGTAAAATACTAAGCATGAGATGTCTGCAGGTAGTGGATCCTGGCAGCCATTTAAAAAAAAAATTTCAAGCTAAACACCATCGCCACTGTTGTGGAGTTAAGGCCACAAATTAGATCAGCAATGATTTTACTGAATGGTGGAACAGGCTCAATGGGACAAATAGTCTACTCCTGCTCCTATTTCTTACGATCTTATGTTCTTAAATCTCCCATTGGAAAGTTGATTTTCTCTTGATTTTATGAGTTTGGAAGAATGAAAGGTGATCTCATTGAAAAATACAAGATTCTGAAGGGGCTTGACAGGATAGACACAGGAGGTTGTTTCCCCTGGATGGGGGCTCTAGAACATGGGGCACAGTCTCAGGGTAAAGGTCATTTAGGACCGAGGTAAGGAGAAATTTCTTTACTCAAAGGACTGCGAGTCTTTGGAATTCTCTAGCCCAGATGATTGAGGATGCTCCATTATTGAATATATTTATGGCTCAGATAGAGAGACAAATTTTGGTCTCTCAGGGGAGATTTCTCTCAGGGTGTTATGACCATAGCTGATGTTAATTGCTGCACAAACCAAATCCCAGAGGGAAACTTGGCTTATGGGCCATACCCTTTTTTTTGTAATCTAAAAATGAAAAGGGGACATACTGATCTCAGCAGTAACAAATTCAGTAGCAATTAAAATTAAAAGTTTTATTAACAAGAATAAAAGAAAACTTAAGCACATAAGATTACAGTTACACAGGTAAACTTAGTATTGCAAAATATTCACCCAAAAAACTCTCTACTTGGTCAGACACACAAGTAAACACCTTCCAGGCAACGGTCCCTTATAGATGTTTAGCAATAAAAAATACAGTAATATTATCCAAGGCAAGCTGCTGTGCTTCAATAAAGACATACCAAGGCATGCCATATGACCTGTAACTCTCTTTCACTCCGTTATGAAAATCCAAACTTCAGAATAAAACTGCTTTTTGCAGCCCAAGACTTTTCTGACTTGACAGAATGGTTGATGCAAACTGCACCCTCTCTCAGCCACAGCTCCAGCTATGTATCTGTCACAACTCCTTCTCAACACCCAACAGCCCAACACTTTTTTTTTTTCCCTTTCACCTCAGGTTCCAATGTTCTCACACCTCTTTGAAACTCAAATCCTTCCAAATATAAGATCTTTCATGTTTCCATCTTGTCTTTGCTTTTGGGTCAATAAAGTATAATACTCACTTCTGTTTACCTATGGAACTCCTGCAAGATGCAAACATGTTTCTGGTTACCTCTGAATCCCCTTTGATATCCAAATAAACTCTTGGCTTATCTAAAAATGCAAATGTTAGATCTAACCTATTCACTTGTACCTCAAACCTAACACCTCTATCCTTTTCATGTTTTAAACCCCCCAGACAACCTGTCTCCTATTAATCTCTGCCCACCTTAATTAAATCATACACACACACACACACACACACAAGCACATACACATCGCCTTTTCACAGAATAACACAATATTCCCCAAAAATATTTTTAAAATTCATCTCTCACAAGGGGAAAGTGAAGTTGAAGCTAAAGATCAGCCACAATCATGTTGCATGGTGGAACAGGCTTGATGTGTCATTCGGTCTTCTTCTGCTCATATTCTGCCCAATCCATCTTCTCACATCCAACTTCACTCTCATCCTGTGATCTGCTACAATTTGCAATCCGCACATACTGTAACCATGTCCTTCCTGCTTTCTTCTGCTTCTCATGCCCCAAACCTGCCCTTGTGTCTTTATGATTTCAGAGACACAAGACATCTGGTTAGGCTATGGTGCAGGAGGCCAAAGCTGTAGAGGAAGAAGAGACACGTCACTAAGTCTGACACTCGCAGCCACCAGCTTAGATACTGAAACCACCTGTTCATTAGAGGGTAGGATAGAGGTGGGATCTACATGTAATGAGTCACCAGACACAAGTGGTCTCCAGTCACAGGGTAATGGATAGCACATGCATCAGCTTCCCAAAGGCCACATGGGTTCTGCTGCTGAGGACAGAGATGAGGACCTTGATAGGTCAATATACAGGAAAAGACTGATGGATATACATGCAGAAATGCTTGGTGCAATAGCACATCTGCCAGAAAGCCTGTCAAGACTGTCAAGGGGCATGAAGACCAATTCCAACTGGTGTTGTGATATGATAGCATGCACCTTTAAGGGAGTGTATCTTAAACTACTGTCAATAACTACACACCTTGACAGGATAAGATGTATTAGTCCCATAGCTTATCAGTCAGTCTGAAGAGCAGTGGTCAAGGTCAGTCATGTGTCTCACAGTCTCCCAGTGAACATTATCTGTATATAGTCTTATCTTCAAATAAAGAATCCATAGTATCGTTTCACCAATCCTCATGTATGATTGGTACATTTACATTGAAGAAGATAAATGTAACATGGTAGCAGCAGATTTCAAAAAAAATTTTTTTGAAGATTTGACTGAGCAGAATACAAAGCTTCAACCCTTCACACACAACAGAAGAAGAGCTTGTGGAAAGTTAAATAACTATCAAGTAGCAACATGTAAGAATTTAGAGCTCCGTAGGGATTCTACACACTGTACCTTCGTTCTAGCCAACAGGCTTCGGGTCCTGATATGATTGTTTAAATCTGGGAGAGCTTAACTAGTCAGTCTAATTGCTGCAAAGCGTAAGCAGGAACAGAAATTAAACAGCAGACTGCAGATGGTGTCACTTTTAAGTAGAACTTCACAGATAGGAGAGTTCATTACTGCTGAAGCTAAATACTGGTGTCTGGGCTGAGAAGAAGAATACATCCAGTGACAGCCAATAGAAACCTACAAAAAAGCTTTTTTCACTGTTTGCTTTCACTTTTGTAGGAGTTATTTTCCCACCTACATTACTGCTTTGTGGGTGTGACATAGAGCTAAAATCAGTAAAAAATCAGACAGCTCAACAGCACCACCATTGCAGTCAAGCAGTAACCTATGGCCAGCTAAGGTAGTGATCACTAAAGACACTGCAACTCAAGAGCCAAATTAACTCAAAGCACTGGAGGAAACCTGATAGCTGTAAAAAGCTGCAGATAGCATTAAAACTTTAAAAAAAAGGTAAAAGGTGACCATGAAATTTCTAACACTCAATTGGAAGGCAACAGATCTTCTATCTGAATTTACTTTGTTACAACAAATCATTGAGCTGTGTTTTCTGGACCTCAATATTTCTGACCAGATAGGCAAGCCATTAAAATTAAAATTTCTATAGGCAATAAAGGTGCAGCATTCTAGCCAACCATGACCGTGTACCACACAACATAAAGACAAGATCCACAAAATATCTAGTTAAGCTATTTAGTTAGATATAGTCATTTGGTGAGGATGACCTGATCATTGACACACAACAGGCAGCACCGTGAACAAAGAATGGCACAGTGGTACCAGCAGAAGCCTTTGCCACAAACCATATTATATACCAGAGATGCAGGGTCAGCGTAAATCTATATGCAAAACTGGACACTGGTGCAGGTGTAAACATTGTGCCACTTTGCACACTGAAATGCATATATCCACAGAAGTGGCCAAGTGATGATTCGACCAACCACTGCCAAACTCACTGCATACAATGACTCCGAGATTCCATCCCTAGGATTCATTACACTCAAGTGTCGCAACTAAAAATCTCACTGGTCACCCAGATATTGTGTGTGGACACCACAGTTCCAGTGATCGCAGGCCTACTGGCGTGCAACAACCTGTCCTTGGTTACCATCCCTGGTATTGTCAAAACAATAGCAAAGGCCAGAGACCACAAGGAGCACCATTGGGAACCTTGTGCTTGCACTGGGAGAAATTCACCTAACACTGCAACACAGATCATCAGTAAACAGACTATACAAGACTGTTTGAACCAAATATGTATACCCATTCTAAACTTGCAAACATTGCACTGCAGAACCAATACAGATTTACTGTTTATCAGAGAAGTGTGGACAAACTAGTCATCAGTCATCAATACTGCCATGAATACATGGCACATTACTCGAAAAACGATGATGAAAGATGCCCATGACTGGCATGCAGGTAACAAATTGCCCAACCTAAACACCAGACAGAAAGTTTGAGCACAATACTCAACTGATGGCGCCTGGAATACAGCAGAAATCATAAGCACGTACTCAGAACCAAGATCATATCAAGTACATACAGCAAACGGCATGATCATACATGAAACAGATGCCAAATTAGAGCAATACCACAACCAGAAACACCAAGCAGTCCTATTGCAACTAGAACACTGTATAAGATACAACACAAAACAACCCTAACCAACATTCTGAAAATGTACTGCAGCCTCCAGCAAAGATCACCATGACTAAAACTGGACAGATAAGCAAACTGCCGATACATTACAGAGACTTCTGAATTTATTGCTCTGTGTTGAAATACATTCAGACACAATGGGCCAGATTGTCCAGCCCCGTCCACTGTTGGGATCATACAGTCCCACTTGTGCGGTGGATCCTGCCAGTGGGGCCAGAAAATCCTGGCCAATGTTATTTTGTTTTGCATTCATGTAAACCGATTGAATCTTTTAAGAGTAAATCTCTGGTTAGATATAAAGGGGATGTTGTGATATGATGTGCATGCACCTTTAAGGGAACTATCTTAAGCTACTGTCAATCATTACACATCTTGACAGAATATTATGTACTAGTCCCATGAATTGTCAGCCTGAGGCAGCTAAGATCAGACATGTGCCTCACAGTATCCCAGTGAATATTATCAGTTTATAGTCTTATCTTCAAATAAAGAACCCACATTGGTACGTTTACATTGAAGAAGAACAATGTAACATTTGGCACAGGGAACTCATGACTAACTCCATGAGAACACTCACGGGGTTGACTATGATGCAGTACTTGATGTCTGACATCTAAGCTTTCATTGCAGCACAAGTAGAAACACCCAAAATCTAAGTGCTGTAGCGGAAGCTCAGACCGAGGTTATGAAATCGCTGCATGTTGCCATGCAGGCTCAGATTGCTATCAGCATGGCTGCAGATACCAGTGCTCAAAGCAGCTTTCATTGTCTCACTGCAGTCCAGTTATCCAACCGTTCACCAGGATTCCTAAGGTGTTAGCCCTGATGGAGTGGCAATGGCTCCATGGAGCCCACCATTGCCACACCACTAGTGCCCTTGTTATTGCCAGTCAGGTGAGCCACTCATGCCGAGGTGGTGTGGTCTGAAGCCAGGCTGTCTAGACCCTGGGCTGTTCGAGGGTGTCCTGCAAGGCCATCTGCAGTCTCCCCCATTGAAAATCTGCAGTGCTTCACCAGCCCTGCTACAGTCACTGGGATAGCGCTGCATAATCATTAGAATGTTGGGCCGAAACAGAGTTGGTTTATTTGGTGACCGCTTCTGTGCCTTCGGAGATAGCATGTTTGGCCAGTTCCCTTGGCAACACGAGGCGAATGCCGCTCTGGATCTCCCCGGCCAAGATGGTGTGCCACTTGTTGTAGTGAATGAGGTGCGAGGCCTCGAAGGCAATGCACTCGACGATGTCGACAATGAAGGAGTTCACAACATTCATGGCTTTGAACAAGATCCTGGTGGAAGGGTGACCCTGGGTCAGCACTCTGTACACGTATGTGGAATAGCTCTGCTTGCGAGATTTCCTCCACTTCTTGGGCAGCTTCTTGGAGCTCTCAGCTAGGCAGAGGCATTAATGGAATGCACCAGGGTGATTAGTTGAGCTTTGTAAGGATTATTGGATGTTTTGTTGTTAAACGTCAGTATGGAATAGTTGCATTTTATTTCAGGAATTTGTCCAAGATGACATTGTGATGGCCCTTAACTGAAGGATGGTAAAGTGTTACACCATTGGACAATGCAGACGTGCAGTTGCATTCACAGAAACTGGAGTCAAATTAGGCATTCATGGACAGCCTACCCAGAATGTGAGTGTACTGGCTGCCTCATCCCGCAGGAGCTGTCGCTGGATAACTGATGGCAAGAGCGAAGCTTCATGATGGTCAGGTTGTGGTGAGTGCAGCAGACCAAATGAATCGGGAGACTGGGTCCCTCCAGAGTAGTTGAGGTAGCAAATCTTGGCTCCAGCACCCCAATTGTCAACTGGATAAAGTTTCTTATGACAACATTGTTCTCATTATGTGTGGTTGGGAGTCATTAGCCAGGTGTACAATGGATAGCCCTTGTTGCCCAGCAACCACCCTCTGGTACGACACAATGGCTGAAAGATTGCTGGAACAGTGTACTGTTACAGCAAGATGAACGCATCATGACTGCTGCCAGGATACCAGGCACTCACCAGCACACCAGTATGTTGTGCAGAACATGGTTACACACTAACTGCACATTGTGGTTCTGGTATCTCTCATCATTGAAATGTGATGCCTGCATAGCCATGTGTGTGTGTGCAATCAATGGCACCCTGCAACATGAGCAAGGCCGCTATCCTGGCAAAGCCACTTGCGTGCTCCAGCTGCTTCTCACTTTTTAGAGAAAACAACGAAATCCCCTCTGCTGGCATACATCGCTTCTGGTACCTCTTGGATCCAGCAGTTTGGGTGGCAAACCATGAGATGTTAGCTATGTCACCTGTTCTAGCCTGGATGGAGATGCATAAATATAGTGGGCAGCAGTCACTTTCATCATCACTGGCAGCACTGTCCACGTGTGGTTCTGAGTTTGTAGGACAGGTTCCAAGAGGTGGCGAGTTCTATGAACACCTCCTCATGATTCATAGACACTGAACACTCCTACCTCTAATTAAGCCAGCTGCAAACATGCTCTCAGAAGAACCTGGGTGGATAAGTCTTCTTGTTGAAAGCCCTTCTCCACTTCTCTCTGCGAACAGTTTGTCTTCATTGCTGCCTCTGCACTATCTCCTTCTCATGCTGCAGCCCATGGTGGACAGATACTATGGCACCCTTGACTAGTAAAATGTGGTGTGCCCGTGTCCCAGAGCCCCTGCAGTGACAGCCAACACCTTCCTCCAATGCAGCATCACTATCTACAATTTTTGCCTCCAAAACACCCAGCATTTCCACAAATTCAGTCAGCAGAAAGTTTGAAGAAGAGTCATATGGGGAGAATTGTCAGCATGTTGGGCGGGCTGGTCGGGAGCGGGAGCGGGCGAGGAGCCGATTGCCACCTGCGATTGGCTCCACGCTGCCATTTTACGCGGGCAGGCCAATTATGGCCTGCCCAGCGTGAACCACGGCTCCCGAGAACAGCAGGAGGGAGCAGGCAGTGGCGGGACTCCAATGACCGCCAGGTCTAATGGCGACCCAGCGGCCTGTTTCAAAACCGCGCAGGCAGCCTTCCAAAGGCTGGAAATGATGGTGCACAGAAAGGTTCCCAAATGTGCTCTCGGAGAGCAGGCCAGGCAGGAGAGCAGGTCAGTGGGGCACTGTGCCCCTCGATTCTCAGATGATTGTCTTGCTGCCCTCCTCGAGGAGGTGGCAGCACAGCGTGAAATCCTCGTGCTGAGGGGTGGGAGGAGGAGGCCCCCCCCCCCCCCCACATGACCAAACGTGCCTGGAAGGAGGTGACAGAAAGGGTCAGCACGCACAATGTGGTGCAACGCACCTGAGTTCAGTGCCGCAAGCAACTCAACGACCTGTTGCGATCAGGAAGGGTGAGTACCCTGTTGGCATGGGTCACTTAGCACAGCAGTTAGATTGGCCCCCCTGCCCCCCCACCCCCCTGCCAACTCTGAATGTAGTTACTGCATTGAATCATTCATGGCACGTGGCCTTCGCTGGGTGGGCCAACATTTATTGCCCATCCCTAGTTGACCCTGAGAGGGTGGTGCTGAGCTGGGTTCTGTATCCACTGCAGATGGTGCACTTACACCCACAGTACTGTTTTGAGGGTGACCTCAAAGATCTGTACCTAGGTGCAGTGCTGGAATTCCGAAACATTTCAAAGTTAGGATGCTGGCAGGGCACCCATCCGTCTGCTGCCCTTGGTGTTCTAGGTGGTAGTGCTTCCTTGCTTTGGAAGGTGGTACAGTGTGGGTGGCAAATATGATGGAGGCAGCATCTGGGCAAGGGGGTCAGCCTGGGCTGCTTGATGTGAGTGTACGGCTGCTCCAGGGTCACGATTCACATGAGCCCTGCAATATTTCACTCTGGTGGGGGTGGCAGGGATGCGATGGGAATCCAGGTACAGGGTGGACTAATCAATGCTCCTCTCTCCTTTTCAGGAGAAGACTGCACATAATAATGCAGAATGGGTGCAGACTGGCGGAGGCCAGGCGCAGTTGCTAATTCTCACCAGATACGAACAGGAGCGTCTCGAGCTGGAGAGGCGCCAGGCACCCAGGTCAACCGGTAGCGGTGAGGTTGGGGTGCGAGGTGGAAGTAAGAGTGCCGTGTGCTGAGGTCACCATGTCTGTCCCTGCAACCATTCTACTGTTGACTGTATAGTGAATTCAGCATCCAACATGGGTTTCCCATTGATTATGGAAGGAGGAGCACATCCTGATCTGGGTGCCAGGCATGCACATTAACAGTGTAACAGCTTCAACTAATCAAATGTCCTTGTTCTTCCTTTCAGCCTCACCGGAGCAGGCCCGGAATGAGGAGGCAGAGGGGCCGCCGCTGACCCCTGAGGGCCCTGACGACTTACAAGCACCAGCGTCACACCATCTCTGCCAGGCAGGCACCAGCGCAGATACTAGCACCTTGGTGGGGATAAGATCGTCGGCTAGTATCTCGGTGCACTGTGGTGAGGGCACTTCACACTCTCTTGAGGTGCAGGCGGAGGCAGAGAGTGCCCAGGTCGCCGGCAGTCGGAGGAATGTTGGGGACTAGGAACATGCTCAGTCAGTGGCTGATGATGTGCCTCTGGATTCGTCTCTGAGGCAGCAAACGTTGGAAGTCCAGCAGGTGTGCGGGAGAATCTGGAGGAGATACATGAGGGAATGCATGCCATGGTCTCCATGATGGAGGAGTCCATGTGGAACATCAGCAATGCAATGGCCCTCATGGCTCCTTCATGGAAAGGGTGGCAACTCTCATGGAGAAGCTCCTCCAGGAGAACAATCAGGGCTTCCTGGGGATGCGCTTGGACCTGCAAACCCTCACAGCGGCACTGACCTCAGGTGGCCAGTGTCTGTGTGGGATATGGATTGGGCACCCAGTATCCCAGCTAGGTGCCCATCCATCACTGGTGAGCAGGGAGGTCTGAAGCAACCTCACATTGGCGCACGAGCTGCCTGTCATCTCTGCGGGCTCCTCTTTGCATGTTCTGGATGACGGCAGCAGCTCCTCCGCCTCTCTCCCAGTGACCGTGGCATCTGAAGAGGCTGCGGCATCTGGGGAGATGCCAGCCGTGCCACTGGCCGTTCCCTCCCATGCTGGGCCAGCACAGGCTCCACGGGCCAGAGGACACCTGCCAAGGTCATCGAGGCCAACAGGACAGCAGAGTGAGCAGGCTGTCTGGAATGCCAGTGTCAGCGAGGGGGGAGCACCTAGACATAGCACCCGAAAACGTAAACTTAAGGCACCTTAGGCACATCACAGGCTTCTCACTGGTGGTTTTCTGTTGGCCCGGTATTAATTGATTATTAGTCAGTGTGCAGCTCAACACCTGTGAATGACGTTTCTTTTCTGTTTTGTTTTAGGAAAACATTAAATGCTTTAGTTTTGAACAATGCTCAGGGTGATTCCTTACTTCTGCAGGTGGATGGGAACCCATGATGTTATGAGTGAGTTGTTTGTCATTGAGCTTTATTGACAAGGCAAATAGTTAATGTTCATGACCAGGCAAATGTTGCACTCAGGTATCGAGTATGGACCCTGCAGCCTTGGCATGTGTTGGAGGTCCATCTGTGGTGGGCTAGCTGAAGTTTCGTTGGATTAAAGTCTCCCGGGTGTCCCTGCCTGCCTGGAGTATGCCCGGGTCAGCATCTACCCCCTCAGCAGTCCCCTGTGTGTGCTCATCCTCGGACTCACTGCTGGACTCATCGTGTGCAGCCGCAGCCACTGCGTCTACATCTTCTTCATCCACTGTGTCGCCCTTTTCCAGTGCCAGATTGTGGAGAGTGCAGCATGCAACCACTATCAGCGACACACGATCTGGGGGTATTGGAGTGCACCCCCTGAGCGGTCCAGGCAACGGAAGCGCATCTTGAGAAGACCGATGGCTCTCTCCACCACAGCCCTTGTGGTGCCCTGGCTCCTGCTGTACCGCTGCTCAGCTTCTGTTTTTGGATGGCAGAGGGGTGTCATGAGCCATCTTTTGAGGGGATAGCCCTTGTCATCCAGCAGCCATCCATCCAGCCAGGCTGGAGCACTGAAGAGCCCTGGCACCTGGGAGTGTCTGAGGATGTAGGCGTCGTAGGAACCACCTGGGTACCTTGCACAGACTAGTAGAATCTGCATCCTGTGATCACACACTATCTGCACGTTCATGGAGTGGAAGCCCTTCCTGTTGACGAAGGCACCAGGCTCACCTGCTGGCACCTTGATGGCCACATGTGTACAGTCTATAGCACCCTGGACACGCGGGAAGCCAGTAATGGCCGCGAAGCCTCTGGCTCGCTCTGCCTGGCTGGCCTCGTCCCAGCGGTAGTGAATGAAAGTCAATGCACGCCTGAACAGAGCGTCTGTAATCTGCTTGACACAACTGCGGACAGCTGACTGGGAGACTCCGCAAAGACCACCCACTGATCCCTGGAAAGAGCCAGAGGCATAGAAGTTGAGGGCAACCATGACCTTCAACGCCACTGGCACGGGGTGTCCACCCACACAGTTGGCGCTGATTACAGGGCCTATCATCTGACAGATGGAGGTCACTGTCTCCCTTGAGAAACGGAGCCTCTTTCGGCACTGCACCTCAGACATATTGAGGTAGCTGCTTCGCCGCCTGTATATCCTGGCAGCAGGATAGTGGCGTCTTCTGCAGCCCCTTCCACCTTGCACTTCCTGTTGGCCCCTTGTGCCTCCCAAAGGTGGCTCCCCTGGAGGCTGAAAGTGGACTCCTGGCCTCCTCCCACTTCTTGCCCTCTCTTCCTCCTCAGAGGAGGTGCCTCCAGTGGACTCGCACTCGCAAGCCCCCTCACCCCTCTTATCCCGCCCGTGGATGAGGTTTTTAAAAATGTGGCCTACCCGCCTGCCCGTTGCACCCGTGCGACAATCTGAAGATCGCACAGGATCCGAAAAATCTCAGTCTATTAATGCCTCAAGGGCCTTAAGTGGCCCGTTAATTAATGCCAGGCGCGCATCGGAGCTCATAGTGCGCCTGCCCACCGAAATATTGTGATGTCACGTGGTGACGTTGGAAGCACGCCCAATGTCACCGCGCATCATTTTACGCATCGGCGTGTTGGGCCTGTCCCCGCATGCCGACGTCAAAATTCTGGCCATGGACTCGAAACGTTAACTCTGTTTCTCTCTCCACAGATTCTGCCAGACCTCTTGAGTTTTTTACAGCATTTTCTGTTTTTATTTCAGATTTCCAGCATCTGCAGTGCTTTGCTTTTATTTTTGTCATAATAAACTAAACTGCTAGTTATTAATGATAAAATAACCAACCAATTTGCAAGACATTGATGGTTACTTTAAATTGGTGATGGTGGTGGTGGGGGGGGCCATCCTTTGTGCTGCTGAACACATGTTTGGCTGTGAGTGTTTAGAAGACGGAGTTACCTAGAGCAGCGAGATCAAAAATGGCAACACTGGCATCAAATTTGTGTAAGTCACTGATTTAAGTCACAATCTGCCTAATCTGGGTACTTCCAGCACATACTCATAACATCCATGCTAACAGCCTCACCAAGACAGTGTTCAACGCAGGCTGCACCAGATATGTGCAGATGTGGCATGGACACCATTTTGCTACGAAACTGGCATCCATAGCATCAAAACTACTGGTGCTTCAGAGCTGAAATTTATGGCCAAAATACTCACAGCTTAAATAATTATTTTTCTGCTAGACACTTGAGCACCACATGTAACAATATTACTTGGAACTTGTAATAAAACTATTGAAAAATAAATATCAAGATATTTCCTCTCCAGTTGCATGAAAATGTACTGAAGTGGTTTCAATAATCAGTAAGTTAAATAAACAGCACCCCTTTCCATTATTATGGTGCACTGACCATATCATTTTCCAGTAATAAAGATGATTATCACTCAGTATATAGTGTTTGCAGTGATTAAGTCACCATGATTGCATTTTCAGTGTGGATGTTATCATGCATTAATGGCATGGAGTGCGGTGACCCTTGTTTGTGAACACTATGATGTTCACCGTCTACAGAAAAGGACCAAAGACTGAATAAACCTTCCCGAACTTCATTGTATATGTATTTTAAATAATAATGAGCAGTATGGAGTGATTCCCTGCTCTATTTCAAGTTTCTCATGGCTTGTGACAGCATGAGAGAATCTTCTTTGAGATTACCGCCTCACTTCCAGACATCACTACTCTCTGTACAAACATATAACAGTTAAAAGACAGGCCTTCAAAACAATTACAAAATAAATTCAAGTAATGTTGTTTGAATACAGAATTTTATTTTAGAACAATAGGTTGCTAAAACCTGCTAAACAGGAGGGAATATCTCTTATTGATCGTTATAAAATATACCTAATGCTACATATTCTTGATTAATGGCTCATGTATCAATGATTACTGGTGCATGCAAATAATCAGCTTCAATCTAAAACCTAGCAGTGCTTGAATTTGATGCAATAGAAATATGACTATTTGATTGATTCCAAGCTTTATTCACTGAAAATCATGACCTTGAGCTAGTTGTGTCTGCTAAAGAACAAAAGCTCATCCTCAAGGGACCAGTGTCTAGCATTTGTCAACATTTCTTATCCATTTCTCAAGATAGCAAATATGTTGTTGAAAGCCACTGTTAATTATTCAGTATTCATTAGACCCGAAAGACTAGAACAATGAAAATTTTTGTCAGTTAGAGGTCAATTTTGATGCTAAATAAGTGCCATAACAGGAAATGACAATCAACTCTACTTTTCTTCACTTGTACATTCATTATCCAATGGAAGATAATTAACATAGAAGGAAGCAAAATTAACCACCAAACATTAAATCTAGCCCAAGGAGGAGAGTCTAGAGAAGGAGGAAGGCAAGGCCTGGCATCTCAGTCTTGTTGCCAACAGATATGAATGCACAGCACATAACTGTCATGAACATGGCACTTAATCTCAGCTTTGAGAGTCAAGAATAGAGTGTGAGAATTTGGAAATGTCACACTAGTTCAAAATGGGCTGCAAGATCCCAGTGCTGCATTGTCTCATGCTGACAGCTATTTGTGTTAATTTCAGCAGTACTTATTACAATTATTATTAGAGTCTTCTATAGTATATTGTTTGATCCTCAATTCAAGCAGTGTTAATGTTTTACTTACTATATCTGTAGTACACAATTATCTGCAATTTTGTTGACAGCATCACCAACAATTTTTTTTTTGCAAATGGAACTGCAACACAACTAAATCTTTCTTCCAAATACAACACTTATATTAATGCTGTCTACCAAGGTGTAACCCCGGGCTGGTTTCTGTATGTTCCGCTCTACTGTTTGTTACATCAGGAATTTCCATAAAAAGCTTTGTACCTGATGCTTTTTCAATCATGAAAATATTTTATGTGAAGAATATTTTCATTGGCTAACAACTTGATTATTGCTTCTGTTCATGTTAGTCAGGTCAATGTCTCCATTAAAACAGTAGACAGAGGAGGAACATACAAACTTATTAAGCATTCTTCCACTAACATTGTCAACAGAAATTGCTAGACATAATAACTATAACAGGCATGATAGTCCAGATTCCACCAGGGCTTCAAAGTGAAATAGCAAAATAAGTGCAATAAACAAATGTAAATTCTCTTAGTTTCATGACAACTGTTTTGTACATTCAGTTATCCATCATAACAGCAACAAAGAAACAGGTAACCAGCTGGCCAGCCAGTGCTCTCTGCTGGTCAAGAGACATATTACAAGGACATTATCACAAACAATATCAGAAACAAAATGACATGGAAAGCATATTCAGAGAAAAAGTCTGTTCAGGCTTGTTTTAAGTAAAGAGAAATATACTGGAAATCTTGTTAATAAAAACACACGTTAATATCATCCTTTGAACATAATCAACTTTAATAATTTGGGCAATATGCCTGCATATGTAATAAATTATGTCAAAAAAGAGAAAGCATGCCACATTAATAGAAGTATTATTAAGCTACTCACTGAGATTTGTTTTGATATTGAATAATGCTTTTTATATTAGTATTATGACAATAGTGTTGTCGTCAAGTAATTCATATTTACTTGTTAAGATAAAACAAATCCTCAAAGTTTTAGTTTAGGTTTTTGCTGCATTAGGGAAAAGGATGAAGAAATTAATTAAAAACTGGTCTATTTTCTGCATGGCGTTTTAGGTATTGAGTCAATATTATTCCATTAACCAGCTGCAACATGTTTAAAGCAATTTGTGGTAGTTAAAAGGATCTTCATTGGTTTTCACCACAGCCTTTTTGAGGAGGAACAGCGCTAATATTAACCCTTAAGGACAACTAGTGTACAAACATGTCATGGTCACTGAGTAGAACAAAGTAGACTCATGCCTGCAATTCACCCAGTATGAAATGCTTGATCTCAAGAGCAAGCAATGAGTGCGGGTCAGATGCTACCACACAGAGAGTTTACTCAGTCTGATGGTACCAGGAAACTACTAAAGCCAGTGGACCAGGATACTCCAGCAATTGTATCATTTTAACTGAATGGATCTGCATGCTGTATGTCAAAGGGGCATGTTGGGAAGTTCCTGGACTACCTTGAGAAATTTCACCCATTAATCTCTTGGGAGACCTCAATGGAATTCTGAAAGTTCATGTGATTTTGGCAGAAGAACCAAAGGCCCCAACACTTTAGAAGAAAAAAGTAATCGACCCTAGAAGGCATTAAGTTCTTTTCTAAAGAGGTGGAATGCCTCCCTTCAAGCTTTGTTTTTTTATCCAGTCTGGTAGGGACTCAGATGGAGCAACTACGGGCTGCTCCAGTGTACAAAAACAGGATAGGGACACACATCGGTGGCCACTGTTCATGCAGGTGACTCCATCTCTGGGGCCTTAGGCCAGGTTTTGAATCTTAGCTGGGAATTTCACTCCAGCAAACTTGTGACAGCAGTGGAGGACTATAAAAATTTTAGCCCCTTATTTGATGTTAATTCATCTCACTCATGCCTTTAACCTCAGTCATTTCTTCAAGCTAATTCATGATGGCATCAATAGTTAACTGTACAAACAAAAAATAAAATATTTGTAATGTTTTTATTTAAAAATGAACTCCTGATAAAAGAAGTTTCACTATCTGATATTACTAGGGATTTACATTTTTTTCCTGCTTCCGTTTGTGGTTGGATGGATATTTAGCAGAACCAATATTCAATTTTTAAAATCCCATAATTGGCATAAGGCATATAGAATTATAAGAGGTAATATAGATTAGTTAATCGCTGTCGAACCATTTAAAAAGTTTTGAGCACAACATTCAATTCTGTAGTGCCAAGTTGTTCAGCAGTAAATGGTGCCATTTTGCCTCCAAAATGGCATCTGCAGTGTGAGGACACACGTCTGCTGCTGGCCTCCCCAAAAGCCAATTTGATGAGGATGTTAGCTTGTGTACAGGAGCATCTACCAGACCTATGCAGATTGTGACAACAATCATGGTGTTACGCTGATTAGAGGTCAACCCTGCCATTTTGGAATTAAAAACAGAAAATGCTGGAAATACTCAGCAGGTCAGGCAGCATCTGTGAAGAGAGAAACAGAGTTAATGGGGACAATTTTCTTCCTGTTGAGTTGGCCGGTTGGGATCGGGTGCGGGCCTTATCATCGGACGTGCCTCAGGGAGATTCAGGACAGACTGAGAATTTTTAATAAATAAAGCTTAAAATTATTTATACATGTCCCCTCATGTGACAGTGTCACATGAGCTGGGACATGTTTATGAAATGTGAAAAATGTATTTATTAATTTAATTAAACCTTCTTGAAGCCTCATCCTGCCCATGAATGAGGTTTCATGAAAAACGCAAAGGCCGCCTGGGCTCTTTGCCTGCCCGGCAACCTTAAAGTTTGATGGCCAGCTCCGTTAATTATCTAAATTGGTTTTTAAATAACCTTACCAGGCCTTTGCCAGTTCGGCGGGCGCACAGCCGTCTCTGGCATGTGCCTGCCAAACAGAAGAACTGAATGATGCACAGTGATGTTGGGACGCACGCCTGATGTCACCGCGCATAATTTTCTGCGTCGGAATGAGGGGCCCGCCCCCGCACGTCAAGAAAATTTTCCCCAATGTTTCATGTCACTGACCTTTCATCAGAACTGGGAAAAGTTAGACATCTAATACGTTTTGAGCAAGATTTGGGTGGGACAAGGACAAATGAAGGTCTTTGATAGGGTGGAAAACAGGAGACATTGAATGACCAAAGAGAAAATTCTCCCCAAAGATACAAAAATGTGCCTAAAACAGGGGCGCTGCTGTCTGAAAGCAAACATAAGAAAAAACCCAAAATATCCAAAGGAAAGGAAACAAAAAACAAGAGAGTTTACAGTATGAAATCGTTGAACTAAATATGGGGTCTGGATGGTTGTGAAATGCCTAATTGAAAGGGGAGATGCTGTTCCTCGAGCTTATGTTGAGCTTCACTGCCATTTTGGAGCTCATTGCTCCAGTTAATGCCATCTCTTAGTCTTGCACAGCCGAACACATCAAGGAGCAGGAAGGACCCAAACACCCATCAGCACTATTTACTGGGATCATTAACTACTTGTTTAGTTTCTGATTGATTGCTGGTAGTTTTTTTTTTACTGCAATTGTAGAAATCTTTGGTGGTTTCCAAGGTTGTTTGAAGTCACTGAATTCTACAGGGAGTGGTGCTGTGGGTGCTGTATAGCTAGTCTTGACTTCAAATATTCTGCACAAACCACTTGCTTCCAGGAATGGATGCAGTAGTGTGCAAGTCCCTCGGTCAACAGCATGACATGGATAATGAACAGAAACCTCACAGAGCAGGATGAGTTGCTGGAAGAGGGAGGAGGAGGGAAGGGCTCTCAACAGATGGCCATATCCACCTAGCAATAGACCAATTCATGGACCTTCATGGACCAATTCTCCTATTTATACTTCAGCAAGGAACAGTGTAAGTCCACTTCACTAAAGGAGGACCGCACTAAAAGCTGCCAACTGCTGCAGCCACAGCATTGCCAGTGCCTGTGAAGGTGACTGTGACCACGAGCTTTTATGCTTCTGGTCCCTTTCAGGATAGAGCAGGTAATATTTGCAACATCTCCCTGTTTGATGTCAATGGAAGGTAAGGGAGGTCACTGAGGTTCTGTATTCCAAGAGAGCTGAATAGATTTCATTCTCTTTTGCCAAAGGGAAGTAGGCAGAGGAGTACACAACTACATAGGGATTGCAGGCTCCCCTCGTTGTGCATGGTATTGCCTGTATGCACTTATCCAGTTCTGGTACATCTTAGAGTTGAAATGCAATGCCCGCAAAAAAATGTCCAGCAGGCGTGCGTGTAGCATGTCCTGCTGGCAAGTGCTCACTATCCTGGCAAAAGTTATGATGCCTTCATTCTGTGGCAACCCACTGTGCCATCTGCATTTGAGCTGCCATGACAAACCAGGGGGCGGGTGCTGGGCATCAACAGCTATCCACAGAACACATGACTCATGGCTAATGTTTGGAACCTACACACTCTTGAGCAGCATACATACAATGAAAGCCATGATGCCATATAAATGGTGATCAAGTAGGCCATTTTTGGTGCTTAAACACTTCTGCTGCCTAGATTGCTCTGGAGGAGCCCTGTAGTACTCGGAAGAGTGCTTGTCAAGATTCATTGTGCAGCATATCGCAATTTTGCCATCGTGGGGGCACAGCTCTTGCTGCCAGCTATGCAGTGAACAGCCAAGGATGTCGAGGACAATGACAAGGACATAAGATAACCAACAGAGCCCCCCTCTGGCTGGGAAGTCTGTGATTGACTCATCCACCTGCGGTGTCAGTGAACACAACCTCAATTTCCCTTTAACAATAGTCCCACACCTTAACTTCTCCCTGTAGACCATTGCAGTGTCTTCTTGGCCACAATGCAATAATAAAAAAGACACCACAAACCAAAATTTATCAAGCTATGCCAAATTGCATACAGAAGTCAACCAATCATACCTGTGCATTTTCTTAGTGCCAATTTTCCATGTGCCTCTGCCTTTCCTAGGGCTCCTACACAGTGCTACCCCTGGGAGGCTGCTGACTTCAGCGGGGTAAGGCTGCAAATGGCTTTGCAGGATGACCTTGAGCAGCTCTGGCTGCAGATTACATCAACTTGGCACAGGCGACAATAGTCTGGGCTGGCTGTCATAGGCAAGAGCAAGGACATTGGTGGATTGGTGGAAGAATGAACGCTATCACCCTGAGAGCAGGCAGCAGGTTCATCCTCTACAGAACCACTGCCACACCCCCAGGACAGTGCCTCAGTAAACCCAGCAATGTATTGGAGGACAGATTTGCTGGACTGCTGTGACACCCTGCAAACTTCTTTAAACACTGGTATCCGCATCTAAAATGGCAGCAGTCTTAGCCTGCATGTCAGCAAGATGAGCTTGCATGACTTCAGTCTGGGTTTCCACTGCAAGTTTCTGACATTGGGTGGCTTCTGTTTGTGCTGCAATGGAAACGGAGTCATCATCCATCAGACGCTGCTCCATAGACCAGTCTAATATGTTGCCATGCATTTGGCCACCATATCCACACTGGAAAGCAAGGCTCCAGACTCTGTGTAAAGCCCTATGCCAAGCTGGTGTTGGACTCCATGGTCATTTTTAAAAAATTCATTCATGGATGAATGCACCGCTGGCTGGGCCAGCATTTATTGCCCGTCCCTAATTGCCTTTGATAAGGTGGTGGTGAGCTACCTTCTTGAACCGCTGCAGTCCATGTGGTGTAGGTACACCCAGAGTGCTGTTCGGGAGGGAATTCTAGCATTTTGACCCAGCAACAGTGAAGGAATGGTGATATATTTTCAAGTCAGGATAATGAGTGGAGGGGAACTTGCAGGTTGTGGTATTTCCATGTGTCTGCTGTACCTTGTCCTTCCAGATGATAGCGGTCATGGGTTTTAAAGGTGCTGTCTAAGGAGCCTTGGTGAATTCCTACAGTGTACCTTGTAGATGGTACACACTGCTCCAACGTGCATTGGTGGTGGAGGGAGTGAATGTTTATGGATGCGGTGCCAATCAAGTGGGCTACTTTGCCCTGGATGGTGTCAGGCTTCTTGAGTGTTGTTGGAGCTGCACCCACCCAGGCAAGTGGAAAGTATTCTGTCACACTCCTGACTTGTACTTTGTAGATGGTGGCCAGGATTTTGGGAGTCAGAAGGTGAGCTACTCGGTGCAGGATTCCTAGCCTCTGATTTGCTCTTGTAGCCACAGTATTCATACAGCTAGTCCAATTCAGTTTCTGGTCAATGGTAGCCCTGAGGATGTTGAATGTGGGGGATTCAGTGATGGTAATACCATTGAATGTCAATTGTATGGTTAGATTTTCTCTTGTTGGAGATGGTCATTGTCTGGCACTTGTGTGGCATGAATGTTACTTGCCACTTGTCAGCCCAAGCCTGGATATTGTCCAGGTCTTGCTTCATTTGGACATGGACTGCTTCAGCATCTGAGGAGTTGTGAACAGTGCTGATCATTGTGCAATCATCAGCGAACATCCCCACTTCTGACCTTATGATGGAAGGAAGGTCATTGATAAAACAGTTGAAGATGGTTGGGTCTAGGACACTACCCTGAGGAACTCCTGCAGTGATGTCCTGGAACTGATATGATTGACCTCCAACAACCACAACCATCTTCCTTTCTGCCAGGTATGACTCCAAGCAGTGGAGCACTTTCCCCAATTCCAATTGACTCCAGTTTTGCTAGGCTGCATTGATGCCACATTCGGTCAAATGCTGCTTTGATGTCAAGGGCAGTCACTCTCACCTCACCTTACCTCTTTTGTCCATGTTTGAACCGAGGCTGCACAAAGGTTTTCTGGCAGGTGTGTCAATGTACCAAACATTTCAAATGTGCATACACAACTGCCTTCTGTAGGCCACCCCACTGAGGTCCTCACCTGTATCCTCGACAGTAGAACTAGTGTGTAATCTCACACTCCAGCAAGTTAGCACGTGCTACCCTTGCCCCCTACCCTGGCTGCAGGCCACCCGTCCCTGGTGACTGCAAGTGTGAGAGCAAGTAACAGTGTTTCTTCTTTATCAGTGTCTTCCTGCTCTTTCACCTCTCTTTCTTCCATCACTGCCTGGCCGGGTTGCACTTCTCAGTTATCTTGGAATAGAAAAGTGCAAGGGTAGGATTGTGATGAGGGAAGAGGGGGAAGCAAAAGGTGCATGTTTACATCATTTCAGGCTTTTAAATCAGAAGAGATTGTGGGATATGTGGAAATGGGATATGAGAAGGAAGATTAGGTATGGCCATACAGTCATCTTCAATGGGTTCAGTCTTGGCCTCTCCAACAATGGACTTAAGAATATGAAACTGTGCTTATCGCCAGTTGATTAGGCGCTGCTGCCTCTGGCTATGAGCCACCTGTTCCTGCAGAAGAGGGCATCGTGACAGTGAGTGTGGTGCAACCTGTTTCGGTGATGTGGCTGCTATGGTTGAATAGCTGGCAGTGTGTGCAAGTTGAGAGAGATGTTGCTCTGCAGCTTTCAGCAGTGTTAAGTGTGTGAAGGTGAGCTGAAGCTACATAGGTTAGGTCTGAATTGTGATTAATAGAGATTGTTGGGAGATGACTGACAGAGATGTGGTGCATTGAGCAGTATGCAAGGCTAGTTGTGCAATTGCTGGGCGATGGTATTTGAAGATACATTTACTAACCTTGATCACTCATGTAAGGTCATTGAACTCCTTGTGGCACTTCACCCAGGTTCTCAGGGCTAGACCCCTGGCATTGACCTCCGTTGTTATCTGGACCCACTTCTCAAAGTTTGTCTGGAGGTCCTCCTGTAGACAGATGACATCTCTACTGCAATCTACCTCCTTCACCAACACCTTGGAAAATCTTGTGGCCCACTCTGCCCTGTTTTATCATTCTTGTATCTTTCAAAGGTCAAACACTTTACAGTTACTTCCAACATCTGTTCCATTCAAACTGCATGTCCCCTTTAAGGGGCTGCAGGCGGTCTTTAAATAGTAAAGGTTAGCTTTAACTTGTAATAGCATTTCACGATTTTGCACCCCGTCAGGCATGTAGCCACCCAAACAGCGAGATTAGCACTGTGGAATAGCCTAAATTTGTAGACACAAAGTTCACGGCCAGGATTTCCCAGTCGGCGAGTGGGGAGGGCGGGCCCGGGCCCGTTCACCGATGTGTAAAATGACTCTCATGCCCACATGTCCATCCTTGGCCTGCTTCAATGTTCCAGTGAAGCTCAATGCAAACTGGAAGAACAGCAACTCATCTTCCAATTAGGCACTTAATAGCCTTCCGGACTTAACATTGAGTTCAACAACTTCAGATCATGAACTCTCTCCTCCATCCTCACCCCTTTTTGATCCTCTTTTTTCAAACATTTATTTTTTAATTTTTATATATATATTTTTTTCCCACCTATTTTTATTATTTTTTTAATATTTATTTCCGTTCATTGTTTTATTCCCACCTTTTAGCCCATTTCAATATTTTTTCCCACACTGTCCCCTCCCCCACCCCACCCCCACTAGGGCCACCTGTCACTAGCTCATTCTGCTTTCTACTTTCAATGTCACCATTAGCACCTCCCTTAGCCAGTACCACCACCATCAACCCCCCTTTGACCTTTTGTTTAAGACATCTTTTGCAATCTCTCCTTTGCCTCCACCTATCACTGGCCTTCTATCCAGCTTCACCTAGCTCACCCCCCCCCCACCCCCCAAACAATAAATATTCCACCATATTTTTACTTCCAAATTATTTTTTGTTCTCTGGTCTCTTTACTTTCAAAATCCCCTCAGCCTCCTCCTGCGTTGGGTGAATACTTTCACCATCTATTTGCTGACCCAGGTATGGAAAACTTGACACCATGAAGCTGCACTTGTGCTTTTTAGCTTTGATGCCATACCTCTTGGAAAATTGAGCTAGGACTTTGTTCAATCTCGCAACATCTTTCTTAGTCTTACTGCTAATTTGAATGTCATCAAGCAGCACGCACTCTTCATCCCACGTGGCATCTGATCTATGATGCTCCGGAGCACTACAGGCACATAGGCTCCCCAACTGGTAACCTTTCACCCTGGCTTGTATATGAATGATAAGCTATCCATGCTCTTGTCAGTTAATTATAATTACCTCCACCACTGAAGGCAGGCAGAGGTAATATTTTTTCCCCTTTAGTGTGTTAACAATATATTTTAAAAACAAATGCATGGATTTCAGTGCAACTTGGTACACAGAGTATGGCCCAAGGAAGAACAGATTAGTTTTTGATGAAGATACAGATCCTGATTTTTAAAAATTATTTACAGCATCTGTTAACACTTGGAGATAGGGCAAATAGACTTTTTTAAAAGATTGGTGTGGGTTGTTCTATTTGGAATGTTGTTGATTGTTTTAGAATGTTGTGGATTGTCGCTGCTGCTGTGGAGGAATATGTCACAGCTGTCAAAATGAGAGCAGAGTTTTCAGAGCAGGTTGCTGCATGTATATTGTCCTGAAGCCTCCTCAGCGAGATGGAAGCGTTCAGTAAAAAAAATTATTCTCTCAGATTTGTAGTTATAGAGCATCAATCCAAGCAGGGAAAAGCCTCGGGGGAGAGCTGAGTAATTGGAATAATTTTAAGTTAGCACAGCATGATGGAGATATGCACTCTTCTGAGTGCCCTCTTCACTTGTCACAAGTATGCATTTGAAATCTTACTTTCTATTTGATAAATTAGAAAACAAGTCTTCACTGGTAAGCAGTGGGCAAGTATCATTTTTGATCACCTTATTTACTGTTTGCTTATAATCTCCACAAATCCAAATGGGCCACTCTTTACTTATTCCTTCCAATTGCAAATAAAGGCACTGGCCTGGCCTTGCAAAATGTTGGCTGTACATGCACATGACATGTGTACATTAATCAATCTTTCAAACTGCAGAAACTTCCTCAAAATTAACTTTAGGTGTTCCAAACCATGTGTCACAATGCTCTTCGGCCCTTAATTGCTCAAATGAAATGTAAAAAGAATTCCACCTTCACCTCATCACCATCTTTGTTGTGTACTGCACTGAGAATAGACTCTCACATGTTCAACTGGAAGCAACATGTTGAAGACTTGATTTATACCTCCCCTAAGGAGGCAGCTCTTACAATATGCCACATCCCCAAAACTGGGTGCAATATTCTAACTGGTCTAGCCAACGATATTCATACATACAGCACTATTTCTTTGTATACTTTGGATCATCAGCATCAGAATCCTTGATTCTTCGTCCAACTTAATTTTAAAAGATAAGAAAATTAAACCTGCAAATTTACTGCCACGTTTACATTGTGGCAAAGTCATTTTTTGAGTGTATTTGATGTAAAAAGTAGCAACATAGTTCCGGTGTTAGGCACAAATCTGCAACCCAAGTGTAAGTAAGACCAAACAATACCAGATCTCCTCCAAAAGGATGTCTCAGATGACTGGTATAAGAAATAGCAGTAAGAAATTGCAACATAACATGTCAGAATAAACATGCAAATTGACGGGTTAATAGCCAGATGCTTTTATTTCCAGACCCTCTAAAATATTCCAAGGAGAAACGAAAACAATACAGCAAACCATTCAAAACTAAAAGCAGAACAGTTCCAATTTTCTGTTCAATAACAAACACTCAATTTTTTTTAACATTCCTGTGGAAAATTAAATATTCTTTCACCCATGTGATACAGAAGTCAAAAATCAATCATCTTTCTCCCTTACGATATTGCTTCAAAATTGGTGATACGGCATTATGAAGTTTTCGCAACATGACAGCTCCATGTCAAGCTTAAAAATATCAAAGTAGGTACATAATTTCCTTTCTGTGAACTATACTGCAGGTATCTTACCCATGATGCTTGTTATGATCCTAGGCCAGTCCCCCAAAGTTTTGGATAAGATCTGGTTAGGGACCAATAACATTTCGTTTATGAACTGTTTTGTCACTTCTTAACAATTAAGAATACACACACACATATACAGCTATCTGCTTCTGAACCCCAGCTTCCAGTGTTAAAAAACAGGAGGTTTCTTTAATTCTTATTCTACACCAGAGGGCAATACATCCAGGACTTAGCACACTACTGTCAGGTTTTTTTATATAACACTTCTTTTTAATTAAAATGTTCTTTTACAAAAAAGCATAGACGTTAAACACAAACATCACATCCCCTCCCTCTTTAGCCAGGAAAAAATCGGTCAGGCAGTTTGCAGATTCGCTTTGGTCCAGAGGGGAGTGTTGGCTTAGGTACTTCAGTTTGTTTGCTTAGAAATGGAAGGTTCAGCCATTCCATTTGTTTCTGTTCAGGTTCAACAGTTGCAGCTACAGGTGCTATAGGTTTGTCAGTTGGATCAAGTCGGGTTTCACCCACTGGAGCAGATGTTTCCCAGAAATCTTCCACCATGACTAAAGATCCCTGGAAAATTTGATTCCTTGGATTTGGCTTCTCTAATCTGGTCAGTATGGTTCTTCCAGATTCCACAGGAAGATTCCACATCATAGGTCAGTGGTACTCGACACTTGATGATTCTTCCCAGGTGTTCCTCAGTAATTTCAGACCCAAACAGACTGATCCAGATTAAACTCAGGAGTTGGTTTACTGGTGTCATGTGACCTTTTCTGATCTAGTTGCCTTTAACCAATCATTCCTTTTAAATCCGGACACAGCAAATCAATTCGGGCACACAGTCGGCTTCCAAGCATCAGCTCAGCAGGAGATACGCCTGTTGTTGAATGTGGAGTGTTACAATACATCATCAAAAAGTTCTTCAGCTTCAACTTCCAATCTGTGTGTGTCATGCCTTTCAATATGGCTGTTTTGAAAGTCTGGACAAAGTGCTCCACTTCACCACTTGAGGATGGGTGGTAAGGCGAGATGAGAATCTGCTTGATCCCTTTGTTTTTCAGGAATGTTTGAAATTCACATGATGTGAATTGTGTGCCATTGTCAGACACAATCTGCTCCGGCAATCCAAAAGTAGTGAACACATTCAGAAGAGCATCAATGGTCCTTGCTGAAGTAGTCAGCTTCATGGGAATAACATGAGGCCACTTTGTGCGGGCATCCACTACAATCAGGAACGTATGCCCAAGAAGTGGTCCAACAAAGTCCACATGAAATCTCTGCCATGGGTGGCCAGGCAAAGCCCACGGATGTAATGGGGCAGGTGCAGGAGAAGATTTCATTTCTTAGCATGGAAGGCAATCACTGACTATGCCTTCGATGTCTTTAATAACTCCAAGACTTTCTTTGAAGACATCAGTATGCTTGTCTAACAAGGACTGCAACATGGGGTTGCAATGCACTTCGTTTGTTTTATTTCAATTCAGCAGAATTTCTTTTAGTCAGTTCCTGCCCATAAGGGATGGATGATCCCCTTTCACAATGATAAGTGGCAACCTTGCTATTTGATCTCCATACTTAGCTTGAATGGACATTTTTCCAGGTATATTCACAAGCTCACCAGTGTAGGTGCTAAGCTGGAGGAGGGTTTTCTCCAATAGGCATTTCTTGACAATTTTCTCCCATGTCTTCTCTGAAGCAATAGAAACAGCTGCTCCAGTGTCAACCTCCATTTCAACCATTTTACCATTTAAGGCAATGACAACTTTTAGTCCTTTATCTAGTTTCAGATCAGACTGAATGCAATATAATTACTCTTCTGTATTGTGGCTGCTAGTTTCACTTTCTGCCTTGTCAGGACTAGTATTACTTTTGTATTTTGTTTCCAAGTAATGAGTCCTTTTAAACTGCCTGATTATTTTCAAGCACGACTTGCCTGTGTGCTCCTCATGATGCCCTTTTCTTGGCGGTACTGCTTTACTGTGATCAGCCTTTGATCTGCGTGCACGTTGTACGTGTCCTTTTTTTCCACAGTAGAGACAATCAGCGGTTTTCCACTTACAGGCTTCTGCATGATACCCTATTCCATTACAGTGGTAACATGTTTGAAAGTGAGTATTCCCTGACATTATTATTTTAACTTCAGCATTGTTAGAATGCGCTTTCAAATCTCCAGCTTGTTTCTTTGTCATTTCTATGCTTTGCGCAATCTCGAACACTTTCTTCAGTGTCAGCTCTTGCTCTGCTAACAATCTATGCTGAATTCTTTCATTTCTCAGTCCACAAACCAAGCAATCACACAACGCTTCTTCCAGGTAACCTTTAAAGTCACAATGTTCCGCTAATATTCTCAACTCAGCCAGGAATTGGCAAACTGACCCACTCTCAAGCTGTTCTCTTCGGTGAAACTTGAATCTCTCAGCAATAATTGTTGGCCTGGGATCAAAGAGCTTTTTCAAAACATCCACCAGCTTTTTAAAGCTTTTATTTGCTGGTTTGTCAGGAGCAATGAGATTTCTCAGTGAAGTGAAATTTTCATTCCGATGACTGTAAGAAACTCTGTGGCCTGCTTTTCCTCTTCAATCTCAATCACAATGAAAAACTATTCCATTTGCTCAACATAAACTACAAAGTCTATAGTAGCTGGATCAAAAGCCTCTAAAGCCCCTAACGATGATCCCATCCTTGTCGCCATTTGAAGTGTTCACACACACGCGCACACACATATGCTTCTGAACCCCAGCTTCCTGTGTAAATAAACTGAAGGTTCCTTTATTCATTATTCTACACCAGAAGGCAATACATCTGGGACTTAGCATACACTACTGTCAGGTTTTTTATATAACACTTTTTTTTAACTAAAATGTCCTTTTACAAAAAAGCATAAATGTTAAACACAAACATCACAGCTTAAAGTTGACAATGTTTGAGATACAAGACACTTGCTAAGAGAAGAAAACCACAATATTCCACAGGTTTGGAACAAACAAAAATAAACTTTACTATACAAGGTCAAAAAGATAAACAATGTACAGCATCTTTCTTATACTCTAACATTCAGAGTTAATGAGGTACTTGTAAATTAACAGGCAAACCATGATCGAACACACCACCTTACAATACCAACTACAATACATAGCAAATGCGACCAAGATAGATCCAATGGGGGAGAATTTTCTCCCTGTCGGGAGGTGTTGTGTGGGGGCAGGCACGGGCGGGAGTGCAGCCTTTCAACGCCCCCGATCGGCTGGATGCAGCCATTTTACATGGGCGGGTCAATTAAGGCCCGGCTAGAGTGATGTGCACCGGAAGCACTGAGCACTCCCTGTGCGGGCGGGGGAGTGTTGCCTGAGTCGGGGCCTGCACTCTTTCGCGCATGCACGCAAAAGAGCGCAGAAATCTCCCTGAGGCACAGACCACACTCAGGGAGATTAGTTTAAGTGCAAAAAATTTTAATAAAGGAAAAAAAAATGTTGAGACGTCCCCTCATGTGAAACTGTCACCTGAGCTGGGACATGCCTATTAATTTTATTAAAAATTTTTACAACACTTTAAAAACCTTCATGAAACCTCACCCCGCCCATAGATGCGGCTCCATGAAAAATGCGGAGGCCGCCTGGGCTCTTTGCCTGCTCACCAACCTTAAGGTTGGACGGCCAGCTCAGTTTATTGATTTAATTGAGAGTTAACTGGCTTTAATAGGCCTTTGACAGTTCGGCGGGCGTGCAGCCAACTCGGGTGTGTGCCCGCCGAACTGAAAATCTGAGTGACGCATGGTGACGTCGGGACGCACGACTGACATCACCAGGTGTCATTTTACGCCTCAGCGAGCGGACCCTGCCCCTGCACGTCGAGCTGAAGATTCTGCCCATGGATTTTGCAGCAACCCACCCAGATGCCAGGAAACACCCAGTCAACCAATCTGACTGAAACTCTGTCTCCCTCAGAAGGGACTCCAAACTTTTCACTTTCAAAGGTCAAGTCTCCGAATTCCCTCAAAGCTGCTCCAAATTGGACTACCTCAACAACTGCACACCTCCCAGGGTTTCCACCTCGTCTCAAGACTCCATTTCCCCTATGTTTCTGACTGTACACTCCAGTCTCTACTTACTGGAACAAATTTCAGCTCTTTAATAGCCAACTAGCTTCACTGGACTGGTACTATCCCTGGATTTCACCAAGCTCCAATTTTCCCAACTACACCAAGCTATAAATAGCTCCCAGGGCTTCTTCTGACCCCCAAACCCTTTCCAACGTGGAGCCAGTGACCTTCTGCCATCTTCTCAGCTCCCGAGGACTTCTCCTGGCCCCTAACTGCAATGAACTATCAAACGGCTCCTGGGACTTCTCCTGAGCCCCAGCTACATAGAGCCAGCTAACTGGAACGCTTTCTGCCTAGAGCCTGCTTAACAGCAGCACCTTTTCGGAATGGCCTTTTCCCCCATTGCCAAACACACACTCCCTCAGCAAACACACAGATAAATTGAAACCCTAGAACTTTCTTAATTGGCTTACCCATCTCCGTTACAACGTAGCCAGGGCTCACTGAATGTTTTTAAACTAGTTGTAGCTTTAACTCCCAAAACAAAACAACATTCTGGGCTGCATTTCTTTGCTAGCAGTGTAGACACCTCGTCTCCAATTCCCTGGCTAAGTAAGCCCATGTGCTGTTTTCTGATCTTACCTTTCTAGCTGTTAACCCCTTAAGTCAACATGGCCCCAACCTTTTAAGTGAAAGAGTCTTCAACATATTTTAGTGGCATTTATCCCATTTTCTACAGTTAACTTTAAATCTTCCCAGAACTAAAAATCTCTAACATATTACTATATGTTACTATTATATATTACTATTACTCTAACATATAACTACTATTATTTATAGTACCTATAAATACTAGGTATTTATAACAGGTTTGATAAAATAAATTAGCTGTCTTTCTTAGAGTTGTATTGCATGTTGTCAGGATTTTGTAACACCTTTCTTACATAAGTAAATTGAATGTTGTATGTGCATTTAAACCTTTTTGACACATGGAGTAACAACTGCACTACTGGGAAGATGGCCATTGTCAGAGATCAACACTACAACAAGTTCTTATCAGGCGCACAATACAATAGCACAATTAGTGCTCTTACATCTGTTGATGACATCATTAGAAACCCTAAGAATGAGAATCCAAAGTAAGTTTAAAAAATTCTATATCTTCACCTTGGCCTAAACAGGAACATATCACCATGTTTATTTTGGCTATTGATAAGTATTGATTTGTACAGCATTGGCAGGTAACTCGACTGGACAGGCTTGGCACTTAAACAGCAACTTCTATGTTGCTATCCAAGGAAGCCATGTGTATTCTAGCTAATCCTTTCATTCTCACTCTACCAGTATAACTGCATGTAATTTATGGATCATGTGGTTTGGAATGTAGATAGAACAACACAGAGTCCACGAAGCAAGCATCCACCTTTGATTGATGATTCTTCTTATTGTCTGACATACTTTCATAGTTTTGATGAAACTCCATCATCAGGCCATTCATTTACCATAAAATATGTAACACAGGATTGTCCAGGATTGTATGATTATATATGTCATAGACCATAATGGGAAATTAGTTCAATTGCTCAGTAAATAATTCTTTGATAGGCAAATCTTGAGCAATGTGTGAAATCAATATAGGTAGGACAAGAAAACAACTGCATTGGCTTTCAAATTTGATGGTTTAAGCTTGATGCCTTCCTGAGGCCAACAATAGAATAATTCATCTTTGAATTCTCAAAATGTTAAGTAGTGCTCATGAAAGCTAAAGAAATATGATCAGTGTACAGGATGAAACAACATCCAAATAAGTAAATGTGAAACTTCAACTATGATTGCAAGGGCTCCACGTTCAATCCATGAATAATTGTTCTTGGGAGAAGTTGGGTATGGGAGGCAAGTGCTATTTGGAGCAGTCAGAGTACTGGGGAGAAGTATAGCAGGAGCAGATGCAATACCAAGATCCAACTATTTGTCATGAAATGTCCTCAAGCGTATCTATCATTGTCAAATTCAGACTTTCTTTGGAAAAGCCCAAAGTAAACAAGCCTGGGAAAGATGCCATTTGGTACATTATTGGCCACGTTGAGGTTAGCGGACAACCCTTCAGCCTAAGCACACAATATTGATGAACATCCAAGCTAGGGTTCACATCTATTCAATCATTGCCACAAACTCATACTATCATCAACTTTTGCTACAGGCACGATTGGGCATGCCCGGTTGTTATGGTCTATTTTCTCAATTATGCTGTCATACTCTATGTGATCTAATTCTTAAGATATCCTTTCCATTAGACCATAGACAGAATTTTATTTTTTAATAAATTTGACGTTTCCCCCTCCTTCATATTAAGATGTACCTGGATCATCTTTTTCAGTTCTCTCTCAAAAGGCAGGTCTGATCCAAAGCTCCACCACAGTAGGGCAAGGAGGCAGATCCAAAATCCACTCCAGCTGGAACAGGGATTGAACCCCATGCTGTTGGCACTAATCTGATCTACACCAACCTCCCAGCACCCCACAAAGGAGCCCAAGTTGCTATGGCAACATGTACTTTTACATGCATGTTGCAGTCCGGAGCTTTGAGATAGTAGAAGCTCCAATTTTTTTTCCATCAGATGGCTGACCAGGAATCTCTCCCACTCTTACCACCTGCCATTGGCATATGTTGGAAGGATTTACAAGCTGATACTCAACCTTTTTGGCTGCGTTATGAATGTACCTTCCTTGGCCATCAAGCTCTCGAGTGGATTTAAACCCAGAGCTTCTGGCTCAGAGGCAAGGACGTTACCCTTTGTGTCACAAGACTTCCTCGTATCCTTTGCTACATTAGGTTTTGGACTTAATAAGGACATAAGAACATAAGAACCTAAGAACTAAGAACAGGAGTAGGCAATTCAGCCCCTCGAGCCTGCCCCGCCATTCATTACGATCATGGCTGATCTCATTTCGGCCTCAACTCCAATTTCCCGCCCTCTCCCCATAACCTTTCAACTCATTACTAATTAAAAATCTGTCAATGTCCTCCTTAAATTTATTCAGCATCCCGGCATCCACTGCACTCTGAGGTCGTGAATTCCAAAGATTCACAACCCTTTGAGAAAGGTAATTCCTCCTCATCTCTGATTTAAATCTACCACCCCTTGGACTAAAACTATGGCCTCTCATTCTAGAATGCCCCAGAAGGGGAAACATCCGCTCCACATCTACTTTGTTTATCCCCTTTAGCATCTTATATACCTCAATTAGATTTCCTCTCATCCTTCTAAACTCTAGCGAGTATAGGCCTAAACTGCTCAATCTCTTCTCATAAGACAAGCCCCGCATCTCTGGAATCAATCTAGTGAATCTCCTCTGAACTGCCTCCAGTGCAACTACATCCTTCCTCAAGTAAGGGGACCAAAACTGTGCACAGTACTCCATGTGTGGTCTCACCAATGCCTTGTACTGTTGCAACAACACTTCCCTATTTATATACTCTATTCGTTTAGCAATAAATGCCAAAATTCCATTTGCCTTCCTTATTATCTGCTGTACCTGCTTACTAGCTTTCAGCGTTTCATGCACGAGGACACCCAGGTCCCTCTGCACTGAAGCATTCTGAAGTTTCTCTCCATTTAAATAATAAGTCGCCTTTTTATTCTTCTGACCAAAATGGATAACCTCACACTTATCCACGTTAAACTCCATCTGCCAAATTTTGGCCCATTCACCTAACCTGTCCATATCCATTTGTAAATTTCTTATTTCTTCCTTGCAACTTACTTTCCCACCTATTTTAGTGTCATCTGCAAATGTATCTATAGTACCTTCTATCCCTGATTCCAAGTCATTAATATAGATTGTAAATAATTGGGGCCCAAGGACCAAACCCTGTGGCACCCCACTAGTTACAGCTTGCCATCCAGAAAAAGACCCATTTATCCCGACTCTGCTTTGTGTTGGTTAGCCCATCCTCTATCCAAGCTAATATATTACCTCTAACTCTGTGTGATCTTATCTTGTGTATTAATCTTTTGTGTGGCACCTATCAAAGGCCTTCTGGAAGTCCAGATATACTACATCTACAGGATCCCCATTATCCACTTTGCTTGTCACATCTTCAAAGAACTCTAGCAAATTAGTCAAACACGATTTACACTTCATAAAACCATGCTGACTCTGATGGATTGCATTTTGACTTTCCAAATGCCCCATTACTACTTCCTTAATAATGGATTCCAACAATTTCCCAATTACAAATGTTAAACTAACAGGTCTATAGTTTCCTACTTTCAGCCCCCCCCCCTTTTTGAATAAGGGCATTATATTAGCGTTTTTCCAATCCATTGGAACCTTTCCAGAATCCAGGGAATTTTGGAATACTATAGCCAATGCATCCACTATTCCGATGCCACTTCCTTTAAGGCCTTGGGATGTAGGCCATCAGGTCCTGGGGGACTTGTCACCTTTTAATCCCAATAGTTTGCTCAGTACTTTTTCTCTAGTGATGGTGATTGTTCTAAGTTCCTCCTTCTCGGTATCCTCTGCACTTCCTGCTACTGTTGGGGTGGTACTAGTGTCCACCGTGAAAACTGAGGCAAAATATTGATTAAGCGTCTCTGCCATTTCTGTGTTCCCCATGATTAACTCCCCAGTCTTGTCCCCCAAGGGACCAACATTCACTTTAGCTACTCTCTTTCCTTTTATATACTTATAGAAGCTTTTGCTATCAGTTTTTACATTTTGTGCTAGTTTTCTTTCATGATTTACCTTTGCTCTTTTTATTATTTTTTTAGTAACCCTTTGTTGATCTTTAAAAGTTTTCCAATCTTCCAGTCTGCCAGTGACCGTTGCAATTTGGTATGCCTTAGGTTTTGCCTTTAAGTTATCTTTAACTTCCTTGCTTAGCCACGGATGCTTTTTCCTCCTCTTACCATCTTTCTTCCTCATTGGGATATATTTTACTTGGGAGGGATTGAATCTCTCCTTAAATATCTGCCACTGTTCATCAACTGTCCTACCTGGTAGTCTTCCTGCCCAGTCCACTAGCGCCAAATCTGCCCTCATACCTATGTAGTTAACTTTGTTTAACTCCAGAACACTAGCATGGGACTCAAGTTTCTCGCTCTCAAACTGAACTTGAAATTCTAGCAAGCTATGATCACTCTTCCCTAGAGGATCCTTTACTATGAGATCATTAATTAATCCCATCTGATTACACAAAACCAAATCCAAAACCAAATGTTCCCTGGTTGGTTCCACAACATATTGCTCCAAGAAACAATCTCTAATACACTCTATGAACTCTCCCTCGAGGCTACCATTGCCAATTTGATTAGTCCAGTCTATATGCAAATTAAAATCACCCATGATTATTGCCGTGCCTTTCTTACATGTTCCCAGTATTTCCTGGTTTATACTGTGCCCTACTGCTAAACTACTGTTTGGGGACCTATAGATTACTCCCACCAAGGACTTCTTTCCCTTGCTATTTCTTATTTCTACCCAGACTGACTCTACGTCTTGCTCTCCAATGCCTATATCATTCCTCACTACAGCACTGATCTCTTCCTTTACTAACAAAGCTACACCACCTCCTTTCCTTTCCTGCCTATCTTTCCGAAACACTCAATACCCTTGTATATTCAACTCCTAAACTTGTTCTCCCTGTAACCACGTCTCAGTAATCTCTATTTGCGCTGTTAACTCATTAGTTTTATTCCGAATGCTACGTGCATTCAGATACAAAGCCTTTAAGTTTGCCCTATTGTCAATTTTTGCTACTCTTATATGATTCTTTGGTGCAATATGGCATTCTCACACACTGTCCCTTCCTTTCACTTTTTGCTAGCAATCAGCCTTGTCACGAACCTGCACTCTTGCCCTCTCCTTAAACTTTGAGTTTTTATATTTCCATGCAACTGAACCGCCCCCCCCACCCCCACCACCCCCCCCCCCCCCGCCCCCCCCAACCCCCCACCCCGCCCCAACTCCCCAAACCCACTATTTAGTTTAAAAACCTATCTACGACCCTAGTTATGCGACACTGGTCGACCAGGACACTGGTCCCAGCATGATTCAAGTGGAGCCTGTCCAAATTGAATCGCTCCCTCTTTCCCCAGTACTGGTGCCAATGTCCCATGAATTTGATCCCACTTCTCCCACATCAATCTTTGAGCTACGCATTTACCTCTTTAATCTTATTGACTCGGTGCCAATTAGCTCATGGCTCAGGTAGTAATCCGGAGATTATTACCTTTTTGGTTCTGCTTTTTAATTTAGCCCCTAGCTGCTCGTATTCCCTCAGCAGAACCTCTTTCCTCGTTCTACCTATATCGTTGGTACCTACGTGGACCACGACAACTGGATCTTTCCCCTCCAACTTCAAGTTCCTCTGCAGCCCAGATGAGATATCCTTAACCCTGGCACCAGGTAGGCAACACAGCTTTCGGCACTCTCGATCCTGGCTATAGAGAACAGTATCTATTCCCCTAACTATACTATCGCTGATTACAACTACATTTCTCTTTTCTCCTCCCACTTGAATGGCTCCCTGTACCATGGTGCTCTGGTCAGTTTGCTCATCCTCCCTACAGTCCTCGCTCTCGTCCACACAGAGAGCAAGAATCTCGAACCTGTTGGATAAGGGCAAGGACTGAGGCTCCTGCAGTGCTACTTCCTGGTCCCTCTACCTGCCTCACTCATAGTCACACCCTCCTGTCCCTGACCACTGGCTGAATTTAAGGTAGTTAATCTAAGGGGTGTGGCTGTCTCCTGAAACACAGCATCCAGGTAACTCCCCCCTTCCCTGATGTGTCGCAGTGTCCGAAACTCAGACTCCAGCTCATCAACTCTGAGCCGGAGTTCCTCGAGCAACCAACATTTGCTACAGATGTGGTCACTAGGAACCACAATGGTGTCCACCAGCTCCCACATCATGCAGCTACAACACATCACCTGGCCCTGCATCTCTATTTTATTTAATTAGTTTTTCAATTTGTTTTTAAATATCCAACTGGTTTTTAGTTTATCAATCTGTAAAATATTTCTCCTATTTACCTTTAATCTGAAAGCAAGTTAGAATAGAGATTCAAAATACACTTTTTAAAATCAATTGGAACTCGCTCTCTCTGCAGATTTGAAGCTGAAGTGTTCGGCCTCCGATCCTGGGCCCCAGTAGTCACCCATAATCTGAAATCAACTTAGAATAGGTAATTCAAACCAGCAGTTACTTACCAACCAATGAATTTACGGTTTTCCTGTGATGTCACTTTTTTTTCACTCGGCGACAGTGACTGCAGAGGACATTCCTCTCGCTCTCCCCTCCAGCTGCTGCTGACTGCCTGTCCCAGGGTCCTCCTCTTGCTCTCTTCCAATTATTTTGTCCTTGGATCTTTGACCAGTGAACTTAATTTTGGCCCAATTTATCTTGAGACTATGCAATCAATCTCAGCCCATCAATTGAAGGCTTTTGTCATTAACTTACAATTGCAAACAATTGTTCTACCTGTCTTTCACATTATACTTGGACCTTAATTTTCCCAAAGAATGGTAATGGTTTTCAGATTAAGTTATCAATGAAATGCCGGCTCTTTGGACAAGTTTAGGAAACGTTTTACTTTTGATGACACAACAGTCTCAGTGTTCAACTGAAATTCTATAATATCTTGATCCAAATGAGGCCCATAACTTTGCATTCCCCCATCCAGTTGTGAAATAGACAAGAAAATGCATCTCTTCTTCATCCATCTTATCTGGTGGTATTGTTTCTTCCTCAACTAAATTGACATAATGTACCCTGGATTTTTGTCTTTGCTTCTGTCGATTCCTCTATGGTTTGGGGCATTCTTTTCTTTTCTCTGGCTCCAATCAAGCAGCACGAACTTTCGTTATCAGTCCATGTAGTTATGACATACAACTTATATTGGTCTAGACAGGATTTTTTTTAAACCACACCTTGAATGACTGTTCACTCTGGAGCTGTTGGACCCAGTGACATGTATCTCAGTAAGTGCCGGCTGCAGTCTCTATCCCAACTATTATGTCGAGTGCTCCTGCAGATGTGAGGCTATCTTCTACCAATAGCTTCCTCTGTATCATTTCCTTCAAACCACAAACACTTGCATTTGAGAAAGTCACAAAGTTTCAGTTGGTTCCTCAATTCTACCATAATCTTGATATGTTTAGTCTTTAGGCAGAGTCGGGGCAATCAGATTCTTAATCAATATATATGTTGTAGATCCACAGGTAGCAAGCAAATCTGTTCATTTTTGTTAAATACTACAAGTGCATTTAGCTCAAATTGTAAATTACATCTTTCTCATATTTATTCTAACTCAACCCCATTCATTATTCTCAGATTTTCCTAATCAATGCTTACATGATTAAAAAAAGGTTTTTGACAAGGTTGATTCTATCTTTTTAAACAAGGTGCTGGCAGTTATCTTTATTGTACACTAGAGTGTACAAACAAATTGATGTTAGACCATAAGACATAGGAGCAGAAGTAAGCCATTTGACCCATCGAGCCTGCTCCGCCATTCAGTGAGATCATGGCTGATCTGATAATCCTCAACTCCACTTTCCTGCCTTTTCCCCATAATCCTTGATTCCCTTACTGATTAAAAATCTGTCTATCTCAGCCTTGAATATACTTAACGGCCCAGCCTCTACAGCCCTCTGTGGTAAAGAATTCCACAGATTGACTACCCTCAGAGAGAAGAAATTTCTCCTCATCTCTGTTTTAAGTGGGCACCCCCTTACTCTGAGATTATGCCCTCTGGTCGTAGACTCTCCCACAATGGGAAACAACCTCTCAGTATCTACCCTGTCAAGCCCCATAAGAATCTTAAATGCGTCAATAAGGTCGTTTCTCATTCTTCTAAACTCCAATGAGTACAGGCCCAACAACTCAACCTCTCCTCATAAGAAATCCCTCCATCCCCGTGATCAGCCTAGTGAATCTTCTCTGGACTGCCTCCAATGCCAGTACATCTTCCCTTAGATAAGGGGACCAAAATTGTTCACAGTATTCTAGGTGTGGTCTAATTAATGCCTTGTATAATTTTAGCAAGGCTTCCCTGTTTTTATACTCCATTCCCTTTGAAATAAAGACCAACATTCCATTTGCCTTACCTATTACCTGCTGAACTTGTATGCTAGCTTTTTGGGATTCATGCATGAGGACCCCTAAATCCCCCTGTGCTGCAGCTTTCTTCATTTAAATAATATTCTTCCTGCCAAAGTGCATAACCTCACACTTTCCCACATTATATTCCATCTGCCAGGTTTTTGCCCACTCACTTAACCTGTCTATATCCCTCTGTAGACTCTTTGTATCATCCTCACCACTTGCCTTCGCACCTATTTTTGTGTCATCTGCAAACTTGGCGATAGTGCATTCATTTCCCTCATCCAAGTCATTAATATATATGTAAATAATTGTGGCCCCAGCACTGATCCCTGTGGCACTCCACTAGTTATAGGTTGCCGTCCTGAAAATACCTCTGGTATCCCAACTCTCTGTCTTCTATTAGTTAGCCAGTCCTCTATCCATGCTAATATACTACTCCCAACGCCATGGGCCCTTATCTTATTAAGCAGCTTTATGTGTGGTACCTTATCGAACGCCTTTGGAAATCCAAATATATTACATCTACTGGTTCCCCTTTATCTTTCTTGCTTGTTACCTCCTCAACGAATTCTAATAAATTTGTCAGACATGATTTCCCTTTCATGAAGCCATGATGACTCTGTTTGATTAGATTATGCATTTCTAAATGCACTGCTATTACATTCTTTATAATAGACCCCAATATTTTCCCAATGACAGATGTTAAGCTAACTAGCCTATGGTTATCTGTTTTTTGTTTCACTCCCTTTTTGAATAAGGGTGTTCCATTGGCAGTTTTCCAATCCTCTGGGACTTTTCCAGAATCTAAGGACTCTTGGAAGATTACTACCAGTGCATCCACTATATCTGCAGCTATTTCCTTTAATATCCTAGGATGCAACCCATCAGGTCCAGGCAGCTTATCGGTCTTTAGCCCCATTAGTTTTCCTAGCACATTTTCTCTGGCGATAGTTATTGTATTTATTTTCTCCCCGCTTTTGCCCCATGATTATTTAGTGTTTTTGGTTTGCTTTTAGTGTCCTCTACCATGAAAACTGATGCAAAGTATTTATTCAGCTCCTCTGCCATTTCCTGGTTCCCCATTATTATTTCCCCAGCCTCATTCTCTAAGGGGCCTGTATTGACTTTGGCCTCTCTCTTCCTTTTTATATACCTAAAGAAGCTTTTACTGTCTGTTTTTATGTTACTTGCTAATTTAGCCTCAAAGTTTATTTTCTCCCTCTTTTTTTTTTGGTTATCTTCTGTTGGTTTTTAAAACTTTCCCAATTCTCTGGCTTACCACTAATCTTTGCCACATTTTATGTTTGTTCTTTCACTTTGATACTATCCTTAACTTCCTTGGTTAACCACGGTTGGTTTATCCCCTTCCTACAATCCTTCTTCCTCACTAGGATATATCTTTGTTGTGAGTCATAAACTATTTCTGTAAATGCCTGTCATTGTTCATCAGCCGTCTTTTCTGCTAAACTCCTTTCCCAGTCCACTCCAGCCAACTCTGCCCTCATTCCTTTATAATTACCCTTATTTAAGTTTAGCACAGATGTTTCTGAACTAAGTTTCTCACTCTCAAACTGAATTCCACCAAGCCATAGTCACTGTTTCTTTGGGGATCTTTTACTTTGGGGTCATTTATTAAACCTGTCTCATTACACATTACCAGATCCAAAATCGCCTGATTCCCTGGTTGGATCCACAACATATTATTCTAGGAAACTATCCCGAATACACTCTGAATTCTTGCTCATGGCTACCTCTGCTAATTTGATTTTCCCAATCTACATGGAGATTAAAGTCACCCATGATTAATATACTGCCTTTTTTACATGCCCTCATTATTTCCTGATTTATTCTCTATCCGACAGCACAGCTACTGTTAGGGGGCCAATAGACTACTCCCACCAGTGTCTTCTTCCCCTTGTTATTTCTTACCTCCACCCATATGGATTCCACATCTTCTGATCCAAGACCATTTCTTGCTATTGTACTTATTCCATCTCGTACTAACACAGCTACCCCACCACCCTTTCCTTCCTGCTTTTCCTTTCAAAAAGTCACATACCCCTGAATATTTAGTTCCTAGCTTTGATCTCCTTGTAACCATGTCCCTGTAATGGCTATAAGATCATACCCATTAATCTCTATTTGTGCCGTTAATTCATTTATTTTATTTATTTTGTTGCGAATACATGCATTTAAGTAAAGAGCCATTAATTGTGCCTTTTTACCATTCCCCGCCACCCCCCCACCCACCTTTCACCCTGTTTTCTGCTGTTTTTTTTCTGTTTGTACATTCTGTCCCTTCCTGTCGCACTCTGGATATCATTATCTAAATAGCTGCCCTGCAATGCCGCCATATCATTTTGCTTTGTAAGCCTACTTATCTTCCCTCCAGAACCCTCCCCCCCTCTATTTAGTTTAAAGCCCTCTCTACAGCCTCTCTACAGTTAACTTGCTGCGTTTATTGCCAGGCTCTCGAATATTTCATAAAACACTAACAAAAGCAATGCAAAAGAGATTTTAAAGTGTATTTGTAACAATGTGCTTTTTCCCATTAAGGGACCATCTAGTGTTCAGTTCACAATATAAAAGTACCACACATCAGTTGGAGGTTTATATCAGTTGCAACTCCAACTTGGGAAAACAAATTATGAATTAAGTCTCCTGGGGAAATCTAAAAACTTTTGAGTAGAATATTTTAATGTTGGAAGAAAGCAAACATGGCTGGCCACTACTCTCTTCAAATTAAAAAAAATTTAATCCTTGTGATGTCAGTTTTGTACATACACCGAAACACAAGCAGCGATTTATTGTCTCTAAACGATATGCTAGTCATACTTTGGTCAACACGAACTAATAGCAAGTGTGTGCTAACTTGGCATCATAACCAGCGGATTCCAATCACCAATTGCTAACTGCAATAATGAGACCTTACTGTGCGCAAGTTGGTTGCACATTTCTTACATTACTATGGAAATGACACTTCAGAGAGTATTGTATTAGCTGTAAAGTGCTTTGGGATATCCTGAAAGGTGCTATATAAATGCAAATGCAGAACTTTTAAAATATATATAATTATAAGATTAGGTTATTATTTCTGCAATGTCAGCATTGTCCTTTGGAAGAAAATATAAAGCTGCAGAAAGTTTGTTTAATAGCTGTACCTTTAAACAATTGAAATGGTTTCATCTCTATAACATTCTAAATATTTTGGATTTGCAGGTTAACAAGAAATGTTCATGTCTTTCCCTGCTCCAATTTAGAAATAACTTTGCAGAGATCTTAAGAGCCCTAAAGCTATAAAACAGCTGATCACAAAAATAACCACGTCAGTAGCACGTCCAAGGAACCTTGATCAGTATGTTTCTGGCCCAACAAAGTAGAAGGCATTGCTGGACCTGGTTATGAGAATGAGGCAAGTCAGGTAGAGTAAATGCCAGTAAGGCAACATTTAGGGAACAGTAATCATAGTTTCAAAGTTTAGATTAGTTATGGAAAAAGACCAGAAACAATTTAGAGTAAAAATATTTAATTGGACGAGGGCTAATTTCAATGAATTGAAAGTGGACCTGTCCTGGGTAAATTGGCAAGCAAAATTGTAACAGAACAATGGACTGCCTTTAAAAAGAAAATAGTTTGGGTACCCAAGAGGGGGAAGGTAGAACAAACAAATCCCTGGGTGATAAGAGATAAAGAGCAAGATGAAGCTGAAAAAGGGTGCATATGACAGATGTTAGTTTGAGAACCAGGCTGAATATAGTAAGTTCAAAGGGGAAGTGAAAAAGGAAATATGAAAGCCAAAGAGAGCATGAGAAGAGACTGGCAACTAACAAAGGGGAATCCAGAAATTTTCTATGAGTATATAAATAGTAAGAGGAATAATAGTAAGAGAAAGGGTGGAGACAATTAGGAGACCAAAAAGGGGATTTATGCATCGAAGCAGAGGGCATGGCTGAGGCAATAAATGAGTACTTTACATCTGTCTTCAAGGAAGAAGGTTCTGCCAGAATCGCAGTGAAAGAGGAGGTGGGTGAGGCATTAGTTGGGCTAATTTTGATAAAGAGAAAGGCTATGTTTACTTAATGGATGATAAATCACTAGGACCACATCAGATGCACCAGAAGATGCCGAGAGAAACAAGGACAGAAATTACAGAGGCACTTGCCATAATTTTCCAATCCTCCTTAGATACAGGGTTGGTACCCAAGAACTGGAGAATTGCAGATGTTACACCCTTTTTTCAAAAAAGGGGATAAAGATAAATGTAGCAGCTACAGGCTAGTCAGTTTAACATTAGTGATGGGAAAACTTGTAGAAACAATAATTTGGGACAAAATCAACAGTCTCTTGGGCAAGAGTGGATTAAGGAAAGCCAGAACCGCAGTAGCTTTTAGCTTTTTGTTTTTATTAAGGAAAGCCAGCATTGATTTGTTAAGGGCAAGTATAACTCACTTGACTGAATTTTTTTGATGAGGTAACAGATGGTTAATGAAGTTGATGTGGTGTACATAGACTTCCAAAAGATGTTTGGTAAAATGTCACATACACAGCTTATCCACAAAGATGAGGCCCATGGAATAAAAGGGACAGTGGCATCATGGATATGAAGTTGGCTAACTGAAAGCAAACAGAGATTGTTTTACGGGCTTAAGGAAGATATGGTGTTCCCCAGAGGTGAGTACCAGGATCGCTGCTTTTCTTGATATATATTAATGACTTAGACTTGGGTGCATGGGGCAATAATTTCAAAATTTATAGATTACAAAAAACTTGGAAATATTGTGAACTGTGAGGATAGTGATAGACGACAAGAGGGCTTAGGCAGGTTCGTGGAATGGGTGGATGCATGGCAGATGAAATTTAACGCAGAGAAGTACAACGTGATACATTTTGGTATGAATAACAAGGAGAAAAGATTTACAAGAATAGTTCCAGGGATGATGGACTTCAGTTATGAGGGTTGATTGGAGAAGCTGGGGTTGCTCTCCTTAGATAAGGTAGAGAGGAGATTTAATAGAGGCGTTCAAAATCATGAGGCATCTGGATGGGGTAGATAGAGAGAAACTGTTCCCTTTAGCAGAGGGGTCAACAACCAGAGTACACATATTTTAAGGTGATTGCAAAAAAAAAATCAAAGGTGACATGAGAAAACATTTTTTAAATGCAGTGAGCATTTAAGTTCTGGAATGCACCAGAGGCAGATTCAGTTGTGGCTTTCATATGGAGTTCCCTTGCAGAAGGGGAAAAGACAGAGGAATGGAGTTACCTGTGCTGCTGTAGCAGAGACTGGCACAGACGCAATGGGTGAATGGCCTCCTCCTGTGCTATAACCATCCTATGATTCTCCCATTGAGCCAAGGCCTTAGGATTGTGTGAGAACAGAGTACAGGAGTGATGTGATGCTCTGGAAGCCCATGTCAACACTAACTCTAAGATGGCAGCAGCATGATCTGCCATGGAAGCTGCCAGACCTGTCAGCAGAGGCTTCATCATGGTGGGCGCCACTGTCATGCTCTGAGAGCTGACTACATGCTACATGTGAAGCCCCGACATGAGCTAGAACTAGACTCCTTGTGTGCAATCATGCTACTCAGTACACCTAGTATTATGTAGTGTATGCTCACCAGGCTACTTCAACAGATTGCAACTTCAAAGTCAGCATCCAAATCCTCTGCAGAAGAACTAGTACGTGATCTCCCCCTCCACAGTACGCCAGCACCTGTAGCATCCTATCTACCTCCTGCCCCTAGCACTTGTGGCTGGTGATTCACCTAGCATTCTCACCAACCCTCTAAAGTGTGCCTGGTGCCAGCCTCAGAGTTGGTGTTCAGTAGGGTCAGATTGAGTGATGCTGCATCTTCAGAAAGCCTGGCCTCCTATTTCAGAAATGGACATGGGCCTTGACATTTTCTCTATCCAAAATAAAAGGGGCAAAGATTACTTTTTATCCTGAATGTGGTGCAGAGAGAAAAAAACGAGTGGCTGCTGAGGGCAGCTGTATTTTGTCACGCTTGTGTTTAGGCTAATGAGGAAGAGAGAAAAGAGGATAAAGTCTGAAGGAAGCCTGTATGTTGTTATCTCCTCTGGCACTGCCATGACTCTCCCCCTGCTTGCGACAACTGTCATATCTTCCTCCTGAGAAGAATGAGTGTGCAGGTAAACTCTACCTCCTGCCACATTTTGAGTAACTTTTCCTGAAAGAAAGAAGGATCTGTCTTTTTAACAATTTCTAAGCTATTTAGAGCATGTGCTAGCCATGGCTGAACAGGGATGTTTTGTGCAAAATGTGAAGTGTGTGACTGTCAGGGTTACAACAATGGTGGGAGTAGGAAGTGCAGAGTGTGAGAGTGGAAGAATATTGAGTGAAGTGTGGTGCAATGATTGTAGGAAAGTAAAGGGAAGCAGGAAAGGGATGCATTGACTAATGAAGTAGAAGTGGTGCAAATATGAGGACAGAGTAATTGTGAGTGAAGGCAGGATTATTATCTTGGCAATTTTATAAAGGTCATGAAATATATTTTGGCATTGGAGCCATGTCCTGGAAGTTAAGCTGCTGACATTGGCATCATTTACAACCTCTTCCCATTGGTGGTGGTGCTGGCTTGAGGCTTGACCCAATCCTGTCACCCCCAAGGAGAACTGGACCTCCGATCTCCTTGTCACGATCTCAGTAGAAACCAGTAACTTTTAAAACAAAATTCAAACTCCCAGTTATTAGCTGAAAGAATTATGTTACAAGGTTTCACATGTTAAACAAAAACCTTTACCGTACAAGAGTTAAACAAAGCAAGTGCTACTAACTTAACACTATGGGTGGAATTTTCCGAGCCCGCTGGCGATGATGGTTATAGGTGGCGTGCATGGAAAATATGGCAGAATCCACTTCACGATGGCGTGAAGGCAGGTCGCGATCGCCAGCTCAGCCTGCCAAAGGCGGGCTGCGTTTCCTGCCATCGGTTGGCAGGGAGCTAATTGTAATATATTAGCATATAATTAAAAGTCCATCCTGCCAGGCTCTTGGAACCCCACCATATCGTCCGTCCGCATCGGCGGGAAAGCACGCCAACGTGTTTCACAACAGCACGCAGGCGACATGCACTTGGCGGCCTTCACTTTGAGGAAACTGAGGTGAGTGAGCAGCAGCGTTTTCCACAGCTCGCCTGTTATTTACAGGCCTCAGGGCACCGGAGGCGGGGAGTGGGTGGGGGGAACTGATGGCTGGCCCCACAGGTTACTGCTGAGGGTAGCGGTGGGAGGGGTCAAGTGTTGCCCTGACACTGCATCCCATGCACAGGCAATCGAGGTGGGGGCAGGGTAAGCGAGGGAAGTGGCCGTACATTAGGGACACCAGTATAAACTGACCATACCTCTGCAACTGAGACAGATCAGGCGCGTCCATGGTGATATGATTGGGGTGGGGCTCCTAGCCTGCCCGCCCATGCAAGCAACGTGGAGGCACCAAAGGGCCACCAAGCGCTCCATACCTTACACCCCCCTGCAATCCACCCCACCCCCCACCCTAGCACAGACTTCGAGTCCGCCACCACTTTATTGGACCATGGAGCAGTTGGACTGCACACATTGTACAATCTCCTCACCAGCGCTGGCCCATGTAGCAGTCACTGCTGGAGGCGCTCACTGCCCCTTGCAATCTCAGCATCCCGGTTTGGACCAGTGTCCCCCATGTCGCAGGTTGACAGGGCAGCCATGCAGCACATTCATCTCACGGATGCCATCTTCTCCATGGCACACAACTTTGTGCATTTCGCCTGGGACCAGGACAGCCAGGATACAAGGGCCATTGGATTCACCCTGATCTCGGGATTCCCACAGGTGCAGGGTGCGATTGACTGTACTCATCTGGCGCTCAGGTCTCTGTCACTACGCTCAGTGGACTTCATCAACCACAAGGGCTTCTACTCACTGAACATGCAGCTGATATGCGACCACCAGAAACGCATCCTGCAGGTATGTGCACGGTTTCCAGGAAGTGTCCACGATGCCCACATCCTCAGTCAGTCACAGATCCCTGCAGTCTTCCAGGGTCCACAGAAGCTATAGGGTTGGCTCCTTGGGGCAAGGGTTACCCGCAGAGGCAGTGGCTGATGATACCCGTGCGGCAGCCTCAGACTGCAGCAGAGCAACGCTATAATGAGGCTCATGCAGCAGCTCACAACTTGGTGGAGCAGACCATCGGGATGCTGAAGGTGCAGTTCCGGTGCCTGGGCCAGAGAGATGGAGTCCTACAATACAGTCCGCAGAGGGTGTCACACATCATCGTTGTCTGCTGCGCCCTTTACAACCTGGCGCTGCAACGGGCTGAGGAGCTGGCTGAGGAGGAGATGGAGGAGCTGCATGTCTCCTCCGATGAGATGGATGCCGATGGGGATGAGGGTGAGGGGGTCCTCGGTGGTGCCGATGACAGGGATGAAGCTCTCGCACTGGCTAGATGAGGCAGGCATGCTCGGGAGGCCCTCATAGCTGCCAGATTTGTGGAGGATGATGACGACATGCAGTGAGGTGTCCCTGTAGATCCTCACATCGCAGTTGTGAATGTTTGACTCCAGTCTGGCTTATCGTAGCACCAATACCCTCTGTGAGAATACTCCTGTCATGGAGATGCAGAGGAGGCCCTAATAGTCGCTCGATCACAGGAGGATGATGTCAACATACAATGAGGACACTTCATAGATCTTCACATAGCCTCTGAGAATGTCTGAATCCCGTCTGGCTGAGGGCAGCTCACTAGTGCTCCATGATCAGGGCCATCTCACAGATGCAGCCATGAAGCTAGACGCATCTGATGCTGAGTCCTCCTTCAGCACCTCAGCCCTTCAGGAGCTGGTGCACAGCATCACTGGCCGCAGATGCTGGTGTGATGGGGGCCAGCCCCGCCTTAAAGGTGCTGAGAGCAGACAGAGAGTATGAGGGAACTCTGTGGCGCCTACCCACTACATTCTGGCAGCAATGACCGGCACTGCCAAGGTGCAGGCATTAGTAATGTTTCCAGGGAGTGTGAGGCTGGACCATCACTGTGGTCTGAAGGCTGCACAGAGCACAGGGAAGAGGCCCTGGACTGAGACACCTGCCTTTTATCTTGTGCAGAAAGTTTTCACATCTGAGTGACAAGAACACTGCTCATCAGAACAAGGGGCCATAGGCAGGGAGACATTCTTGGGAGTTTATTGACAATAGTGAACATTATGTACAAGTGATTAACACCCGTGCCCAGGCTGTGCAGGTGTCAGCTGTGGCTCAGTTCATAGCACCCTCGCCTTTGAATCAGAAGGTTGTGGGTTCATGTCCCACTCCCGGAAACCAAGAACTGTGAATGTACTCGAAAGAGTTACAATCTGTGACTGTTGATAACTCGAAAGAGTTACTTTTACCTAACTTTCTTAACCCTGCCGCTATGTCTTGGTGCTCCCCAGCATCCACAGCGGAGGTGGAGGCAGCCTGCTGACTGTGACGCCCTGTCTGTGATGACCTTGGTGGGTGTCCTCTGGAGGGCCGAAACTTGGAGGGCCCCGCCCTGCTTTCGGGGTCCTGCTGTGTGGCAGTGGCATCCTCCTCGGCCTGTGAAGCTGGGTCTGCGGAGGTTACAGGAAGAGGGGAGTCAGATGGGCCGGTCACTCCCAGAGTCACCTGGGTGGATGGCCCCAGAGTGTGCACCTGCTGATCCTCCTCCCTATGAGTGCCCGAGGGCCCCTGGCTGACTCCGTGAGCGGAAGGGGTAGCTGGAGTGAGATCGAGCTACCCAGCACCCCTCTCGCGTACGCACTGTTGGGGGCCAACTATGGCATCAGCGAAGGAGTTAAACTCACACAGCAGTGAGGGAGTGATGTCCTGGACCAAGGTCTCCATGGCGGTCTCCATCCTGCCAGTGTTGACCTTGATGCGTTGCAATGCCGGCGCTATCACCTCTGCGCTGGTGGAGGGTGTGGGTGAGCGCTGTGACGGGACTTCAGGGACGGTGCCTTCAGATTCCTCTTCAGAGGTTTCTTTGGAACTTGCTTGGAGGCTCTAGGCCGTGGACTTCGTCGGCTGCTTCCCAGATGTGCCTGCGGAAGCAAGGGGAGATAATTAGTGCATGGCAGTGACCTGTGAAAGAGGACACATCACTCACAGCATGGTTGTCTGGTGGATGTTGCACTGCTGGATCCTCGCTTGGTAGAGCAGCGCCGACTTCACCGTCAACACAGGACCGGTCCCGGTCATCACCGGCCAGCTGGATGGCTCTGTTTTCAAAGTCCATGAGAACTTTGAATTCCGGCATCCCTCCACCTGTCTGTGACCTTTCCCTCCTGTTGTGAGCCAGTTTATCCTGCATGGATAGAGATGGGGAGAGTGCATCAGGACTCCTACTGGGCCAGATGATAAGTATGCCTGGCCTGTGTGGGTGATGAGTGGTCTCATAGACGAGATGAGGACAATGATGGTGTGTGTGAAAGGGTGAATGGTGATGTCCCTTGCACTGGCAGTGAGTGAGGGCCTTGTGGGTGTGTGATGAGTTTGTGAGTGTGAGAGTTGGGAGTGATGAAAAGAGTGACTTACCCTGGCTGAACGGAGGAGATCATTCATACTTTTGTGGTACTGGGGTCCTCCTCTGCAGGGCATTAGCGCTGACCACCGCTGCCACCGTCTCCCAAGCCGGGTTGGTGACATGGCTACGCATCCTGCGGCCAGAGCTGGGATGGAGCACATCCCGGCGGCCTCCATGGCATCCAGCAGTCATTCGAGGGATCGTTGTTGAAGCGGGGGGCTGCAGTCTTTTTACCTTTGCAGGTCATGTCTCCCAGGCAGCGGTGGAGAGCTGGTGGTGATGAGCGCTTTGCAGCTGCCTTTTAAAGATGGCGGCCAGCGTGATGCAACAGCGGAGTGATGGTGAGCGGGCGAATGACAGCCCATCCACCATAGAAGCGGCCTGTTTCGCGGGAGCGAATATATAATGAGGCGGGTTCAGGAAGATACGGCGTGAAAACCCGCCATTTTCGTCGGTGGGTATGACTCCATTTTACTCGCCCACTACTGCACTTAGTGCAATTCTGGGAAAATTCAGCTCTATATCTCAAACTTTATAAACCCAAAAATCTCAACAGAAGACTTCCCATTCTACTTTCATTTCCAGCCAATAATTCCCTTAAACTTTACAGGATCTTGAGCATTCTTTCACTTCTCCTGGGACCAAACCAAGGTGTCATCTGTTCTGAAGATCGCAGCTATGGGGTTGAGTTCTTTTTAAAATCTGTCAGCGACACATGGAGAGTTAAAAAAAACAGCGGACTGAGTTCAGAACTTGCAAGCTGGAGAGAGGGACACACACACATACACACTTTGCTTCTTCAGCGTCTCAGTTGCTTGTCTTCGTTTGCAGAGAAAACAGGTGCTTAAACACACAAAGGTTTGACACATGACTTCCTCTCTCCAAATGCTCAGTTACCCCTAACATGGTTGTAGTGTACAGAATTCCAGGTGCATGTTTTACATGATTATATGATACCTGGACAAATTTCTTTCACAGCCAGAGTCCCATTGTCCAAGTGATTATGTCTAATGTTTTGACTCAGTTGAGTGCCCAGGTGATTGTCTGGATGCTTTGCCCATCAGGATGAAGATTCATACTTCAAGGCAATTGTTCATGGTGAGGATTTGCAGACAGGTTGTCTCCATCACAATGGCTTTGGAATGGAGAAGGTAGAATGATGCAAAAGTACAGCCATCTAACTGTGATTTCAAGTCATTGCATTTTTTATAAGACTAAAGCCGCTTTCCAATTAGTCGTTTTCAGCCAATAAATTAATGAATTATTTTATTAATGAAGCATGGCACTAGCATCCAGCTAAGTGAATAATCCAACTCTCTTTCAACACCTCATGGTTGTGGACTCCCCAGCTCAAGCATGGGCCTCACTGCATTCTTGCTTAGTAATTCTAAATCAGAAAACACCCTTTGTTTCTGATAACCCTCTGTTCCTGGTTCCAGCTGCTTTACAGCTCCTGGCAAATTCTCTCTCTGCCTGTCTCAAAGCTGCTCCCAGGCTGACTGCCCAGATTTCAATGTCTTGTTTTTCAGTGAGAAATCACACAGAAAAATTCCAAAAGCAAAAAGATAAAACTCTCCCTACAATCTATCACTGTAACAATGTGGCAAAGCTGGGATGTCCCAGATAGATATTTAAACCAACTATCACCAATTCCCAAACCTCTTTGTTCTGGGAAAAATATGAATAATATAAATCCCTAATTGAGATATCGCAAGGCATCCAGTCACAACAAGAAGCCAAGAGGGAGCCCATTGTTTTGTTTCTAATACTCCCCACTATAACCTTACAAAAATAAACACAAGCCGCCCTTCGATTTCCAATTACTTTAGCTCTGTTTAGCAGCTTCTCAAACCAGGTGTTTTCATTTATCTTGCACTTAAAAATTTCCATTCCTAAACTAAAAGTTATAGTCCGAAAACATATTAATTGTAAAATGAGATATTTGTAACACTATGCCTACCACCTGGTAGTAGACTGCCAGCACTGCATCAGAGAGCCTATGGGTTCTCTTTGTACATCTTGCAGCCATTTCTTCACTTGCAAAGTTTCTCTGCTGTCTGCAGCCAGAGCATGCCTCACCTTTTAAGATGTGCTTTTAAGATGTCTTTAAGCGACAGTGGACACAAACAGGTATGCAGCCAATAAGCAGCATGGTAACACTGGCAGTACACCTGACCTATTATAAGGAGCTGCCTATATTTCACGTGATCCTTTCAGCCTCTTGGACAGGCACATGTAATGCACGTTCCAACTCCTGCACACCTATTTTCAGGTGTGGTTGTGTCCTTGCACATGAAACAAGTTAACATGGAGTTGCAGCAAGGAATTATGAAAACTTATGGTAAATTGGCATTACATCAAGGAGTTTGGAGTAAGGAAGAGCAAGGAAGTCTTGCTGCATTTGTGAGACCACACCTGGAGTGATGTGTGCAGTTTTGGTCTCTGAATGTAAGGAAGGATATACTTTCCAGAGGAGGTGTAAAGAATGTTCACTAGATTGATTCCTGGGATGACAGGGTTGTCCTCTGAGAAGAGATTGAGTAAAATGAAGCAAAACTCTGTGGAGTTTAGAAGAAAGGAAGCTGATCTCATTGAAATACAAGATTCTGAGAGGGCTTGACTGGCTAAATGCTGTTTTCCCTGCTCAAGAGATTACAACCAAAGGGATTGGCCATGTGGGGCTGAAGTAAGGAGAAATTTCTTTCTTCACGCAGAGGATTGTAAATCTTTTGATTTCTCTGCCCCCGGGTGCTTTGGATACTCAATTGAGAATATTCAAGATTGAAAATTAATAGATGTTGGGCACCAAGGATAGCAAGAGATTATGGTGATCAGTGGGAAAGTGAGTGAAGTTGAAGATCAGGCATGAAGGGTCATATGGCCTGCTCCTGCTCATATTCCTTATGCAATGTTCTAGATTTTTATGTTGAAATAGCAGATCACTAAAGATATCAATTCCAGCAAAAATCTATCTGTACAGGTAGCAAATTGTTATAATATCAAAAGATATAAACAAATGGATTCCTGCATCTGCCTAACAAGCACATAGGGCTATTAACACAGCCTCACACAGATGTGTTATGGAGAAATCTCAGTTGAGTGCAAGATGGTTGACTCTTTGCTGATTTTTAGAAATTACCATTGAACTTATTAGAGTTGCTTCTGGTGCAAGAGGTCCAATTTCTACCCCATAAAATAGAAACGTTTTGGGTGGAATTTTAGCAAAAATAAACCAACTCACAGCAGAGGACGGGGCAGCAGTGGGTCAGGGACCTGTTTTTCAATGAAGCAGGCTTTTCCATGACTCTAACTCAGCCATGGCATTAGGATCCTACTTACAGGTTTCCTGATCCATCACACCATACAGGCAGGATGACAAATGGACTCTGTCAAAGGAAAGATTTCTAGTTAGTCAAAAGGATTCCAGCAGGGGTCATCGTGGCCTGCAGGGGTCATTGCTTCCTGGGGCTTTTTCAGCCGGAAAGGAGAACTCTGAAGGCTGCTCACCAGGTCTCTGATTCTTCACTGGAGGATCTGCTGTGAGATCAGAGAGATTGAATTGAAATGCTGTTTCCTATATAAGGGAGTGGAAGGTCAGTCAGTCTCACAAAACAAGCGGGAATAGATGGAAATGGCCAAGGAAGTGAGTAGCAAAAGTGTGGTCCCTGGAACCTGGATATAGTGCTTTAACAGGTTCAGTGACCTCACCCAGACAGGAAAGTTGAGCGACATCTCCATTTTCAGGTACCAACCCCCACTCTGACTGTCCCAGAATTCTCTTGCACTGCACTCATTAGATCAATATATTTGCAGCTTCTCTCAGTCCAGGCATCTCATCACATCCCCACCTGCACCTCTCACAACTCATCAGAGCAATCAACACCCACCCTCACATTGTTGCCATTTCACACCCATGCCTCACAGTCATCTTTCACAAATGTTATCATTCTCTTCTCTCCATATAATCCATTTCTCACACTCATAACTCTCTGCTCTCTCTTCTAGCAGGAGAAGGGAGAGACAGAGAACCAGGGATGGTGGGGTGGCCCTCTATTGGTCCTGGACAGCCAGTGGCAACGTATGCCCACTGGGTCCACTGTGAAGGAGGCCTTACTCCAAGAGGTTGCAGATATCAATAATGATCTGCCAGGAAAGTCTGAGCTTCTTAAGGTGCTGTGTAAAAAGATGTCAAGAAAGATGATCCTCTGCTTGTAGGCCATGTGTTGGTGGATATCACTTCCTTAGAGCTGGATCACCTTATCCTTCCTCGCTGCCCTGAGGAGTAGCATGTAGCTGAGATGGCAGCTAACAAAGCTCCACTTGTTCCTCAGAGGTCCAAGGTAGAGCTGCATTTAACTGCTCATATGCTGCAATGAAGACTGACAGCAGGGAAGTGCAGCTTAAGGGGAGTAAAGTGAAAGGTAGGTGAAATGACTTCCAAAAAGTTGAAAATCACCCATTAAAGCAGTGAAACCTGACTCTCTGAACAAGGCGCTGTGAGCACAAGCCTTTCACATAGGCAACCCAGCAGCTCTGCAGTTTCACTGTTTAAAGGCTTTGAAATCTGTCAGTTTCACTAGCAATGGATCCACAGTATCTTCACAATGACATAGTATCTTTACAGTGCAGAAGGAGGCCATTCAATCCATCGAGTCTGCACTGGCTCTCTGAAAGGGCATTCCACCTAATCCCACTTCCCTGCCTTATCCCCATAACCTTGCACATTCTCTTTTCAGATAGAAATCCAATTCCCTTTTGAATACATTGATCGAACCTGCTTCCACCACCCTTTCAGGAAGTTTGTTCCAGACTCCAACCACCCTCTGAGTGAAAAAATTTTCTCTCACATCACATTTACTCCTTTTGCCTATTATTTTGAATCTGAGCTCTCTAGCTCTTGATGTTCTCTAGAGTGGGAACAGTTTCTCACTATTTACCCTGTTCATACACCTCAGGGTCTTGAATACCTCTATCAAATCTCCTTTCAGCCTTCTTTTCTCCAAGGAAAACAGTCTCAACCTCTCCAACTATCCTCGTAGCTACAGTTCTTTATCCCTGGAATCATTCTTGTGAATCTCCTCTGTACTATCTTCAATGCCTTCACATCCTTCCTCAAGTATGGCGTCCAGAACTGGACACAGTACTCCAGGTGAGGACTAACTAGTGTCTTATACAAGTTAAACATTACTTCCTTGCCCTTGTACTCAATGCCCCTAATAATAAAGCCTAACATAATGCATGCTTTATTAACTGCTCTCTCAACATGCCCTGCCATCTTCAGTGGCCTATGCATATATATGCCGAGGTCCCTCTGTTCCTGCTCCTTCTTTAGAGGCTCTCCCTTTATTTTATACTGTCTCACCATTTCTTTCCTGCCAAAAGGAATCACCTCACACTTGTCTGCATTAAACTTTATCTGCCACTTGTCTGCCCAATCCACCAACATGTCTATTTCCTTTTGAAGTTCAAGCCTATCCCCATTACAGTTGACAACATTTCCAATCTTCGTATCATCTGCAAATTTTGAAATCATGCCCTGCACACCACAGTCTAGGTCATTAATTTATATCAGGATGAGTAAGCGCCCCAACACTGACCCCTGAGGAACTCCACCACAAACTTTCCTCCAATCTGAACAACCATTTATCTCTACTCTCTGTTTCCTGTCACTCAGCCAATTATCTAATTGCCTACTTTCCCTTTTATTCCATGACCTAGAATTTTGCTTACAAGTCTGTTGTGTGGCACTGTATCAAATGACTTTTGAAAATTCATATACCCAACATCAACAGTCTTTCCCTTATCAACCTTCTCTGTTACCTCCTCAAAAAATTCCAGCAAGTTGGTTAAACATGATTTTCCCTTGATGAATCCATGCTGGCTCTCCTTAATTATCCTGCACTTGTTTAGTGACTATTAATTTTATCCCATACTATAGTTTCCAGAAGTTTCCCTACCACTGAGGTCAAACTGACTGGTCTGTTGTTGCCAGCTTTATCCTTGCATACCTTTATGAACAAGGGTGTAACATTCGCAATTCTCCAGTCCTCTGGCACCTCCCCTGTATCTAAGGAAGACTGAAAGATTACCACTAGTGCCTCTGCAATTTCCACTCTCACTTCGCTTAGTGCCCTTGGATTCATCTCATCTGGTCCTGGTATCTTATCTGTGTTATGGCCCACCCCCAGGTGAGGCTCCCTAAAGTAGTTGATCGAGGTGAGACCCTTCAATTTGTCACCATCAGGCTGGGACACCCTTAAATTGTTATTTCCCAGGTGAGGAGGGATGAACTGGCTCCCTGTCTTTATTCAGCCCTCTCCCCCTTCTGTTGGTCCTTTTGATCTAAAAAGGATCCTTTTCATGGATACCTTATTCCCAGACCCAATCGTTCTGGTTTTGAAGGAACCAATTTGATCAGACTTTCTTGAGTTAAAGGTAAGAGTAAGTCCATTAACTACTAAAGGCAAGAAAGGAAAACACATGCATATACAGTCCAAAAGGTTAAAAGTAAGAATTTAGCTTGAAGCAAGTGAATATATATTTTTTAAAAAGGTATATGGAACAGTTCTTGACTCGTGGGGAGTAGGTGATTGAGCTTTGCAGCTGTTGCGATTCGAGGTTCCAGTAGAGTTGACACCGATAGATAAATAGTTGGTTTCGGGATTCCAGTAGAGTTGAACTTTGTAGAGAGGATGAGAGATCGGGATACCTGCAAAATGGGTGATTTGCAGGGGTACTGTGTGTAGCTGTTACTCCTGAGTCAAACTTCCAGCATTTGCTCTCTCTCAGAACACCCACCAACAGACAGGCAACGGGGCAGCTTTTCCTCTCACTTTTAACCCCTTCTTTGTATATTCCAAGTGGGAAGTAAATTCACAAACGAAGGGCCATGAAGGCTCGAAACGTTAACTGATTTCTTCTCCGCCAATGCTGCCAGACTTGCTGAGTTTTTCCAGGTAATTCTGTTTTTGTTTCACAAACCTGTCTGAGTATTGCTCACAGGATTTCTTGATGAGGTGATACTCATCTCCCATTATGTCCCATTGTCTCTACTAAATGGAGCAATTAGTTTCTGGATGTCTTAAGCAGTGCCTTGTCTGGCAACAGGGTGGGATTCCATTACCTCTTAGGGAGTCACCCTGCAGCATTCCAGCCAGTGGCTTGTGTGCATTTTTAAAAATTCAGGTCTTATTTTTAAAGTTCAACATTTCCAGATGCAATTCGGTGTTTTTTTTTCATTATCATGACACTATTTTAAGTAAAGATTGCCTTTACAACACCTTCTTCCTCTCAATTGTAAGTTCTTCTCGTGTACCAGTTACCTCCTCTCTCACCTCAGCCTGGGTAGGATCCTCTTCCTTTGTAAAGACAGATGCAAAGTATTTATTCAACACCTGTGCTATTTCTCCAGCCTCCACATGCAAGTCCCTTTTTCTGTCCTTAATCTGCCCTACTCTTTCTTTTACCACCCTTTTATTATTTACGTGCTTATAGAAGACCTTAGGATTCTGCTTTATGTTTGCCGCCAGCCTCTTTTCATGCTCTCTCCTTGCTTTTCTCATTAGTTTCTTCCCTTCCCCTCTGGTCCTTCTATATACAGCTTGATTCTCCATTGTATTTTCTACCTGACATCTGTCATACGCGCACTCCTTCCTTTTCATTTTTACCCCTATCGCTTTCGTCATCCAGGGCGCTCTGGGTTTATTAGTCCAACCTTTTCTCTTCAAGGGAATATACCTTGACATTGCCTGCAATACTTTTTTCTTTGAAGGTGGCCCATTGTTTAGCCACCATCTTTTCTGCCCTGCTGTACTCTCACCTTGTTAGCCCTGGGGAGTTTCACACAGCTGGGGAAACCTGATCGTTGACTGTTGAAGCCAGAACCCTTGGTTAAATCCATAATAATTGACTGTTTAAAAATTATTGACTTGATAAGTGAGGGGTCCCACAAATGCAGTCCAGTTAAACCTGGAAGTGAGCAGGATCATGTCAGGTTTCCAACCCACCTACATTTCATTTAAACCCCTGTCCACCTCCTAGGCAATTAAAATTCTGCTCTTACAAGGGGTGACTTTGGAACTGTAGCAGTACGGAATTCCTTAGCCCCTTCAAATTTTGGTGGATTCCAGGGAGATGGTAAAAGTATTTCATATGAGCTGAACAAACATGACATCTGTAACATTCATCGTGTAACTGTGTACTTCTGGTTGAGAGATTTCACAGATATTTCTTGCTGCTGCTTAGAAGGACCACAAACTTAAAATATGCAAAGCAGTACTTATGTTGGCAGCACTGGCTGGGTTGTCCATACCCTGAAAGTGGGTTCAAGGTATTAGTGCCAGGCACTGCAAACGTTCAGGGCTTGGCTGGTTTCGTGAAGGCCAATCCACCAATATGGCTTAGTGGCAGCAAAAGGATAGTTCAATGTACAAACTTACCTGTTCTGCAGATTTCCTTCAGTCCTCTTCCTCAGGGGAGCTGGATGATCAAAGGGATTCCCAAGGCTTTTATGCAATAACAGCTTGCATTTATATAGTACCCAGTATTTTTATTTCAATTGTGCTTCGTGTTCAGAACTGACAAATACAACTCTTTGCAGTATGCAATTTCAAAGTCAGCTGCAAACAAGAATAATGAACCTAAACCTCGTAAAGAGAAAGAGAATCCAAACATTGATGATTATTCGCAAAACCAGCTGATGCACAGAGCAAAATGGAACAAGATGTAATTAAAACAGACATGAAGAAACCCAGGGGATAATACATTTAACAAAATTACCCCCAAGACAAAATATCTTTAAAAAATGAAATTAACGTGAGTTGACATCTTTCTGAATCTTGCTTGAACAAACTGGATCTGGAAACTTGTGTCCAGTTTTTATGGAAATCTGCAGGGTGTTGTCTCACCCATAGTCACAAGATTTTTGGTAGGTTTATTTAAACGAAGCTGCTTATGCCAGGAGAATTGGACTTGCAAAATCAGGGATTTCCTGTGGTAAACTAACCAATTGCACACTCCTAATGGGGAGCCAATGTTCACATGGTAAAGGGATTGAGGGAGCCAATGTTCACATGGTAAAGGGATTGAGGGAGCCAATGTTCACATGGTAAAGGGATTGAGGGAGCCAATGTTCACATGGTAAAGGGATTGAGGGAGCCAATGTTCACATGGTAAAGGGATTGGGGGAGCCAGTGTTCACATGGTAAAGGGATTGAGGGAGCCAATGTTCACATGGTAAAGGGATTGAGGGAGCCAATGTTCACATGGTAAAGGGATTGGGGGAGCCAGTGTTCACATGGTAAAGGGATTGAGGGAGCCAATGTTCACATGGTAAAGGGATTGAGGGAGCCAATGTTCACATGGTAAAGGGATTGAGGGAGCCAATGTTCACATGGTAAAGGGATTGGGGGAGCCAATGTTCACATGGTAAAGGGATTGAGGGAGCCAATGTTCACATGGTAAAGGGATTGGGGGAGCCAATGTTCACACGGTAAAGGAATTGGAACTAGAGCTATGACATTGTAGTCCCAAGACTCAAACCCAAACACATTTCGAATATGGCTGAAAAATTAAATGTTGCGGTCAACCCACTGCAAAAAGAAAAGGTGGACAAGTAAAAAATGGGGAGGAAGATCTTGTTCGGGCCTTGAAAAAGCTGGCAAAAAGGTGTTAAACAGGAGAGGTTTTTTTTCAAAGGTTACTGTCATTCAATGGTAAACTCAAATAATGCACAGATTTGGTACCAATGTTGAAAAATTATTTTTTTAATTTGATAATATCCTCGAAGGCTTTGGCAACTCTGCAAAGGTGAAGCGTGATAGCAAAACTGTTTAAACAAAGGTCATCGAGCTGAAACGTTAACTGTTTCCCTCTCCATAGATGTTGCCAGATTTTGCAGCATTTTCTATTTTTATTTACTCAACTTATTTAATTTTTAGTCACTTAACTTAGTGACAGATGTCTTCTACTGCATTCTGGCTATGAGTTTAACAGGAGATAGGATGATTCCTCTGCCCATATACCTACAAACAAATATTTCAGATAAAGGCATCCTCCTGAGGACTACAGGCAGGAAACATTGGGACATTGAAGCCAATCTCATTTTTTGAGGATGGATCTTTGTCGCCTTAAAATATATGATTTTGTTATAAAAATTTTTTTGATGATATTATTTGTTCCAGACATGTGGCATTATGAATATATGAAAACACAGTCTTAGTGAAGGTTGTGACAATGTTTAAACTGGATTTGTAACCTTTGCGTTGGTAGAGGGAATGTACAGTAGCAGGGTTATTGCCACTGAAGGTTTCATTTTTATATCACTTTCTAACTAATCATGAGTTGAAATGAAACAAAAAGAGAAACATTGACAAACACTTGGATTCCACATTATTAAATATAGGACAGTAACCAGAGTGGGTGGCTAGCTCCTTTCGTTATTGACTACACTGAATCTTCAGGAATGGATCAGGAGAAACCCATGTACTCTACTCTGTGCTCATATAGTTTACTTTAATACCTTCTGTAATAAACTTGATGTACCGGACAGGTTTCTTACTTGAAACAGATAACGTAATTACAGAGCTTGTTTAGAAGCTACATGCTTGAACCAGATCCATGACTAAAAAGCTCTGCCCCTAAGATTACCCGTGCTTAGGGCTCATTCTTCAGTACTATCACATACCCTAAAGGCAGTAGGAAAGATTTTACCTACAATCACTACATTTCCTCCTCTTTTAGTTTTTTTTACATTTCTTATTTACAAGGAATATCTTAATCCACAACATATACATATACACAGGTCATGCGATTAAAGATGAAGTCTCTGAGGTGGTTTTCTAATTCGGTTAGAGCGGCGAATCTCTACACTTGAGATTCTCCCACTGGATCAACATGATCAGGAACCACAGCATCAGGGACATCCTTATACAATGGCAGTTCAGGATTAGGTAATTCAACAGCACATCAGGTATGTCTATTCTAGGTCGATCTGTCACCTCAGGGTGACTAAAGATTTGACATCAATTACAAGCGGAATAGCTAGTTGTTGGAATGTCTGTCTGCTCCTTGGATGATCCACATTTTTCGAACAATCCGGTTTGCCACTTGGAATGACAAGGGTCCAGTTTCAGAGACAGTTATACCAGGAACCCAATTAGGACCATTTCCAAAATTCTGCAAAAAAACTGTATCTCCCACACTAAATTTTCAAGCTTTGCTATGAATATCGTGATTCATTTTCTGACCACTTTGGTTCTTCTCTACTTTCCCCTCTTAAGTTTGGAAATTCCTGAGTTAACTTTGTATGAAAGCAACGTTTCATCAGTAATTCAGATGGTGTTGAACCCATAGTTTATGCTGTGTGGCACGCAGGTACTCCTGTGTTATAGCTTCACCAGGTTGACACCTCATTTTTAGGTATGCCTGGTGCTGGCTGCTGGCTTGCTCTCCTATACTCTTCATTGAACCAGGGTTGACCACCTGGCTTGATGGTAATGGTAGAGTGGGGGATATGCCAGGTCATAAGGTTACAGATGGTGTTTGTGTACAATTCTGCTGCTGCTGATGGCCCACAGTGCCTCATGGATGCCCAGTCTTGAGTTGCTAGATCGGTTCAAAATCTATCCCATTTAGCATGGTGGTCGTGCCACACAACACGATAGAGGGTATCCTCAATGTGAAGGCGGGATTTCGGTGGTCACTCCTACCAATGCTGTCATGGACAGATGCATCTGCGGCAGGCAGGTTGGTGAGGATGAGGTCAAGTATGTTTTTCCCTCTTGTTGGTTCCCTCACCACCTGCCACAGACCCAGTCTAGCAGCTATGTCCTTTAGGACTCAGCCAGCTCAGTCAATAGTGGTGCTACCGAGCCACTCTTGGTGATGGACATTGAAGTCCCCCACCCAGAGTACATTCTGCACCATTGCAACCCTCAGTGCTTCCTCCAAGTGGTATCAAACATGGAGGGGCACAGATTCATTAGCTGAGGGAGGGCGGTACGTGAAAATCAACAGGAGGTTTCCTTGCCCATGTTTGACCTGATGCCTTGAGACTTCATGGGGTCTAGAGTCGATGTTGAGGGCTCCCAGGGCAACTCCCTCCTGACTGTATATCACTGTGCTGCCACCTCTGCTGGGTCTGTCCTGCCAGTGGGACAGGACATACCCAGGGATGGTGATGGTGTCTGGGGCATTATCGGTAAGATACGATTCCATGAGGATGACTATGTCAGGCTGTTGCTTGACTATTCTGTGAGACAGCTCTCCCAATTTTGGCACTAGCTCCCAGATTTTAGTGAGGCGGTCTTTGCAGGGTCGACAGTGCTGAGTTTGCTGTTGTTGTTTCCGGTGCCTATTTCGGTGTCGAGTGGTCCATCCAGTTTCATTCCTTTTTTGAGGCTTTGTTAGCGGTTTGATGCAACTGAGTGGCTTGCTAGGCCAGTTCAGAGGGCATTTAAGAATCAACCACACTGCCATGGGTCTGGAGTCGCATGTAGGTTAGACTAGGTGAGGGCGGCAGATTTCCTTCCCTATAGAATCTAACCATCGCCCCTTGACATTCAATGGCATTACCATCGCTGAATCCTCCACCATCAACACCCTGGGGGTTACCATTGACCAGAAACTGAACTGGACTAAGCATATAAATACTGTGGCTACAAGAGCAGGTCAGAGGCCAGGAATCCTGCGATGAGTCTCACTAACTTGATCGAGTTTTTCGAGGAAGTGACAAAGATGATCGACGATGGAAGGGCAGTGGATGTTATATACATGAATTTCAGTAAGGCCTTTGACAAGATCCCTCATGGCAAACTGGTACAGAAGGTAAAGTCGCACGGGATCAGAGGTGAGCTGGCAGGATGGATACAGAATTGGCTTGGTCATAGAAGACAGAGAATAGCAGTGGAAGTGTGCTTTTCTGAATGGAGAGCTATGACTAGTGGAGTTCTGCAGGGATCAGTGCTGGGACCTTTGCTGTTTGTAGTTTACATAAATGATTCGGAGGAAAATGTAACTGGGCTAATTAGTAAGTTTGCAGACGACACTAAGGTTGGAGGAGTTGCAGATAGTGAAGAGGATTGTCAAAGGATACAACGGGATATAGATCGGTTGGAGACTCGGATGGAGAAATGGCAGATGGAGTTTAATCCGGACAAATGCGAGGTAATGCATTTTGGAAGGTCTAATACAGGCAGGAATTACGCAGTAAATGGCAGAACTCTTAAGTGCATTGACAGGCAGAGGGACCTGGGTGTACAGGTCCACAGGTCACTGAAAGTGGCAACACAGGTGGATAAGGTAGTCAGGAAGGCATATGGCATGCTTGCCTTCATTGGCAGGGGTATTGAGTATAAAAGCTGGGAAGTCATGCTGCAGCTGTATAGAACCTTGGTTAGGCCACACTTGGAATATTGCGTGCAATTCTGGTCACCACATTACCAGAAGGATATGGAGGCATTGGAGAGGGGGCAGAGGAGGTTTACAAGGATGCTGCCTGGTCTGGAGGTTATTAGCTATGAGGAGAGATTGGAGAAACTCGGATTGTTCTCACTAGAGCGACGGAGATTGAGGGGCAACTTGATAGCAGTTTACAAAATTATGAGTGGCATGGACAGAGTAGATAGTCAGAAGCTTTTTCCCAGGGTGGAAGAGTTAATTACTAGGGGACATAGATTTAAGGTGAGAGGAGAAAACTATAAAGGTGATGTGTGGGGCAAGTTTTTTACGCAGATGGTATTGAGTGTCTGGAATTCGCTGCCAGAGGAGGTGGTGGAAGCAGGTACGATAGTGGTGTTTAAGAGGCAGGTTGACAAATACATGAATAGGATGGGAATAGAGGGATACGGACCCCGGAAGTGCAAAATGTTTTAGTTGAAGGGCAATATGATCGGCATAGGCTTGGAGGGCCTGTTCCTGTGCTGTACTTTTCTTTGTTCTTTGTTCTTTGAGTAACTCACCTCCTGACTCCTCAAAGACTCTCCACCATCTACAAGGCACAAGTCAGGAGTGTGATGGAATACTCCCCACTTGCCTGGATGAGTGCAGCTCCCACAACACTCAAGAAGCTTGACACCATCCAGGACAAAGCAGGCCACTTGATTGGCACCACATCCACAAACATTCACTCCCTCCACCATTGATGCACAGTAGCAGCCGTGTGTACCATCTACAAGATGCACTGCAAGAATTCACCAAGGGTCCTTAGACAGCACCTTCCAAACCCACGACCACTGCCATCTAGAAGGACAAGGTCAGCAGATAGTTGGGAAAACTGCCACCTGGAAGTTCCCCTTCAAGTCACTCACCATCCTGACTTGGGAATATATCGCTGTTCCTTCACTGTCACTGGGTCAAAAACCTGGAACTCCCTCCCTAACAGCACTGTGGGTGTACCTAAACCACACGGACTGCAGCGGTTCAAGGCTGCAGCTCACCACCACTTTCTCAAGGGTAACTAGGGATGGGCAATAAATGCTGGACCAGCCAGCGAACCCCACATCCCATGAATGAATTTTAAAAAACTCATGGTTGCATGAGGAGTCGTACAATAATTGAGAAGAAAATGTGAAATTCAAGTTTCTAATGTACCTTCAGATAACTTCTTCATTCCTGATTTGAAAGTTTGCACTGCTCTTTCTGCTAACCGAGTTGATGAGGAATGATATGGTGCTGTTTTAATATTTTTAATTCCATTTAAACTCATGAATCTCTGGAATTCCATACTAGTAAAGGCAGTACTGTTATCCGAAACGACTTCTAGTAGGCCATGTATACTAAAACATTGATGCAGCTTTTCAATGGTTGCACATGATGCCGGTAATCTAATTTCATACACCTCCATTCAATTAGAGTGTGCATTGATGATCATTAAAAACATGGTACCTAAAAATGGACCTACATAGTCTATATGTAGTCTAATCCAGGGTCAATCAAGCCATTTCCACGGATGCAGTGGAGCTGCGGGCAACTTTTGCTGTTGCTGACACTGGAGACAGCGCTTGACCATTCTTTCTATGTCACTGTCTACACCAGGCCACCAGGCATAGCTTCATGCAAGTATCTTCATCCTTGAAATGCCTGTATGCGCACTGTGAAGGTCTGTTAAGAGCAGTTCTCTTCCCTAACTCTCGATCCCCATAATACGATTCCATCTTGACAACTTAACTCAGTTTTATGGGCATGAAATGGTCTCATCTCTTCAGACACTGGTGAATTCGACCATTCTTGCAATGCCCGGTCTCGGATATTTGACAAAATTGGGTCCCGGTTGTCCAGTTACTTATTTGCTTCACGCAGACCGGCAATGAGTCCAAGAAATTCAACACAAGTACAACTTTTTGTGGCACTTGGCGCATGTATAATGTTATCTGGTAACAGAGGATGACTGAGTGCATCTGCATTTGTAATATGCACACCAGGACGGTGCATAAAATGTATACTCATACGCCAATAAAATCAAAGCCCAGCGTTGAATTATGGCTGATGCTGTTGGCAGAATGGCTTTATCTTCACTAAATAAACCCATTAATGGTTTATGATCCCACACTATGGTGAAATTTTGACCATGCAGATACTGGTGGAATTTCTTCACTCCAAATATTACCAATAAACATTCCTTTTCAAGTTGCGAATAATCCTTCTTGGCTGCAGAGAGGGTTCTGGAGACATAGCTTATTGGCCTTTCAGAACCATCTTCCAGCCTGTGTGACAACACAGCTCCCACCCTGTAAGGGGATGCATCACAGGTTAATATTAATTTCTTTGATGGGTCACAATGTACTAGTCGACATGAAGAGTGTAATAGCTTCTTGACCTTTATGAAGGTTTCTTCTGTTGTGAATTCCATGGCCAACAATGATCCTTTTTCAATAATAAGTGTAAAGGTGCTAACACTGTTGACAAGTTTGGCAAGAAGCGACCATAATAATTTATCATGCCTAAAAAAGACTTGAGTTCAGTGGCACTGGTAGGAGAGGGTGCCTTCTTGATTGCCCTGACTTCGTCCTCTACTGGATGCAACCCCTGGGCATCCACTTGATGACCCAAGAAAGTGACTTCAGTCACTTAATAAGTATGCTTCTCTTTCTTCAATCGTACACCAACTTCCAAAAACCTCCTTAAAACACCTTCTAGGTTGGCCAAATGTTTGGCTTTCACAGAGTATGAGAGTAAACTTGCAAGGAACATAAAAACTGGCTGTAAAAACTTCTATAAATATGTGAAGAGAAAAAGATTAGCAAAGACAAATGTAGGTCCCTTACAGTCAGAAACAGGAAATTCTAATGGGGAACAAAGAAACGGCAGAAGAATTGAACACATATTTTGGTTCTGTCCCAAGGGTCTTGTGAGAGGAAGGAATTGAATAAAATCAGTATTAGTAAAAAAATGGTGCTAGAGAAATTAATGGAGTTAAAGGCTGAAAAATCCCCAGGGCCTGATAATCTACATCTCAGAGTACTGAAGGAAGTGGCACTGGAAATATTGGATGCATTAGTGGTCATCTTCCAACATTCTGTAGACTCTGGAGCAGTTTCTACAGATTGGAGGGTGGCAAATGTAACCCCAATATTTAAAAAAGGAGGGAGAGAAAAAACAGAGAATTATAGACCAGTTAGCCTAACATCAGTAGTGGGGGAAGTGCTGGAGACTATTATAAAACATGTGGTAACACAACACTTGGACAGCATTAACAGGATTAGACAAAGTCAGCATGGGTTTATGAAAGGGAAATCATGCTTAACTAATCTACTGGAGTTTTTTGAGGATGTTAACTAGTAGAATAGATAAGGGAGAACCAGTGGATGTGGTGTATTTGGATTTCAAGAGGCTTTTGATAAGGTCCCACATAAGAGGCTAGTGAGCAAAATTAAAGCACATGGGATTGCGGGTAATATACTGGCATGGATTGAGAATTGGTTGACAGACCGGAAACAGAGTGGGAGTAAATGGGTCTTTTTCCGGGTGGCAGGCGGTGACTAGTGGTGTACCGCAGGGATCAGTGCTTGGGCCCCAGCTATTCACAGTAAATATAAATGACTTGGATGAGGGAACCAAATGCATTATTTCCAAGTTTGCTGATGCCACAAAACTAGGTGAGGTTGTGAGTTCTGAGGAGGATTCAAGGAGGCTTCAGGGCGATTTAGACAAGTTGTGTGTGTGAGCAAACACGTGGCAGATGCAGTATAATGTGGATAAATGTGAAGTTATACGCTTCGGTGTGAAAAACATAAAGGCAGAATATTATTTAAGTGGTGATATATTGGGAAATGTGGATGTACAAAGGTTTCTGGATGTCCTTGTACACCAGTCAATGAAAGTAAACAGGTAAGTGCAGCAAGCAATTAGGAAGGCAAATGCTATGTTGGCCTTCATTCCAAGAGGATTTGAGTTCAGAAGTAGGGATGTCTTCCTGCAGTTATACAGGGCCTTGGTGAGACCACACCTGGAGTATTGAGTGCAGTTTTGGTCTCCCTACCTAAGAAAGGATATACTTGCCATAGAGGGAGTGCAGCAAAGGTTCAGTAGGCTGATACCGGGGCTGGCAGGACTGTCGTATAAGGAGAGATTGGTTCGACTGGGCCTATATTCATCAGAGTTTAGAAGAATGAGAAGGGATCTGATTGAAACGTATAAAATTATAACAGGTCTGGACAGACTGGATGCAGGGAGGATGTTTCCCCTGGTTGGGGAATCTAAAACCAGGGGCCACAGTCTCAGGATATGGGGCAGGCCATTTAGGACTGAGATGAGGAAACATTTCTTCACTCAGAGGCTGGTCAACCTGTAGAGTTCTCTACCACAGAAGTCTGTGGAGGCCGGGTCCCTGAGTATATTCAAGAAAGAAATTGATACATTTTTGGATATTAGGCGCATCAAGGGACATGGAGAGAAAGTGGGAATATGGCGTTGAGATAGAGGATCAGCCATGATCATAATGAATGGTGGAGCAGGCTCGAAGGGCTGAATGGCCCACTCCTGCTCCTAGTTTCTATGTTTCTATCCTGTGTTCAGGACGTCATCCAGGTACACTACTAGGGAAGTCCTTGCAATAGGCTTTCCATAGTCCTTTGGAAGATTGCACAGGTGGATGATACAGCAAAGGGTAGGTGTGTATATTGGTACAGGCCCTTATGCGTGTTGATGGTTATATACCCTCTAGATGTGCTGTCCAGCTCTAGCTGTTAGTATGCATGGCTCATGCCCAGTTTGGTGTAGGATTTTCCTTCAGCAAGCTTAGTGTACAAATCTTCATTCCTCGGGATAGGATATTTATCTAGTTTAGCAGCTTTTCTCACAGTTAATTTATAGTCTCCACAAATACGAATAGTTTGATCTGGTTTCATCACAGGCACTAGGGAGCAGCCCATTCTGAAAACTGAACTGGCTGGGTGATGCCTAACTTTTCTAAGTGGCACAATTCTGCATCTATCTTCTCCTTTAGGGCGTAAGGCATAGGTCTGGCCTTAAAGAACTGGGGTATCACCTCTGAATCTACATAAAGTTTTGTTTGTAAGCCTTTTATCTTTCCCAATGCTTCATGAAATATGCTGTTGCACTTCCTCACCAACTCAGGAATTCCTCCTGTTCTCACTTGAAATATTTCTGGCCAGTTGAGCTAAATCTTTTGTAACCAATCACAGCCCAGAAGACCAGGTCCTTCACCTGTCACTATGATCACTGGAAGCTGGACTGTCTGTTGCCCATAGGACACAGATACTGTGGCGAAGCCCTTTACCTGTAGTGACGCTCCAGTGTATGCCTTCAGCTGAGCCGTGGTTTGCTCCAGCTTCAGTGGCTGGGTACCTTCATTTAGGTATTTAAATGTGTGTTCTCCCACCGCTGTGGTCTATGCTCCTGTGTCAACCTCCAGGACTAGAGGCTTCCCATTCACTTGAAGGGTGACAGTGATTGGTTCAGTTTTTACTGCTTTGACATTGTATAGGGAATAGATATCAGTATCAGCAGCTTCTGGATCAGTTATATTGTGCCCTTCAATCATCTTGATCTGCTGTCTGATTTCACCCTGCATTGCTTTATAACATGCCCTTTTTTGTGTCAGTAGTGACATTCTGCCTCTTTAAATCTGCAGGTTTCTATTACATGGTTACACCCACATCGGTAACAGATCGCTGGTGAGATGCTTCCAATCTGCCTTTTCGTTTTTCGAGCAGTAGAGACTGTCTCCCACTTCGCGGTTGTCTCCCTGGTTTTTGCACTACGTCCGGCGGTGTGTTCCCGCCCCAACTGAAGAATGGTGCCATGTTGCACACTCTGCAAAGCCTGCGAGTCCCTCTCAGCATTCTCCATCGCTAGCGCTATTTCCATGGTGCGCTTCGGATCAATATTAACTTCTGCAGGTAAACGGCACTGGGTGGTGTCGTCATGTACACCACAAACCAAATGATCTCGCAACATGTCATTGAGTGTATCTCCAAAGTCGCAGTACTCAGTCAATTGTCTTAACATGGTGATATAAGTTGCGATGGACTCACCCGGGGCCATTACCCTGGAGTTAAACTTAAATCTCTGCATAATCACTGAAAGATTCGACTGAAAATGTGTCTTCACGAGGTCTAGCAGCTCATTAAAAGATTTAGAATTGGGCGCATTCAGGGCAGTCAGACTACGGATGAAGTTATATGCCTTGCTACCACAGACACTTAAAAGAATTGCTTCCTACCTCTCCTCTGTTGTTATTTCATTTGCCATGGAATAAAAGCCTAGGCCCTCTACCAGCTCCAGTCTTTCATGGATGAGTCATAAGGGTCAATTCTGCTGAAGAGTGGCATGACTGGTGAGTACACTTTTCTTTCTTTCCTTAAGAATTGATGTACTCACATTCACAAGGTGAGGTGCAGCATCGGAGCTCTTTATCCCCATCGTCAATTGTGATAAACTTGGTGTACCCCCAGATAGGTTTCTCACTTGAAACAAATAACTTTATTACAGAGCCCGTTTAAAAGCTACATGCTTGAACCAGGTCCACGACTAGAAAGCTCCATTCCTAGGATAACCCGCTCTTAGGGTTCATTCCTCAGTACAATCGCATGACTTCTAAAAGTAGTAGGAAAGGTTTTACCTACAATCACTACACTACTTGCGTAATACAAATTTAATGAACTTGAGCTTTATGTGTCTATCAAAAGAGGACTTTTCAGCAAAGCTTCAGATTTATTCTTATGATGCAAAAAAGGTACATGCTTCAAATGTCATTCCTCATTAGGAAATGTTACAGAGGCACGTTTATTTTAGCACCGGAACACCAAAAAACAATAGCTTATTGATTGCTATTTTGTATCATGTAAGATTTAAGGTGTTTGGCAAAAAACATAGATGACAGGAGATTTTTTTTCATGCAGTGTGTGGTTAGGATGTGGAATGCACTGCCTTGGAGTGTGAGGAAGATTAAATCAAAATCTTCAAAAGAGAATTGAATATTTATATGATGCAAAAACATTGCAGGGTTATAGGGAAAAGGTGGGGCACTGGGACTAGATGAATTGCTTTTCCAGAAAGCCAGCACCAACATGATGTGCCGAATGGTCTCCTTCTGTGCTGTAGGCATTCTATGATTCTATGTCAAGTTAATAATGAAGATGGAATTAAATCCGAACATAAACACACATTTGACATTTATTGCCAGTCAGGTGAAAGATTTAGAATATAACCCTATTTAGATAAAGTCATATTTATATTTGAGAGCTGTGGCTTGTTCCTTCGAGCTATTTGGATGTGAAACAACCTGTAACATTCTTGTTCTGAATATCTTTCTAAATATTAATCAAAAGTTACATGAATAGATCTTCAGAGTTCTGTTCATTTTGGTAAGAACTAACTTTTTGGCCTTTTTTAGCAGAACTTAAAAGCCCATCCAAGGAGGCCAACTCAGGAGCTTTGTGTGGGTAATTTTTGTACCATATATCGTGATGCAGATAATACAGATAACACTGCAAGCAAATGTGTGCACAATATCCCTACAGCAAATTGCGTGTTAACATAAGCATAACGTAAAATTATAGCTCTAAAGAGCCTAATGTGTTTGCTAGTCCACCCTGGAAACACCAGAGCAGATAAACAGATTTAACTCCCCGGCCACATCAAGGTTTATTTTATTAAAAACTAGTTTGTGCAATCTAAACACTCTCTCCTGTTAACTAATTTAATTTATGCTGCAATTTTTAACTTGCCTCATTTCTTGAACATGAAGTAAAATATTTCTTTACACCTTTGGCTTCAGCTACTGTTAAGTTTTATTCAAACAATGATAATCCAAATAGAATGCGTTCTGCAAAACTACTTTTTGGGTCAGTCTTGTTATTCTGGCCAGCTGATATGGCCTGTGCTCATTCGTTGTATGTGTGTTTGGGGATTTATACAATCCCAGATTCCCAAGTGCTTAAACACGGGTTAATCAGAGCCAAACTTTGGGGATTCTTAAGTTTGGCCTAGGGGTACTACTAGCATTTAATAATCAAAGATCGCATACCATATCACCACTGTATATTATATACTCAATACACCACCCTGCCAGGAAACATCTATCAGGGTTACCAGAAACGACTTAGAAAAATCCCGGCTCCCAGTGACAGCTCTATCACTTCACCAATGAGCTGTTCTGTCTGGTTAGTCATCAAAGGTGCCCCGAATTCGGGAAACGACTTTGACATAATGAAAAATCTTAAAACGCTTCACAGGCTCATTATTCAGCAGTGTTCAAATATAGCATTAACTGAAAAATCAGACATTTTTAAAAATCACCAAAGTTAAAGCTGGTGCGTAAATTGAATTTGCTGTTTTTTAAAAAATGGTGAGTTTATTGCAAAGCTGCAGTTTGTGGGGCGGTGCAGAAAGGGATGTTCATTATCCAGGGTGCAAACGTTGCTTAAAACGCTGTCCATATTGCAAGGGAATGGAGCATCGCTACAGTCTTTGCAATCGTCCTGCTATTTTCTTTATTGGAGACTGAGACGAGTCGTATCATAATTACAGCAATATTTCCGACAAAGAATTGTGATTACAAATGTCATCACATTGAAGAATCCTTTCATTCTCTGCAAAGAGATACTAAAGTAACGGGAGACCAGAATACAGAAACCTCTGCAAAATAAGTTTTAAAATGCAGTGCCTCCTATTGCACCTTCGGTGTAACTTTGCATATACAAATTTGCCGTAGCAGCTCATGGGCTTTACGCCACACAAAATTTTAAAATAAAGCCACGCACTTCCCATTCTCACTCTGATGAAAGAAATCCAAATCAACTGTATTCAGTTTCATTTCAACAATTCTTGAGGATGAAAACATGATGTATAATCATACAGCGATTGAGCCACGGAGTAGTGGTGCTGATGTTACTCGAGAGCGGATCCACCTGCAGTGAAGATTCTCCTCCAGAATGAATCATATAAAACTTACACGAAAGCGGATTCATTCAGCAAGCCATCGATATTAGGTCAATTAGATTACAAATGATCAAATAATACATTTTAAAAAACCATCAAGAACAACTTTGGAAAACCACGACAAAACGCAAATTGCTGCGAATTATCCACTTTAATAAACTAAGGGATCGGCTTTATTTGCCACTGTCATTTCCTGTCGTTTGCTGAAATCACACCAGATTTTTCCCCACGCAAATGATTTCTCATGAAGCTTGCTTTAAGATAGAATATCACGATTCTGCACCAATTCCCCAGTCCCGGCTGGTCTTCCTTATTCGAGTACACGGGATATGTAAGCTGCGCGCTTAAGCACAAGTCGCTCAGTGGGAAACTCGACATTTCTTTGGGAAGACCCCCCAAAACCAGAAAGTTTCCGATTTCAATTGCTGCTTTGCAGGGAGTTCGATCGATCAAACGGGACGGGACTACTATTGTCCTTACTATTCCCGGGCAAGGAGTGAAAAAGTTGGTTGGTTAAGTATACTTGTAATTAACATTCAAAATACTCTGGTCCGACAGTCCCCAGCAGGAATGCTGATCTAGTTAACTGGAGTGGAGTTGTTAAAGAGATCTCACCATCCTTCAAAAATCCACCTCCAGGGTTTTTAATAAACGTTTTTGGGTGGCTGCAAATTGCCTAGATCGCTTGTATGTATGAGGATTTACCACGGAGATGTTTTATTGTAATTAAAATACACCCACAAGACCTCACAGATAACAACTGGACAGGTACAGATCGCTTTCTGCAAATTCCGTAACACATTTGCCAGAGAAGGCACAGCCTCCTGTATTTTAAAATACTGTTAACTGTGGAACAAACCAGTTCTACTTAACAGAGTTGATTATATAAATAATCGTTTCTCTTCTTCAAAATTGTTTGAACCTCGGTTCTGTTTCCAATAGAGAGCAGTCTGCCCTGAATAAACTGCAGGTCTATCTTTTCTCTTCACACCTTAATGGTAAGCAATCAAAAGCATCGTTACATCTCTACACCAAGCAATTCTTGGATTAAATTTGTGCAAAACATTGACTTTTAAAAAAAAGTCAACCAGAAGCAGATGTAAAGCTGCTGAGCGAGAAAGCAAGCGTAACAACTGACCAGCAGGACGCAAGTAGTAATTGTATAAAAACAAAAGAGACACAAAAAGTCAGCAAAAGTCACATGAGGGGTAAAGTCCAGTGGATTCCAGCCTCCGGCAGTAGAGTCTGAAGCAGCTTCACTTCGGCGGAGAGCAGCAGCTCACTGCGGATACAGTTGGAGATTGACACCGGCAGCAGCTTCTTCCCGCCCGGGGCTCCGGTTCACCTGACCCCGCCACTCAGCTCGGGCTGGCGACTGGTGGCGGGCAGCTGGAGGAGATTTTCAGGCGCAGTTTGTGGGGTAAACTCCTGATCCAGGCCGGTTGGCTGCTGCCCCCCGGCACAGAGCCCGCTCGGCCCCCCGGCACAGAGCCCGCTCGGCCCCCTGGCACAGAGCCCGCTCCGCCCCCCGGCACAGAGCCCGCTCGGCCCCCTGGCACAGAGCCCGCCCAGCCCCCCGGCACAGAGCCCGCTCCGCCCCCCGGGCCCGGCTGCTCGTCTCCCCGAGTGTGGAGAGCGCCCCCCCAGGCAGCCGGAGAGACGGGCGGGGGCGGCGGGCTGTCCGGCAGGCGCAGCGCCAGCAGGTGAGCCCGGAGCCGGCAGTTCTCCTCCAGCAGCTCCAGCAGCCGCCGCTCCAGCACCAACTCCCTGAAGCGCCGCTTCTGCCGCGACCTCCGCGCCGCCTCGTTGTTCCGGCGCCGCCGCTCCCAGTAAACGGAATCTTTCAGCTCCTCCGGGGTGAACTCGCGGCACCGCCGGGGCGCAGGGACCTCCAGCAGCCGCTCGGAGCCTCGCACCAACAGGCAGGGGGAGCCGCTCAAAGCCGCGGCCACACCGTCCATCACCAGCGCCAGAGGCCCCGGCCTATCGCCGCACTTGTAGTGGCCGCGGCCGTCCTCAGCTCCGCCTCTGCTCCGGATCCAGCCACCTCCGGAGACATCTCATTGGCTTCAGGAGTGAGCCCAGCTAACCCAGCCCCAAACTTCAACCTAGTCTCCCCCGTGGCCGTTTAACAGCGAATACCGAGTGCTCCCCTTTGCACAAACTCCGGATGCAAGAAGCGACTTCAAAACCATGAGGACACATCCTGATGTGGTGAACAGCCACCTGTATTTTTTTTTTTTGTAAAAATATACTTTATTCATAAAAATCTTCAATCACATTCAAAACCATTTCAAAAACAACATTACACGGGTACAATCCAGGTTAAACTTTTACAAAATGTATCACCAGGTGCATCAATACAAACAATATTGCAGTCATTTACAGCCTTTCATTTTGATCTGTACAGCCCGAGGGGCTCTAAACAGTTCCCAGTCTCTCGGTGCGCTGTGGTAGAAAGGTCTTAGACAGCGACCCTTCCCCATTGCGCCTTTGCGGCAGCTGCCCCAAGCTTTAGTGCGTCCCTCAGCACGTAGTCCTGGACTTTGGATTGTGCCAGTCCGCAACAATCGGTCGGGGACAACTCTTTGTGCTGGAAGACCAACAAGTTTCGGGCAGACCAAAGCGCGTCTTTCACCGAGTTGATGATCCTCCAGCTGCAGTTGATGTTTGTCTCGGTGTGTGTCCCTGGGAACAGCCCGTAGAGCACAGAGTCCTGTGTCACAGAACTGCTCGGGATGAACCTCGACAGCAACCACTGCATCTCTCTCCAGACTTTCTTTGCAAAGGCACAATCCACAAGGAGGTGAACAACGGTCTCTTCCCCACCACAGCCACCTCGAGGGCATCGTGCAGAGGGGGTGAGACTCCTGGCGTGTAGGAAGGATCTGACGGGGAGGGCCTTTCTCACCACCAGCCAAGCTACGTCTTGGTGCTTGTTGGAAAGTTCTGGCGATGAGGCATTCTGCCAAATGACTTTGACAGTCTGCTCGGGGAACCATCCCACAGGGTCCACCCTCTCCTTATCCCTCAGGGCCTCTAGGACGTTACGTGCTGACCACTGCCTGATGGACTTGTGGTCAAAGGTGTTTTTCTGCATAAATTTTTCCACCAGGGACAGGTGGTACGGCACGGTCCAACTACTTGGAGCGTTCCGCGGCAGCGTGGCCAGACCCATCCTTCGCAACACCGGGGACAGGTAGAACCTCAGCACGTAGTGACACTTGGTGTTTGCGTACTGAGGGTCTACGCACCGCTTGATGCAGCCACACACAAAGGTGGCCATCAGTATGAGGGCGATGTTGGGCACGTTTTTTCCCCCTTTATCTAGAGGCTTGTACATCGCGTCCCTGCAGACACGATCCATTTTCGACCTCCAGATAAAGCGGAAGATGGCTCGAGTGATCGCCATCGCGCAGGAGTGTGGAATGGGCCAGACCTGCGCCACGTACAGCAACAGCGAGAGTACCTCACACCTGATGACCAGGTTCTTACCCGCAATGGAGAGGGAGCGTCGCTCCCACATGCCCAGTTTCCTTTTCACCATAGCCACTCGCTCCATCCAGTTTCTAACGCATGCCCCGGTCCCTCCGAACCATATCCCCAGCACCTTCAGGCCGTCAGCCCTGACAGTGAAGGGGACAAAGGATCGGTCAGCCCAGTTCCCAAAGAACATGGCCTCGCTCTTCCCACGATTTACTTTGGCTCCCGAGGCCAGTTCGAACTGGTCGCAGACGTGCATCAGTCTGCGCACCGACAGCGGATCCGAGCAGAAGACGGCGACGTCGTCCATGTACAGGGAGGCTTTTACCTGAGTGCCTCCACTGCCTGGGATCGTCACTCCTCTTATGCCCGGATCCTTCCTGATGGACTCGGCAAAGGGTTCTATGCAGCACACAAAAAGGACAGGCGAGAGAGGGCAGCCCTGCCTGACTCCAGATTTAATTGGAAAGCTATCTGTTTCCCACCCATTGATTGAGACTGCGCTACTGATGTTAGTGTAGAGCAGTTGGATCCAATTTCGAATTCCCTCCCCAAACCCCATTTTGGAGAGCACATCCCCCATGTAGGTGTGCGATATTCTGTCAAAGGCCTTCTCCTGATCCAAGCTGATGAGGCAGGTATCCACACCCCTGTCCTGTACATAGGCAATCGTATCCCTGAGCAGCGCCAGGCTGTCAGAGATCTTCCTGCCTGGCACAGAGCAGGTCTGGTCAGGGTGAATCACCAATTCCAGAGCGGATTTGACCCGGTTGGCGATGACCTTGGACAGAATCTTATAGTCCATATTCAACAGTGAAATGGGTCGCCAATTTCTAATTTCCTCCCTTTCCCCCTTGTGCTTGTAGATGAGGGTGATGATGCCTTTCCTCATGGATTCTGACATGCTGCCGGCCAGGAGCATACTCTCGTACACTTCTAGCAGGTCTGGGCCGATCAAGTCCCACAGAGCCGAATACAACTCCGCCGGCAGGCCGTCGCTTCCGGGGGTTTTACTCTTCTCGAAGGACTCGAGGGCCTTAGTCAGTTCGTCAGGAGTTAGCGGTTTGTCTAGGCTCTCCCGCGTACTGTGGTCTAGGACCTCCGTGATAGAGGACAGGAAGGACTGGGAGGCCGTGCTGTCCGTGGGCTTCACGTCATACAGTCCGGCATAAAAGGATTTGCTGATCCTCAGAATGTCGGACCGTGATGACTTTACTGAGCCGTCTTCTTCCTTCAGGCTGCTGATCACAGAGCGCTCTCTGTGTACCTTTTGGAAGAAGAAACGTGAGCACGTCTCATCCTGCTCCACGGAGCGGACTCTGGAACGGAAGATGATCTTGGAGGCCTCCGAGGCAAAGTGCGAGGCTTGCTGGCCCTTCACCTCTTGGAGCTCCTCCTTGACATCGACCCCCATCGACTGCAGCCGGAGCAGATTCTGCATCTTTTCCTGGAGTCGGGACATTTCCCTCTGTTCCTTTCTAGCTTTCTGGGTGCCTTTGAGGATGAAAAACCTCTTGATGCTTCCCTTGATCACTTCCCACCAGTGTGTCAGGGACTCAAAGAACAGCCACCTGTATTAGGCGGAGGTACCCTGACATGGTGTGGGGTCCCCCAGATACCCTGGGACAGTGAGAGGCAGAGCTTCAGTTCTTGGAGAAACCATCTTTAATAAAGTAATACAAAAACAAAAATAAAAATACCTTGAAAAACTCAGCAGGTCTGACAGCATCTGTGGAGAGGAACACAGTTAACGTTTCAAGTCCATATGACTCTTCAACAGAACTAAGGAAAAATAGAAGCGATGTGAAATATAAGCTGGTTTAAGGGAGGGTGGGACAGGTAGAGCTGGATAGAGGGCCAGTGATATGTGGAGATAACCAAAAGATGTCATAGACAAAAGGACAAAGAGGTGTTGACGGTGGTGATATTAGCTAAGGAATGTGCTAATTAAGGGTAGAAAGCAGGACAAGCAAGGTACAGATAGCCCTAGTGGGGGTGGGGTGGGGGGAAGGGATCAAAATAGGTTAAAAGGTAGAGATAAAACAATGGATGGAAATACATTTAAAAATAATGGAAATAGGTGGGAAAAGAAAGATCTATATAAATTATTGGAATAAGGGGAATCGGAAAGGGGGTGTGGATGGAGGAGAGGTTCATGATCTAAAATTGTTGAACTCAATATTCAGTCCGGAAGGCTGTAAAGTGCCTAGTCGGAAGATGAGGTGCTGTTCCTCCAGTTTGTGTTGAGCTTCACTGGAACATTGCAGCAGGCCAAGGATCGACATGTGGGCATGAGAGTGGCGGGGGGCGGGGGGCGGGGTGGGGGGGTGCGGAGGAGGAGAGAGAAAGTGTTTTCCTGCTCAGGAACCCATGTCCACTTGAGCCCCAGGATATAATTGGTAGTGTTCCACAGGGCAATGTCATAGGCCAAACCATCTTCAGCTGCTTCACCAATGACTTTCCCTCTGACATAAGGTCAGAAGTAGGAATGCTTGCAGTGTTCATTCAATTTGCAATTCCTCAGATAATGAAGCAGACCATGCCTGCATGCAGTAAGACCTGGACAACATTCAGACTTTGAGTGACTATTAGCAAGTAACATTTGCACCATACAAGTGCCAGATAATGACCACTTCCTATTGACAAATGGCACTCACATTTTCAAATCCATCATGGTCAACATCCTAGGGGTTACCATTGATTAGAAACTTAACTAGAACAGCCACATAAATACTGTGATTACAAGAGCAAGTCAGAGGCTGGGAATTCTTTGACCAGTGACTCACCCTGTATGAGGTACAAACAAGAGTGTTGTGGAATACTCTCCACTTGCCTGGATGAGTGCCTGTCCAACAGCACTCAAGAAGTTCGACATCATCCAGGACAAATCAGTTTGCTTGATTGGTGCCCCATCCGTCACCTTAAACATTAAATCGCTCCACCAATAGCACAATGTGTACCATAGACAAGATGCACTGCAGCAACTTACCAAGGCTTCTTTGACAGCACCTTCCAAATTCATGACCTCCACCATTTAGAAGGATAATGGCAGCAGGTGCATGGAAGCATTACCACCCCCAAGGCACACACCACCCTGACTTGGAAATATAGCATTAGCCAGTCCTTCTTCATTGCTAAGTCAAAATCCTCAAACTCCCTACCTAACAGTACCAGGGGCTACTTTCACTGCAGTGGTTCAAGAAGGCAGCTCACTGCCACCTCAAAGGCAATTATGAGTGAAAAATAAATGCTTGAGTTGCCAATGACATCCATATCTTAAGAATCAATTAAAAAATCAGTCTCAAAAAGTTTCCCCAATGCCAATCTTAGGCTGACTGACCTGTAGTTGCCAAGCTTACCCCCTCTCACTTTTTCTTTTAATAGGGGTTGTAGCATTTGTTATTTTCCAGATCTCTTGCACCATTTCCATATCTATGGAGAATTGGAAGATTTTGGCCAGATCCCATTTTGCAATTTCTATACTTGCTTCCCTCAGCAACCTAGGATGCATCCCATCCAGACTACTTTTGAGCACTGTCAACCTTTTAAGTATCTTGTCCTTTTCCATTTTATCTTATTCAATTTCTCTACCACCCCTTCCTTTATTGTGGCATTGACAGCATCCTCTTCTTTACTGAAGACAGATGAAAAGTACTCATTTAGAACCTCAGCCATGCCCTCTCCACCATAAAAACTTCTTTTTGGTCCCTTATTGATGCCAAATTTCCTTTCACTAACCTTTTACTATTTTTATGTTTATAAAAGACTTTTGAATTCCTTGTTATATTACCCAGTAATCTATTTTAATACACTCTGCCTCTTATTTCCTCTTTCCGTTCTGCCTTGTACACTTTGTACTCTGCTTGGATTCTCTACTGAATTATAAACCTACCGTTTATAATTAACCCCCATTTACTGTTCCATTTCAACCTCTATACGTTTAGCTTTGAATGCCCTTCCTTTCCTGCTTGTGTGAATGTATCGAGTCTCTACCCACATTATCTCCTCTTTGAAGACTTTACATTGCTCATTTACTGTTTCACCTGCCAATCTTTGATTCCAATCCAGCTGGGGCAGATTTCTTTTCAATTCACTGAAATTAGCCCTCCTGCAGTTGAATATTTCCATATTTGATTGTCACTTGTTCTTTTCCATTACTACACTAAGCCTAATGATATTGTGAACACTGTTTCCCAAATGCTGTCCCACGGAAACATGTTCCATTTTTCCCACTTCCTTTTCCGAACTTAATGCTTCCTATTGGTTTGGAAATATATCGGTCAAGAAAATTCTCTTGCATTTTTAAGGAATTCTTCTCCTTCTTTGCCCTTTACTTTGTTACTATTCCTGTCTATGTTGGGATAATTTAAGTCCTCCATTATCACTGAAGTTTTTTGCATCATTCAGCAATTTCCCTAAAGTGTTTCTTTTTTTAATCTCCTTCCCACTATTTACTTATCTTTGGTATAGATACAGCAGTGTAATAACTTCTCTATTGTCCTTAATTCTAGCTAAATAGATTTTATCCTTGAACCCTCAAATACGTTATACATTTCTAATATTGCTGCCCCTCCTTTTCTTCCTTCACAATCTTTCCTGAATACATTGTAGTCAGGAATATTAAGTACCTATTCTTCCCCTTGTTTGAACCTGTTGTACATCATTATCATAGTCTCATGTAACGACTTGTGTCTGTAGCTCATCAACCTTATTTACTACACTTCAGGAATTTATCTGCATGCACTCCGAACCCACCTTAGTTTGCCTCCCCTGTCTGATCTCTCCTATTTCTGAACTACCCTTTATTGTAATGCTTTTGACTCTCTCAGTCCTCTGTGCAGCTTATATGGAGAGATGATAGAGATGGCTCTCACTTTTTTCCACCTCTTGATTGATTGAAGACTGTTTTAAAAAAGCGTTTTAACCACTGCTGCAATTTACAGGAACAGACAAGTGACAGGTTTTCTTGTAAGTTTTAAAAGAAAAATAAATGTTTATTATTCAACACCCGAATATATACGCAAACATACCCACTCACACATTCGTACAGATGTACATACACCCAGAAAGATGGTGATTACAGAAGTAGCATGCGTTTAGGTTTTAAGGTTCAGTAGTTCTTTGTCACATTTACTTTTCCCCAGGGTGAAGACTTGAAATGTTGCGGGCCTGTAATCCTTTACAGAAGAAATGGATCTGGAGGTTTTAGGAAGATGGATTGGCTGTTATTGTTTGTGGTAGCAGATTTCTCTTGTTTCATTCCAGTCAATGTGCAGCATTGAAGCTCTGTAGCGAAACCCTGGTCCGGTTCCTCAGGTAGAGAGGTCAAGGCCAACCTGAATCTCTGCCTACTGGTGTTTCTTAGGCAGGGTCTTGTTCCTTCAGTGGTCTGGATGTTTCTCCACCTTGGCTCTAAAAACATGCCTTATTAAATCTTCTCGTCAGTAACCTAGTTTCTGTCATGTGACCACCGCATCTCTTTTCATTGTCCTCACAAATAGTTTCTGATGGCTAGGCCATTGTCAAATATAAAGTCCGATATCACCCATTCATATAGCATCATGATAAAATAGGGCTTTGCACACCCATTCTCTGGAATTCAACTTTGGAGTTGAAGAGTCTGTAAACAGTATTGTGAAACCAGATTTTTTAAGTGAGTTGGAAAAGTGCAGCCAAAAACCACAGGAAGGGTCATTTACAGTTTAATGACTTTGTCAAGACTTGTCCAGACATGAGGGTTAGTTTATGGGGTCTTGTAGTTCCACGTGTATTGGCAGGAAATTAACCTCTCGACTCCATCTTTCTTTAAAGGAAAGAGTCCATTTTGGGTTTATACTTCAAAAGTCCAAATGCTTCGGTGCTTCTCCCCCTGCCAAATACATTTAAAATCTCCCCCACACAACTGGTTAACCATCCCAAAAGGACATTGGTTCCAGTCCTGTTAAGGTGCAACTTATCTATATTGTATATGTTTCTCCTCCCTCTGGGAAATCTATGTAATATGGCAATGAAGTGGCAATATTTGAACATTTTTTTAGGCCACTATTCCCAGCCATGATATGCACATATTTTTGTTCATCTCCACTCAATAAACATGCTGCAAAGTCCAAGGTGGGTTGGCATAGCACGTTTCTCAGTGGGTGAGGGTCCCAGAGAGGGAATTAGAGGATGCATTGTGTATCCATGCTTAAGCTCTCGGCAAAACATGGTGTGAGCGTGGGTAAGTCAGCCTAAGCTTTTACTGAGTGTTCCAGCTGTTCAACTCACTGCCAATGGTGATGTGCTGTCCTTTATCAGTGTTAGGCAAGGCTTGGATCAGGGAAGGCATATATCTTCCTTCCACAGCTTCCAACCTCATAGTCACCCAACCTCAGATGGCCCACTTCTACCTCCTACCCAAAATCCACAAACAGGACTGTCCCGGCAGACCGATCGCGTCAGCCTGTTCCTGCCCCATGGAACTCATCTCTTGCTATCTTGACTCCATTCTCTCTCCCCTTGTCCAGTCCCTTCCCACCTACATCTATGATTCCTCTGACACCCTACATCATATCAACAATTTCCAGTTCCCTGGCCCCAACCACCTCCTCTTCACCATGGACGTCCAATCCCTCTACACCTCCATCCCCTACCGGGATGGTCTGATCGCTCTCCATTTCTTCCTCAAACAGAGGCCTGAACAATCCACCACTACTCTCCTCCGTCTGGCTGAACTTGTTCTCACACTGAACAATTTCTCCTTAAACTCCTCTTACTTACTCCAAATAAAAGGTGTGGCTATGGGTACCCGCATGGGCCCCAGTTATGCCTGTCTCTTTACGGGGTATGTGGAACATTCCTTGTTCCAGTCCTACTCCGGCCCCCTCCCACAACTCTTTCTCCAGTACATCGATGATTGCTTCGGTGCTGCTTCATGCTCTCATCTGGACCTGGAAAAATTTATTAATTTTGCTTCCAATTTCCACCCCTCCATCATTTTCACATGGTCCATCTCTGACACTTCCCTTCCCTTCCTTGATCTCTCTGTCTCAATTTCTGATGATAGACTGTCCACCAATATTCACTACAAGCCTACCAACTCCCACAGCTACCTCGACTACAGCTCCTCACACTCCGCTTCCTGTAAGGACTCCATCCCATTCTCTCAGTTCCTTCACCTCCGTTGCATCTGTTCTGATGATGCCACTTTCAAAAACAGTTCCTCTGACATGTCTTCCTTCTTCCTTAACCGAGGTTTTCCACCCACGGTGGTTGACAGGGCCCTCAACCGTGTCCAGCCCATCTCCCGCTCATCCGCCCTCACACCTTCCTCTCCCTCCCAGAACCATGATAGAGTCCCCCTTGTCCTCGCTTATCACCACACCAGCCTCCGCATTCAAAGGATCATCCTCCGCCATTTCCGCCAACTCCAGCATGATGCCACCACCAAATACATCTTCCCTTCACCCCCCCGGCAGCATTCCGCAGGAATCGTACCCTCCGGGACACCCTGGTCCACTCCTCCATCACCCCCTACACCTCAACCCCCTCCCATGGCATCTTCCCATGCAACCGCAGAAGGTGCAACACCTGCCCCTTTACTTCCCCTCTCCTCACCGTCCAAGGGCCCAAACACTCCTTTCAAGTAAAGCAGCATTTCACTTGCACTTCCCTCAATTTAGTCTACTGCATTCGCTGCTCCCAATGCAGTTTCCTCTACATTGGAGAGACCAAACGCAGACTGGGTGACCGCTTTGCGGAACAACTTCGGTCTGTCCGCAAGCATGACCCAGACTTCCCTGTCGCTTGCCATTTCAACACTCCACCCTGCTCTCATGCCCACATGTCCGTCCTTGGCTTGCTGCATTGTTCCAGTGAAGCTCAACGCAAACTGGAGGAACAGCACCTCGTCTTCAGACTAGGCACTTTACAGCCTTCCGGACTGAATATTGAGTTCAACAATTTTAGATCATGAACTCTCTCCTCCATTCCCACCCCCTTTCCGATCCCCCTTTTTTTCAATAATTTCTTTCCCCACCTATTTCCATTATTTTTAAATGTATTTCCATCCATTGTTTTATCTTTGCCTTTTAGCCTATTTCAATCCTTTCCCCCCACCCCACCCCCACTAGGGCTATCTGTACCTTTATTATCACATTCCTTAGATAATATCACCAGCTTCAACATCCCTTTGTCCTTTTGTCTATGACATCTTTTGGTTATCTCCACCTATCACTGGCCCTCTATCCAGCTCTACTTGTCCCACCCCCCTTAAACCAGCTTATATTTCACCTCTTTTCTATTTTTCCTTAGTTCTGTTGAAGAGTCATACGGACTCGAAACGTTAACTGTGTTCCTCTCCGCAGATGCTGTCAGACCTGCTGAGTTTTTCCAGGTATTTTTGTTTTTGTTTTATATAATTTTAGTGTTGGGTGGAGAGGAAGAGCTAATTACGTCTGTAAGATAGCAGACTGTTGACTTCCCTAAATAGCATTAGCTCTAAGGTGGCACTAGCCTCATTGCTCCTACTACCCTGCTGTGTTACACTACCGGCTATTTGTTAGATCGCTGGGGTTTTTAAACATTTTATTTCTCATTTTTCATGGTTATTGCTAGTTGAGCACATTTTCCCGGGTTCCTGGCAGAGGACAAGTCACAGGATAACTATTCTCTGGAGTTGCAATTATAAGGTTCATAAGATTATTATATTTTGGGACTGTAGCTTTAAATTTAGAGTTAATGAAGACCTGTTGTTTAAGGTCATGTGACCATTTCTGAAGTTTGCCTGACTGTAACCCTGGGTGATTTGATTGTTAGAGATTAAAGAAAGGCTTAGATTTTTTTTACCTGCAAAGAGGGTGTAAGGTATTGCCACTTGGAGACAATAGCAGAAATCTCTGGGTTTGCATAGAGTAGACTTTGAGTCTTCCAAAGTCCCAGAAAGGTGTTAAAGGTACCAGGTTGTAAACAGCTGTGCTGTAAAATTGTCCATTTACTTCTTGTGTTTTTCGAATGATATAAAAGCATTTTCTCTTGCAATTTTAAAAGTTGCTTTCTAGTTCAGAGAGTAGAATGGGTAAGTCTAAGTAAATTGGTATGCACTGGTCTCCTAAACATGAGCTCTGCAGATGATGGAATAATTGCACTTAAAGGTGTCACTGTCAGATGTAACATTCTCAAATGTAGACAGACCAAGCAAGATCTGCACATTGCAATTAGGGATTTCACCTTGTGAATCATTGATTCAGCTAGGCCTTTAGATCTAGGGTCATGAGGAGAAGAAGTAGTGTGATTGATATTCTACTTCTCACACATTCTGAAGAGTCTCACCAATAACTTGCGGACAGTTATCTGTAATGATCCATCTAGACACAGTGAATAATCTGAAAATAGCACCCAGTGTGCATGACAATTGTGCTTGATGTATTGTACAATTGTTGAATAATAGGGTGCCTGGTAAAGTAGTCGTTGATGATGATGAAATTAGCTATGGACATGTAAAAGGTCGGATACAATTTTTGACCAAGGATGGGTAGGAATTTCATGTTGAAATGTGGAATGAGTGTCTTTTTGTGCTGACTTGGTATATACTCTTGATATGTCTTGCACTTCTTGACAATGTCTTCAATGTCATTGTTCATACCCAGCCAAAAGACTGTCTCTCTTGCAAGTCTTCCCATCTGATCTATGCCCATATGTGTGTGATGTTGTTGAATAATATCAAGTCGCAAAGTTTCCTATATGATGACCTGTCTGCCTTTAAAAATGACTTCCAAGGACTTCCTAAAAATGAATGCCTAGCTCATTCCAGTAAGCCAAAATGGTCTCATGCGTTTGTGAACATACTGAACTGAATCAGGCCATCCTTCAGTGATGGTTTTCTACAGTTTCTGTACTGTGGAATCTTTCACTGTTTCTTCTCATAGCTGCTGGTATTTGTGTTGTGCAAAACGTACCAGATCAATTTGGAGAATATGTTAGATGTCAGTCAGGTCATATTGTAGATCAAAGGATATATCTTCTGTTTTAGATTGGTTAAGCAATCTGCTAAGTGTATCCAATGTGACTATTAAGGTACCTGGCTTGTGCCTAATCTCACAGTTGTAACCTTGAATCTTTATCAAGAGACATTGCAATCTTAGCAGAGCACTGGTCAGTGGTTCTGCCAAATCAACTACAGTGGTTTCTGGTCAGTATCTACCACAAATCGTTTCCCACATAGATAGGTATGAAAATACAGGATTCCAAACACTAAAGCTAATATTTCCCACTCAATGTTGGAGTAGTTGAATTACATTACAGACAGATTTTGAAGCAAATGCAATCGGTTTGCCTTTTTGTAGTATGCATGCTCCCAGGTCTTCCTGTGAGGCATCTATCTCCAGGGTAGTTGTCTCCCTAGGATCATAAAATTGCAATGTTGATGCTTCTGATATTGACTGTTTCAATGCTTTGAAGAGGTATTGGTGGTCTTTACGACACAGGAAAGGCACATCCTTTCTCAACAATTTCCTTAGTGAGGATGATCTTTGAGTGAAATTGGGAATTTATGGAGACAAGAAATTAAACAGACCCAGTCATCTTCAAAGATCGTCCTTACCTTGAGGAATTGGCATGACTTTTATATCCTCAATTTTACTTGGATGGGAACATATACCAGGACTAGAATAAATAGTACTGAAGAAATTGATCTTCTGCATCTTGATGGCACACTGCAGACCATTTAACACCAATCCTTCATTATGTGCTGCATGCATCAATAAGTGCTGATTATGGTCATGTTCTTGCTTTGTTCTTCCCACAACAGCAATGTCATTAACGATACAGATGCATCCTGGCAGTGCATGTAATGTGGCCCACGTGAGCTTGAAAAAGATCCTGGCTAACTGATAGCCCGAAAGGAAGACATTGAAAACAGGATCATCCAAACGGGGTACAGAATGTAGTAAACTCTTGGGACTTCTCCGCAAGAGGTACTGAGCAGTCACTATGCTTTTGCATCAAGCTTCAAGAGAATTTTGCATATGCAAATCTCAGATTTAACTCTTCTAATGTGGATAATTTGCGAGGACAATGTTTCAAAGCTGCATTTAAATGTCATAAATTGAGGCATACTCTCAATGATCTGTCCATCTTGTAATTGAGCTGCACTAATCTGTGTGCTCTTGTGCTCTTCTGATAATTCAGTTTTTCTCCATTTTGTCTAGTTCAACCTTCAATTTATCTTGTATGTGGATGCTGCAGTTACGTGGTGGATCAATTGAAGGACTTGCATTCTCCTGCAAGTGTATTGTTGCAGCTCCCTTGAAACTGCTAACTTTGTCAAAACATTCTAAATATTTTGATGCTAGGTCATGAACTGAAGTGATAGTAGTTTCTGAGTTTGATCTGCCATTTAAGGTCTGACTAATTCCATGGATTGTCACTGGTGCGAGGTCATGGCATGCCGGAAGACCTGCGATCACTGGGCCTTTAGTCTCCATGATGTAGAACATCTATGGCACTGAGGAGGATTGATTGTACTTGCACTCCAGGACAATGGGTCCTGTGCATGGAATTAGTGAACCTTTGTATGCTAGAAGTTGCGCAGTAGTTATCTCACCATGGCCTTCCATATCTGTGGATACATGTCTTTTAGAATTTGCAGGGGTAGAATGATGGCACTTTCCCCTGTGTCAATCTTGGCCAATAACGAATAATGACCAACTTTCTTAGGACAGATAATTTGAATCTTGGCAAACACTTCGGATGGCGTGATGGTATGTTTTCCATGAGATTGATGATGTGAAACCTGTGTTCACCACTCTTTATCTTGTTGTGCACATCATCATTTTCTGGTTTGTCAATCACTTCACATGTGTTTTTTTACAGGATACAGATGATCGTTCTTATTGCTTGAGGATACCCGTTGTGCATGGTCTATTTGGATCAGTTCATGGCTCTTTGTAGCTGCATCAGCCTTTGATGTAGTGCACTGCTGCTACCAATGGCCCTTTCTGCCATATGCTTTTGCAGAATTGATGGAAAGCTGGGCATTTTCTTGGGGCATGCAGAAGGCCACATCTTCCACATGTCTTGCTAGGTTTAAGTGTTCTAATGAGTCAGTCAACAATTGGAGTTGTACTTAGGACCTGTAAGCTTCATTGACCTGCAAGCATCACTTCGTACTTAAGTCCATCCTTAAGTCGTTGGTCGATGCTATACATTTTGGGTTGTCTAGCAGATATTTCTAGAATGGCTCCATGGGAGTGGATGCGATCACCAACTCAACAATTCTGTCTGCTAGCTCTGCATTTGAAAAATCTGCTGATTGAAGTGGTCTATGGATTCTGTAGGCTGTTGTCGAAATGACATGAGCTCTAGTTGTTGAATACAGAAGTTTAACCTGACACAGAACTGGTCTTCCAATATAGTCCATATCTCTTGGGGATCTTTTATCTCTTCTTCTGTTAATCCTGAAGTGTTCAGCCTGTGTAAACCTTCATTCCCAGTTACTAGGTGAATCTTCATGGCTTGCTTGTCTGGTTTGGACTCACCTGGATCAAGAAACCAAAGCTCTGAACGGTGTTTAAAGATTTTAAATTTGTATAGTAGGTCAGATGCATCTCAATTCAAACTGGGGAATTTTGTGGCCATTTTGACCATATTCCTTTGATCTTCCTCCTTGTTTTATTCAATTTATTTTTTCAGCAACTCCCTTAGCCCCCTGTTATAATTGCAACATTTTCTGGCCTGATTTTTATGATAGCTTTGTTTGTTTTCTTTATTTGACTCTTCCTAGCAGACTATCAATCCAGCCCACGCCCTGATCACTCGCCTTTTCCAACTGTGCTAACCCAGTGCTGGTCCGCTCGATGCACTGTCCCACTCATTGATTTAACAGGCTATGCACTGCAATATCACTACGAGGGATCAGTCTGCTTACCAGCTCTTTATTTGAGCACTACCTCTGCGCTGTGTCTTCAAAGCTTTTCTGTGCAATAATCACACTGCGATTTCAACACTTCTGGTGCTGCGGCTTTATTGCAGTCTGACTAAAACGTTGAAGGTCATCTCAAGCCATTTAGCATGATCCAAGGCTGTTCACCATGATGTACCTGTGCTTAATCTTGCTGCCAGGCTGTTTGACCACTGCTGAACACCATGTTGTGCTTTTATCATGTTATAATGGCACCAATCACTCATAAGGAATTAGGTAAACATGTTGTGGGTTCATTTATTTAGACTAGGCACACAAGAACATTTATACAAAGGTAGAATGCTTGAAGACATCAACAGTAGAGCTGTGTGTGCTGTGTTCTGCTCACAGTCCAAAGTTAAAGTGAGACTGGTTCACATTCCACACTTCCGATGGCATGCCGCATCCCTTAAAGGCACATTACAACACTTCTAAGAACATAAGTTGATGGGCAATAATAGCTAATTAGCATTTCTACCTGAATGCAAGGCTGAATTCATGTTGTCACGGGCAAGTGGGCAGACGAAACCATTTTTGACATCATGCTATAGACTTCTCTACAAGTCAATGAATATCACAGACAGTAGTCCTGTGTGGTCAGCAAACAGAAGAGGCTGCTCAGCTTTGCGAGCTACAACTGGAGACAGGAGGGAAATGTTCCCTAGTTGACAATACACATCCCGCAGCCTTCTGCAGATTCTGAAAGATTTGTTCTGGCATGGCCAGAGGGAAGAAGAATCAGCAGAACACGTTTTACTGTTGGTGGTGAATTTCAGGAACTCACCGAAAACTGTGGAAGGTCCCTGGAGACGGTCACTCTGAGTTATTATACGGCGAAGTGGGAATACAGGAACCCATTGGCCCATTGCGTGGCGGGGGGGGGGTGGAATCAGTGGGCTCTTTGCTGTAAGGACTGTAATTCCATGGAGAGTGTGATGTGTGATTAGTATAAAAGAGAAACGTTCCTCCCTGTAACTTAAAGTTTAAGTTGCTTACAAAAAGTAAAGTATTTAGTCATAGTGCTTTTAGTCATTTGTTACAGTCAAAGTTTTAAAACATGAAATCTTGCTGTGTCATTCTTTCAGCTAGTAACTGGAAGTTTGAATCTCTTTTTAAAAAATTATCAGTCTCGCCAGAGATCGTAACACCATAAACAGTCCCTAGGCTTTGAATCTGGTTTAACAATGTATGGTTCCTTGTAATACTGTAGAAAATAAGTATATGCAGAGGGTAAGCGAAGAAAAGTTGTGCAAGCTCCATCAAGTCTGCATAGCCATCCAAACTGCTAGGAGTGTGTATTTTTTCAATAACTGCCACTTGGTGTAGAAGGTTGAGGTGTAATATCAGTAGCAGTGTTTTATGTGTACCTTTTATTTTAAACAGTAAACAAGTTAGTTTCTTGTGAATCCTGCAGTTTAGTCACAACAAAAACAAGAAAAATCTGTAGTTTAAATTCACTGGGGCAGTTGGTGATGGTGCTCACATAATAAAGGTGGAATGAGCTCTCTGTTTAGTTACTGTAGTTTGGGGCGCTTATTGATCTTTGCTATCAGTTCTTAAGAATAAAGCACAACAGACTAGAAACATAAAAGAATAAAGCTGAATTTTGGAGACTGTTCTAAAATGAGGAAAAAAAAAGCCTATGTAAAATTGGATTATTGAAGGATGTCAGCATTGCATGAAAACAAATCAGTAAAAACATTTTGCTTAAATGTATGTCATAAGATGTTCATTTGAAGGTGTAGAAGTCACCTGCACCACATGTAGCGTAGCTTATTACCAAAAACAATCTTTAGCAAGAAACTGCATATGTCTGATGTTTAATCACTTTATTTGAAATGCTATGTGGTTTGGTTTACAAAATATATAAACAGTGCGCTCATTACAGTAATGCAAATCTTCTGGTGTGTTTAGCAATAACCTCCATATAAACTAAACAAGAAATTTAAAAGTCATTCAATAAAGAGGAAATCAAACTAAGTGGAATAAGTATTTACTTAGTAAGTTTCCAGTTAAATTATAAAATCAAACTTTTGTTTCATTGCAGGTATATGTCAAAAAACGTCATGAAACATAAATTACAATTAAAGCCTCGAGGTTATTAAAATGCAAAGTTCATTTTCTGTACAGCATATTTCTTTAAAAAAGGTAACAAAAGGAAAGAATGGACCCAATATGCAAAATAGTTTGCATAGAATGTCAGTTTAAGAAATAGTAGGATTTTTGTTAAAAAGTGAGTATTCATGTTTTTTGTATTTACAAAGAATATTTCACTTAATGTGTAAAAGTGGAAACTTTTAATCAATTAATTGACATTTTACATGTAAAATATAGAACAAGGCAGTTAAACAGTCATTTGGTGGTTAATATGAAACAATAATAACGTAGTTTGGTTTATCATATCTGCTCCTTCTCAGTGTTGCTATTGGATGCCACACAGTAGCTACCTGTACACCAGTTCTCTTTCGTAAAATGGTAGGATATTTTGGAATCCTCATTCATTCTCCTTTTTTTCCATGTACATTTCTTCAGGTTATTTACAGCCCAGCCTGCATCACTTCAGTTATGAATTGATTGACTGCTGGGAGCCAGAAGACTGCTGGTAGGGGTTGACAATACTGTTGGAGTTATCAGAATGTCCTTTCTTTGCATTCTACTAAAATGTTTATAAAATGACCATGAATAACACCATTCAAGTGTACAAATATGTACAATGAAAGTACCTCCATTGAAAATTGGAGGATATTTGTTGCTAGTTTTCCCCATGCATCAGTTTTTACTTCATAAAGTGTGTTTAATACAGTTCAATGTGTCAGCATATAGGTTATCGTGTTATATAAATATGAGGTATTGCTCGACAATGTAAAGTTGCACAGCAACAGTAGAAAATCGAAACTGCTTATTCAGTCGAGTCACGCACCTCCAGAACACTCTTCGGTTCAAATCTGCCTTTGCGGATGCATGCATTCCACTGAACAGTGAATATAAATTGCAAGGATCAGGGCTTTCTTACTGTGCCAGCTGCGAATGACAAATTTGAGGGCAGCCTAATACAAAAAGACAGGGCACAGATAGATTGAACCTGTGTCATTAATGAACCGAGATGTTCTTTTTAAAGAAAAATAATAGGTTTAATACTTTTGCTGTTTCACATTCTTTTTTATTATCACTAATGTGTTAGTAATGATTGTGGCCTCATCGTTTTCTGGAAAAAATAGTTCATGCTTCTGTATCCACTTCCGCATCAGCTGTTTGTGGTATGTCAGCATCACCGAGTAATTCAGTTTCTGGTACCAACATTTCATCATCTTGCAGATTCTCAGATGCAGGTACTTCATCTACAACAGTGGGTTCATTTGGCTCATCTTCTGTGCCATTTGACTGGTCTGGGATCAAAGCAATGCGATCTGTACCGGATGCATTTGAGGGCGCTGTTGTTACATAACCCGTGCTTGTGGAGCCACTTCCACTGTTATGGGAACCCGTCTTTGGTACTATTTGTGGGGGTAACTGCTGAGGCATCTGCATCTGGATTTGCATTGGGTAATAATTTGGCAAATAGGCACCATAGGTTGGCATTGGCTGGTAGCCATTTACTGGAATGTACAATTGGGGTGGTGGAACCATCGGCCGTATCTGTCCTTTTACAGGTATGAATTGAGGTGGTGGAAAGTGTGTTTTTTGCTTTGGTCCCACATATCTTGCATTACTAACATTACTGACTGGACTAGTGCTGAGGGAGCTAGTCTGTGTGGCATTGCTGCCCCCAGAAGGAGGAGCTGAGCTGTTATAGTTGGACAGATTTTCCCACGTTCGGAGTCTTGTGTGGATGTCTTTAAACCGTGGCCTTCTTGATGGAAATTCATTCCAACACTCCAGCATCAGACTGTATACCCAGGCTGGGCAGTCATCTGGACAGGGCAACACATGACGGTTTCTTATCATTTCTATGACGTCTTGATTGGAATATCCACAATATGGTTGCAGGCCGTAGCCAAATATTTCCCATGCCACTACCCCAAAAGACCATATGTCAGAATCAACAGAAAATTTGCCATATACGATAGCTTCAGGTGGCATCCAGCGAATCGGTAGAAGTGAATTTCCCATCAACTTGTAGTAATCTGCGGAGTAAACCTCTCTGAAAATGCCCAAATCGGATATTTTTACATGGAGCTTATCACAGACCAAGACATTCCTAGTGGCCAGATCCTTGTGTACGACATGGTGGCCGGATAGGTATTCCATGCCTGCTGCTATCTGAGTCACAATGTGCAGGAAGTCAGCTGGCTCCAGTGCAGACTTCACTGTCCTGTCATCATCACTACTTCCAACATCTGAATGTGGTGACCGCATTACTAGGAATTCATGGAGGTCACTCTGGGAAGGGTAACTAAAGATCATGCTCATGGGTTGCTCTTTGGTTACTATGCCAAGCAGGCAAACAATATTTGGATGCTGCAGCCGAGATCGCATCAAAGCTTCATGTTTGAATTCTTCTCTGAGTGACACTTCGGTTTTGTCCTTCATGGTTTTAATAGCTATAACTTGTGCTTGTTCACCAGGGCCTGTGCTGTACAGATGTCCCTTGTACACTTTCCCAAATCGATCCTCTCCAAGTTCTTCCATGAATCGCACTGCAGATAGACAGATATCTTTCAATTTCCCCTAGAAGGACAATCCAAAAGAAATTGGTTAACAAAAATATCAGGGGTAGAGTTTCCCCATTGCACAATGCGCTTGAAATTGGGCTGGTCAGATCACAATAAAAGTTTCCTATTAAATTAATTTGCACAGTCACAAACTTAAAATCTTCAATAAGCCAGTGGAATTGGACAGTACAATGAAACGTAATAATTTATTTTTGTTTCTTTCTTGCTGTATTTAAGAGCGCTAACTGGTGCAGTTTTGTTAATACATCTAAAATAGGTTTATCAGGAACAATAAGCATTTTTAACAAATGTCTAGTCCACTAGCTGTGGGTAACCCAACTTAAAATCATTAAAAATGGCTTTAAACTATGCTGAATCATTTAACAGTTTCATTGTACACTAGTCAGTTTCTTGGGAAATTAAATACTTTTGATATTAAAAAAAACATCTAAAATGTAGCTATTAAGACTCATGCACTTAAGCAAATGAGCACAGATTGAATTTCCCAAACCAAGCATTATGGGTGGAATCTTGCAATGTCAACCTGGAACATGTTTTTTGAGTGGGGCCTGATTTGGTCAAATTGAATCTTAAGCCAGCGGGAAAGATTGCAGAAAACACAAATGTCTAACTCACTCTCTTGTTTAAAATTTCCTGGTTTGTTGTGCTGATTCAGTCGATATTGCCTGGATTACACTGATATCACTAGTTTTAACAAGTGGAAACCTGATCCTCAATATTTCATGCAACTTAAAAGCAAAATCAGTTTTTCCTGTTTTTTGACAACATATTAATCTTTTAAAATTATTGCCTATTTTTTCCCAAAATAAACCTTAGACTAATCCCATAAGCAAAAACCACTTTCATCTGATGGACAGGTGGACAACATATTTAACATTTATCCTTATATACTGAAAGCTGAACAAATACACAGCACACTAAATTATGTAATTGAAGAATAAGTTAATTTGAATTTATTAAAAGGATGAACTGAGTCTTTCCCCCCAAATTATTGATCTTGACTGAGTTGTGGGGATGGTGAGGATGAAATAGTGGATGAAATGCACCAGGTCTTTCTTACATTTTAACTGTTGTTGTCATGCTTGAGGCATTCTGTGACCAGTGCGCATGAAGAGGTTAGACTACATAGCTGACATATTGATTTGGTTTGCTGAGGTTCCTTTAAATTAACTATAATTCTCAGTTTGTTGATGGTGCCAGTTTAAAAAGGGACACATTTTAACAATACTCAGCCTAACTGGAAATATCCATAAAAAGAGTTAACAGTTGTTTTCCATGTATTTAATGAGAATTGAGTTTTAGAGAAGGTCAACTGACAAGTTTTTCAGCAAAGGAGTTGTAGCAGATAACTCCTGAGAAAATAAACAAACCAAAGAGTATATATGATTTTTAAATTTGCATAACATAATTACGCATAACAATTTGGTTAAAATCATAGAGTAGTACAGCACAGAGGGATGACGTTTGGCCCAACAAGTCTGTGCCACTCCCTGGCTTTCTCTATATCACTGCAAGTGTTTGTCTAATTCGCTTTTGAAAGTTATTATTGAATCTGCTCTAACCACCCAAAAGGCAATGCATTCCAAATCCTAGCCATTCCTTGCATAAACAATTTTTTAAACTGATGTTGCCTTTGTATTTTTTTTGCCAATCACTTAAATCTGTGCGCTCTTGTTTTTTATCCTTTAGCCATCAGAAAAACAATCTCTTTAATTATTCTCTCTAAACCCTTAATGATTTTAAACACCTTTATCAAATCACCTATTTGCTTTCTCTGCTCCAAGGAGAACAACTCCAACTGCTGCAGTCTATTCACATAAACTTAATTTGTTATCTCTGGAATCATTCTAGTAAATCTCTTCTGCACCTTCTTCAAAGCCTTCAAATTCTTCCTAAAGTGTGGTGATCAGAATTGGACAGGCTACTCCTGCTGGGATTATAACAATAAATAATAAACACTTAATTAACCATAACTTCCTACGTTTTGTACTCTATGCCTCAATTTCTGAAACCCAGGATTCCATATGTGTTATTAGTCCAGCCACCTTCAAAGATTTGTGCACAAGCTCCCAGGTGCCTGTTCTTGCAGCCCTGTTAAAATTGGACCTTTCTTTAATGTTTGGTCTCTCTTCTTTCTTCCTAACAAAATGTATCATCTCACACTTCTCTGCATCGAATTTCATCTGCCACATGTTTGCCCATGCCAACAGCCTGCCTATGTCTTCTTGAAGTTTATTATCTTCTTCACTGTATACTTACGCTTCCAAGTTTCATGTCATCTTCAGTTATAGAAATTGTATCCAATACCTTCAAGTCCAAGCCATTAATGACATCAAAAACGGTAGTTGTCCTAGTACTGATCCTTGGGAAAAACTTCATTTTATACCTCCCTCCAGTCAAAAAACCAGCCACTCGGCACAACTCTGTTTTCTATCCCCTAGTTTATTTTGTATGCATGTTGTACAATCCCTTTTATCCCAAGGGCTTCAATTTTCCAAATAACCCTAGTATGTGGTATATCATAACTTTTGAAAGTTCACAGATACATCAACTGCACTGCCCTTATCTACCCTTTCTGCTCTCCTTTATTAGTCCATGCTTGTCCAAGTGGTTTTACTATTATGACAAGAAACTCACGTCAGATTGTTATTATACAATATTAAAGCAAAGCAGTTCTCTCCACAGCTCATTGAGTAAATGCAGTGTATGTCAATTACTGCCCACAAACACTTGGAAGATCCATCTCAGCCTTAATCTGTACTGAATTAGGTGAACTTGGTTCGAGCAGCAGCAGATGTACTATTGGTTTGAGAGGCGCTTCCACTTTTGTTTACTGTCATATGTCACCTGCTAGAAAATGAGGTGTGGATATGGGGGCAGTGTGTAAGGATTGAGTTCAATTGTGATGTACCATAGCCTGCCAATAAGCATTATAAAGTTTCACAAATTAAAAAAGCTTCATTGGGTGATATATGGATGAATAGAGCGCAGGTGGGAGGAAAAAGGACACGGAAGTACCTATACTTTTTGAATTAGAATCCAGCGTAAGACAGAAGGGCGAAAAAATGATTGTTCTGGACGAAACTGTATTTGGGCTTTGACTGCTATATAAACTGGAAAGCTTTAATACATATTTTGTTGTTCATTTGTGGGATATGGGCATCATTGGCAAGGACAGCATATAATTACCCTCGAAGGTGGTGGTGAGTCACCTTCTTGAACTGCTGTAGTCTGTGTGGTGCACATATATCCACAGCGCTTTTAGAGAGGGGGTTCCAGCTCTGGCTGCATGCAGGCAAGGACTGCTTCAGTAACGGAGGAGTGTGAGTGGTACTGAACACTGCAATCATCAGCAAACATCCTCACTTTTGATGTTATGATAGAGGGAAAGTCATTGATGAAGCCTCTGAAGATGGTGGTGCTGAGGACACTGGCCTGAGGAACAACCACAGGAATATTCTGGGGCTGAGATGAGTGCCTTCCAACAAATACAACCATCTCCCTTTTGGCTAGGTATGACTCCAGCCAGTGGAGAGTTTCTCTCCCTGGTTCCCATTGACTTCAATTTTACAAGAGATTCTTAGTGCTATACTTTGTCAAATGTCAAGGGCAGTCACTCCTAGTTCACATCTGGAATTCAGATCTTTTGTTCATGTTTGGACCAAGGCTGCAATAAGTGATGGAGCCAAATGATCTGGCGGAACCCAAACCAGGTATCAGTTAGCAGGTTGCTGTTGTGTAAATGCTGCTTGATAGCACTGGTGACAAAACCTTCCATACTTTGCTGACGATTGGGAGTAGACTGACGGGGCAGTATTGGCTGGATTGGATTTGTCCTGCTTTGTGTGGAAAGGTCATACCTGGGCAACTTTCCACTTTGTCAGGTAGATGGCAGTGTTTTAGCTGTCCTGGAACAGCTTGGTCAGTTTTGGAGCACAAGACTTCAGCATTGCAGCCAAGATGTTGTCAGGACCCATAGCCTCTGCTGTATACAGTGAACTCAGCCATTTCTTGATATCACATGGAGTGAAGTGAATTGGCTGAAGTCTGGATTATCCACTCGGCACTTTTGGCTGAAGGTGGTTGCAAATGATTCAGTCTGGTCTTTTGCCCTCACATCCTGGTCTATGCCATCATAGAGGCTGGGGAGGTACAGGGAGCTTCCTCCTCCTCTTTATTTGCCATTCATGGCTTGATGTCATAGGAATGGTGGTGGTGTGTGTGTGGAGCCGGAGGACATGGGTGGGGTTCTGGGTGGGTGCTTTGTGTCGGTGTTCACGGGTGAGGGGTACGCCGTGGGTATGGAAATCAGGCAGAGGGACTGTGATATAATGAAAGAAATTAGCATAGAAAGGGAGGAGGTTCTAAGTGGTCTGGCAGGCTTAAAAATAGATAAATCTCCAGGCCCGGATGAAATGTATCCCAGGCTGTTGAGTGAGGCAAGGGAGGAGATAGCAGGGGCGCTGGCAATAATTTTCAACACCTCTCTGGCCACAGGAGATGTGCCAGAGAACTGGAGGACAGCCAATGTGGTACCGTTATTCAAGAAGGGAGGAAAGGATAAACCAGAGAACTACAGGCCAGTCAGTCTAACCTCAGTGGTGGGGAAACTATTGGAAGCAATTCTGAGGGACAGAATTAATCTACACTTGAAAAGACAAGGATTAATCAAGGACAGTCGGCATGGTTTTGTTAAGGGGAGGTCATGTCTGACCAATTTGATTGAATTTTTCGAAGAGGTGACCAGGTGTGTAGATGAGGGCAATGCATTAGATGTAGTCTACTTAGACTTCAGCAAGGCTTTTGATAGGGTCCCGCATGGGAGACTGATAACGGAGATAAGAGCCCATGGGATCCAAGGCATTTTGGCAATTTGGACCCAGAATAGGCTGAGTGGCAGGAAGCAGAGGGCGATGGTGAAGGGGTGTTTTTGTGTCTGGATGCCTGTGTCCAGTGGGGTTCCACAGGGATCCTTGTTGGGTCCCTTGCTGTTTGTGGTATATATAAACGATTTAGACTTGAATGTAGGAGGGTTGATCAGTAAGTTCGTGGATTACATGAAAATTGGTGGGATGGTAAATAGTGAGGAGGATAGCCTTAGATAACAGGAGGATATAGACGGGCTGGTCAGGTGGGCCGATCAGTGGCAAATGGAATTTAATCCGGATAAGTGTGAGGTGATGCACTTGGGCAGGACAAACAAGGCATGGGAGTACATGATGAATGGTAGGATCCTGGGAAGTACTGAGGATCAGAGGGACCTTGGTGTGCATGTCCACCAGTCCCTTATGGTAGCGTGAAAGACAAATAAGGTGGTTAAGAAGGCATATGGGATACTTGCCTTTATTAGCCGAGGCATAGAATATAAGAGCAAAGAGGTTATGCTGGAACTGTACAAAACGCTGGTTAGGCCACAGCTAGAGTATTGCGTGCAGTTCTGGAATCTGCATTATAGGAAGGATATTATTGCACTAGAGAGAGTGCAGAGGAGATTTACCAGGATGTTGCCTGGGCTGGAGAGTTTTAGTTATGAGGAGAGATTGGATAGACTGAGGTTATTTTCTTTGGAGCAGAGGAGATTGAGGGGGGACGTGATTGAGGTGTATAAAATTATGAGGGGCATAGATAGGGTAGACAGGAAGGAACTTTTCCCCTTGCTGGAGGGATCAATAACCAGGGGGCATAGATTTAAGGTAAGGGGCAGGAGGTTTAGAGGGGATGTGAGGAATAATTTTTTCACTCAGAGGGTGGTGGGAATCTGGAACTCTCTGCCTGAAAGGGTGGTAGAGGCAGAAACCTTCATAACATTTAAGAAGTATTTGGATGTGCACTTGCGATGGCATGGCATACAGGGCTATGGGCCTAGTACTGGAAAATGGGATCAGAATAGTTAGGTACTTGTTTGACAGGTGCAGACTCAATGGGCCGAAGGGCCTTTTTCTGTGCTGTAGACCTCTGCGACTATGAATACAGAGCTTTGATCTGATCTGTTGTTTATGGGATTGCTTAGCTCCATCTATAGGATGCTGCTTCCACTGTTTAGCATGCATGCAAGTGTTATAGCTTCAACAGGTTGTGATCTCATTTTCAGGTATGCCTAATTCTGCTGCTGGTATTTCATCTACACCCCTCATTTATCCAGAGTTAGTTGCCTGGTTTGATTATAATGGTAGCATAAGGGATATACTGGGTCACAAGGTCACAGATTGTGGTTGAATTGTTATGATCCTGTTGTGGACGATTCATGTTTAAAGAAGTAGTCCGAACACCCAGCAATTAACCAACAGAACCACGCCACAGGATTTGACATTGTTTAACAAAAACAAACATTGTATATATAGAGAAATTAAACAAAGCAAGCATCACTAACGTAACAATACAGCTCATAAAGACTTATGCTATTTACTCAGTCCTACATTTTGCATGCCCCCAATGGTTCCCTGATCTTATGACATCTTGAAGGTTCATTCACTTTTCCTGGGACCAACCCAAAGGTATGCCACAGCCCACTGAAATTCACTTTAATTCTCCCCAGTGTTCCAGCTTTCCTTTGAGGTAAGATTCTATGGGGATCCTTCCATTAGCATTTGGCTAAGTGATCCACCATTTTTTTTTAATGACTTCACGACCGTGGACTCCTCAGCTCCTTGTCCTGGCTTTGGACTTTATCCCACAGATTCTGTACAGCTCTTTCTAAGCTAACTATTCAAGCTGACTGCTTTCTGTCACAAGTCTCTGTGAGGACCACTGTAGATTTCTTCCTCTAGCTTCAAACAAGGCAAATCTTCCAGCTGCTCTACTTACAAAATCCAAACTGAACTGGAACCCCCACACGCATTCCATGCGGTGAACAATAAAGTTAGTTTTTTTCTCTTGGGTCTGACTAACAGTTATTCCTTTGGCTCTCCCAGGGATGACTAGTTACTATTGGTTTGGCAAATTTCAAACTCTTTTTTTGGTGTAGTGCAAAGGGATCTTGAATGCTCTTTAATGGCAGGACCTCAGTCTAACAGCCCTCCACATAGACAGCATCTCCAATAATGGAGGACCCTTTTATCACTGCACTGAAGGGTTGGTCTAGATGATGCACTCAAACACATCGCCTTGAGCTCAGAGATGACAATGCTGCCAATACATTAAGTTGACATGTGAACTGACAATCATGAAACAAGTTAAATTATTATGACACTAGCATAAAATTACCTGTTTGTGAGGGCTGATGAGTGGCATCTCCATGTCCTGACTGGGAGATGCCATCAGCTGGCGCCGCTGTGGAGAAGGTGTAGATGCCTTGTGTTTGTTTCGACACATACATATTAGGAAAAATAACAAAGCAATGACCAGTGGAATGGCAATGCTGGGGACAAGTATGTAGAGGATCTCCATTTTGCTATTTTCACGTGGATCTGTAGAAATAAATAGATATACTGTTGGTATTGCTCAAATTTGTTCAGTGTCTTAGTCGAGCAATCCTTTTATATATATATATATATATTATATATATCGAAAGAACCATAAATATTGTTTCAGTTATTTATAAGCTTTTGTTGTTTTAATAATATATTTGAAAGGACAGTTGAAGAAGTGATTTTTAAGTTAAGAACTCTTGAGGGAGCTAACTCAGTTTCACTGTAGAGGAACAACCATTATAATGTTTACTCATCTTTATAATATCTACCTCAGCGTCTGCTCTAACCCAATTCTTTCATTCAGGTTATCGGAGTCTACTTACATAACATTTTGTCTTTCAATAAAGGTGAAAAGAAATAAAAGGAAGTTAACTTCATAATTTAATTTTCAGAGAACCTCAATGATGGTAGTGTAACAGTGTGCAAATCACAAGTTACAGTAGCTGTCAACAACAATTCAGTGCATGTATGAAGTTTCTAGTCAGATGGCAAAATAATATTTTTACAAAAAAGCAAGTTAAGGAGCAAAAATGCAAGAGAGGAAGAAATGCTGCTTAAAGAATCATAGAATGGTTACTACACAGAAGGAGGCCATTGGCTCATCTTGTCTGTGCTGAATCTCTGGAGGAGCAATTCACCTAGTGGAACTCCCCCATCATCTTCCCATATCCCTTCAAATTCTTCCATTTCAGATAATAATCGAATTCCCTCAAGTAGCTCAATTGAATCTGCCTCCTCCACACCCTAGGGCAGTGCATTCCAGATCCTAACCACTTAGTGTACCAAAACGTTTTTGCCATTGCTTCTTTTTCGAATTACATTAAATTTGTGCCCTCTGGTTGTTGATCCTTCCATCAATGGGAACAGTTTCTCCCGATCTGCTCTGTCCAGACCCCTCATGATTTTGAATACCTCTATCAAATCTCCTCTCAACCTTCTCCCTTCCAAGAAAAAACAGCCTCAACTTCTCTAATCTACATAACTGAAGTTCTTCATCCCTGGAACCATTCTCATTAATAATTTCTACACTCTCTCTAATGCGTTCACATCCTTCCTAAAATGTAGTGCCCAGAACTGGATGCAGTACTCCAGTTGAGGTCAAACCAGTGTTTCATACAGGTTTAACATAACTTCCTTGCTTTTGTACTCTATGCCCCTATTAAAAAAGCCTAGGCTGCTGTATGATTTATTAACTGCTCTCTCAATCTGTCCTGCCACCTTTAATGGCTTATGCATATATACACACACAGGTCAATTTGCTCTTCATCCTCTTTAGAATCGCACCCTTTATTTTATATTGTCTCTCCATGTTCTTCCTCCCAAAATGAATTACTTCACAAATCTTTGCATTAAATTTCATCTGCCACTTGTCTGTCTATTTCACCAACCTATGTCCTTTTGAAGTTCTACACTATTTCCTCACAATACTTCCAAATTTTTAAATTGTGCCCTGTATACCAAGGTCTTGGTCACTAATACATACCAGGAAGAGCAAAGGTCTTAACATCCTGGGGAATTCTATTATAAACCTTCTACTAAACAACCATTAACCATTGCTCTCTGTTTCCTGCCACTCAGCCAATTTCGTATCTACATTGCTTATTGTCCCTTTTATTGCATGAGCTCTAATTATTAAAAATTCATTCACAGGATGTGGGCTTCACTGGCTGGGCCAGCATTTATTGCCATCCCTAGTTTCCCTTGAGAAGGTGATGACGAGCTGCACTCTTGAACCAACGCAGTCCATATGGTGTAGGTACACCCACAGTGTTGTTAGGAAAGGAGTTCCAGGATTTTGACCCAGCTACAGTGAAGGAACAGTGGTATATTTCCAAGTCAGGATGGTGAGAGACTTACAGAGGGAAATCTTCCAGATGGTGCTTTCCCATCTATCTGCTGCCTTTGTCCTTCTAGATTGTAGTGGGTTGGTCGTGGGTTTGGAAGGCGCTATCTAAGGAGCCTTGGTGAATTTTCTCACAAGTCTGTCATGTGGCATTGTATCAAATACCTTTCAGAAGTCCATGTGCACCACATCAACAACAATACCCTCATCATCCCTCTCTTTTACCTCATCAAAAAACTTAAGCAAAGGAGTTAAATACGATTTGCTTTTAACAAATCTGTGCTGCCTTTCCTTAATTAACCCATGTTTGTCCAAGTGACTATTAATTTTGTCCTGAATTATTGTTTCTAGAAGCTTGCCCACCACCGAGGTTAAACAGACTGACCTATAGTAGCTGGGCTTATCTTAACACCCTTTTTAGAACAAGGTAATTCTCCATTCATTTGGCACCACCCAAGTCTAAGGAAGATTAGAAAATTATGGCCAGTGCCTCTGCAATTTCCACTCTCACATCCTTGGATGAATCTCATCCAGTCTTGGTGCCTTATCAACTTTAAACACAGACAGCTTTTCCCATACCATCTCCTTATCAATTTTAAACCTTTCAAGTGTCTAAACCAATTCCTCTTTCATCATGAACATGCTATTGAAGTGACTGCTATTAAAACAGTTTAATTTCAGCCATTTCTATTCACCAATCATATATCAGCATTACAAGGCCCAAAACTTACTGTTTTGGAAACTTAACTAAATTCTTTACATACGAATTAGGATCAAGGGTAGGCCACTCGGCCCCTTGAGCCTACACCACCATTCAATAAGATCATGGCTGATCCGAATGTAACCTCAATCCCACACTCCTGCCTACCCCTGATAACCTTTCACCTCCTTGTTAATCAAGGAGCTACCTGGCTCTGCCTTATAAATGTTCAAAGACTGCTTCTACTGCCTTTTGAGGAAGCGAGTTCCAAAGACTCTCGGGAGAGAAAAATTTCTCCTCATCTCTGTCTTAAATGAGCAACCCCTTATTTTTAAACAGTGACCCCTAGTTCTAGATTCTCCCACAAGAGGAAACATCCTCTCCACATCCGCCCTGTCAAGACCCCTCAGGATCTTAAAGGTTTCAATTAAGTCACCTCTTATTCTTCTAAATTCCAGTGGATACAAGCCTAACCTGTCCAGCCTTTCCTCATAAAACTCACCCATTCCTGATATTAGTCTAGTAAACCTTCTCTAAACTGCTTCTAATGCATTTACATCATTCTTTAAATAAGGAGACCAGTACTGTACACAATACGTGGCACTTTATCAAATGCCTTCTGGAAATCTAGGTACACCAATGCCCTGTACAACTGAAACATAACCTCCCTACTTTTGTAATCAATTCCCCTCACAATAAATGATAACATTCCATTAGCTTTCTTAATTACTTGCTGTACCTGCATACTAACCTTTTGTGATTCATGCACTAGGATACCCAAATCCGTTTGAATCTCAGAGCTCCTCAATCTCTCCCCATTTAGATAATATGCTTCTTTTTTATTCTTCCTGCCAAAATGAATGATTTTACATTTGTCCACATTATACTTGATTTGCCCGGTCTTTACCTACTCACTTAACCTATCTATGTCACTTTGTAGCCTCCTTACATCCTCTTCACAATTTACTTTCCTACAAATCTTTGTGTCATCAGCAAATTTAGCAACCATTCTAACAGTACCTTAATCTAAGTCATTTATATAAATTGTAAGAAGTTGAGGCCCTAGCACTGATCCCTCTGGCACACCACTCATCACATCCTGCCAACCAGAAAAAGACCTATTTATGCCAACTCTTTACTCCCTGTTAGCTAGCCAATCTTCTCTCCATGCCAATATGTTACTCCCTACACTATGAGCTTTTACTTCATGCAATAACCTTGAATGTGGCACTTTATCAAATGCCTTCTGGAAATCTAGGTACAGTACATCTACTGGTTCCCCTTATCCACAGCACATGTGACTCCTACAAAGAACTCCAATAAATTGGTTAAACATGATTTCCCTTTTACAAAACCATGTTGACTCTGCCTGATTGCCTTGATTTTTTCTAAGTGCCCTGCTATAAAATCTTTAACAATAACTTTTAACATTTTCCCTATGACAGATGTTAGGCTAACTGGCCTATAATTTCCTGCTTTCTATCTCCCACACTTTTTGAATAAAGGAGTTATATTTGCTATTTTCCAATCTATTGGAACCTTCCCCAAATCTAGAGAATTTTGGAAGATTAAAACCAGTGCATCAACTATCTCACTAACCACTTCTTTCAAGACCTTAGGGTGAAGTCCATCTGGACCTGGGCATTTGTCAGCCTGCAGCCCCAACGATTTGCTCAATACCACTTCCCTGGTGATTGTAATTTTCCCGAGTTCCTCCCTCCCTTCCATTTCCTGATTTACAGCTATTTCCGGGATGTTACTTGCGTCCTCTATAGTGAAGGCCGAAGCAAAATACCTGTTTAATTCATCCGCCATCTCCCTACTTTCCATTATCAATTCCCCAGATGCACTTTCTATAGGACCAATGCTCATTTTGTTAACTCTTTCCTTATTTAAATATCTATAGAAACTCTTACTATCTGTCTTTAATTACTAGCTAGCTTTCTCTCACACTCTGATTTTCCCCCCTTATTAGGCTTTTTGTCATCCTTTGTTGTTCTTTATATCCTTTCCAATCTTCTGACCTGCTATCCGTCTTTGTGTAATTATATGCTTTTTCTTTAAGTTTGATACCGTCTTTAACTTTTTTTAGTTAACCGTGGATGGTGGGCCCTCCCCTTGGAATTTTTGTTTCTCATTGGAATGTATATACTCTGTGTATTCTGAAATATCCTTTTAAATGCCTGCCACCGAATTTCTATTGACCTATCCCTTAACCTCATTTGCCAGTTCACTTTAGCTGACTCTGCTTTCATGCCCTCATAATTTCTCTTATTTAAGTTTAAAATACTAGTTTCTCCCTCAAAATGAATGTGAAATTAAATCATATGATTATCGCTACTACCTAGGGGTGTCTTCACTAGGAGGTTATCAATTAATCCTATCTCGTTGCTCAATACCAGGTCTAGTATAGCCTGCTCTCTGGTTGGCTCCAGAACGTGCTGTTCTAAGAAACTATCCTGAAAATATTCTATGAACTCCTCCACACTACCTTTGTCCATCTGATTTTTCCAGTCTATACGTAGATTAAAATCCCCCATGATTATTGCTGTACCTTTCTGCCAAGCTCCCATTATCTCTTCTTTTATACTCTGTCCTACTATGTAGTTACAATTTGCAGGCCTGTACACCATTCCCACCGGTGACTTCTTGCCCTTATCATTTCTAATCTCAACCCAAACCGCTTCTACATCCTAGTTTCCTGAGCTTAGGTCATCCCTCGCTAATGTGCTAATACCATCATTAATTAACAGAGCCACCCCTCTACCTTTTCCTAACTTTCTGTCCTTCCTAAATGTCACATACCCTTCAATATTTAGGCCCCACTCTGTCATCCTGTAGCCATATCTCTGTAATGGATATCAGATCGTACTTATCTATTACAGAGACATGGCTACAAATAATTACGATATCAGATCGTACTTATTTATTTGCACTATCAGTTAATCTATTTTGTTTCAGTAACAGTCACTGATTCTGTTAGATATCGTACTGTTAGCTTCCATGCCTTTTTGAAAAATTAAATAAAGGTTTGTATCTTACATATAGTTTCACAGATATATTAGCTTGGTCATATGAACAATTTGAGAAAATGTAAGCATTTAAAACATTACTTCAAGAAATGCTTTTAAATCATATTTAAATCTTACTTTCTCTGTTTATTAGTACACTTTATCTGACATCAAGTCATGTGTGAGCCAAATCTTTTTTCCAGCTGACCATTGAGAAAACCAAAGTCATCTCATTTGGTGCTTGACAAAAACTCCATCCCCTTATCCTTATCAGCATCTCTATCCCCTTCCTAAGCAGATGATGCAAACTCTTGGTGTCCTGATAGGCCCAGAGTTCCAAACTCATCATTTGGACCACATACTTTGAAACATTGCCTGTTTCTACCCCCATTTTACTCCCATCATCAGTGAAACTCAAACCCACACTTTCATTACCTTGATTCACCTCCCCGCTCCTCCCTAAACAAACTCCATATTATCTAACATTCCATCATCTGCCTCCCCTCCTACCTTAACACATGCTTGCTAATCATCTCTATCCTTTCAATCTCCACCTGTTTCCCCTCTTCCAATGCACAAAATTCAAAATCTTTATCCCGAATTTACAAATCTATCCCATCCCATCTCTCCAGCTCTGTATCCTAGTCTGCACCCTCTAATTGTCAGTTTCTCATTTGGTGACTGTAGTAATTAGAGTTCTGATAAATGTAGGACAGCAGCTTTAAGAATAATCTCGTATTGTAAGATCACATGATCTGTGTAAACCAATCAGCAGCATGGGGAACCTCTAGGAGAGGGCTCTTCTTTAGTTATAGAGTTAGATTCACACATGTACCTGCTGCTGCTGTCTTGTAAATAAAGTTCAATGTTTCCACCAAGAAAAGTTGCCTGGAAAATCAACTCTATAACAAACTGGTGATGAAGATGGCATAGCCTTTTCCTTGCGAAACGAGACCCAAAAGTGGTTTGTGGTCTGATACTATCGTGAAGTGTCACCCATGCTCGCATTGGTTGAATTTTTTTTACACCAATAATAATCAACAGACCTTCCCTTTCGATCTGAGAATATCTTTTCTCAGCTGTGTAAGTGTCCTGAATACATAGCCTATCGTCCTCTCTGTACCGACGTCCATCTTGTGAGATAGTACTGCTCCCACTCTATAGGAGGACGCATCGCAAGTTAGCACCAATTCCTTTGTCGGCTTGTGGTGCACCAACAAATTTGAAGAGTGCAAGAGCTGTTTCACTTTCGCAAAGACTTCTTCTTGGGTGACTTCCAAACCCAATGCTGGTTTTTCTTTAGCAGTGAATGTAGAGGGGCTAAAACCGTTGATAAAATTGGTAGAAATCGGCCATAATAATTTACCATCCTTAAAAATGATTTAAGTTCAGAAACATTCTTGGGTGCAGGTCCTCTCGGATTGCTTTAACCTTCTCTTCAACAGGGTGTAGCCCTTGGACAATCTACTCTGCTGCCTGAAAAGTACATTTTCCCTTCTTTAGACGCACTCCTTCTAAAGATCATTTCAGGACTTCCTCTAGATTAGCCAAGTGTTCGTTTCTGTGAATCCAGTTATTAGTACATTGTCCAGGTAGACCACAACTTGAGGTAATCCTTGTAGCAAGCTCTCCATCATCCTCTGAAAAATGGCACAGGCCCAAGAAACACCGAAGGGCAGGCGTGTGTATTGATATAACCCTTTGAGTGTCTACGGTCTCAAATTCTCGAGAGGCATCATCCAGTTCCAGTTGCTGATATGACTCATGTCAAGCTTTGTATATGTTGTCCCTCCTGCTAGTTTGGCATAGAGGTCTTCAATCTTGGAAATAAGATACTTGCACACTTTGGCTGCCTTTGTTGACTGTTAGTTCATCATCCACAGATCTGGACGGTCTGATCCGGTTTTAGTTCAGGGACTGCCCACTCATGAGAGCTGAACCACTTTGATGACACCCAGCCTCTCTAGCCGGTTCAACTCAGCGTCAACCTTCTCTCTCAGGTTGTATGGCACTGACCTTGCTTTCAAGAAGCGAGGAGTTGCTTCTGGGTCCATGTAAATCTTGGCCTGTAGGCCTTTGATTTTTCCCAGTTTATCCTTGAAGACTGTGTCATTTTTTTAAGCAGCTCTGGCAGCCCTCCTGCTTGCAACTGGAAGATTTCAGACCAGTTTAATTTAATCTCTTTCAACCAATCATGCCCGAGAAGGCTTGGTCCTTCACCTTCTACCACCATCACTGGTTGTTGTGCTGTTTGGTGTCTATAATAAACAGGTATACTGGTGATACCTTTTACCTGGATTTGTTCGCCTACATACATTTTCAAAAGTTTGTTCCAAATTTAATTGTTGAGCACCTTTATTTAAATATCTGAAAGTGTGGTCCTCCTACTACAGTGGTAGAAGCACCAGTGTCTACTTCCATTTTTAAGGATTTACCATTCACTTGTAAAGTGACAGTGATTGGTTCTGTCTTCTCAACTTTCATGTTGAATAAGGGATAAATATCAGAATTGGTTGTTTCTGGCTCTTTCACGCTATATACTTCATTGGACTTCGTTTGTTGCCTGGAAGCCTGTTTTAGTCTTGCTTTGCAATGTTTCAATATGGGCCTACTTTGACAAAAATAACGCTCCACCATTTTAAATTGCCAATTGTTAGGAGTATGATTGCTTCCATGTTGATAAAAATTAGTATTTGAATTTATTGCTGAGCCATCTCCTCTAAATTTGCGGATAGCGGGAGCTTAGTCGAGTTAACTCTAGTAACTCTTAGTAAAGTTACACAGTGCCCATCTGGGAATATCAAGAATGAAGACGATCGTGCAAAGTTATCTTTGGTGGCCGGGAATGGATGGCGATAGATAGACCTGTTACACACCATCGGGAACTGCCTTCTTCTGTGTTGTACTCCAATCTTTAAAGAGCTTTCTGACCTGGCTTTGTGGTTAGTTCTAAATATCCTACTCTGAGTCTGTGCTCTCATTCTCAAAGCACTTTGGCTCATTTTATTAAAATTAAAGGCGATATACAAATAAAGGAAGTCTTTGCTTAACGTCACCCTCACAACATAATTTTACATTGTCACTCTCTAATTAGAACCCTGCATTCGCAATGCATTGCTACTGTTTCACGTTAATGTCGCTGTACACTTGGACATTCCCGTATAAGTTCCATGTTCAGCCTGCGAGAGTTGGGTCTCGGGTAAGGTTAGGAACAGGCAATCGAGGGAGGGGATTTTGAGCCTCAGGCAGACGTTTTTGCAGAATGTCGTGTTTTCCAGGAACCAATTAACAATGTTAAGCGAAGACTTCCTTTACAAGTTGTAATGCCTTGTAATGCTGGTGCCCTCCAGTGGTCAATTCAGTATTGTAGCAGGCCACGTTTGCTGCAAACACAGTGCATGTACAGTTGTACTGTTTACTCCGTGATGTCTTTGGGAGCAATGGAGTATAAACTAGTCTATGGAACCCATTTATATTCTGATTTCTTATCTGTATGACTGCAGTCCTCACTCATTTCATTGATCATGCCACATCAATTTACAATGGTATTTTATAATTTAAAAATAGCCCCTGACAAAACCCAAGTTTTGAAGGACAAAATCTATCAATGCTTTTCTGCACATGTACAGACAAGTGCGCTTGCACAGGTGTGCATTGGCAGCCATCTTTGTGGCCATCTTGCATTGGCAGGTGATACATTGATTGTAGCACAAATCAAGATTATATAAGCCATGCTCTGCTACATTGTCAATATTTTACAATTAAACAACATTCTTTTTTCAGTGATCCAATTGCAGTCATTTTCTTACACATTAATATCATGGGATGATACTAAGGAGGCCATTTGGTCCATTGTGATTGTTCTTTGGTAGGGGTATTCAATTAACCCCACTTTCCTGCTCATTCCCCATAGCCCTCTAATTTTCTTCCTCTCAAGTTTTTGCCCAATTCGCGATTGAAAGTCAATACTGAATCTGCTTTCACCACCCTTTCAGGCAATGTATTCCATAACAATTCACTGTGTTAAATTCCTTTTCCCCTTTCATGGTCTCTGGTTCTTTTGACAATCACTTTAAATCTGTGTCCTCTGATATCCGGAGATATCACCAGAAACAGTTTCCCTTTATTTGCTCCAGAGTTTGAACAGCTATCAAATCTCCCCTTAACATTCTCTGTTTTAAGGATAACAATGCCAGTTTCTCAGGGCTCTCTATGTGATTGGAGTCTTTCATCGCTGCTACCATTCCAATAAATCTCCTCTGCACCTTCTAAGGTCTTCATATCCTTCCTGAAGTCTGGAGCCCAGCTTGAACATAATATTCTATCTGAAAGCCAGCATGGATTTGTTAAAGGAAAATTGTGCTTGACTGGTTTGATTGAGTTGTTTGATGAACTAATGCGGATTGTTGATGAGGGGGAGTGAAGTTGATGTTGTTCAGGTAGAATTTCACAAGATGTTTGATAAAATTCCACATAAGGGACGTGTTAGCAGATTTAAAGCTGGCCTAACCAATGTTTTATATCAGTTTAGCATAAATTCCTTGCTTTTATATTTTTTGGCTCTATTAATAAAGTCAAGGATCCGATATGCCTTTTTAACAGCCTTCTCAACTTGTCCTGCCACCTTTAAAGATTTGCGTAAGTACAACCCTAAATCTGTGTCTGCACTTGCTTTAAAACTTTACCACTTTGTTTACAATGCTTCGCATCGTTCTACTAAAATGTATTGCTTCATGTTTCTCTGCCTTAAATTTCATCTGCCATATATCTGCCCACTCTACCTGTCTGTTGATGTCTGCCTGAAATCCATTATTTTCCTCCTCACTGTTTACCACATTTCTGAGTTTCACATCGTCTGCAAGCTTTGAAATTAGGTCCTGTCTACTCAAGTCAAGGTTATTAATATATAAAAAGAGCAATATACCTCAAACTTTAAAAAATCACTACTTTCTGCTCCTTAGCCAATTTTTTATCCATGCAGCTTTTAATCCTATTAGCTTTAAGTCTGCTAACAAGTCCATTATGTGGAACTTCTATACAACATCAACTTCATTCCCCTGATCAACCCTCTCCATTACTTCATCAAAGAACTCAATCACGTTAGTCAAACACAATTAGCCTTTAACAAATCCATCCTGGTTTTCATTTATTTTCAAATGCCAATGAATTCTGTCCCAGGTTATTATTACTAAAAAATTGGGGCCAGAGCCTCTACAATTTCTACCATTACTTCCCTGAGTAACCTAGAATGCAACCATCTGGACTAGATGACTTTTCTACTTTTGAGTACTGTCATTCTTTAAAGTAACCCTCTTCATCTATTTTTATCCCATACAACATAATTTCTACCTTCTCCTGTACCACTACATTGACAGCATCCTCTTCTCACCTGAAGATAGATGCAAAGTACTCAGCCATGCCTTCTGTCACCATAAAATGATCTTTTTGGTCCCTAACTGGCTCCACATTTCATTTGACTATCCCTTTAATATTTGTGTGTTGGGCTCTTTTCTATGTTATGTTTTCTCTTTGTCCCTTTCTTAATATCTCTTCTATATTTCTATATTCAGCTTGGTTATCTATTGCATTATGAACATTATATTTGTCACAAGCTCCCTTTTTCTTTCTCATTTTAATTTTGACATTGAATCATCTAGGAAGCTTTAGCTTTGGACGCACTTCCTTTTTCACTCGTGAGAATCTGTCTAATCTGTACTTCAAGAAGCTCATCTTTGCAGGTCTGTTATTGTTCAATTACTGTATTGCCAACCAATTTTTGACTTCAGTCCACCTGGGCCAGATCTCTTTTCAATGCACAGAAACAGGTTTTCCTGCAGTTAAACATTTTCATGATTGATTGCACTTTGTTCTTTCCCATAGCATCATCAGGTTTAGAATAGTTATGATTACTATTTCCCAAATACTCTCCAAAGTAACATGCTTCCCCTCTTCCCCGGAACCAGATCCAGCACTGCTTCCTTCTTCATTGGGCTGAAAACACAGTGATTGAGATAGTTCTCTTGTACGCATTTCAGGAATCTACTCCCAACCCCTGCCCCCAACACATTCTTTGCCCTTTAAACTGTTACCATCCCAGTCTATATTAAAAGATAATTGTAGTCCCCTATTATCACTACGCTATAGTTCTTGCACCTTTCTGCAATTTGTCTGCAAATTTACTCCTTTATTTCATTCGCAGTATTTAGTGGCCTACAGTCTACACCCAGTAACGTAACATAACTGCTCTTTTTTGTTGTTGCTTAATTCTAACTAAACAGATTCTATCTTTCACCATTTAATTACATTATCACCTCAGTCAGAAGGTTCTTGGTTCAAGTTCCAAGCTTGAGATTTCAGCACAAAAATTTAGGTTGACACTACAGTGCAGTACTGAGGGAGTGTTTCACTGTTGATGGTGCCATCTGTGATTGAGATGTTGGACCTGTCTGCTTTCTCAGAGGGACATAAAAGCTACCTTGGCATCATTTTGAAGAGGAGCAAATGAGTTATTCTTAGTTAAAAACAAAAAGCTAAAAGCTTTTCTTAGTGTCCTGGCCAATATTTATCCACCTATCAACATCACTGAACCAGAATAATCTGGTCATTATCACATTATTGTTTTGGGAACTTGCTGTGTACAAATCGGCTGCTGCATTTCCTACAACAGTGACAACACTTCAAAAGTAATTCATTTGCTGCAAAGAGCTTTGGGACATTGAATTTGTGAAAGGTGCTATATAAACTTAAGTCATTTTTTCAGTTCTATAATAGTTACTTTGATCAATACTACAACAGCCCTGTTATTATTCCTTCCCCATCTTTTCTGAATACCTTATAGCCAGGGATAAAGCTCCCAAACCTCTCATGCCTTAAGCCAGTTCACTATTATTGCTACTAATTTCCAGTCCCACATGGTGACCTTCGTCTGAAGTTCACCAACCTTATGTGCCATTCTATGCACACTTATGCACATGTGCTCCAAATCTATCTTAAACTGCCTCAACTTTTGCTCCCCATCTCACCCCTCCTAATCCTGAAGTATTCTTTTACACTATTGCTAACTATTTCTTCCAGTCCTCTTATGCACCTTGCTTCTCTTTAATATTTAACCCTTACGCTCATCCCTTTGCCAAATTTGTTTATATCCTTTCCAAAGAACTAGTTAACCTCCCCATGAATTGGTTCAAATGTCTCAGGAATCTGCAGCCCTCTTTCCTGCATCAATTCTCCAGCCATATGTTGGTCATATCCTACTAGTCCTATACTCACTAGCCCATGACACTGGGAGTAATCTAACCTTTGAGGCCCCACTTTTTAAACTTTCTCCTGAGCTCCTTAAACTCTGTTTGCAGAACCTCAACCCTTTTCCTGGTTCCTGGTGTCAGGCTAACTGGCCTGTAGTTACCTGTTTTGCCTCTTCCTTCTTTCTTGAATAGTGGTGTCACATTTGCTAACTTCCAATTAACTGGTACTGTTCCAGAATCTCTGGAATTTTAGAAAACTATAGCCAGAACATCCATTATCTCTGCAGCTATCTCTTTTAGAACCCTAGGGTGTAGCTCATTGGGAAATTGTCAAATTTGAATCCCTTATGTTTCTCAGTACTTTTTCTCTGCTGATATCAATTTCCTAATTTTCTTACTCTTTTTAGCACCTATTTCTCTATTTCTGCTATGTAACTTCCGAATTCCACTGTGAAGACAGACACAAAATATTTGTTCAATGTCTCTGTTATTTCCTCATTCCCCATAATTTGACCTGTCTCTGCTTCTAAGAGATCAACTTTAGCTTTAAACTTTATTTTAAATACTTTAGCTATTCCTTCCTTTTTATATACTTGGAGGATGACTGTAGCACATCTTCTGTTTAAGGTTTGTTATGATTGGTACAGAATTATGTACAGATTCCATACTGAAGAAACTAAACGTTAGAAGTAGGTTTCAATTTATTTAATCAAAATTCTCACTCTCTTCTTGTTCTTGTCACTCACTCCTTGCTAACCTCCAACTAAAATGGTGAGCAAGCAACCTACAAGTGCTGCCCTCAACTAGTCATCAGGATATGTACAAAGTAGCTCAGGATGATTTTTTCCCTTGCACTTCCTTATTTCTGTGGGGGTAAAAACGACAAAACTCTTCACCCAAGAGCATGTTGAACTCAGCAGAGGCATATTAGCACTAAAAAATAGAAAGCTTTTTCAATTTTAGATGCCCAGAGTTTGGCATCAAGCAATCCTAGATGAAGAATAGCATGATCTAGATGCAGAATAAGACTCCCTCCACTCAGCCCAGGACTCAGAATAGCACCAGTGTAGCATTATTCATTCCCCTTCACTAATCTTTCTTGTGACTTCCCTGAATGAGATTGTCAATTATAGCCAGCTGTGTGTTCCATGCTTACTTCAATCCATCACCCAGGTTGGGATCAAAGCAAGTGCAAGCGTTGAGAGGGGTAGTAAGATAAACCAGTCCACCAGCTTGTCCCTGATGAATGGATAGTTTGTCTTTCATTTATATTGTTTATGTTCAAATTACATGCAATTAATTTCAGATGAATTCACTATTACAATGCAAAATGTTTAACGTACAGTACCACATAATCAAAACGCCAACATACAGTTTTATAGCACAGGTAATGTTATCATGAAATAAGCTGCTAAAGCTTACGGCAGGCAGGAATATCACAGAGTTCAAGACGAGCATCGCTCTGTGTGTAGCACCACGGTCCATCCATTTGTCCACCTGGATTGCGACAGTAAGCGTGGCCACCTCCAAGTTCTGGATATTCCAAGCTGCTGAACTGATGAGTGTGAGGATATTGGGAATTCCACGACTGGCACTTATATCCTGATTTTGTCATGCTGACAGTTCCTCTGTAATCTGCTCCACTGCCATTGTAGCATTTATGATCTGTATGGCCAACTTAAACAAAGATACACTTAGCATATAGGGCACACTAGACTGAATAAAGTATGTTTCATTCAAAGCACAGAACCTCAATCCTGTTTATTCCTGTAATTTATGCTGGTTCTTCTGTTATACATTCTTCAATCACACCTACAATCACACCTAATCTTTACTTTTGCTTTGCTTTCAGTGCCAACTTAATTAATTATCTCTGATGGTTAACCCAGTAATCAAATCTACACGATTGTAGTTCTCAAAGTGGCTACAATGTCTTGATGTTAAGTTTTGAAATATTTCTGGTTCCTCAATGTGTTTTATTATAACAAGTTATCCAATAATCTATTTTTAAATGCAACCAACCCAAAAATGAATATCTAGGCTGATGAGTTTTGCTACATATGCAAACTATGTAGATAAAGTTTGTCTCAGCTCTCGTATTGCTCTTCTTTGTCCATTTCTTTCCATTTATTGAAATCAGTTATGAATGTCATGATTGATAGAAAAGGTAAACAACAAAAGCAATTTTAATGAAAAATATTAATGTCACAGGAACATTGCAATTTACAAATACATTGGCAAATTAGCCTTAGGAGCCTCATCTTTAATCTGATGGCTAGTTATAAAAGCAGATATATGGAACCAGAAGGATTATTTCCACAAAAAAGTGTTAAATGTCATACATATGTTGTCTAATTTGGGTGGTGCTGGTTTCATCCAGAGCATTGGTAGTGCTGTATAATGGGTTTTTAACACTTGCTAACATTCTGGTTGCTGCACAATGACATGGGTTAGAAGAATGTACTAAGGAATGTTTTTACCCATCAGTTAAACGAAGCCATGTTGCACAGCCAATCAGGAAGATGTAATCTTGTTAATTATACCAGACTTCTGTAAGGAGGTGTACCTACCCACAGTAGAAATTTGAGATGCTCAAAAGTACTAAATTATTCTAGTCACAGCACCATCTATGGAGTTATCTTGCTCTATGTAATATTCACTGCAAAGTTTAATGCCCAAGTCCCACTTTCACCAGGCTATTAAGACCTATGAATTGGGTCAGGAGAAGGTGACTTCTGCATGGACATTTACCACTCATCGGGCAGAATTTTACGCTGGCAGGATTTTATTGTTCCGCCTAAGTCAATGGACTTTTGAACGGCTCGTCGCATTTTATGGCCCCGCCCTCACCCCCACCACGATGGGCCATTATTATCAGAGTTATACGTGCGACTTTGATACCTTTTTTATTAATTAGATAAAAAAAAAGTGGAATAAAATAGAAAACTCAATTAATTTTCTATTTGGAAGGAATATTTGGACCACTTTACAAATATATTCCCGATATGATGTTCATGATAGTAAATTCAACCTGCTTCAAGATGACAGACTTTAATTTTTTAAAAACATTATTTCAATTCTCATTATCTTTACTCTTTTTCATTTATGAATTGCAACTTCCCAAACCTTTGAGTGCATCAATCTTTACCTTAAGTTTTTAAAGTTTCAATAACACACCCAGGTAAATGAACAGCACACTCTGCTAACTCCTGTTAAATAATGCACCATCTTTTGCCAGATAATTAATTAATATCAAAACAAAATCCTTTCTAGGCCTTATAAATATAAATTCTCAAAACTCAGTACTGCATTTTGTTTTATTCTCAACTTAAAAAATATCTTTTCTCCAGTCATTCAGGCTATTAAGTTTAACTTAAAGCAGAAAACCCAAACGTTTTTAAAATGCCTCCAGTATTAGTATGTAAAAAATATTTCATGGTCATTTATACATCACATCGATGAAGGAACAGAGAGTCACATATCCAAGTAGGCTAATAACACCAAGTTAAATGGTGTAGTAAATACTTTGAATGGGAGCAGAAAGTTGCCAGACAATTTTGATAGATAAGGCGAGTAGACAAAACCGTGGCATGTGGAAACGCAAGGTCATCCATTTTGAACCTAAAAAAGTTAGATCAGAGTGTTTTTTAAATGGAGGGAGAGAGAGATTTAGGATTCCAAGTAAAGAAAGCAGCAAAAGCTAGTGGACAGGTTCAAAAAATAATTTCAAAGGCTAATGGGATGCTGACCATTACCTCAAGAGAGCTTAAATATAACTGGGTGGAAGTTATGTTACAGTTACATAAAACTCTGGTTATATGGTATTTAGGGTAATTGTTAAATTTGGGGCACCACACCTTGAGGACAGGTTGTATGGACAATAACAGAAAATGCTGGAAAACTCAGCAGGTCTAACAGCATGTGTGGAGAGAAAAACTTGGTTAATGTTTCGAGTCCATATGACTCTTCTTCAGAGCTGTTTCAGATTTTCAGCATCCGCAGTATTTTGCTTGTATGGACAATACTTGTATTAACTTCAGTATAGAAAATTGAGGGGCGATATAATTGAGGTGTTTAAGATGATGGAGAGAAACCATTTCTTCTGGTGGGTGAGTCCAGAACATGGGCACATAGATTAAAATTTTAGCATGGTTGTTCATGGATGATGCCAGAAAGCATTTCTTTACGTAATGGTGATTGAAATCTGGGACACTCTCTCACAAAAAGGTGTCGAGGCTGGGTTAATTGAAAATTTATAGAAAGAGATTAATGGGTTTTTGTTAGGCAAATGTATTAAGGGTTACAGTACGAAGGCTGTTAGATGGAGTTAAAGTAAAGATTAGCCAAGATCTAATTGAATGGTGAAACAGACTCGAGCGGCTGAATGGTCTACAGCTGTCCTTATGTTCCTATATCCAGCAGCTTGCAGTCAAATTTATGCATCATATTTCCAAAAACATATAACCACAGATATTTGACAAAGAGCCAGAATGTCTAAAAACTGAATGACTATCAACCGCACTCATAAAAAAAATCAGTCTCCTGACATTGTGTATGAATTACAGTTAAATTCTGAATTAACTAATTTAGTTAATTCTATTGATTATTTAATAGCAGCTAAAAATTTTGCTCTTAAAGGAATAAAGAAGAAGAAAGAAAGAAATGCTTCCTGGCTAAGCAGATCTGTGCATTGTTATTATATGGTATAATGTTTCTCTCCTCAGACTGTTGACATGGTCTAAATTAACCTTAGAGTAATTGACTAGTTATGTGCTTCAGCAGAAAATGAAAAGCATTAGTGTGGTTGGGGTGGAGGGCAGGCAGTGTGGTGGTTTGATGGTGGAGCTGTTAGGAATTTATGCTCCTCTGAATAGCTAAAATATTCTGTTTCCTGACATTTGAAAATGTCGCTTACTATATTCCATTAGTCTGTGGGCTAAACCTGTGATTTTCACTTGAGGTCCATACGAGTGCTCAAACAGTCTAAATATTTTAATTACTGAACAACAATATTTTCATCAGAGAACAGGAGAATGGAACACATCAATGATTGATAGGATTAGTTAAGACAAACCAAATCTTTTTCATACTTACATCTGTTAATCCTATCCACAGGAATTCCGATTCTCATGCAGCTTGCTGCCTCGGGGCTTTCCGGCAGTGGCAGATCCTCACAGTTTGGCAACTGAAGCTGCATAAGAATGAGTGGGTTTGACCTTGCAATGACGTATTCTGTTCTACACAGATCATTTTCCAGAACTTCACACTCATCTCGGCATAATTCCCGTGGTTTGGGATTACGGGAATTATCATCACAGAGAGGGAACACAAAGTGACAGAAAGATGGAATGGCAAATTGCGAACACTGATCCGAGAGATGGGTGGAAGTACCAATCATAGTAAATGCAGCTGAAATGAGAAGCACAATATTTGATTTATAAAGTAGTGCTATATGTAACCTATAATTATCAAACACATCATTACAATAAATCACTTGGCCCAGTTTTATATATTATATGTTTTGTTTGATTAAAATCAACTTAAATTTAGACAGGTTTTAACTAGAAGTTAAAATAATTCATGCACATAATGTTAATCTTCAGATTGGAGTTAGCATATAGCACACACATGCATATACAGGATTTGATTTTTAAATGATTCAACTAAATTACTGTTTAGTATGGGCTCCACCCAATGGCACCCTTACTTCAAACAAAAATAATTGCTTTTAAATCAAACACAAAATTGGTTGAACATAACTATCTGTTTACCAAAATTGTGATATTTTGTTAATGCTAGAAAATTTGATAACTTTAACACTGGTGACCTGAAACTGTAATTGGTCAGCTTTAAATAAACCATAGATTTTGTCTTGATTCTGGTATATAGTGTAAAAATAAGTTGTTACACATATAATTCTTATGCTTTCAAGTTTCAAAAAGTAGAGCAGTAGTTATTCTTGAAAGTTGAATACTCCTTTGTTTAAGTATAGGAATACTGCAGTACCAGCCAGGATGCCCATTTTGGTTCCCATCTTCAAATCAGTATGAAACCTCAAGGGAACTATTTTAACCAATTCCCTACCAAGCCACAAGAAGTGATAGTAGCAGTATTAGCAGTAGCATCTTCATTGCCAAGCTGCAAAGTAGCACTGAAGTTTTATTTATCCTTTTTGAAGAATGAGGCATTGCATGTGGGTGCCTACTACACCTGATACCAATTCTAAGGAAATGTATTGCAGAAAAATACAATGCTGACACCCAAGAAATTCAGTAGCTTCATGTTTAACAACTACTTCGTTCTCTGAAATTGTATAAGTAAATTCCTGTAATTCTTGGGTTGAGCATTATTTGATTGTCACAAGCAACTCAAATACCTGCAAGACAGGAATTGCTTCACTTTACCACATGGTGTCTCTATAATACAGGAAGTAAATGTGCAATTCCACAGTCATATTTGGCACAGTTCTGGTTGCGAGTTTGAAAATCCTATATTTTTGTACGTTTCAAATACAGGAAATTGCATGGTTCAAGTAAACAACATCTTTGCAAAATTTATTTAAGCAAAATTAATCTGAAGATACTGAAACTACTCAGGTCAGGAACCATCTGTGTAGAGAGTAACAGAGTTAACGCTTCAGATCGATGGATGACCAGATTTCCAGCATTTGCATTATTTGGCTTTTGCAAAGTTAATCTAATACGTAGGAGGAAGGTGGTAGATGAGCCAAATGACTTAGTAAGGAATTGGCTGGGAATCCCACCTTGATGCACATATTCTAAACATGTTTATTTGGTATTTTCTCAGTTAATGTGACAAATTAAGTTCTGAATCTTTGTTAAGTACAGCATCCACAATGAGAACAGTGTCAGCTGTAGTGATGACACAGTGTTATTAATAACATGCTCATGCAAGATCTGCAGACTGGTGAGGAGGGAACAAGGTGCAGGTAGGGAAGGGGAAGTACAGTAAAATAGAGAATGAAAGAAGGAAAATAAAGTAGAGCAAGACAATTACATGTTGATTATTAATTTTATAAAGGGAGTTGTGGAATAGCAGAAACAAATGAAAAGCTGAGTTGAAGCAAAAACGGCATCTCCTCATAGGTCAGAATATCTGATTTCGGTAGGGATCCTGTAATGTTATTAACTTTAAAGGTAAAATCAGAACTTCTAGGACTCCTCCATTTCCAAATATGTATTGGCCGCAAATACCAATCATATTTTTCCTGAATTTTGATGCTTAAAAGTGATGCGACAGCCATACATATAATGGTATCTTTTTTCTGTCTGTATGCTGCAGCAACCATTTCATTTGCAATAAAAAACAAAACAGGGTGACATCTGACTTTGGCGGTTGGGCAAAACACAGAGATTGGCAGCCCATTTACCATTGACTTCAATGGAAAATAAAAACAAGCTGCCAATATGCTTTTGTCCAGTTTATGCCTCCTGCATAGTTTCCTGTTGCAGCATACATAAACCTGTACATTACAAATACAGGCATCAATATTTTGGTCACTGAAAATGGAAGCTATGCATAGTCATTGCTGAAGAATAAAAAGATAGAGCTCTTGATCAAAATCCTGGCAGACAGAAAGTCAAATCCAGACACAGATAATATCACAAGGAGATAGCATATACGACAACAAGAGGCATACAAACAGGTAAACACAAAACTTGAACAATTCTGCTTGTGATTTTGTATTAACTTCCAAAATGTGCAAAGGATCAAAATTTAAAGGAGCTTTTATTTTAAAAATTGGTACCAATGAAAGTAAATTACCTATTGTTTTAAACTAGATAATTCAAGACAACAACCCTACATCATTAAACAGCACTTAAAAATAGTAAGTGCAGCAGTTACCAAAAGTACCAGCTGTTTAGTACTTGATTTGCGGAAGTGCCACTGAAAAAATGTTGACCCTTTGAACATTTGGAAAATCAGTTTGTACAGCACGCATAATGGTATAAATATACTTCTAAAATGTAAAAACAAACAATATGTCTAGACATATTTAAATGAGGCTTAATGAAGAGGTTGACGTGCAACCTCAGATAGGAAAATAAAACGGAAGATAGTGTTTCCTCTTCAGTGGGCTGAAGTACAAATAGCAATTGCTCTGCTGCCTACCAGTAATTCGATTTTCAATTTCTCCCTGCATCTGGAGGGAATCCACATAAATGCTTTGGTTTCCAATGAATCGAGCACATGCAATTCCCCTGTACGGTTGACAGAATCCATCTTCATTGTCTTCATCACTGCAAAAGCATAAATACATTTTGTTGCAGTTAATAACTACTTTGTTAGGTTTATGAAGATGATAAAGTGTTTCTTGCTCTTGCTAATTCTTTTAGCCCTGTTGGGTACTGCATAACCACTGAGCTTTCAGGGTTGCAATGGACTTTCCACTTGAATTACAGCAAGTTGATAACATGAAATGTTGCACTTACTAAATTAATTATTTAATTTGCAGTTTCTTCCATGGTGATGGTAGTGGGCATTCACAGTTTCAAAAAAAGGTTGTTGGGAACTATTTGTTCACTCAGATTGTGCAATACTGTTGCCCTCAGAAAAATACAGGAACGGTAGCATGGTGATAATATTACTGAGCTAGTAATCCAGAAGCCTGGACTAATGCTCCAAAATGAGTTCAAATCCCACCACAACAGCAGGGGAATTCAGGTCTACAGGATGCATGGCAGCAACTCGCCAAGACTCCTTCTACAGCATCTTCCAAACCCATGACCCCTACCAGTTCGAAAAACAGCAATAGCAGGCACATGGGAACACTACGATCTCCAAGTTCCCCTCCAAGTCACGCACCATCCTGACTTGGAATGTATATCACTGTTCCTTCGTTGCTGCTGGGTCAAAATCCTGGAACTCCCACCCTAACAGCACTGTGGGTGAACATATGAGTCAGGAGCAGGGGTACGTGATTTGGCCCCTCAAACTGCTCCATCATTCAATAAGATCATGGCTGATTTTTTTTTTCATTCATGGGATGTGTGCTTCGCTGGCTGGGCCAGCATTTATTGCCCATTCCTAGTTGCCCTTGAGGAGGAGGTGGTGATCTGCCTTCTTGAACCACTGCATTCCATGTGGTGTAGGTACACCCAGAGTGCTGTTAGGAAGTGAGTTCCAATATTTTGACTCAGCAACAGTGAAGGAATGGTGATATATTTCCAAGTCAGGATGGTGAGTGACTTGGAGGGGAACTTCCAGGTGCTGGTGCTCCCATCGATCTGCTGCCCTTGTCCTTCTAGATGGTAGTGGTCATGGGTTTGGAAGGTGCTATATAAGGAGCCTTGGTGAATTTTTGCAGTGTATCTTGTAGATGGTACACACTGCTGCTACTGTGCATCGGTGGTGGAGGGAGTGAATGTTTGTGGATTTGGTGCCAATCAAGTGGGTTGCTTTGTCCTGGATGGTGTCAAGCTTCTTGAGTGTTGTGGGAGCTGCACTCATCCAGGCAAGTGGGGAGTATTCCATCACACTCTTAACTTGTGCCTTGTAGATGGTGGACAGGCTTTGGGGAGTCAGGACGTGAATTACTCGTCGCAGGATTCCTAGCCTCTGACCTGCTCTTGTAGCCAAGTACTTATATGGCTAGTCTAGTTCAGTTTTTGGTCAATGGTAACCCCTAGAAAGTTGATTGTGGGGAGATTCAGTGATGGTAATGCCATTAAACATCAGGGGGCAATAATTGGGTTCTCTCTTGTTGGAGATGGTCATTGCCTGACACTTGTGTGGCATGAATGTTACTTGCCACATGTCAGCCCAAGCCTGGATATTGTCCAGGTCCTGCTGCATTTGGACATGGACTGCTTCAATATCTGAGGAGTCACGAATGATGCTGAACATTGTGCAATCATCAGCGAACATCCCCACTTCTGACCTTATGATGGAAGGAGGGTCATTGATGAAGCAGCTGAAGATCATTGGGCTGAGGACACTACCCTGAGGAATACCTGCAGTGATGTCCTGGAGCTGAGATGACTGACCTCCAACAACCACAACCATCTTCCTTTGTGCTAGGTATGACTCCAACCAGTGGAGAGTTTTCCCCAATTCCCATTGAGTCCAGTTTTGTTAGGGCTCCTTGATGCCACACTCGGTCAAATGCAGCTTGATGTCAAGGGCAGTCACTCTTACCTCACCTCAGGAGATCAGCTCTTTTGTCCATGTTTGAACCAAGGCTCTAATGCGATCAGGAGCTGAGTGGCCCTGGCGGAACCCAAACTGGGCATCAGTGAGCAGGTTATTGCTAAGCAAGTGACGCTTGATACCACTGTTGATGACCCTTTCCATTGGTTTACTGATGATCAAGAGTAGACTGATGGGGCGGTTATCGGCTGGGTTGAATTCGTCCTGCTTTTTGTGTACAGGACATACCTGGGCAATTATCCACATAGCTGGGTAGATGCCAGTGTTGTAGCAGTACTGGGACATGCTGGGACCAGTGTCCTGGCGAATCGCATAACTAGGGTTGTAGATAGGGCATTAAACTAAATAGTAAGGGGGAGGGTTCAGTTGCATGGAAATATAAAAAATCAAAGTTTAAGGAGAGGGTAAGAGTGCAGGTTAGTGACGAGGTTGATTGCTATTAAAAAGTGAATGGAAAGGACAGAGTATGTGAATGCCATATTGTACCAAAGAATCCTATAAGAGTAAGGAAAATTGACAATAGGGCAAACTTAAAGGCTTTGTATCTGAATGCACGTAGCATTCGGAATAAAACTAATGAGTTAACAGCACAAATAGAGATAAATAGGTATGATTTGGTGGCGATTACTGAGATGTGGTTACAGGGAGAACAGGTTTGGGAGTTGAATATACAAGGGTACTCAGTGTTTCGGAAGGATAGGCAGGAAAGAAAAGGAGATGGTGTAGCTTTGTTAGTAAAGGAAGAGATCAGTGCTATAGTGAGGAATGATATAGGCACTGGAGAGCAAGACGTAGAGTCAGTCTGAATAGAAATAAGAAATAGCAAGGGAAAGAAGTCCCTGGTGGGAGTAATCTATAGGTCCCCAAACAGTAGTTTAGCAGTAGGGCACAGTATAAATCAGGAAATACTGGGAGCATGTAAGAAAGGCATGGCAATAATCGTGGGTAATTTTCATTTGCATATAGACTGGACTAATCAAATTGGCAAGGGTTGCCTCGAGGGAGAGTTCATAGAATGTATTAGAGATTGTTTCTTGGAGCAATATGTTGTGGAACCAACCAGGGAGCAGGCTATTCAGGCTATTTGGTTTTGTGAATTGAGATGGGATTAATTAATGATCTCATAGTAAAGAATCCTCCAGGGAAGAGTGATCATAGCATGATTGAATTTCAAGTTCAGTTTGAGAGCGAGAAACTTGAGTCCCACACTAGTATTCTGGAGTTAAACAAAGGTAACTACATAGGTATGAGGGCAGATTTGGCCCTAGTGAACTGGGCAGGAAGACTACAAGGTAGGACAGTTGATGAACAGTGGCATATATTGAAGGGGATATTCAATTCCTCCCAAGTAAAATATATCCCAATGAGGAAGAAAGATGGTAAGAGAGGAAAAAAGCATCCATGGCTAAACAAGGAAGTTACAGATAACTTAAAGGCAAAAACTAAGGCATACCAAATTGCAAAGGTCAGTGGCAGGCTGGAAGATTGGGAAACTTAAAGATCAACAAAAGGTTACTAAAAAAAAAAGAAAAAGAGCAAAGGTAAATTATGAAAGAAAATTAGCACAAAATGTAAAAACTGATAGCAAAAGCTTCTACAGGTATATAAAAGGAAAGAGAGTAGCTAAAGTGAATGTTGGTCCCTTGGAGGACGGGACTGGGGAGTTAATCATAGGGAACGCAGAAATGGCAGAGACGCTTAATCAACATTTTGCCTCAGTTTTCACAGTGGAGGACACTAGTATCACCCCAATAGAAGCAGGTAGTGCAGAGGATATAGAGGAGGAACTTAGAACAATCACCATCACTAGAGAAAAAGTACTGAGCAAACTATTGGGATTAAAGGGTGACAAGTCCCCAGGGCCTGATGGCCTACATCCCAGGGTCTTAAAGGAAGTGGCAGCGGAGATAGTGGATGCATTGGCTATAATATTCCAAAATTCCCTGGATTCTGGAAAGGTTCCAGTGGATTGGAAAAATGCTAATATTATGCTTATTCAAAAAGGGGGGGAGGCAGAAGGTAGGAAACTATAGACCAGTTAGTTTAACATCTGTCGTTGGGAAATTGTTGGAATCCATTATTAAGGAAGTAGTAATGGGACATTTGGAAAGTCAAAATGCAACCAAACAGCGTCAGCATGGTTTTATGAAGAGTAAATCATGTTTGACTAACTTGCTAAAGCTCTTTGAAGATGTGACAAGCAAAGTAGATAATGGGGATCCTGTAGATGTAGTATATCTGGACTTGCAGAAGGCCTTTGATAAGGTGCCGCACAAAAGATTAATACACAAGATAAGATCACATGGAGTTAGGGGTAATATATTAGCTTGGCTAGAAGATTGGCTAACCAACAGAAAGCAGAGTCGGGATAAATGGGTCTTTTTCTGGATGGCAAGCTGTAACTAATGGGGTGCCACAGGGTTCGGTCCTTGGGCCCCAACTATTTACAATCTATATTAATGACTTGGATTCAGGGATAGAAGGTACTATAGCTAAATTTGCAGATGACACCAAAATAGGTGGGAAAGTAAATTGCAAGGAAGAAATAAGACATTTACAAATGGATATGGACAGGTTAGGTGAATGGGCCAAAATTTGGCAGATGGAGTTTAACGTGGATAAGTGTGAGGTTATGCATTTTGGTCAGAAGAATAAAAAGGCGACTTATTATTTAAATGGAGAGAAACTTCAGAATGCTTCAGTGCAGAGGGACCTGGGTGTCCTCATGCATAAAACGCTGAAAGCTAATATGCAGGTACAGCAGATAATAAGGAAGGCAAATGGAATTTTGGCATTTATTGCTAAAGGAATAGAGTATAAAAATAGGGAAGTGTTGTTGCAACTGTACAAGGCATTGGTGAGACCACACCTGGAGTACTGTGCACAGTTTTGGTCCCCTTACTTGAGGAAGGATGTAGTTGCACTGGAGGCAGTTCAGAGGAGGTTCACCAGATTGATTCCAGAGATATGGGGCTTGTCTTATGAGGAGAGATTGAGCAGTTTAGGCCTATACTCGCTAGAGTTTAGAAGGATGAGAGGAAATCTAATTGAGGTATATAAGACGCTAAAGAGGATAGACAAAGTAGACGTTGAGCAGATGTTTCCCCTTCTGGGGCATTCTAGAACTAGAGGCCATAATTTTAGGCTAAGGGATGGTAGATTTAAATCAGAGATGAGGGGGAATTACTTTTCTCAAAGGGACATGAATCTGTGGAATTCACTACCTCAGAGTGCAGTGGATGCTGGGACGCTGAATAAATAGAGGAGATAGACAGATTTTTAATTAGTAATGGGTTGAAAGGTTATGGGGAGAGGTCGGGAAATTGGAGTTGAGGCCAAAATGAGATCAGCCATGATGGTAATGAATGGCGGGGCAGGCTCGAGGGGCTGAATTGCCTACTCCTGCTCTTAGTTCTTATGTTGTTCTTATGACAGCTTGGTTACGAGCGCTGCAAGTTCTGGAGCACCAGTTACTATTGCCGGAATATTGTCAGGGCCCATAGCCTTTGCAGCATCCTGTGCCTTCAGCCATTTCTTGATATCACGTGGAGTGAATCGAATTGACTGAAGACTGGCATCTGTGATGCTGGGGACTTCTGGAGAAGGCAGAGATGGATCATCCACTCGGCAATTCTGGCTGAAGATTGTAGCAAATGCTTCAGCCTTATCTTTTGCACTGATGTGCTGGGTTCCTCCATCATTGAGGATGGGGATATTTGTGGAGCCGCCTCCTCCAGTGAGTTGTTTAATTGTCCACCAACATTCACAACTGGATGTGGCAAGACTGTAGAGCTTAGATCTGATCTGTTGATTGTGGGGTCACTTAGCTCAGTCTATCAGTCTAGCTTATGCTGTTTGTCACGCAAGTAGTCCTGTGTTATGGCTTCACCAGGCTGACAGCTCATTTTTAGGTATGCCTGGTGCTGCTCCTGGCATGCCCTCCTGCACTCTGCATTGAACCAGGGTTGATCCCCTGGCTTGATGGTAATGGTAGAGTGGGGATATGCCAGGTCATGAGTTTACAGATTGTGTTTGAATACAATTCTGCTGCTGCTGCTGATGGCCCACGGTGCCCCATAGATGCCCAATCTTGATTTGCTAGATCTGTTCAAAATCTATCACATTTAGCATGGTGGTTGTGCCACACAACACAATGGAGGGTATCCTCAATGTGAAGGCAGGACTTTGTCTCCACGACTGTGCGGTGGTCACTCCTCCCGATACTGCCCTGAACAGATGGCATCTGCGGCAGGCAGGTTGGTGAGGATGAGGTCAAGTATGTTTTTCCCTCTTGTTGGTTCCCTCACCACCTGCCGCAGACCCAGTCTAGCAGCTATGTCATTTAGGACTCGGCCAGCTCGGTTAGTAGTGGTGCTACCGAGCCACTCTCAGTGATGGACATTGAAGTCCCCACCCAGAGTACATTCTGCGCCCTTACCACCCTCAGTGCTTCCTTCAAGTGGTGTTCAACATGGAAGGGCACTGATTCACCAGCTGAGGGAGGGCAGTACGTGGTATTCGGCAGGAGGTTTCCTTGCCCATGTTTGACCTGATGTCACGAGACTTTATTGGGTCCGGAGTCGATGTTGAGGACTCCCAGGGCAACTTCCTCCCGAATGTATACCACTGTGCTGCCACCTCTGCCGTGTCCGTCCTGCCGGTGGGACAAGACATACCCAGGGATGGTGATGGTGGTGTCTGGGACATTATCTGAAAGATATGATTCTGTGAGGATGAGTCAGGCTGTTGCTTGACTAGTCTGTGGACAGCTCTCCCAGCTTTGCTCCTAGCCCCCAGATGTTAGTAAGGAGGACTTTACAGGGTCGACAGGGCTGAGATTGCTGTTGTCGTTTCCGGTGCTTAGGTAGATCCGTCTGTTTTATTCCTTTGTTGTAACTTTGTAGCAGTTTGATACAACTGAGCGGCTTGCTAGGCATTTGACAGAGGGCATTTAAGAGTCAACCACATTGCTGTGGGTCCGGAATCACATGTAGGCCAGACCAGGTAAGGACGACAGATTTCCTTCCCTAAAGGACATTCGTGAACCAGATAGGTTTTTTTCCCAAAAATCGACAATGGCTTCATGGTCATCATTCGACTTTAATTCCAGATTTTTACTGTATTCAAATTCCACCATCTGCCGTGGCAGGATTTGAACCTGGGTCCCCAGAACATTACCCTAGGTCTTTTGATTACCAATCCAGCGACAATATCACTACGCCATCGTCTCCCCTATTGATTGTGGCCTCATCTCCACATTCCGCCTACCCCCGATAACCTTTGATTCTCTTGTTAGTCAAGAATCTATCTACCCATACCTTAGAAATATTCAATGACCCTGCCTCCTCCGGTCTCTGGGGAAGAGAGTTCCAAAGATTCATGATGCTCTGAGGAAAAAAAAATCCTCTCATCTTCTTCTTAATTGGGAGACCCTTTATTTTTAAACTCTGTCCCCTAGTTCTAGTTTCTCTCACAAGAGGAAACATCCTTTCAGCAGCCCCCCTGTCAGGTCCCCTCAGGATCTTATATGTTTCAATAAGGTCAGTTCTCGTACTTTTAAACTCCAGGCCCAACTTGTCCAACCACTCCTCAGAAGATAACCCCCTCCCATCAGTCGAGTGAACCTTCTCTGTAGATTCTAACGCATTTATATCCTTTCTTAAATAAGGAGCCCAAAACTGTACATAGTTCTCCAGATATGGTCTCACCACTGCCTTGTACAACTGCAGCAAAATATCCCATCCATTCCATTGCAATAAATGACAATATTCCATTTGCCTTCCTAATCACTTGCTGTACCTACACACTAACTTTTTGTGATTCATGTACCAGGATACCCAATCCCTCGAGACCTCAGAGTTCTGCAATCTCTCTCCATTTAAATAATAAACTGCTTCTCTATTCTTCCTGCCAAAGCGGACAATTTCACATTTTTCCACATTATACTCCACCTGCCAAATTTTTGCCTACTCGCTTAACCTATCTCTCCCTTTGCAGACTCCTTATATCCTCTTCACAGCTTACTTTCCTACCTATCTTTGTGTCATCAGTGAATTTAGCAACCGTATTTTCAGTCCCTTCAAGTCATCACTATAAATTACAAGTATTTGAGGCCCATTACTGGCACTCCACTTATCACATCTTGCCAACGTGAAAATGACCCACTTATAGCTACTCTGTTTCCTTTTATCTAACCAATTGTCCATCCATGCTAATATGTTACCCCCTACACCATGAGCTCTTATTTTGCGTAGTTTGATAGCACCTTGTCAAACACCTTCTGGAAATCTAAGTACAGCAAATCCACAGGTTCCCCTTTATCCATGTTGCTTGTTACTTCCTCAAAGAACTGCAATAAATTAGTCAAACAAGACTTCCCTTTCATAAAATTATGTTGAATGTGCCTGATTGCATTGATATTTTCTAAGTGCCCCACTATAACCTCCTTAATAATATATTCCAACAATTTCCCTATGACAGATGCTAAGCTAATTGGTTTGTAGTTTCCAACTTTCTGTCTCTCTCCTCTCTTGAATAGAGGAGCCACATTCATTATTTTCCAATCTAATGGGACCTTTCCAGAATCTGGGGAATTTTGGGAAATTAAAACCAATGCCTCAACTATCTCAGCAGCCACTTCTTTTAAGACTCTAGGATGAAGTCCATCAGAACCTGGGGACTTGTCAGCTTTTAGTTCTAATAATTTTCTTTTCCTGGTGATTGTGATTGTTTGAAGTTCCTCCCTCCCTTTCACCTATTGATTCGCAAATATTTCTGGGATGTCATTTGTATCCTCTTCAGCCAAGACAGATGCAAAATATTTGTTCAATTCATCTGCCATTTTCTTATTTTGCATTATTAATTCCCCAGACTCACTCTCTAGAGGAGTGAGGATTGGATCTAAGACTTGTATTTTAAATTTAAATAAGGCTAATTATGAGGGCATGAAGACAGAGTTGGCTAAAGTGAACAGGGAAATTAGGTTAAGGGATAGGTCAGTTGAAGTGGCAGACATTTGAGGAGATATTTTACTTTTTTCCTTTTTAAATACCTAATAGTCTTATTATCCGTTTTTATATTTCTAACTAGCTTTCATTCATACTCTAACTTTTCATCCTCCTTATTAATCTTTTCGTCATTCTTTGCTGTTCTTTACATTCTGTCCAATCTTCTGACCTGCCACTCATTGTTGCAGAATTACACAATGTTTCTTTCAATTTGATACTCTCTCTAACTTCCTTAGTTAGCCACTGATGGTGCAACCTTCCCTTATAAGTTTTCATTTCTCACTGGAATGTATCTTTTCTGAGTATTCTGAAATATCTCCTCAAATATCTGCTACTGCATCTCTACTGACCTATCCCTTAACCTAATTTCCCAGTTCACTTCAGCCAGTTGTCTTCATGCCCTCATAATTAGCCTTATTTAAGTTTAAAATACAAGTCTCAGATCCACTCCTCTCTACCTCAAATTGAATGTGAAATTCAATCATATTATGATCACTACTACCTAGGGGTGCCTTCACTATGAGGTCATTAATTCATCCTGTTTCATTGCACATTAACAAATCGTATATAGCTGGCTCTCTGTTTGGTGCTAGAACATGCTTCTCTAAGAAACTGTCAGAAAACACTCTATGAACTCATTATCCAGGCTACCTATGCCAATCTGATTCATCCAATCTATATGTAGATTAATATTACCCATGATAATCGCAGTACCTTTCTCACAAGACCCTATTATTTCTTCCTGTATACCCCGTCCTACAGTGTGGTTATGGCTAAGGGGGCCTATAAACTACTCCCACAAGTGACTTCTTACATTCACTCTTTCTCATCTCTACCCAAACAGATTCTATATCTTCATCTCCAAACTAAGGTCATCTTTCTCTATTGTATCTATGTCATCTCCATCTTTTCCTAGCTTCCTGTCCTTCCTAAATGTCATGTCCCCTTGAATAATCAGGTCCCAGTCTTTGGCATCATGCAGTGTCGGAAATGGTTATCATATCGTACACATCTATTTCTATTTGTGCTGGTAATTAATCTGTTTTGTTATGAATGCTATGTGCATTCAGATAGAGCCTTTAGTTCTGCCTTTTTACTATTTTTGTGACATTTAGCCTTATCTGTTGGTGTACTCTTAGGTTTCTACACTCTGATCATCATTTCCCTTATTTTTACCTTGCTCTTTAGCCTCGTCTTCTGCATTTATCACACCTTCCCAATCTTGATCCTTTGCCCCCACTATTTAGTTTAAAGCCCTCTCTACCTCCCTAGTTATACAACTCGCCAGAACACTGGTCCTAGCAGGGTTCAGGTAAAGACCGTCCCAACGGTACAGCTCCCACTCTCCCCAGTACTGGTGCCAGTGCCCCATGAATCAAAACCCATTTCTCCCACACCAATCTTTGAGCCATGAATTTAACACTCTAATCTGATTTACCCTATTTGCTTATAGCCAATTTGCTCATGGATCAGGTGGTAATCCAGAAATTATTACCTTTGAGTTTCTGCTTTTAATTTAGCCCCTAGCTGCTCATACTCCCTCAGCTTAACCTCTTTCCTAGTTCTACCTATATCATTGGTATCTACCTGAGTCACAACCACTGGATCTTCCCTCTCCGACTGCAAGTTCCTCTGTAGCCCAGAGTGGATGTCCTGAACCCTGGCATTGGGCTGGCAACACGGCTATCTGGGGTCCTGCTCTCAGCTGCAGAGAATTGTGTCTATACCGCTGACTATACTGTCCCCTATTACCAGTATATTCCTATTAACTTCAGCTGCTTGAATACCTTCCTGTACCTTGGTGCCATGGTCAGTTTTCTCATCCACCCTACAGCCACCACTTTCATCCATATAGAGTGAAAGAACCTTGAACCTGTTGGATAATTGCAAAGACTGAGGCTCCTCCACTTATACCTTCTGGGTCCCCATACCTACCTCACTTGCAGTCACCCACTCCTGTTCCTGGCTATTGACCAAATCAGAAGATCCTATCCTGGTACAAAATGCCCAGGTAACTTTCCCCCTCCTTACATAGCATGGACTGCAGCAGTTCAAGGCGGCAGCACCTTCTCAATGGCAATTCGGAATGGGCAACAAATGCTGGCCTAGCCAGCAACACCCTCACCCCAAGACCAAATTTTAAAAAGTCACTATTTCAAAACATTTTTTTGTCTGTAAAGCAGGCTGACATTACCCGCTACCCAACATAAGCAAATCTTTTATATATTTAACGATGATCTGAAGTATTGTAATATTCACTATTTGTGTAAACATATACTAAGGGTTAGGATTTGGTTTAATCGCTTAAGTAAAAAGAAAACCAAAACCTTAAATCAATTTGTGAATTTGTATCGTATCTAGAAATAATGAGATGATTAAATAGTTCATGCCCAGGATTCTTTAGCATTTAATCTACCAGTATACAGCTGCAGGATGTGTTTTGTGCCTTTTTTGATGAAAAATTTTGTTAATGAATTTTGAAATAATGAGCTCTGGATGGTAAACAAGTCGGCATCTGGTGTTTTGACAGGCGCTATTTTATGTCTGGGCATCTTGATTATTCTGTTATCAGGACGTATGAACTATCTAGGAGAATGTGTGTGTCTTGAGGCCTGTAAACATTTTGAGCTTTCATTCACAATTTGTACAGAAAGTCAGGATCTAAAGGATCGCCCAAGGTATGTCTCCACCAAGAGAGGAACAGGATAATATTGTTTATTCCTCTGTATGGCTATTGCTTAGAGACATTGGGCCCAATTTTAACTCTGTGTTAAGTGGATTAATTTTAAATGAGTTACAATCTCGCCCATCGAGCGTGCTAAGACTAGGTCGAGCATAATATAAAGCCAGTTCTGAAGAAGATTCATACTGGACTCGAAACTGTAATTCTGTTTCTCTCTCTACAGATGCTGCCAGACCTGCTTGAGTTTTTCCAGCATTTTCTGTTTTTGTTTCAGATTTCCAGCATCGCCAGTATTTTGCTTTTGTTATATTATAAAGGTTTATGCTACAATCATATTTGGTGTCAAATTCAAATTCTGTCAGTGTATTTGAAAGTTCAATTTCACAGTTTATTCATGCATTAACAAAAGCCACTTTTATACTGCTGCTGTTTTTACTTAGAATCTGCTATCAGCCAGCTTCTTTTATCACAGTTGTAGACTCAGGAAAAATGAATATGTTGCTGGAATAAGGAAGTTGAATTAAAGCTGTTTTTACATTATGCAAGACCAGTTCTGTGTTCTGGTTCTCAATGCAAGGGTCTTGTGAAGCCAGCTACAATCAGAAGGCAAATCCATTTTTTACTGAGGCTTACTGGGAGTCAGTACTTTTTAGCAAATATGGTAAGTTTACCTTCAGGCTGCACTGTCTGTGTAAGACCCCAGTGGTGCAGGCACAGGTCTTGCAGAGATTAAAAGCAACTAGTGAGTGCCAGAGTCCACCTAAAACACCACCAGTTTAAAGTGACCATACTGTGTCACACCTAACAGAGGATGTAGCTTCTCCCCTTGAAGCTTTCTGAACCTCAGCCATTTATGAGGTCAGTGTCAATTTGTTTTGACAGATGGAGGAAAAATTAGAAGTGTCAAGTTAGTTGCAGACCTGGACATTTCCAAGAGCTAACTGCTCAACCATGGAAAGGGAAAGGGAAACATTAAAAAAATCAACTGTATAATCCTGTGGCCCATAGTACTATAAAACATCACAGAAAAATATTTCACACTTGGTAGAAGGAACCTTTGAAAAATTCAAGATCAATACTGAGGCACACAAACAGAAATAGAAAATGCTGAAAATTCCACAGCATGTCATCTGAAAACAGCCTTCATTTCTTTTCAAATACTGACAAACCTGCTGTTCATTTCTAACATTTTCTGTTTTTGTATCAGATGTCTGGATTTTTGTGGAGTCAGAAGGATTCCAGAACCATTTAAAATGCCAGGCAGGGCCCAATTGGGCGATTCCAATTATAAGGTTATAAGTTATTTTCCTGCGATCTCTTTTGTCAATGCCTCATGTTTATTTGCACAAGGTTAAGAGGTGTCAAGTGCTTAAAGCTTCTGTTATTGATACTTAATGGTCTGTTTGATTGCCACTTTTATAGAGTTGTAGGAATGCCAGTTTCTTTTCAAAAAATTAGAAATGGGTGTTTTTCTAAGCAATTTCACACACGCCATTTTTAATGTAGGGTTAATTGCTTCTGTAGCATATACTGGATGAATTGGCGTAGAAGGGGCATGAGTTGGCATGGAGCATATGAGGGACTATTGGAGTGGATGTGGGCATGAGTTGGCATGGGGGCTATAAGGGGCCATGAGACTGGGTGGGAGAGTCATAGAGGTGGCATGTAGAGTGGGTGGGGTGATGCAGTGTCAAAGGTGAGGACTAGATGGCCTAAAATGTAACCAAACAACTGTCACGAAGTTTGAGGACTGAGGCATCAAGAAACTGCAGGATCAGTATCCTGAGGTTTTCTACCCAATACCGTAGTAAGAGCACCATCACCACAAGGATTGCAGATGGCTATTGCCTCTGAAGGGCAACAAGGAATAGAGAATTAAGTGTGTCTTGATAGCTTCCTCATAACCTGTTAAAAAAAAAAATAAGAAAAACAAACTTCAAATACTAGGGTTTGGATTTTCGCTGCTCAGGTGGATAATTTGAGCACTCAGCTTCCTCTAATCTGCTTCTGGAGCTGGCAGGCTGACCATCTCATCACCATTTCCTTGGAGTGAAAATGGCACATAAAGGAAGACTTTATGCTGAGGAGGTACTACTAAATTGGGAAATTGGATGGGAGTTGTACATAGGGGAGGTGGTGGTGTAGTGGTATTATCACTGGACTTGTAATCCAGAGACCCAGGGTAATGTTTCTGGAATCCGGGTTTGAATTCCACCACAGCAGATGGCACCAATCTAGGCACTGGAAACAACAATGGCAAACCCAGTCCTGTCGACTCCCTCCTTAATAACATTTGGGGGCTTGTGCCAAAATTGGGAGAGCTGTCTCACAAACTAGTCAAGCAACAGCCTGACATAGTCACACCTTACAGGCAACGTCCCAGACGCCACCATCACTATCCCTGGGTATGTCCTGTCCCAACGGCAGGACAGACCCAGCAGAGGTGGCAGCACAGTGATATACAGTTGGGAGGGAGTTCCCCTGGGAGTCCTCAACATCGACTCCGGCCCTCATGATGTCTCATGGCATCAGGCTAAAAATTGGGAAAGGAAACCTGCTGATTATCACCAACCGCTACCCCCCACTTCAGCTGATGAATCAGTATTCCTCCATTTTGAACATCACATGAGGAAGGACTGAGGGTGGCAAGGGCGCAGAATGTACTCCTGGTGGAAACTTCAATGTCCATCACCAAGAATGGCTTGGTAGCACCACCATAGATCGAGTTGGCAGAATCCTAAAGGACATAACTGCTAGACTGGGTCTGTGGCAGGTGGTGAGGAAACCAACAAGGGGGGCAAAAAAACTTGACCTCATCCTCACCAACCTATCTGCCACAGATGCATCTGTCCATGACAGTACCGGTAGGAGTGACCACTGCACAGGCCTTGTGAAGACAAAGTCCTGTCTTCACATTGAGGATACCCTCTATCATGTTGTGTGGCACTACCACTGTGCTAAATGGGATAGATTTCAAACAGATCTAGCAACTCAAGGCAGTGCATCCATGAGGCACTTGGGCCATCAGCAGCAGCAGCAGAATTGTACTCAAATACAACCTATAACCTCATGGCCCAGCATATCCCCCACTCCACCATTACCACCAAGCCAGGTGATCAACCCTGGTTCAATGAAGAATGCAGGAGGGCATGCCAAGAGCAGCACCAGGCAGACCTAAAAATGAGGTGTCAATCCGGTGAAGCTACAACACAGGACTACTTGCATGCCAAACAGCATAAGCACCAAGTGATAGGCAGAGCTAAGCAATTCCACAACCAATGGATCAGATCTAAGCTCTGTAGCTCTGCCACATCCAATCGTGAATGGTGGTGGACAACTAAACAATTCACTGGAGGAGGAGGCTCCACAAATATCCCCATCCTCAGTGATGGAGTAGCCCAGAACATCAGTGCAAAGCAGACGGCTGAAGCATTTGCAACAATCTACAGCCAGAATTGCCTAGTGGATGATCCATCTCGGCCTCTTCCAGAAGTCCCCAGCATCACAGAGCCAATTCAATTCACTCCATGTGATATCAAAAAATTGCTGAAGGCACTGGATAGTGCAAAGGCTATGGGCCCGGACAATATTCCGGCAATAGTACTGAAGATTTGTGCTCCAGAACTTGCCGCGCCCCTAGCCAAGCCATTCCAGTACAGCTACAACACTGGCATCTATCCAGCTATGTTGAAAATTGCCCAGATATGTCCAGTACACACAAAGCAGGACAAATCCAACCCAGACAATTACCGTCCCATCAGTCTACTCTTGATCATCAGTAAAGTGATGGAAGGGTTCATCAACAGGGCAATTAAGCGGCACTTGCATAGCAGTAGCCTGCTCACTGATGCTCAGTTTGGGTTCCACCAGAGTCACTCAGCTTCTGACCTCATTATAGCCCTGATTCAAACATGGAAAAAATAGCTAAACTCCCAAGGTGAGGTAAGAGTGACTGCCCTTGACATCAAGGCAACATTTGACTGAGTGTGGCATCAAGGAGCCTTGTAAAACTGGAGTCAATGGGAATCGGGGGGAAACTCTCCGCTGGTTAGAGTTATTCCTAGCACAAAAGAAGATGGTTGTGGTTGTTGGAGGTCAGTCATCTCAGTTCCAGGACATCACTGTGGGAGTTCCTCATGGTAGTGTCCTAGGCCCAACCATCTTCAGCTGCTTCATCAATGACCTTCCTTCCATCATAAGGTCAGAAGTGGGGATGTTCGCTGATGATTGCATAATGTTCAGCCCATTCATGACTCCTCAGATACTGAGGCAGCCCATGTCCAAATGCAACAAGACCTAGACAATATCCAGGCTTGGGCTGACAAGTGGCAAGTAGCATTCACGGCACACAAGTGTCATGCAATGACCATCTCCAACAGGTGAGCATCTAACTATCACCCCTTGACGTTCAATGGCATGACAATTGCTGAATCCCTCACTACTAACATCCTGGGGGTTACCATTGACCAGAAACTGAACTGGGCTAGCCACATAAATACTGTGACACAAGAACAGGACATGGGCTAGGAATCTTGTGACAAGTAACTCACCTCCTGACTCCCCGAAGCCTATCCACCATCTGCAAGGCACAAGTCAGAAGTCTGATCCACTTGCCTGGATGTGTGCAGCTCCAACAACACTCAGGAAGCTCGACACCATTCAGGACAAAGCAGTCAACTTGATTTGCACCCCTTCCACAAACATTCACTCCCTCCACCGCCGATGAACAGTGGCAGCAGTGTGTACCATCTACAAGATGCACTGCAGAAACTCACCAAGGCTCCTTAGACTGCACCTTCCAAGCCCAGGACTGCTATAATCTAGAATGACAAGGGCAGCAGATATATGGGAACACCACCACCTGCAAATTCCTCTCCAAGCCACTCACCATCCTGACTTGGAAACACATCGCTGTTCCTTCACCGTTGCTGGGTCAAAACCCTGGAACTCCCTCCCTAACAGCACAGTGGATGTACCTACACCACATGGACTGCAACAGTTCAAGAAGACAGCTCCCTACCACCTTCTCAAGGGCAATTAGGGATGGGCAATAAATACTGGCCTAGCCAGCAAAGCCCACATCACAAAAATCTTCAAATGCACATGCTGTTTTCCAAATTTTAGCTAACTACCATTAGACATAGGATTAACATTGGCTTTTCATGTAGATTATATCTGCAATTTAGTACTGTTCATATCAAATGTGGGGATAAAAACTATCACACAGAAAGAAAAGCTGATTATGCAGATTCCAATCTGCACAATCACTGAGGTCATTGAAACGACTCAGTCCTGATCTCATCCCTTTCTATGCCAGTAAAACAAAAAGAATCTGATTCCTACAGTAAACCTCAATATCCCACAATACATGATGCTGTAGATACTGTGCTATCCTCTTTTTACATATAAATCACACAGTTAATGAAACAAAGTATGTATGCTTAGCCCTACAGAAACAGTCAAAAGCAGAGATTTAGCAGCCAATCTTCCTCTTTCATTGCTCTTTGGCAGGAATTAGTGCAAAGGACACCTGAAATGTGCTCAGTGAAGACCTTGCCTTGGGGAATCTCAGGTGACATAGTTAATGCTCTGCACAGTCATCAACAACAACTTGCATTTATATGGTGCCTTTAATGGAGTAAAACATCCCTGGAACAGGAACAAAACACTGAAGAACCACTAATGGTACTTTTGCAAAATCCTCCAAATCAGGTGGCAAGACAGATAGACCAATAGCAGCGTCCTCTTCCAAGCTAATATGCCCAGCATCGAGGCACTAATCACCCAAAACCAGCTCCGCTGAGTGGGGCATGTCATTTGTATGCCTGACATCCCGAAGAAACTGCTCTACTCAGAAATTAGTCGAGGCAGGAGACTCCCTGGAGGACAGTGGAAACACTTTAGGAATGTCCTCAATGTATCCCTGAAGAGATAAAACATACCCAATTCATGGGAAGTCATGGCTTGTCTCTGGCCAAAACAGAGAAGGGTCATTTGAGAAGGCACTAAACACATCGAAAGGCTTGAGAATGTGCAGAGGTGAAGTCAAGGCATCAGAGTGCACAAGCCTCCAAACCACCCATCTATCCAACCCTTCAAGCACCACCTGCCCTGCTTGCAGCATAATCTGCAGATTGTTAACTGAACTTATCAGTCCTTTCAGAATCCATCGAATTGGACTGGTAGCAAGTCTCCTTGATCCTGAGCGACTGCCTAAGAAGTAGAAGAAAATGTCCAAGTGCTTCAGAGGAACATGTGACCAAGAACATTGTCAGACATACATTTTAAGGAGCATCTAAAAGGAGGCGAGGCGGAGAGATTTAGTGAAGGAATCCTGGAGCTTAGGGCCCAGGTAGCTGAAGGCATGCCTACTAATGGTGGAACAATTAAAATTGGGGATACAGAAATAGGGAGGAGCATTGCAGAACGTGGAAACAAGAATGAGAATTTTAAAACTGATGGGAGCCAATGTAGGTCAGTGAGCACAGGGGTAATGAGTAAATTGGTGCAAGTTGAGGCACAGGCAGTGTTTTGGAGGAGCTCAAGTTTCTGGAAGTTGGAAGATGGGAATCGCCTAGGATGCATTGGAATAGGCAAGCCTAGAAGTAACAAAGGCATGGATGAAGGGTTCAGCAACAGGTGAGCTGTGTGACATGAGTGGTGACAGGCAATGTTACAGTGGTAGAAGTAAGTGGTCTTGGCGATGGTGTGGATATGCCCCTTGAAAGGCCAACTGTGAGTAAAGAAGTTTTTCCTCATCTTGCCTTCAGTTCTTTTCACATTCACCTTAAATTGGTGCCCACAAGCTCTCAACCTTTCCACCAATGGGAACAGTTTCTCCGCATCTACTTCGTTTAGACCCCTCATGAGTTTGAACACCTCTATCAAATCTCCTCTGATCCTTCTCTTCAGCTTCTCCAAACTATCCAAACAACTGGAGTCTGTCATCCCTGGAACTATTCATTGGAACCGTAAATCTTTTCTGCACCCTCTCTAATGCCTTCACAAGCTTCCTAAAGTGTGGTGCCCAGAATTGGACACAATACTCCAGTTGAGGCCGATCCTGTATTCTATAAGATTTCCTTGTTTTTGTGCTATGCCTTTATTGATAAAGCCCAGAGTACCATATGCTTTTTTAAATGACTTTCGCAACCTGCCCTGCCACCATCAACAATGTGTGCACATACACCCTCTGGGTCCCTCTGCTCCTGCACTCCTTTTAGAATTATACCCTTTTTTTTTATATTGCCTCTTTTTGTTCTTCCTATCAAAATGTTTCACTTCATACTTCTCTGCATTATCTTTGATCTGCCACATGTCCACCCATTCTACCAGCCGGCCCATGTCCTCTTGAACATGGGAACATAAGAAATAGGAGGAGTAGGGCATTCCGCCCCCTGAGCCTGCTCCACCATTCAAGAAAATCATGGCTAATCAAATTGTGACCTAACTTCACTTTCCTGCCTATCCCCACCCCACCAAAACCCTCGACTCCCTTCTAGATCAAAATTCTGTCTAACTCAGCCTTGAATATATTCAATGACCCAGCCTCCACTGCTCTCTGGGATAGAGAATTCCAAAGACTAATGACCCTTGGAGAAGAAATTCCTCCTCAACTCTGTCTTAAATGGGAGACCACTTTATTATGAAACCATGCTCCCTCATTCTTGGGTCCCCGAGAGGAAATATGCCTTCTGCATCTACCCTGTCAAGCTCTCTTAAAGTTTTATATGTTTCAATAAGGTCACCTCTCATTCTGCTAAACTCCAATAAATATGGACCCAACCTGTTCAGCTTTTCCTCATAAGACAACCCCTTCATCCCAGGAATCAACCTTGTCTTTGAATCGCTTCCAATGCAAATATATTCCTCCTTAAAATAAGGAGACCAAAAACTGTACACAGTACTCTAGATGTGATCTCACCAGTTCCCTGTACAGTTATAGCAAGGCTTCCCTACTCCACCTCACTTTCAGTAAAGGCCAACATCCTAATTACATGCTTTACCTGCAAGCTAATATTTTGTGATTCATTCGAGAACACCCGAATCCCCCTGTACCACAGCATTCTGCAGTCTCTCTCCATTTAAATAATATCTCGTTTTTCTATTCTTCCCACCAAATTGGATCTCACATTTTCCCACATTATACTCCACCTGCCAATTTTTTGCCCACTCACTTAACCTATCTATATCCCTTTGCAGTCTTCATGTTCTCCTAAAAACTTGCTTTCCTACCTATCTTTGTAACGTCAGCAAATTTATCTACAATATCCTTCATCCAAATCATTTTTATAGATTGTAAATAATTGAGGCCCCAGCACAGATCAGTGACACTCAACCAGTTACCGTATGCCAATCTGAAAATTATTTATCCCCACTTTCTGTTAGTTAGTCAATCCTCTATCCATGCTAAGATATTACCCTCAACACCATGAACTCTTAACTTGTGTGGTAACCATTTATGTGGCACCTTATTGAATGCCTTTTGGAAGTTCAAATACACTGCATCTACTGGTTCCCCTTTACCCACCCTGCTTGTTACATCCTCAAAGAAGTCTAATAAATTTGTCAAACATGATTTCCCTTTCATAAAACTATGTTGACTCTCCTCGAATGTATTATGGTGTTCTAAATGCCCTGCAGACACTACTTCCTTAATGATGGTTCCAGTATTTTCTCCAATGATGGATGTTAGGCTAACCGGTCAATAGTTTCCTGCTTTCTGTTTCCCCCCTTTCTTGAATACTTTTGTTACATTTGTGTTTCCAATCCACGAGAACCTATCCAGAATCTAGGGAATTTTGGGAGATTACAACCAATGTATCCACTATCTCTCTGAAGTCCATCTCTATACACAGCACAATTCACTTCTACCAAGTTTTGTGTCATCTGAAAATTCTGAAATTGTGTCCTGAACATCCAAGTTTAGGTAATTAATGTAGATTAAGAAAAGCAGTGGTCCCGAGTACCAACCCTCCCCAGAACCCCACCTTTCTCCAATCCTAAAAACAGTTCACCAGTTTGCTGTCAGTCAACCAACTATATCCATACTGCCACTGTCCCTTTTTATTCCATGGGCTTTAACTTTACTGACAAGGCACTTCAAACTCCTTTTGGAAGTCCATATGTGCCACATCAATGGCGTTATGCTCATCAGTGAACTCAATCAAGTTAGTTAAGCAAGGCTTGCCTTTAGCAAATTTGTGCTGGCTTTCCTTAATTAATCTACATTTGCCCAAGTGGCTGTTAATTTTGTCCCTGATTATCATTTCTAAAAGCTTTCCCACCACCAAGGCAAAATGACTGGCTTGTATTTGCTGGGCTTATCCTTACATCCTTTTTTGAACAAGGGTGTAGCATTTGCAATTCTCCAGTCCTTGGCACCACCCCTGTATCAAAAGGATTGGAAAGTTATGGCCAGTGCCTTTATAGTTTCCACCCTTACCTCAGTACCCTCAGATGCAACTCATCCAGTCCTGTTGACCTATCAGCTTTAAGCACAGCCAGGCTTTCTGATGCCTCTTTACTAATTTTTTGTTTTTAGCTCATTCAGTATCTCAACTGCCTCCTCTTTCACTATGACTTAAGCAGCATCCTTTTTCAGTAAAAACAGATGCGATTTAGTACCTCAACCATACCCTCTGCCCCGTGTACAAAATTCCATTTTGGTTCTGAATAGGCCACACCTCTCCTTCTCTACCCTTTATGCCGATAGAAAACTTTTGGATTCCTTTTTAATGTTAGCTGCCAGTCTCTCCTCATACTCTCTCTTTGCTTCACTCATTAATTTTTTACTTGCCTTATGAACTTAATGAACTATAAATGTAACCCAACTAACTGGTTGAATATATACATCGAAGCAAGAGAGTCAAAATGGTACAGGCATTTTATCAAATGCTTTCTGAAAATCTACAACTTCAACAGCCATCCTTATATTTCTTTCAGCGATTTTCTTGCTATTACTTAAATAATTCAAAGAATTAGTCAAGCACAAGATGCCTTTTAGAAATCCTCACCAACTACTCCTGATTAGCTGATGCATTTAGAAGAGTTTGCTAATTTCATTTCATATCATGGACTCAAGAAATGTATCCACAACTAAGGCAACACTAATTAACAGAGAATTTTTTGCCTTTTTTTTCAGAAAATAACAGGTGCAAAACGTATACCACTCCAGATTTTTTGCATAATTCCCACTCCCAAATTTTTGGAAAATCATGTCTCTACCATGGCTTCATTAACTTACTTAAACATTCTGGGATATGGGCTTATAAGGGTATTTTAAAGTATTAGATTTTGCAAGAAGTTAAATGGCCATAAGCTTGTTAGCACAGCTATTCTGCATCCTGTTCTGTGCTTGACCACAGAATTGCTGTGCCTATGATTGGAGGTATTTTTCTGCAGTTTTTGAGGTACAACTGAGGAGGTTTGGTTCATTCTCAGTGTAGAAGAGCCAGGAAGGATACCAAACAGAAATATATGTGTATGTGATAGAAGGAATGGCAAATGGGCCATGTTTTCTACCCAAAGGACAGTAATGGGTAATATAATTCTCAATTGTTCTTTGTGAATTGCTGCTCGAACATTGTAATGTGATGCAAAAATAAAATCATAACTGTTATCAATATGGAGTCTTCAAACTATTGAACACAAGGTACTTCATATCTATTACAATACACAATATTTAGTTTTTGGCAGATTGGACAGCCCTATAGTTCAACATAATAAAGGTTACATTAGCCCAAGATACTCATTGGTATTTATGCGAACAGCAAGACTACCAGAAATATTCTTCAGCTCAGAGGCTTTCTGCATGACACATTAGCTAGTGATTGTCATTCTATATATTTCTACCACATCTTTTCAAGTTCAGAAAGGGTAAAGATGATGCAGCAGCTTCATTTTTTTCAACTGAAACTCCTAACCTTTTCACGTTCAATTGTAATACACATGAAAAGGTGCAACAGCACAGGAAGGGATGAATTACCTAGGGAACAGACAGAGCATCCCAGCAAGAAAACACATGGGGTGTGGAAGAGGGGGATACAATAATGTTGCAGCGCTAGGTTAAATTGATTGTTCCGTTATAATTATGGCACTATCATCGGGGAGCAGTTATTTTTATAATTGTTCACTAAAGCGTGTTTCTACAGTCAAATCATGAAATCAATTATTTAGAAAAGCCAAATGTAAAATTTAATTTGTTGATTCTTTTGTACTGTAGATGAGTCAGGAGTTTAATGTATTAAAGTCTAAAAGATAAAAATAATTGAATTTGTCTCAGTTTTGTAGTGTTTGTGGCAACAATAACTGGAAAATTTGTTGAAGTTAATAACAAATTATGCATGCATTGTGACTGGAAAGTAACACATTTTTGGTTGAAGTTATATTACTGATTAGATGTAGCCACATGCTATTTATATTAGACGTAAACATTAGCCAACATATGGTTACTGATTAGAAGGTTCTCTAGATCAGTTTGACAATTGGTAAATGATGAGTCTACCCATGTATATCAGTATATATGGGCTACATAAACCATCTACGACATTACTATTGCCTACACAAACATAAATCAGATTATTGCAATTACTACAAATAATTTGATCAATAATATCGATAAACATAACCAAAACTGCCACTACATCCGCAGTTACAAGAACTGATATTTTCGCAAATTTATTAAAAACTTGTAATGTTACAATGCAACATATAAGCCAGAGATCTCTTATGGGAATTTATACAATTTTCTAAAATGTCACATTATTTAAATGAACAGAATACCCCAACTTTGATACATGTGGCTGGAATCCTGCGCAGGAGATTGTGATCTCCCATATGTACGTCTGTGCCAGCAATTCATTATAATCTCTTGCTAGAAAATGAGAAAGAGCAAGATATTATTATGAAGGCAAAGCTATCCCACATAATGGCCTGAATTTTCCCGTCGGCGATTTGGGGGCGGGGCCCGCTCGCCTACAGGAAAATGATGTGGGATGACATCATCCTGGCCCCTTTGAAATTTTAGGAAGGCGGGCGGACAGCGAAATCAGCATTGACAGAGAAATTAAGATAATTAAAGACCTGCCCGTCCAACCTTAAGGTTGGCGGGCAGGCCAGGAGCCCCAGCGGGCTTCTGATAATACATGAAACCTCATCCACTGGCGGGATGAGGTTTCATGACTTTTTAAAAAAACTTTAATACATTTTATGTGATACTTATTAACATGTCCCGTCTCGTGTGACATTGTCACATGAGAGGGACATGTTAATAACTTTCTAATTTTTCTATTATTAAAGTTTTTTAGACTTTTAGTAATCTCCTTGACACAGCACTTAGTCTCAGGGAGCTGTGCGCACTTTGACAGTTGGGGAATCCCTCCCCTCCCCCCCGGCACAGGAAGCGCATAGCGCTTCCCGTCGGGTGGCCCGCTGGGTGGGCCTTAATTGGCCCGCCCACTCAAAATGACGGCAGGCCCCGTTTCGGTGGCGGGGGTCGGCTGTCCGCCCGCTGCCAAGCCAGTGGGGCCCGCACGCCCACCAAGGGCAAAATTCTGCCCAATGTTACAATCCCCCAACCTTTCCTTGTGAAAGATTTTCACTGCCTTAGTAAGTGCTTGAAGCTGTTTTCCATAAATGGACTGGCAAAGGGAAAAAAAAGAATGCTACGAGGAAGAGGAAAAATAAAAAAAAGTTTGGAAAATGGAAAGGATATATTAAGCCACTTGGCCACCCATCGTGACCCATGTGACAGATACAGCTTCCTCTGGTAACATTGTTTATGTATTTCTGACGCACAACAATACCTTCAGTGTTGCATTACAGACTAATGCTGGGATTTTCCAGTCCCCTTCCCGCCCGGAGACAATGGACCTTTGGCTGGTACATTAAATTTTCCGCCCCACCCATGACAATTCCCGCCACAGGATCTACCGCAAAATCCCAGCCTAAATCTCTCCAGGAGGTATAAGTGAGATTACAGTCAATTAAACTAAAACAGTTAAGTCTATAAAGGTGTACTGAAAGTGAAACCTGTATTAATTACTTACAGCTTAAAGTCTTTTCAGGAGGCTAGGCAGACCTTAACATATGAAAACATAGGCTTGTATTTTCAGTCCTGGGTCGGGAGCACAGAATCAGGGTATTTCCCGCTCCGCAAACCAGACCCAGGAGAAAGTGCCTGGAAGTTCCAGGGTGGTGGGGTTCTCTGGCAGTCATGACAGGCGACCCAGGAATGGGTGTGAAGGATACCAGAGTGAACCACCACTTGCAAGTTCCCTCCAGGTCACACTTCACCAAGACTTTGACCTGTTGTTTCTTCATCGTTGCTGGGTCACAATTCTACAATTCCCTCCCTGAAAATTGACCTTTGGTTTACACCACTTCCAGTACTTTTCTACTCTGAGCAACACACATTGATCTCAGCCCTTTGTTTCCAGTTTGTCAACCAACTTTCTATTCATGCTGCCACATTTCATACTGTATGAAATGCCTAAACTTCTAATAAGCCTAATTTGAGACATGATCCCGAAAATCATGTTAAAAAAACCCACCCTGCGTCTACTGCACTCTTTTTATTTACCTAATTGGTCACTTATTCAAAACAAAAATCACTATTAAATTTGTCAAACATATCTTGCACTTAACAAATCAATGCTGATAATCCTTCATTAATCCATACATTTTAAATGCTCACTAATTTTGAAATATGGGACAGGATTTTACGTTTGGGGTTGGGACCCTGGCGTTGGTATCATCCCCAGATCCCAGCCCCACTCAAAGGAGGAAGCACTCACTGGTTGCAATTTTCCCAGAGGTCAGCCCTGATTGGTTATAGGGTGGCATTGGTTGTCAATTAGAAGCTGCGGGTGCAGAAAGGAGGCGGGAGGCTGAAGGTGCGGGCCGATTTAAAGGGATTATAGCCATTATTGTGACAGCCATCTTGCAACACAACGGTAAGCAGAAATGAAGAGGAGGAGAGGCAGAGGCCCCAAGGTTTAGCGATGCTGCCCTTGTGGTGATGCTGAAGGTGGTGCAAAAAAGGCATGGTGTCTTGTTTCCAGAGAGTGGCGGGAGAAGATCACCCAGCCAAATCAAGCAGGCCTGCCTGGAGATGGTAGAGCATGTGCGTAAGTAGTCATAGTGTCTTCAGTAGGACCTGGGTGCAGTGCCGTAAGAGGTTCAATAACCTTCATTCTGGCAAGGTGAGGGCAATGCGACACCAGATGACCTATCATGATGATCTTCTCCCGCTACTCCCAGGTCTGCAGTTAGCGGCAGACGCATCAGCTGAGCAAACTGAGGGTTGCATGGTGCTCCTGAACATAGGAGAAGTGTGTGCCCAGGATAATTACTGACACAGCAGCAAAACTCAAATCGCTAGCACTACTGAGGTGCTGGCAGCAGTGATGAATACAGCATCTTGTTTAAATGAGTTGCTGGAATAAGTGAGAGGCACCAGTACTGCCTTATTTCTCTCTGTCTTTTGTTCTTGCCGGAGAAGAGGGTATAAAATGCTGAGAAGAGGGCTCACACAGGAGGAGTGTCCTAGCTCCTTACTGGATTGGAGAAGGCAGCACTTGACATCGTGAGGGTAGTGCCACATGAGGAAGTGGGCGATGGAGAGGCGGGAACACACGTAGGAGATGTTGAAAAGATATTGGAACCTGTAGATGAAGGGGATGAAGTGCACTACTCCCCATGTGATAGCATGCCAAAACACCAGTTGCACTCGGAAACCTCAACTCTGCAGAGACATCTGGGCCTGGATTTTCACTCCTGAGGGAGGTGTACAGAGTTAGAAAATCTCCCGGTTTGCTGCATCCACCTCAGGGAAAAGTGCCCCTTCGTTCTGAGGGTGGCAGGTGTGGAACAGAGTTGGACTCTCCAGCCCTGGACACAGGTGGGAGGCAGCCAGAGGGACTGCTGAGTGCTGATATGGGCTGGTTAAAGGCCCGCCTTGGTTCTCTGGGACTTTTGCCAGTTGTTTTGTTAAATATTAGGCCCTCTAGGGTTCACCCCTCAACCACCCCACCCACTCCCCATGCCCATACATGCCAGCCCATGTCCCCATCCACCCTCAAGGCCCCTCATAGCCCTATGCCAACTTAGTGCCAACTCATGCCATCTTATGAACCCCCACCCAACCCCATGGCCTTTTACAGTCCCCATGCTAACTTGGTGCCAGCCTGTGCTAACTTATGAATGCCCACTCAACTGCTTGGCCCCTTATAGATCACTGCCAACTCATGAACCCTCATTCGCCACCCTTTGCCCTCAAATCTTCCTTGCCAAATCATCCAGTATCCACCATGGGCAGGCTTCAGGAGCCATGCTGAAATGAAATAAAATAAAGTTCTAAATATCTATTACAGACTTCATTATATAAGCAAAACACTTTCATTCATGAAAACCCATTCAATACATTTAAATCCTCTCAAATAATTAATCCCTTATTGAAACGAACATTTCTATTCATAATCCCATATCAAAGGCAGCTTAATCCTTTAATAACCTATTGGACCTGCCAATCAAATTGTGAAATTACAGCACCACCCACCTTCCCACTGAGATGATGGTAGGTTGTGGAAAGCAGTCAAGCAGTAATGATGCTATAATGATAGCACAGAGGGTAACATCAACAAACTGCTACTGAAACCGCAAACATGGATATTTTTCAAATCACAGACATAGGCAGGCTTTTTTTCAATTTTTGAAAGGCAGGCTATTTAAATAACTTGACAGCTTGGCAGTTCTAACAGACCTTATCAGTCCTTAAGGAACTTTTATTTCTACTTTAAAAGTTTGTCATTCACAGTGCGGAGTAAGGCCTTCACACCAGTGCAAATGGGGTCTGTTTGAACTCAGTGCCAAGTTCAAATGGCACTGATGAGTTCAGGTTTTATGAATCACGTTCCACCCTTGATCCCCTATCATTGAAACTAGGATCTGTCGGAAGCGAGGGTGAGATTTCTGGATTAGGATCCCCAGCACCATTTTGGATTAGCCGCAGAGTGTCCACAACTCTGCAAAACATTTAGGCCCTGCTATCAGAAATAAGTTCTCATAATTTCCTTTTTATGACCCCCACAGTACCAGTTGTGATGGAGGAGCATGCCAGTGCCACAGCAACATCACCAGAGTCCTCACACAGGTTAGAAGCCACAGACCCAGCACCATTACATCATTGAAGCCCACCCTCCACCAGCGCAGATACACTCACATCAGTGGGTCCTCATGCATAATTAGAAAGGCTTGCAATGGGTGAATAACATGTCATGGCTGAGCAGGAGAAGGTGAGAGAGGGAGAGACAACTGTGCGCAGACCCCTCGGAGAATGGAGGACACACACAACTACATTCAGCTATGCGCAGATATAGAACATTGGGAGTCACAAGCAAGGCATCTCTACTTTGACCAGCAGCGTGAAATGTGTTCCCACATTCCCTGAGGGGAGCTGTGCAGTCATGGGCTGAGAAAACAGAAGTCCATTCAACTTACATACCACCATGGCTCAGAGTTTGAATACATGAGTTCCTCCATTGAGAGACTGGCCAACCTTTTGGAGAGCTTTATCGATGCAGGAAAAACACACTGACCTGTATAAAATGCATGCAACATTCTATAGCATTGACTGGTCAGTGGCAGTGATGGTGCAGAGATGCATCGAGTGGATTCCAGTTGCGCCCTAAGATGATGGTCTGCTCTAGCAATCCAGAGCGCATTCCAATGGCTGAGGCAGTCATTGATGATGTGAAGGTGCACTCCTCATGGCCCCTATTATCTTCATCAGCCTCCCTGGCCCCACTGAGAGACCAGCTATACATCATGGCCTTATGATGGAGGCTGCCTCTGCATTGATGCTGGTGCAGTAGCCTCTGGAGGTGCTCCCATGCGAATACCTCCACCAGGGCATCTCAGCCGTCAGCAAACATACATGAGCACGTTGCCTCCACTTCATCTGAGGCCTCGAGGGAAGCACTGTGTAGATGTGGCTCAGAGCAAAGGCCAGCGTGTCATTCATTGCACTGAGTGATTCACTTGGGTGACTTTCATTTGTGATTGCATAAATGGTTATTCACCTACACTGGAGTTGTTGAGCCAGAATCCCAGATGAGAGAGATTCCATTTTTTAAATGGCAAAACTGGAAAGAGGGGGAAGAAGCAATGGTCTTTGAATTGGGGGCACTGACACCAATGGAGAGATGAGTGCCATGCATTGTCAGTAAGAATGAAACTATTCAAAGTTGACTGTTTAATGGACATATTCTCAGTCAGAGCAAAGCGAGTGCCAGAGTCTGCAGTCCTGCTGGACGAGTAGTGCTGAGGTGTAACATGCCTGGATCTGATATGTCCTGATATTCACCCCATGCTGATGAGTACTTGGACTTCTGAGACTGTCCATGCCAACTCTCTGCACAGCATGAGCACAGTTCTGGTCTGCATCTTCCTCCTCCTCCTCTGATGGATTATTTCAATTTGAACTTCACCCCCTTCAAGGTCCAAACTTCTCTGGAGGACCAATTTATGGTGTGCGCAGCAGATCACAATAATGTGCGAGACCCTTGCAGGAGTGCACTGGTGCAGGCACCAGAACCACATTTTCAGAAGCCTAATGGCCTTTCCCATGGTGGTCCTTTCGAGCAGATAGCTTCGGTTGTAGTGCCTCTCTGCTCCATCTCAAGGTCACATAAAAGGGTGAGTAGCCATCATTTCAAGGGATATCCCTTGTTCTCTAGAAGCTATCCATTCAGGGATGACATGAAGAGCTGCACCATCCTGCCACAGGATGAAGGTGTCATCGTAGCTACCGGGAGAGTGAGTGAACAAATGCATAAAACACTTGTTGTGGTTGTATACCAATTGAATTTGTAGGGGGAAGAAGTGTTTCCTATTGATGAATCTTATTGGCTGCTTACTCAGCACACTCATGGCCACATAGGTGTGATCGATGATGTCCTGCACCTGCGGGAATCCAGTGATGGAAGCAAATCCATTGCCCTTTGTGTCTGAGGTCCCAGCTGTGTGGAATCATATGTACTGCTCAGCTTTCACAAATAGGGCATCAGTGACCTGCCTTATGCAATGGTATGCTGCTGCTTGTAAAACACCAAAGTCAACTGCTGATCCTTGGGAGTTGCCAGAAGTGAAGAAGTTCAAGGCCACAGTGAGTTTAACAGCTACTGACAGGGTATGGTGAGCATTACCATAAGGTTTGAAGTCTTCCTCAACAAGGGTACAAACCTCAGATACCAGCAGCCAAGCTAGGTGCAGTCTCCTGTGACACTGAATCTCTGGCATTTCCAGGTAGCTTCCTCTTCAGTGGTGCACTTGATGTTGAGGGTATGGCCTTCGTTGCCTGCCTGCACCTCATTCCTCTCTTCCGCCCTCCTCCTTCCCAGGGCTCTGCATCTGCCCCTAAGGAAGTTGATCCTCAATGCTACTCATCCCTATCTCAGAGTACCTTAATCCCATATCCAGCTGTTGCCTTGCTTGATCTCAGTTGCACTTACAATGCTTACTGTTCTGCCCTCTTATAACCCCACAATCCCTGAGGGTCCCTCAACTGACCTTTAGCCTGCCTCCAGATGTGGCAGGCCCGACTTCATCCTGCCCCACTTCCCCAGAATGAAAACATGGTGGGCAGGGACCTCCTAAATGGAGATGGATTTGCGGAGTCAGGAATTTTCTTGACTTATGCTTCCCTGTCGTCTTCAAGAAAATCTGGCCCACTGTCTCAAAATAACATTTCTCCTCTTATTTTGTGCCTCCCTATCCTTCCTGAAATTTTATGTCAGGGACTTCCAGTCCAGTTGTTCGAATGTTGTTGTGCAAGGGCTCCAAAACCATCTTACAGTATAAACATGGAAAACTTAGGAAATATATGCAGCCAAACTCAAGGATTCCTCAATGCAAATGGAGCAATGAATTATGTTCCACGAGTCACAAGTCCACACCACAAAACTGATGCCATTCCACCTCCATCCAGTAAGTTTAAAGAACTAAAAAATGTATTAGTATAATAAAGTTAATTTTGGCAAGTACTATGAATACATTTTATTCCATCTTTCCTAGTGGAGCTGAATTACATGTGAATAAAATGAAGCCTTTGTTTCATCCTTAGCCCACTGCCGTTGCAATGTTCCCTGATTTGAAAGCTGCCAAAACCAACAAATACCATTTGGCAGTTTGAGGGCACCAGGTGCACTGGACAAGGTCTGTGTACTGAAAGAATTAACCCAACACTTTGAAGTAAAGAAAACTAAACAACATTCAAGGATTGAGGATTTGTTTCAGAATATTTTTGTTAAAAAGCAATGACTCTATTACATCAAACTGAAGCTCCTTTTTGAAAGGAGTCAGCCCAGTGGGATATTTCAAAACAAAATAAAACCAGCACAGCAATCTTATAATTGGAGTTAATACAAGTTAATAACTACAAGATAAAAACCATACCATATTGTTACTTCCTCAAAATCATTTAGAAACTTTACCTTTAAAATACAATTTCTAGAATATTAAAGGTGAGTAATTTTGGTTAAAAGAGATGTGAACTTATATTGTGCTGTTTAATGATACTAAACACTTTGCACTATAGGTGCAAATATTTTAATTTGGTTGGGGGTGGTGGCAGTGCGGAGGGAAAATAAAGTGGAACAGAAGACAAGCAGCACATTTTGTAGGAACAGCAGCCTACTGCATCTGTAATTCCTTGCCATGATGAATTCACAAACTGAATTTTACCACCTTGGAAATGTGTCACTGGATAGGAGCGATGATTCCCTACTTCTAAAAAATAATGCATTTTCATTCTATGTCCGCACATCCCCGTCCTATACATCACAGCAATTTTGGAATCATTGTGAAAGAAAATAAAAATTAAGTCCTTTTGTTCTGAAAATAATAAATTCTACAAAATGTAGTGACATAATCTGAAGGTACAAAAAAAGCTTTTTTTATATATAAAGTTTGACTCATCAGCCTTACTTACTGTGAGCTGTGATGTGGACTGTGAGTTGGAGACTGACCTAGAAAAAACAAACAGAACAAAATTAATGCCTGATGTGTTAAAATATTTGACAAATTAGTCTAAAAACATACTGTTAAAGGATGTTTGATCCATACTACTTCTTAAACAATTTTATCTCAAGAGTATTTACCTTCCAGATAATTCCCTGAAGATATTGCCTCTCACCACAGGATGATGGCCCAGATTTTGCAGTCAGCAGTAAACATTGCACTAACCCAGAGAATTTCTGTGTGTTCTTGGACAGCGCCTCACAGTAATTAGAGTAGCACTTACCTTTGCTGCAGCCCGCTTGCTACCTCCCTCTTGCTTGCTGCCTCTCTCCTGCTCGCCGTCGACCTTCCTGTTCACTACTGACTCTCCCACTCATTGAGAGGGAGAGTTGGTGATCAGGAGGGTCAGGGAGCTGAGAGATGGTGAGCGGAAGGGTGGCAAGCGGGACTTAAATAGAAAGAATTAGTAATTTATTAAACATGTTAGTAACTGTACACTGGTGTACTGTGTACAGTTAATGTGTTTATCTTTTATAATTTTTTTTTGCTGTTTTATGTACCAAAATACCTTTTGAACAAATAAATTGCAATGAATCTATAAGTATTTTTAAAATTCTAGTTGTGGCATGATTAAAATTTTCCAATATTCCCTCGTTATTTTTCTAATGAATACCTCTGAATTAGAGCTGAAGCAGCAAGGTAAAAGGGTAAAAGACAAGGCCAGCAAACACATGGGAACACCACCACCTGGAAGTTCCCCTCCAAGCCACTCACCATCCTGACTTGGAAATATATCGCCGTTCCTTCACTGTCGCTGGGTCAAAATTCAGGAACTCCCTCCCAAACAAATACACATGGACTGCAGGTTCAAGAAGGCAGCTCAACACCAGCATCTCAAGGGCAATTAGGGAGGGCAATAAATTTTGGCCTAGCTAGTGATGCCCACATCCCAAGAATGAATTTTTAAAAAGCAGTGTCCTTTACAGGGTATGTGGAAACTGAGAGAACATGGAAAGCAATGATATGTCTCCTCAACAAATAAGATTGAAAAATCCTTACTGAGACATGCAGTTTAAACCAGGAAGTATAAATTAGAATAATTAATTCAATGCTAATTCACGTACAGAAAGTGCAAAAGGGGATGATTGGATTGAGGAAAAATAAGATAAAAGAGACAAAGTAAAATATTTTTTTTTATTTTTTACTTTCTTTAAAATCTCCAACAATAATTAAGATCTGAAGCAATGAGACTTTACATTTTAAAATTAAATTATCAGTGTCAAGAGAGGTAGTTAAGTGGCAGTAATTAAGACCCACCACTATTAAAAATTAATTTACACTTGCATGGACAAGCACCAAAGAGGTGGTGTTGAGCTGCCTTTTACTGATGTGTTTAACGAGTATCTTGTGGCTATCTACTACTACTCTCCATGCCCTTCATGTATGTGAATGGAGTTTCTTGTTGAGCTACCAGTGTTGTGAAGCTTCTGGAGGAGCAGGCCAACTCAGAAAACAATTGCCCAATATCTACATATACGCAAGTGCGGACAACAGAAAAAAGTACGATTTGCATTTATACAGTGCCTTTCACAACCCAAGAATGTTCCAAGGGTTTACAACCAATTAAGCATTTTTGAAGTGAAGGCAAAAGTAGCATGGGTTTGGATAAAGTGGAGGATTATAAGCCTGAGGATTTGAAGAGTTTCAGAAACCTGCAAAGGGCAACCAAGAAGTCCATAAAAAGGGGAAAAAATAGAATGATAGTATACTGGCCAGGAATATAAAAACAGAATGCAAGAGCTTTTGTAATTGTATAAAAAAGAGTAGCTGAAGTAAATATTCATCCCTTAGAGGCAGAGACAGGAGCAATTATCATGGAGAATGAGGAAATGGTCGAGATGTTGAATAAATAGGTTGTATCTTCTTAGTAGAAGACACAAATTACTTATCAGAAACAAAGGGTAATCAAGGGGTCAATAAGAGTGAGGAACTTACGGCAATTAATATCAGCAGCGAAAAAGTATTGGAAAAACTTAGGGATTAAAATCGAACTAATCACCAAGACTTTATGGTCTACATCCTAGGGTTCTAAAAGAGGCGGCTGCAGACAATGGATGGGACAGGGGTGGTACACATGATGCAAAACACTGGGGCCAGTATTCCTATCTTCAAGTGGACTTAATGAAGGCACAATGAAGACAACACGTATGAGCCTGATAAAGAGACGGTATTGTGATGCATGGCCGCCTGAGTCTGCATAGGTGCGAGGTATGCCATTTCCAATTGGGCAGTGCGAGACGCCTGTTAACCTGTCAGCTCAGAGGAGGCGGGAAATGGTGGTGGTGTGTTGGCAACAAGGACTACAGCAGAGAGGCTAGAGTCTGAGAGTATATCAATGAGGGAAAGCTGAGAAGGAAAGACCCGGCAAATTATTCTTCAGTCCAAAAGCATTCCATTTGGGCTCCTTTCGTATTTAAATTTTAAATTTAATTTAATTTAGCATTATAATGCTATAACATTAGGATTGACATCTATCCCAGTGACCTGTTCTCCTGATTTTACTACATTCAGAGACTACCCAGAGTCAGATACATATTCCGGCAGGCACCCACAGCAATCAGGGTGCATCTTAGAAGGCCACCACATCAAAGGAGGCAGAAGAAGCAGCCCAACAACTCTTTTCACTTGTGGGGTCACCAACGACAAATGTATTTTTTTTACTGGCAGGTCCTTAACTGGATTGTATTCTTGTTTGGGTTGACGGATGGCAGTGGGGAATCCAGGCTAAAATATTTCAGAAAGCTGTAAGGTTGACTTACGTTGGTGCATTCGTCATGCCAAGTGTCCACCAGATCCCAGGTCGAGGTGAGGAAACTCCCAGTCGCAGCGTCCTCCCCCCTCCCTGGCCATGCAAGCTTTGCACAGCACAGATTTCCACTGGCTTATCGTAATAAATGAACTCAAGGTACTTGGAAATCTAAACAATTGAAAGTAGTATCAAGCCATTTGAGTGCTGAAATCCAGCTCAGACCAAACTCCCTGCACTCACTCAGCTACCTTATGGCTTTATTTTAATGGGACTTGGCTTTTCCCTCAAGCCTGCAACCTTAAAGGCAACCAAAACAATGCCACAACATTTATATTAAGTGAGGCTGAGGAATTTTCAATTATCTAATTTTTAACACTACATTATTGTAACTGAATTAGAGAATGATCACTGTAGAGTAAAGGGTTAATGGTTATGTTAATAAGGCAATGATGGCAAGGATGATGTAAGCATGACATCAGAGTCAAATGACCAAGACGCAGAGCAGTTTGTGTCCAGGAACATGTGCTTACCATGAGGAATTTGAAAATAGTTCTAAATAATTAGTTTCCAAAAAAACTATATACTATCTCAAGTCAGAATAATAGAATAAGCAAAACCTCATCATGACATGGCAAGACATTAAAAAAACTACAAAGATAAAACAAGTCAAAATAGTTAATTTTTCCTACCAATTCCCCTAGTAAATCAGAACATCTAATTGTACTTTGAAAAAACCCAATTCTTTAGCGTAAATTAACCTGTTTGCTAGACTTCCATTTGCCACTCTTAAAGAAATGTGATCTTAACCTGTGTTTTCTTTAGATTTGCTTTTAGTTAATTTCTATTTTATGTCCTCTAATTCTTCTTTTTTAGCATGCATCACAGTAACAATCTGGCTACACTTCATCTACAGTAATTAATATTTTACATACTTCAACGAGGCATTCCTTTGAATCTTTTCTTTCTAGACTGCAAAGCATAAACATTTTTACTTTTTCCTCAATAGCATATTCGCTCTGAGTTGGTCCATCAATGGGTGAGCACAGCCTTCATAAAGGTGTTGTGATGAGGGCAGTGGACTTGCTAAAGAATTCTCACTCTTTTGACAGTTTTCCCTAGTCATCAATTTGCTCCAGCAAAGATTGTTAAGAGTGCGATTATGGTAAATAATGAAATACAAATATAATTTTTTTAAAAAGTAAGCAACGTGATGGCAGGCAAGGGCTGGGGAGTTAGACAGTGGCGGGAGTTAGACAGTGGCAGGAGGCAGTGGGGGCGGAGAGGCGGGGTGTGAGGAGGGCCCCAAAGACTGCACCACCAGCTTTCATCACTAATAAACTTTCTGCTCGCCGATGATCCGGTCCTAAAACCCACCCCAATTCCCAGTCTCTGCGCCTGTGGAGCATGGAGGCCAAGGCTCTGTGCCATCCACTGGCATTAATGTGTTGGGAGTACCTGAACAAATTCAGAGAGGCCTCCCCCTTTAAAAATGAATGGAAAATTTATTTACATCCCTTTCTTTAAATAACATGAAAGGCAGCATTTAAGAGTTTGTCTGATCGCTGGGAGAAGGAAGGCCTTTTTCTGAGTATAAAGTATTGGTGCAAAGTTGGGTGGGGAAAAATAAGTTATCCTATTTTCCTTACCATTATTATCTGAAGTGCATTTGATGCAGGTTTTACAAGAATTGAAGATGCTGAGGTGGTGGGTGGGGAGGGGGGGGAGGTGGGTTTAAGGTTTGGGAGTGGGGTGGTATAAGGGGTCCAGAAATAGTAGAAGCACCAGGGTCCATGATTTCTCTCCCTGGTCCTGGCTGCAGAGGTAATGGATGCACTAGTTATGATTTTCCAAATCTCCTTAGATTCTAGAATGGTCCCAGCAGATTGCAAGTTAGCAAATGTAACACTGCTATTCAAGAACTGAGGGAAAGAGGAAACAGGAAATTAAAGGCCAGTTAGACTCGCATCAGTGATTGGAAAAATCCTGGAATCTATAATTAAGAAAGGCTTAACATTGCACTTAGAAAATCTGAAAAGGAAATCGGATTTGACAAATTTATTAGAGTCTTTTTGACGATATAATTAATAGGGCGATAGAGAAGCCAACAGATGTAGTATACTTGGATTTCCAAATGGCATTTGATATGGTTCCAGATGAAAGGTGAGCAAAGGCTCATAGGGCTAGGGATAATCTATTAGCACGGATGGAGGATTGGTTAATGGACATGAAGCTGAGAGTAGGGAGAAATGGGCCATTTTCAAGTGGCAGCCTGTAACTTGTGGAGTGTCACAAGGATTAGTGCTGGGGCCTCAACTACTTGCAATCTATATTAATGACTTAGAGTGGAATTTCACAGTCCGCCTGTGGTGGGTTTAATGGTGGGCAAGAGCGGGAAAATGCAGCAGAACCTGAAAATCGGGTTTCCTGTCGGCATTAAATGATGGTGGGAATGTGCGCTCCCTCCCGTCATGGTGGGTCACCATTCCCATCAGAGACTAGCGTGAAACCATTTTGCATCCCTTTAATTGGATGCAGGTGAAGGCCTAACCTGAACTGTCTCCCCTTGTCCGATTATCTGCACCGCCAATGGGATATCACGTTGGTCCAGAACACATCCAGACCAATGTGACGTACATACGTTGGACTTACCTGCAAGAACGCCTGGGGCAGCCTGCGGAAGTCGGGATGGAGGCCTCCAGCAACGGACCCTGGACCACCATGTGAAGCAGTGGGTGGGTGGAGCATCTATAATGTGGATTTTCTAACTCCAGGACCTTCCAGGAGGTGGATCTTCCAACTTCAATGGTGGGTAAGTTGATGTCTGGACACCCTTTAAATATGGCAGCCAGATATGAAGGCGCACCATCCAGCCCGCCCTGCTGCGCAAAATGTTGGGAAATCTCTGACTTCATAATTAATTAGGCCAGCATCGCACGATACAGCTCAAATTCCCACTAGCCTTCACGGCGAGAAATACTCCCTGTTCCGCCCAACACCACGGGACTTAGTCCCAGAATGGAAAATTCTGCCCTTAGATAGAGATCAAGAGTAATATGTCCAAATTTGCCAACAATACAAAGCTAGATAATTAAATTAACAAAACTCAAAATAAAAGTGGAAACATTAATTACATGCAGATTTCCTCAGGCTCAGGTGATGCCAGGAGCCTATGTCTGTCCAGGAGGCTGAGCTGGGGTTGAGCTGTCACTGGCACTGAACATCTCCTAATGTGAGGATATTCACTTTTGTAATAAGAATAGAAAAGCAGAATAATTTTTAGAAGATGAGAAACTTCAAAATGTTGATGTTGAGAGAAGCTTGGATGCACTTGTACATGAAAGTTAGCATGCAGGTACGGCAATAAATTAGGAAAGCAAATGACATGTTGGCTTCTATTGCAAAGGGACTGGAGTATAAAAATAAGTCTTGTCACATTTGTATAGGGCCTTTGGTGAGACTACACCTGGGATACTGAGTGCAGTCTTTTCTCCATATCTATTGAAGGATATACTTGCCTTGAAGGTTGTATAGCGAAGGTTCATTAGATTGGTCCCTGGGATAAGAGAGTTGTCCTATAATGAGAGGCTAAGTAAACTGAGCCAATATACTCTCTGGAGTTCAGAAGAATGAGATTTGATCTCTTTGAAGCATACACAATTCAGAAGGCCCTTGACAGGGTAGGCACAGACATTGTTAACCCTGACTGGGGAATCTAGAACACACAGCAGCACAGCCTCAGAATAAGGGGTCAATCGTTTAAGATTGAGATAAGGATAATTTCTTCACTCAGTGGGTTGTGAATCGTTGGAATTCTCTGCCCCAAAGAGTATTGGATGCTTCATAACTGAATATATTTAAGGCTGGAATAGATAGATTTTTGATCTCTTAGGGAATCAAGAGATATGTGGAGCAGGCAGGAAAGTGGAGCTGAAGTAGATGATCAACCATGACTGTCCTGAATGGCAGATCAGGCTTGAGGGCTATATGATCTATTCTTGGTCCTATTTCTTATGCTTTTAGTAAAGAAAGCAAATAAAGCATTAGAATAATCAAGTCTGGAGGTGGAAAATACATTTATAAAGAAAACTGCCTCAGATAGGCTGCCGCAGGGCAATATTACAGAGGCAAAATTCGGTGGCCTGTGCAGCGAATGTGGGGTTGGAAACTCAACTGAGTGTCAAACATGGTGGCAAGAATGCAAACCGTCTAGTTCAGCCAAAGACAGTGGTTGGGAAGGATATGGAATTAGTGACAAAGGAACTAAGATTTTGGCAAGGATGATAGATGACGGTTTGATCTTAAAATGCTGAGCTATGGGGGGCTTGGGAGTCGAGACACATTCAAAGCTGGATGTCAAACAAGCAATCTGACAGTACAGAGACAACAGAGGAAGTGAAAGAGTGGAAAGGTAGAACTGGGCAACACCACTGTGCACATTTGCAGATGATGTCACTGACAGTTAACAAATGGGTAAGATGAAGAGAGGGTCATGGATAATTTCTGCAGGACTCCAAAAGTGATGGTGCGACAATAAGAACGGAAACCAGTGGTGGACATGATCTACTCATGTTCATATAGCTAATACTACTTGATTACTCGAACCAAGTGATGGCAGTGACATAAAGCTGGACAATGAAGGAGACAATGGTGCAGGATAGTGAGGGGATATTTTTTATTTGTTCTTGGGATCTGGGCATCGCAGGGAAGGTCAGCATTTATTGTCTATCCCAAACTGCCCACTGCAGTCTGTGTCGTGTAAGTAGGCCCACAAAGCTGTTAGGGAGGGAGTTTCAAGATTTTGGCCAGGTGAGAGTGAAGAAATGGCAATATATTTCCAAATCTGATAGTGTGAGATTTGGAAGGGAACTTGCAGGTGATAGTGTTTACTTGTGCCTGCTGCCCTTGTTCTTCTAGATGGTTAATGTCAGGAATTGGAAGGTGCCGCTGAAAGAGGTGGGAGAGTTGCTGCAGTGCAGTATACAATACCGCCACTATGTGTCGGTGATGGAGGGGGTGAATAGTAAATGGTAGAAAGGGTATCGGCCAATCAAACTGCTTTGTCCTGAATGGTGCAAAGCTCCTTGAGTGTTGTTGGAGCTGCACTCATCCAGGCAAGTGGAGAATATTCCATCATATTCCTGACTTGTGCCTTGTAGATGGTGGACAGGTTTTGGGGAGTCCAGAGGTGAGTTACATGTCACAGAATTCCCAGTCTCTGACCTGCTCTTGTAGCCACAGTATTTATATGGCTGGTCCTAGTTCAGTTTCTGGTTAATGACAACCCCCCAGGATGTTGATGGTGGGGAATTCAGTGATGGCAATGCTGTTGATTGTCAAGAAGAGATAATTAGATTCTTTCTTGTTAGAAATGCTCATTTCCTGGCACTTGCATGATGTGAATGATACTTGCCACATATCAACCTAAGCCTGAACATTATCCAGATCTTGCTGCACGTTGGCATGGACTGCTTCATCATCTGCAACATCATCGATCTTCATGGAGGCGAGGAAAGGGAATTGAGTAGTCTGAGCCCAGTTCTTGGACTGTATTGAACATCTGCTGCACAGCCCTAGGCAAAGGGCTCTCAGGTGCAAATCATCTCAGATAAGAGCAGATGCAGACATGCTGGATCAGTGATATGCTGCACCCATGAACATGATAAAAAGACTAAGTGCCAAGGAGAGGCTAAATGTCAGTACCTTTTACCTTTAGCTTTGTCCCTCCTAGTATCAGCTTTGGTGCAAACTGCTTTTACAAATTAACTCAGACCCTGATATTATTTGTAAATTCATTGACTAATTGACTCAGACCAAGAATCCTAAAAAGAAAGAAGAAACTGGGCCTTTTTTGGGGAACAGAACATATTGATACTCTAAAGCCTGCATAATATAACCTAGTTTTGCAAATAGGCTTAAGACAGTATCCGAGTTTGACAAAGCAGGTTTGATGCAAAGGGCCTCAAAGATGACTATTTGGCGCCCTTCCTAACTGATGATGACATTTTTAGGTAGGTGTATAACATGCAGCTTGCTCACAAGCAATCAAACTGGGCTTTACTGTGTGGAAGTGTGTGGTACAGTGTTTAACAAAAAGGGATGTGGTACGTTCTCACTCCATCTAATAAAAGTGTATCTGCATCTAAAGCTAATACATGGGTACCCATAGCACAAAGCTTCTGACAGCAAAGGAACTAGAGATATATAATTGGCTTAAAAGAGGTGAAGTGAAGGGCTGACAGCATTTATTTTTCCACTGTCCTATTCTATCAAGCATTGAACCACTAATTCATTACAGGCCAAGAGCACCAGTCATGTTCCTCTAACCTTGGCAATCCTAGCTAGAGAGCGGAGCACAAAAGGTAGCGTTTTAGGGATGGGGTACAGTTGACATCAGGAAATCATTTTTAGTTCCTGGTTTGGGATATGTGACTAGTTCAATCACTATTGTCATCAGCAGGTATACAGAAGAGCTTTAAATCAGCAGTGGACTGATAGATCAGCTTTTCCTGAAACCAGCTGATCATACTGGTAATAGTAGAACAACAGAACAATGTATTGCTGTGGAGGACTAAGGCGCGTGGGAGGAATATGAAGCAATGACAGCAGCAATTAACAGTGTAATCAGTGAAATTCTTATTCACTAATTTATATTATCCAAAAGTCGGGCAAGAAGAATGCAGACTGTCAATTAGTCAAGATTCTACTGTTTGTGTATGTATATTTCAAACAAATAATTTTTAATATGTATTACTTTAGAAGTACATACCAAGTTTCACATATAGCACCCCAGTAGCTGTGATGGTTTTATTGCTATTAGATGCGACACACTGGTAGTACCCCGTGTCTGTCGTATCCAGGTCTTGAATTCGAAGTCGAGAACCATATTCTGTTTTTCTTATTGTGATCCGTCTTGCTTCTTGAAAAACCGGTGCATCATTTTTCAGCCATCTTATGTTTGGAAGTGGATTGCCTGCAACTTTGCAGTACAGAGTCGCTGTCTGTCCTTGTACTATAGTGATATTGTTCACAGGTGCCAGAAAGGTCAGAAAATAACCTGAAGGCAAAAGGTCAGAAATGGTCAGTAATTAACATGTAGGTTAGGTTCCAAACTCTCAAATACAAGTTGCATACAGAGAGTCAATTCTTTAAAATTTCACCGTATCCAATTCATTTTTGAAAAACCACAAATACATCAGGATGCATTGTTAATTGACTTTAACTTTAGACTAAAACTATGCTTTCAAAGTCACATGACACAAGGAAAGAGTCACTAAAACTCGACAGCAACCTCAAAATACTGATTTAAATTCATTTAAAATTGGTAAGGAGATTTAACTGTACATTAGAATATGTAGGTCTAGTACCGATCAACACAGAAGAAGAGTATAGACCCATGAAAATGACAATCCCTCTCTAGCAGGTTGAATATAGTACCGAAGTTACTTGAAATAAAGACAAAGTGCTGGGAAAACTCAGCTGGTCTGGCAGGATCTGTGGAGATAGAAATAGAGTTAATGTTTTGAGTCCAATATGATTCTTCTTCAGAACGGAGGAGGGGTAGAAATGTGATGGGTTGTTTTGTTGTTGAAAAAGTGGAAGAGGATCAAGTGGAACAAAAGGGAAGGTCAGGGATGGGTTAGAGGGCAGGGGATCAAGTACAGACATTTGCTAAATAATCCTCAGTGTGCTAAGAATTAAGATGACAACCAATTCAAGATGGTCAGTCAGGCTTGCATTTGTGTGTACTGGAAGCTATATTTATTAACACACAGGGCCCTGTTCTTTGCAGACAGAAAGAACATGTACATACATTGTGCCTGTTTCAGCTAAACAAAATAAGTGACAGGCGTTTGCTGGTTCATTCCCCAGGGCAATGTCTTGACCAATCAGTCAAGCTGCCTGGTTTAAACTTCAAACAATGCTTGGCAGTTAGTTGTCATCCAAAATCAACTGGTGCATTCTCCATGGCGACATCTCTACCAAGCAGAGTCTATTTGCCAACTAATCAGCACTCTCTTCTCATATGGTATGAATATGTTGTTTCCCCTGACTGTTTTTTTTTGCAAACTGTCCTGATGAGTGCAAGACAAAAAGCTTCCAAAAAAAAAATCTTTTTTCAGCAATACCCAAGTTCTGTACTATCAAACTACTATTTAATAAAGTTCCTTGTTAACATTACAAGGGCTATTATTACAGCTGATGTCATTATGAATGCTTGGCTGAGTTTCAAAAGGTCCAAAGCCACTTATCTCACCAAAGGGGCTGGGTTAACATTTTATTTAACAGTTTTAACAGGCTATTAAAGGATTAGCTGTCTTTGATGTGGCTACTGAATATAACTTTGTTTTTATAATAGATTGGACACTTGAGGGAATTTAAAATCTTTGAATGGGTTTCATGAATGGGAGATTTTTTTTCCCAGTATCAAGTTTGCATGAGTGAGAGCTCTGTCAGATTGTTAGAAGTTTAATTCTTTTTATCTCCACATGATTCCTGAGGTCTGCCCATAGTGGATACTGGGCGAGTGGCTAAGGAGGTCTTATGCAGGTATGAGGTGACATGAAGGGGACATGTGGAGTGGGTGGGAGAAAGCGATGTTAGGGTTTGGTCTACAGCCCTAACAGCTTCTAAAACAAGTGGACCAAGTCCCAGGGAACTGAGATAGGCCTTCGAACCAGCCCACCTCAGCAGTAGTCCTTCTCTATGGCTGCCTATGATCTGCTTCCGGGTTGGTGGGCCCAACTCCATTCCACCACCCACTTCACCACCCTCCCATCATCCAAGTGAAAATTTGAGTTTATTAGGGCCCTGTAAACCAAGGTGGGTCAGCCGAATTGGGTAATTTCTCAACTTGAGCTACCTGCCTTGGTAGCAAAAATCCAGCCCTTGGAGTTCTTTTCTTTTGGTGTCCAAAGGAGAAAAGGCAGGGGGGGTGGTGGAAACAAAGGAGGTATTTTGAAGTAATATGACACAGGGAAATTGTCAAAAGAGTGAAATGAGATGTGGTTCTGTTGAACTGTTGGAAAAAGGAGAGAAACTCATAGGCTAAAAATGGAAGAAAAAAACAAAACCCAATACCATGATGTTGAAATGAATCTGTGTTAATGCAAAGAGTATTACAAAGAAGGTTGACGAGTTACAGGTAAAAGTTGCCATATGGGGTTATGATAGTGGCTGTAATGGACTTAGTTTAAATATGGGTATGAATAGGAACTACACACTCCTGGATACAATATATTCAAAAGGAACAGTGAGAAAAAGGAGATGGGATGGAGGGTGGGGTTCGGAGGAATGATAGATGGTGGCTGGCAATATAAACAAAACATATTCCAATAAGGAGGAAAGATGAAACATCCAGAGTAAGAGCTCCCTTGGCAACAAACAAAAATAAATGTTAAAATAAAACAGAAAAAGGAGGCTTATGACAAATGTCAGGTACAGAATACAATTGAAAACCAGGCAGAATACAGAGAACACAGGAAAATTAAAGAAGGATACAAGGACAAAGAGAGGGTATGAGAAAAGATTAGTAGGTAACATAAAAGTGAACTCATAAACCTTTATAAAAACTAAAATGATAGCTTAAAGAATGGTATGGTAAGGACAAACAAGGGAATCTTCTTTTCGAGGCAAACAGCATGACTGAGGTACCAAATAAACACTTGCCATTGTTTTCACTAGAGAAGAGGATTGCTGCCAATATAGCAGTTAAGGAGGATGCAAGAGGGATATTAAATGGGATAATAATAGATAAAAAGTGTGTACGTAAAAGATTGGCAGTACTCAAAAATAGAGAAATCACCCAGTCCAGATGGGATTCATTTCAAGTTACTCAGCAAAGTCACTGTGGAAATTGCAAAGCTCTGGCTACAATCTTCCAATCCTCATTATATGTAGAAGTGGTACCAGAGGACTAGAGGATTTCAAATATTGCACCCTGTTCAAAACATGGGGAGGGGAATAAACCTGGTAAATACAGGCCAGCCACCCAAACGTCAGTGGTGGGAAAATTATTAGAGGCCATTGCCAAGCTCCAAATTAAATCTCACTTGGAGAAGCTGGAGTTAATAAAGGGATAGGCAGCATGGATTTGTTAAAGGCAATGAACTACAGCCCAGAAACTGAAGTGTCGGTGATAATTTGGTTACAGAATTGGCTAAGGGATAGGTTTCAGCGTAGTGGTAAATGGATGTTTTACTGACTGGAGACCAGTGTGAAGTGGGGCTTGGGTATAGGGAGCACAATTTCAAAGTTTGTAGCTGATACAACATGTGGCAAAATAGTAAACAGTAGATCTGAAACACACTAACTGAAAGGGTGGTGGAATCAGATTCCATAGGAACAATGGGCTGGATTTTACACTCCCCCACTGGCAGGTTTGAAGGTGGAGGGGTGGGGGGCATGTACAATTCGGCAGGTGGTCTTCCCACTGCCTAGCTGCCCACCAACTTGTCTGAAATTTTACAGGGGGAAGGGAAGGTGTCCTGCCTGTCCTTAGGCCATTAATAGCCACAACCCGCTGCCACCGGTATTTTATCCACAGGCAGGGGGGGGGGGGGGGGGGGGGGGGAGGGAGTCCAAGCCATGCTGGAAGCCTGGCAGATTTAGCTGCATGGGCTGGTATTGGGCAAGGGTGACCCTTTGAGGGAACCTCCATCCCCGGCTCATCCCACCCCCTTTAACCCTCCCCTTGGCTTCTTGAACCCAGCCCTTCACCAGCCCCCTTGCCACCACTGACTCCCATTGCCAAGACCCCGATCCCCATGCCTGTCAGTCCAGGCTCCTCAGCATTGGGAACTGCCTGCATTCCCAGCAGCGTCTCCTGGTGGAGCTCCGGACTACACAGTTGCCAGTCAATCTCATTGGCCAGCAGCTCTCTAAGGCAGGGCTTCCTCCTGATAAAGGAGTGGAAGTCTTGCCTTAAAGCAACTAATGCTGCTTCTAGCATTAAATTAGGGCAGGGCTGCCGCTGGGAACATGGGTGGTTACCCCAGCTTTTTAGCCAACAGTGAGGGGGGCAGGGGGGTGGTGGGGAAGGGAGGACCACGGCGCCCCATAAGATTCAACCATATGAAAGGTCAATAGGACATGTACTCTAATATGTAGGGTTATGAAGCAAAATCTGAGGTGAGGGACTAAATTGGGCAGTTCTTTCAAACGCCAAATGAATTCTTTCTGTGCTGTAAGATTCTATGATTCTAAAAGATGCATGGGAGATAGAAGTTCAGAAATGCGTGGTTGAGAGAGAGAGATACGGACATGGTGATTGATAATAACGCAAATTTTGGGACAGTGGAAGATAGACGTACAGGTAGTTACAAGAAATAGAGCAGTACAAAGGGAAAAGATCACACAGGTGGGGATAAAAACAAATAACACTTTAAACACATACTGGGCAGAGTTAATCTGTCCTTCATAACACAATCCTAAACAAAATGGCCTGGATTTTATGTTTAGAAAAATTGAGGCCAACAGCACTCACCATTATTCAGTGTAAATAAGAAAGCAATCTCCAGTGGCTGCACATGCACAATTCAATGCAATGCAGAAATCAAGAGTTGCTGTTCCAAGTTTCCCTGCTCCTCCACAGGCTATGTTTGAATAGTATTTCTCAGAAAGACTTGGCATTAAAATAGTGTGAAGTTTCTGGCGTTAATATGATACATACACACTGAGCTCACCAGAAAAACTTAGGGCTTTTCATTTCAACGTAAGTAACATTTTAACAGCTCGATAGACCTTAATTACTGTTGAAAAGGCTCGCTGACACTGGAAATGTAGGTTTACAAGAGTGGAATCTTATTCCTTTAGATTTTAACTATTGACGGAGATTAAAAAATGTATTTTCTTTCTCCCATCTCTCCTTATCTGTTAATTCCATCTTTCTTTCTCTCTCTGTACTTGCTTTAGTATTGAATTAACTATACTAATTGACACTTCCTGGTTCATAACCTATATTGACCATTTATGGTTTTTTAAATCTGATTGGTTAAAAACATGAGAACAGGGCTGTGCCCTGTTCAAACGGGTCCCAAATTCTCTTTAGAATTTTCAGTTGTGCTAAAACGATTTTCTGACCAAAGCAGGTTCCAGTGCAAAATCCCACTGAAAATCCATGGGCAAGTCTAAACGTAATGAACAGTTGGTGCCACTCATTCGCTGTTGAGAGCGCAATCCAGCCAATTTTATCTATCATAGTTTTGTTCCAACAATCCCCAGGGAATATTTGATCTTCCAGAGGCATAATAGCCCCGTCAAGTGACTACTAAGGAAACAGGGGAGCAGGAATAGAGATGATTTTAAACTTTTACTTAAAATTAACAGAGATGAATATTTTGCTCCTGCACACAATATATTCCTGACATTTCTTTTGTCTCACAAATTTAGATGCAGGCTTTGATTAGCTCTCTGAGCTTAACAGCCAAATCAGAATTTGATAAGTACACATAGCAAAAAAGATTTAATCCATTTCTACTTTAGATCCTAACTTCAACAAATTCCTAAATGATAAAACAAAACTCTATTTGGATAAGAAGTTGGGCTTGTCGAGAGTTTTGGATGCATTCAAAACCTTTTATCAGAAAGTGAATATCATATATGCATAAAAAAGTTAAGGATCTAGCAATACAATTCAAGCAGCTGGCAGGCCGGTTTGAGATTCCAGGCTGTGAGGAAGAGCCAAAAAAAAATCACTTCACTTAAATAGGCTCAGTTTCTACGAGAGAAGGGATAAAAGAGGTAAAATCCTAGCAAATTCTATGATGAAGCAAAAAATCAAATCTTGAGCATGAAAGAAGATATTTCAAAGATACATTTCTTCCCTTCAGTCTAGGCAGTTAAAATGAGTAGTTTGCTTTCAAGTTGTTTACATATGAAGGTAATGCAAATAGTTAGTAGTTTGAGATTTATCAAGGGGAGTATGTTGGCATTACAGATTGCAATTCACAGGAGGATAACAGAAGAAAGACAAGCTGAAATTATTCTCCCTGGCTTTCAGAGAACCACTGAAGAAGGGTGCTATTTCGTACAATGTACTGCATACCCCGATTCCTAAACCAGGTTGTGAAATCTTTGTTCGTGCCATCAGCCAACCTTCCTCATAAAAACAGATTGCAAGATCCTGGCCAAAATACTGATAATACTGGACAGAACACATGTTAAGCTGATATATGCAGATTTTTTTATTTAGTTCAAGAAGAACTTACAGCCATAATGCCAGAGACTTCTGCGATGTAATTTACAACCACTAAGCTTGCATTCCTTGTTGTAGTATTGCCTCTCAGAAACATTTTTGAAACAGGAGTGATTCGTTCCACACACTCCTGGTAGAATGAATATTCAACTGGTATTAGGGCTGGAATCATATCTTAGCTGCTCAGCTATTCAGACTCACTTAATTACAATGCCTATTCACCCATTATTGGAATATCTTTTTCAGAGAGTTGGCACAGATGTGACTGGCCAAATTCATTTCTGTGCTGTAAAATTTTATGATTCACCCTGGCATTTAAACTACAATCTGAAGTGATTTAGAGAACCAAAAATCGGGAATTGTCATGCATTTATGGTAATTCACCATCTGTAGAAAGCTTAAGTGACTAACTTCAGCTCTGCAGTGTTCATACTCATACAACTGATTGATTCCCTCTAGGCTTCATACAAAATCAGGACAGATGCCACTGAATCATCACTCCTCAGGGTTCATCTACTTAATTACCCTTTAGTCTGGAAAATAAGAAGATCCTTACCAGAAATGTATAATGAAACAAACTGGCAGGCAATCACAACATGCTGAAAATCATGTTACAAATGTGATGCTTTAAAGGTGGTTATGTTTTGGACTGTCTCTTTAATTCAAGGTAAAATGATGTAATGGAAAGTGTACATGTGATTTGCTGCTTGTTCTGCTCAGCAATAAGCCGATGTGACCTGATGACCATGGGGACGGGGGAACCAGGTCAGACATTATTGAAATCCACATACCAGGTTTAACACTTGAAGACAAAGGACAAGGTATCTGGCTCTGCAATGGGTAAACTTACAGGTTTTACAGGAAGTTTGCTTTGTGTAGACTTACAGATTTCCAGGCAGTTTTTATTTTAAAAAATTCTGGACACAGAGGGAGAGGGGTTAACAGGAAAGCAGACACTGTTGTGAGCAACAAAGATAAAGCTGTTCTCTGCTAGCTACCAGGCAGAATGCTTGTGAAAGCTCTTCCTCTGGATAAAAGAGGAACCTGAAGAGATTTAGGACTCAAATATTCACTCTGGTATGCACAGTTGCAGCAGTGTATACCATCTACAAGGTGCATTGCAGGAACTCACCAAGGGTCCTTATGTCAGCACCTTCCAAACCCACGACCACTACCATCTAGAAGGGAAAGGGCAGCAGATACATGGGAACACCACCACCTGGAAGTTCCCCTCCAAGCCACTCACCATCCTGACTTGGAAATATATCTGTTCCTTCACTGTCATTGGGTCAAAATCCTGGAACTCCCTCACTAACAGCACTGTGGGTGTACCTACATCACAGGGATTGCAACAGTTCAAAAAGCCTGCCCACCACCGTCTTCTCAAGGGCAATTAGGGATGGGTAATGAATGCTGACCTAGCCAGCGATGCCCACATCCCATAAATGAATTTTTAAAAATTGTTGTTCACTGCAAAATGAATATATACTGCCCTGCATGAGCAAATGTTTAATTTAAAAAACAAATTCATTACTTGTGCCAAATTTTCCATTTCATGGCTGAAGTAAAATAATGTGGAATCATTCACACTTTCTGTTCCTCCAAAATAACAGCTCACCTTTTCCAAAACCATAGTTGCTAGCCTCCCAAGTTCCACACTAAAAACCCCAGCTCAACCAATCCTCTGCAGCCCATAAGTTACCAGACATTCAGTCCAACTCACCTCTCAGCAGAGTCTTTCCGATCTCTATTGGTTTCCCATCCCTGAATGCATCAATTTCATAAATTCTCATTCTGATTTTTACAGTTACTTAAATATTTCTCTAAAATTATTATTTTGGCAAACAGTGTTTAAATGATCAACACAAATAAAAACACAGCCAAAGCTGTGCTTACAAGAATAGTCCTGTTTGTCATCCAGTGATTATAGAGCATGACATCCTCACTGGTAAATCAGTTCATAGTTTTGTCATGGAATTGAAATGCCTGTCAGCTGATCACTGAATGCTTGAGTAAGAAGTTGAAAAGCCAGACAGAAAGCACTAGGCCATTGTTTTGAATTGGTAAAAGGTCAACTGGAGGAATTTGTGGTGAGACAACTTTCTTTTGGAAATAAAACTTTGATTCATCAAAGATTTTGAAAATTGATTTAGATAATAGCCCAACAAAAATGTTGCAGTATAATTGCAAGAAGCATTTCAGAAATTAATTAATTCTGAGTGAAAAATTCAACTTTTTTCCAAAATATAAAACTAGAATGGTACCATTGACTAGACTGCCCTTTAATTTTGCTTGCCACTTTGTAGCATCTTGAATCTTAGTGCATACTACTAGAAGATACCGCAATAATACAGAAGGTATTGCTACCGATACACCAATGACCTGCTTCAAAAGGTTGCCTTCTTGCAGTGATCAGCAATCAGAAAAACAGAACCACTGTGACTTGACTATTGTATGGATTTCCACATCACATCCCAGCAATTGCTCCAAACTTGATTGCTTCCAATACCAACTCAATAATAATGTTACATTGTTTGATTCTAAGAACACACAGAGACTATGACCCTATGAAGCTATGACTACATTAATCACTACCACATTTAGACTTAGGGTTTGGCAGGAGTCTGGTCCCCGAGGTCAACAGATAATGCACAGGTAAATGCATTAATTTTGTACATTAGTGTTTCAGATTCCTCTTAAACTTAAAGCATTGTAAACACATTCAGAAGCACACAGATGCATGATACAGCATATCTGTATCTCTGCATACATGATGCTGCTGCAAATTTCAGGAGGGTTGAGGGTTGAGTGCACAATGTCAGTATAAACTGTGACACACTGATCAATATTGCCCATATAAATTGGGACCTGCATAAATTACAATAGCATTAAACATTTTTCATTGCATTTATTGGTCCCATTTGCACCAATCAATAAAAAACTTCGACAAATGGTGGTAGTGAGACCTGTGAATATGGTGAAGAAATGTCACATATGGAACTAATTTCTCACACAGCAGGACTACTGTTCAGCAAAAATATTTTCAGCAATCAAATGTTTCTTACCCTCAGTTCTAAAATCCATGCAATGATTCATTATGAAATTCAAACTAATACTCCCCCACTGGTTCATCTGTCTGTTCCTCTAGCATTACTACATGAAGCACTTAATAACCTTTAACCAAAAGCCTAACACACTTATCTGTCTACTAAGCAAACTGTCACAATTATGTAAAATAAAGTAGAGAAAAGGGTTATTTTATAAGTAACAAAATGTTTTATGCAATCTCTTTAGTTTCCTGCATTGTTTTAATGAAGCTGAAACTACGAACAATTAAAGGTTTGTGGTTATGCCTGCAGACAACATTTTACAGCCCTACCAGTTAGTCAAAGGGGGTGTGGATATAATTGCGAACCATTCCTGGAATACTTTTTAACCAAAAAAGGACACAGAACTTTAGCAAACATTGATTCCCGTGTACCCAGAACACACAGCCATGCAAACATAATGAGCAGTGGAGCTCCTGCAAACTTTACAGTATTGTACATTCCCTAAGGTTACAGTATCAACAATTCATACAAATCAGGAGACACATTAATGAGTAATATTTTTGAATAAAGGAGGGAGAAGGAAGATATCAAATATTCTGGGCGGAATTTTCCAAGTGCACTGGCGGCAGGCCTAATAGGTGGCGTGCACGTAAAATATGGCGGGACCCACTTCACGATGGCATGAAGGGAGGTCACGATCTTCCGCTCAGCCTCCAACAGCAGGCCGTGTTTCCCGCCATCGGTCGGCCAGGAGCTAATTGTAATACATTAGCATATAATTAAAAGGTCATCCCGCCAGACTCTTGGAACCCCGCTGTATTGTCCGTCTACGTCGGTGGGAAAGCACGCCAACGTGTTTCACAACAGCACGCAGGCGACGTGCACTTGACGGCCTTCACTTTGGGGGAACTGAGGTGAGGGAGCAGCAGCGTTTTCCACGGCTCGCCCATTGTTTACAGGCCTCAGGGGCGCCAGGAGGTGGGGTAAACTGATGATGCCTGGACTCGCAGGCGATTGCTGAGGGGTGGGGGTTGTCTGGGGACAAGTGCTGGCCAGCCTTGGAGGAGACTGCTGGGGGCTGGGGTGTGGTCATGCTGCCCTGGTGCTGCATCCCACCACACAGGCAATCGAGGTGGGGGTCAGAGTAAGCAAGGGAAGTGGCCGCACATTATGGACACCTGTATAAACTGACCATACCTCTGCAACAAAGACAGACTAAGCGCAACCACAGTGATATGATTGGGGTCAGGGTCCTAGCCTGCCTGCCCATGCAAACATCACTAAGGCGCTAAAGGGCCACCAAGCACTCCATACTTTAAACCCCATCCCCTGCCCTGTCCCCAGGCACAGGCTTTGAGTCCCCCACCACTTTATTGAACCACAGAGCTGTTGGATTGCACATGTTGTACAATCTCCTCGCCAATGCTGGCTATGTAGCAGTCACTGCTGGATGCACTCAGCCCCTTGCAATCCCAGCATCCTGGTTTGGATCAGTGTCCCCCATGACGCAGGTTAACAGGAAAGCCATGCAGCGCAACCATCTCTGGCCATCCGAGGGGTGACCAGCTCTCTCCGGGAAGCATTAAGGGGTGATCACACAGGGCCAGGAAAGGTGCTAAGTACAGCCATAATAACCACGTCCCTCTCTCTCTTTCATGCTGCAGGAGGAGCACATCAAAATCATGGATCCTGGTGGCCTACCTGTATGCCTAATGGCCTACAGAGACTGTAGAAGATGGAGGAGAACGCAACTGAGGCACCTGGTGGCACAAAGGCAGGAGCAGCAACCTTATGCTGCCCAGGAGTGACTGCGAGCCTTGGCTGGTCGGCACCTAGCAACACCCAGGGTATATAGATGCCGCCTGCCATTCCTGCAGATGACTGAGAACCAGTGTCGCCGACGATTGTGCATGTCTAGGGACCTGGTGGCTCACATCTGCCACTTACTGCAGGGCTTGGCACCAAGGGGACATGGAGGGCATCCACTGCCAGTGGCTGTGAAAGTGACCACGACGCTCAATTTCTATGCCAGTGGCTCCTTTCAGGGTTCCACAGGTGACCCCTGTGGGATTTCACAATCCGCCATCCAAAAATGCATCCATGAGGTCAAGGATGCCATCTCCTCCGTGGCACAAAACTTTGTGCATTTCGCCTGGGACCGGGACAGCCATTGGATTCACCATGATCTCAGGATTCCCACAGGTGTGGGGTGCGATTGACTGCACTCATGTGGCGCTCAGGTCTCCATCACTACACTTAGTGGACTTCATCAGCCACAAGGGCTTCCACTCACTGAATGTGCAGCTGGTGTGCGACCACCAGAAATTCACCCTGCAGGTGTGTGCACGGTTTCCAGGTGAGTTGCTCACAGATCCCTGCAGTCTTCCAAGGTCTACAGAGGCTGCAGGGCTGGCTCCTTGGGGACAAGGGCTACCTGCAGAGTTCATTGGCTGATGACATCCATGCGGTGGCCTCAAACTGCAGCACAGCAGCGCTATAATGAGGCTCATGCAGCAACTCGCAACATGGTGGGGCAGACCATCGGGATGCTGAAGATGTGGTTCCGGTGCCTGGACCGGTCTGGTGGAGCCCTGCAATACAGTCTGCAGAGGGTGTTACACATCGTTGTCATCTGTTGCACCCTTTACAACCTGGCGCTGAAACAGGGTGAGGAGCTGGCTGAGGAGATGGAGGAGCTGCATGTCTCCTCCGATGAGGAGGACACCGAGGGGGATGAGGGTGAGGGGTCCTCGGTGGTGACGAGGATGAGGCTCTCGCACTGGCTAGATGAGGCAGGCGCACTCGGGAGGCCCTCATAGCTGCCAGATTTGTGGAAGATGATGATGACATGCAGTGAGGTGTCCCCATAGATCCTCACATTGCAGTTGTGAACATTTGACTGAGAGACTGCTCCTGTCATGGAGATGCAGTGGAGGCCATAATAGTGGCTCGATTGCAGGAGAACGATGACAACATGCAGTGAGGACACTCCATAGATCTTCACATGGCCTCTGAGAATGTCTGACTCCTGTCTAGCCGAGGGCAGCCCGCTTGCACTCCATGATCAGGGCCATCTCAGAGACGCAGCCATGAAACTTTAGACGCATCTGATGCTGTGTTTGCCTTCAGCACCTCAGCCCTTCAACAGCTGGTGCACAGCATCACTGGTCGCAGATGCTAGTGTGATGGGGGCCAGCCCCACCTTAGAGGTGCTGAGAGCACACAGAGAGAGTGAGAGAACTCTGTGGTGCCTGCCCACTACATTCTGGCAGCAATGACCAATACTGCCGAGGTGCAGGCATCAGTAATGTTTCCAGGGAGTGTGAGGCTGGACCATCACTGTGGTCTGAAGGCTGCACAGAGCACAGAGAAGAAGCCCTGGACTGAGACACCTTCCTTTCATTGTGCAGAAAGGTTTCACATCTGAGTGACAAGAACACTGCTCATCAGAACAAGGAGTCACAGGCAGGGTGACATTAAGAGTTTATTGACAATAGTGAGCAGTATGTACAAGTGATCAACACCTGTGGCCAGGCTGTGCAGCTACTTTTACCTAGCTTTCCTAAGTCTGTTGCTACATCTTGGTGGTTCCTGTATATCAACGGCAGAGGTGGAGGCAGCCTGCTGATTGCGATGCCCTGTCTGTGATGACTTTGGTGGGCGTCCTCTGGAGGACTTAGACTTGGAGGGCCCTGGCCTGCTTTCAGGGTCCTGCTGTGTGGCAGTGGCACCCGCCTCGACCTGTGAAGCTGGATCTGTGCAAGTCACAGGAAGAGGGGAGTCAGATAGGCTGGTCACTCACAGAGTCACCTGGGTGAATGGCCCCGGAGCGTGCACCCGCTGATCCTCCACCCTAAGGGTGCCCGAGGGCTGCTGGCTGACTCTGTGAGTGGAAGGGGTAGCTGGAGTGAGATCAAGCTGCCCAGCACCCCTCTCGCGTACACACTGTTGGAGACCAACCATGGCATCAGTGATGGAGTTAAGCCCACGCAGCAGTGCAGGAGTGACACCCTGGACCAAGGTCTCCATGGCGGCCGCCATCCTCCCAGTGTTGACCTCGGTGCGTTGCAATGCTGGCGCTATCACCTCAGCCTGAAGACAGATGGACTCCTCCATCGTGCCTTGGAATCTGAGGTGTGCAGCGGACATCCCTTCCTGTTGTTCCCGAGCTTGCCTTTGCAGCTCCAGCAACTGTGACACGACCGAGTCCAGAGGCTCGTCACCTGACTCGGACTCAGCAACGTTCTGGCCTCCAGCAGTCCTCCGAGTGTCGGGGGCCTGAGAAGTCCCTGCCTCCGCCTGCTGTGGATCAGAAAGTGTGATGTGCTCACCAGATTGTGATCCCGAGGATATTCTAAAGCTAGGTCCCACCGTGGTGTGTGTCTCTGCAATGGTGGAGGGTGTGGGTGAGCGCTGTGATGGGATTTCAGGGAAGGTGCCTTCAAATTCCTCTTCAGAGGTTTCTTTGGAGCTTGATTGGAGGCCCTGGGTCATGGACTCTATCAGCTGTTTGGCAGATGTGCCTGCGAAAGCAAGGGGAGAAAATTAGTGCACGGCAGTGACCTGTGGAAGAGGACACATCACTCACAGCATGGTCCTCTGATGGATGCTGCACTGCTGGATCCTGACTTGGTGGAGCAGCGTGACCTCACTGTCAGCACAGGACCGGTGCCGGTCATCACCGGCCAGCTGGATGGCTGTTTTTGCATTCTGTCAGAACTTTGAATTCCCGCATCCCTCCACCTGTCTGCGACCTTTCCCTCCTGTTGTGAGCCAGTTTGTCCTGCATGAATAGAAATGGGGAGTGTATATCAGGATGCCTGCTGTGCCAGATGATAAGTATGCCTGGCCTGTGTGGGTGGGGAGTGGTCCCATGGATGGGATGAGGTCAATGACGGTGTGTGAGAAAGAGTGGCTGGTGATGTCCCTCACACTGGCAGTGAGTGAGGGCTCTGTGGATGTGTGATGGGTTTGAGTGAGAGAGTTGGGAACGATGAAAAGAGTGACTTACCCTGGCGGAATGGAGATCATTCATTCTTTTGAGGCACTGGGTGGCTGTCCTCCTCTGCAGGGCGTTCGCACTGACCACCGCCTTCCAAACTGGATTGATGACACTGCTACCCATCCTGCGGCCTGAGTGGGGGCAGGGCACATCCCGGCGGCCTCCACGGCATCCAGCAGTCGCTCGAGGGACCCGTCGTTGAAATGGGGAGCTGCAGTCTTTTTCCCTTTGCTGACCATGTCTTCCGGGCAGTGGTGATGAGCTGGTGCCGATGAGCACTTTGCTGGCGGCTGACTTTAAAGATGGTGGCAGGCATGATGCAACAGTGGGGTGATGGCGAGCGGGCGAATGACAGCCCGCCTGCCATGGAAATGGTATGTTTCGCAGGAGTGAATAGATAATGAAGCAGGCTCGGGAAGAAACGGCGTGAAAACCCGCAATTTTCATATGAGGGTAGGGTTCCATTTTACCTGCCCGCTACTGCATTTAGTGCAATTCTGGGAATTCCACCCTCTATATAAAGTCAACATCTAATTCTCCCTCCCTGTAACATTCAAGGGCAAATCCTACACTGCTGCCATTCATGCAGCCCGCCACTTTTACCTCCCACAACTGCATTCCAAATCCTGGGTATGGTTGTTTTAATAGGAGCGGGTGCCCATGCCTATTGCAATGCAGCAGAGACATCCAACCAAAAGAGACGGAAGGAATCAAGGGTTCTTATCAGGATAAAGAAAAATATTATCTACAAATTCCATCTCCTCTCAGGGAGCAGAGACCAGTCTATAAATTATCGATTGCTCTAAGAGCCTTCATGATTTGATTCTTCTTCCAGGGGCTCCAAAACAGACACATGTCCCACTAGGCCTATTGGGAATTACTAGTCATATTGCTGGGTAAAGTACCCAGAGTACTTGGAAGAAAATTTTACACGTATAAACCATAAGTGAAGCGGGCAGAAGCAGTTCGACATTCTGACCCTCACCCAGCCAGTGTCATCACAGAATTACACAAAAATCTTTGTGCAATTTCTGGACTGTATACTTCTTATTTAAGACTTACATGTGAAAACCATTATGGTGCATAAAAGCTTTAAATTTGCAAAATGACTTAAATTACAGGCTGTATAGAATGTAAAAGCTGAGAACAAATTTGATGACTCTGAGTAAATACATCGCATTTTAAAGTACTAAGCAACACCAACCATGAACATTCCACACCAACTTGAAACATTCCATGTTCTGTCCATGGTGAGAGTTCTGATTTAAAGTAGGGTAACAAATGCAGGTTTGGTTGTGACTGGAATTGTCATGTATTTCCAACTGAATAACCCATTTGGACCTAAAAATAAGTGGAGTCTTGGTTGGTTATTGAAGAAAGCTGCTGCTTGTGGTGCCAAAGCAGCATTTTTCATATGATCAGCAGGAAAACGAGGCGGAAAACAGAAATAAGCTGAAAATCATTTGATATTTTCAAAGCTTCCTGGCATGTTAGATCTTACAAAGAAAAGACAAAAATCTTAGATAACCAAGGGGTGACAAGGAAAAGGATTTATATATAGATTTCACTAAGGCAGTGGTAATTATTTTTTTTAACCATTGCAAATTCTTCCCAGGGAACAATCAATTTATTTGCATACACTCCATAACCTCCTGATCATTGCTAAAGTACTTCTCCATTTATCCTGCTTTCCCCAAAAAATTTAAAACTGTACAGTCATGATACGAAATCCTTTGAAAATGGACACCATTTTCTATTGGAAAAGATGTACTATGCAGATGATGATTATGTCTCAATATGATTTAAGTAATGCTGCTGATTGGTAAATAAAAATGTTGCATAAACACAGAGGAAGACAGTACCTAGAGCCTTTACAATGGCAGATGATAGAATGTAAAAGATTTTTTAAAATCCAAGGAACCAACTGAACAGTAGCCTGTACCAAACCACCATCATCCTCCTCCCCCCCAGATGAGCTTGTTCTCACTCTGGACAACTTCTCTTTCAACTCCACTGCCCTGGGAGTCCTCAACATCGACTCCAGACCCCATGAAGTCACATGGCATCAGGTCAAACATGGGCAAGGAAACCTCCTGATTACCATGTACCGCCCTCCCTCAGCTGATGAATCAGTGTTCCTCCGTGTTGAACATCATTTGGAGGAAGCACTGAGGGTGGCACGGGAGCAGAATACACACTGGGTGGGGAACATCAATGTCCATCACCAAGACTGACTCAGTAGCACCACTACTGACTGAGCTGGCCAAGTCCTAAATGACATAGCTACTAGACTGGGACAGCGGCAGGTAGTGATGGAACCAACAAGAGGGAAAAACATACTGACCTCATCCTCACCAACCTGCCTGCGCAGATGCATCTATCCATGACAGTGTCGGTAGGAGTGACCACCGCACAGTTGTTGTGGAGACGAAGTCCCACCTTCACATTGAGGATATCTTCCATCGTGTTGTGTGGCACTACCACTGTGCTAAATGGGATAGATATCGAATAAATCTAGCAGCTCAAGACTGGGCATCCATGAGGCGCTGTGGGCCATCAGCAGCAGAATTGTACTCAAACACAATCTGTAACCTCATGGCCCAGCATATCCCCCACTCTACCATTACCATCAAGCCAGGGGATCAACCCTGGTTCAAAGAAGAGTGCAGGATGGCATGCCAGGAGCAACACCAGGCATATCTAAAAATGAGGTGTCAACCTGGTGAAGCTATAACACAGGACTACTTGTATGCCAAAAAGCATAAGCAGCAAGTGATAGACAGGGCTAAACGATCCCACAACCAACGGATCAGATCTAAGCTCTGCAGTCCTGCCACATCCAGTCGTGAATGGTGGTGGGCAATTAAACAACTCACTGGCTCCACAAATATCCTCAATGATGGAGGAGCCCAGCACATCAGTGTAAAAGACAAGGCTGAAGCATTTGCTACAACCTTCAGCCAGAACTCCCGAGTGGAGGAGCAATCTCGGCATCCTCTGGAAGTCCTCAGCATCACAGATCCCAGTCTTCAGCCAACTTGATTCACTCCACGTGATATCAAGAAATGACTGAAGTCACTGGATAGTGCAAAGGCTATGGGCCCTGACAATATTTTGGCAATAGTACTGAAGACTCGTGCTCCAGAACTTGCTGCGCCCCTAGCTAAGCTGTTCCAGTACAGCTACGACATTGCCATCTACCCGGCAATGTGGAAAATTGCCCAGGTATGTCCTGTACACAAAAAGCAGGACAAATCCAATCCGGCCAATTACCGCCCCATCAGTCTACTCTCGATCATCAGTAAAGTAATGGAAGGGGTCATCAACAGTGCTATCAAGCGGCACTTGCTTAGCAACAACCTGCTCACTGACGCCCAGTTTGGGTTCTGCCAAGGCCACTCAGCTCCTGACCTCATTACAGCATTTGTTCAAACATATTCAAAAGAGCTGAACTCCAGAGATGAGGTGAGAGTGACTGCCCTTAGCATCAAGGCAGCATTGGACCGAGTGTGGCATCAAGGAGCCCTAGCAAAACTGGAGTCAATAAGAATCAGGGGGAAAGCTCTCCGCTGGTTGGAGTCATACCTAGCACAAAGGAAGATGGTTGTGGTTGTTGGAGGTCAGTCATCTCAGTTCCAGGACATCACTGCAGGAGTTCCTTAGGGTAGTGTCCTCGGCCCAACCATCTTCAGCTGCTTCATCAATGACCTTCCTTCCATCATAAGGTCACAAGTGGGGATGTTTGCTGATGATTACACAATGTTCAGCACCATTTGTGACAACCCCAATACTGAAGCAGTCCATGTCCAAATGCTGCAAGAACTGGACAATATCCAGGCTTCGGTTGATAAGTGGCAAGTAACATTCGCGCTGCACAAGTGTCAACAAATGACCATTTCCAACAAGAGAGAATCCAACCATTACCTCCTCATGTTCAATGGCATTACCATCATTGAATCCCCCACTCATCAACATCCTGGGGGTTACCACTGACGAGAAACTGAACTGAATTAGCCATATAAATACTATGGCTACAAGAGCAGGTCTGAGGCTAGGAATCCTGTGACAATTAACTCATCTCCTGACTCTCCAAAGCCTGTCCACCATCTACAAGGCACAATTCAGGAATGTGATGGAATACTCCCCACTTGCCTGGATGAGTGCAGTTCCCACAACACTCAAGAAGCTTGACACCGTCCAGGACAAAGCAGTCCAATCGATTGGCACCACATCCACAAACATTTACTCCCTCCACCACAGATGCACAGTAGACACAGTATACACCATCTACAAGATGCACTGCAGGAATTCACCAAGGCTCCTTAGACAGCACTTTCCAAACCCACGACCACTACCATCTAGAAGGACAAGGGTAGCAGATAGATGGGAATACCACCAACTGGAAGTTCCCGTCCAAGTCACTCACCAGCCTGACTTGGAAATGTGTCGCCGTTCCTTCACTGTCACTGGGTCAAAATCCTGGAACTCCCTTCCTAACAGCCCTGTGGGTGTACCTACACCACATGGACTGCAGCGGGTCAAGAAGGCAGCTCACCACCACCTTTCAAGGGCAACTAGGGATGGGCAATAAATGCTGGCACAGCCAGTGAAGCCCACATCCCGTGAATGAATAAAAATATTTCCTCCAGATACAAGATCTTGCTATGGATACCCACATGGGCCCCAGTTATGCATGACCTCTTGTGGGACATTCATTATTCCAGTCCTAGTCAGGCCCCCTTCCTCATCTCGTTTGCCAGTACACTGATGACTGCATTGGTGCTGCCTCCTGCTCTTGCCATAAACTGGAAAATTTCATTGACTTCATTTTCAATTTCCACCCTTCACCAGGTCCATTTCTGTCTCTTCCTTTCCCTTCCTCAACTTCACTGTTTCCATTTCTGGAGATAGACTAGCTACTTATATTCACTACAAACTCCTGGACTCTTATAGCTACCTCGACTACATTTCCTCACACCCTGCTTCCTGTAAGGGGTCCATTCCATTCTCCCAGTTGCTACAGGCGGGATTTTCCATCCCTGCCCGCTGCCAGGATTGTCCGGTCCCACTGAAAGTCAATAGACTTTTGGCTGGGCCGCTGAATCTCCTGCAGTGGATCCCGCCACAATGGGGTCGGAAAATCACAGCCTGTGTCTCCATTGCATCTGTTCTGATGATGCAACCTTCTACACCAGCACTCCCAATGTGTCTTCCTTTTTCCTCAACTGAAGATTCCTATGTCCCCAGTGGGGGTCCAAAAGCCTGGTGGGATGGCCTATTAATGATATGCTGATGTACTTATGAGCTCCCCGCTGACCGTTAGCTGGAAACATGGCCCGCCATTGGCGGGCTGAGCGGACGATCACGACCTGCCTTCTCGTTGTCGCTAACTAGATTGCGCCATATTGTTCGTGCTCACCACCCATCATGTCCACTGCCAGCAGGCATGGAAAATTCCACCCTAGGTGTGGCTTACCTAAGGTTCAATACAAGTTTGGCCTAGCTTCTCTACTTTTTAAAATTATACATTGGAAATAAATCTTTTTGTTTTTTTTTAAAAATGGTGTTAGTAGTGGTGCTACAGGTTATTTATTTGTACCCCCAGAATCCTTTGTTCCTCTACCTCATTTGGAATCACATATTCTAAGTAATATGTGACTTCCTTATTTCCCTTGCTGAAAAAAAATACTTCACATTTATCTATGTGGATAATAAGCTCTGCCTCCATCCTTTTTTCTTCTTTTTTCGTTTTGCTGGGTTGGTCTTCTCATTCTTTTTTATCTTTTCACATTACAATCTGATGGTTTTTATGTAGCCATTCAGGCCTCATTTCGACACAACCTTTGTTTCTTTACTAAACCCATTACCACACTCTTTGGCTGTTGCATCATGAAAACTTTTATTATTTAATTTCCTCTGGCCTCCACCCTATCACAGACCTTCTTCTTTGTTCTTCTTGCACCCCCCTTCACTCTCCTACTGGCTTAAAAACTCTTACAATTCCATCTTTCTTCAGCTTTGATGAAAGGTCATCGATCTGAAACGTTAGCGCTGTTTCTCTCCACAGATGCTGCCTGATCTGCTGAGTTTTTCCAGCATTTTTTGTTTTTTTAATATATTATATTGAACAGTAGCCTGTGTTCTTGGTCATTACTATGCAATTATTTGAAATCCACTCTCCAGAAAAGTACATTGAAGAGGTCCAAAAGAAATCCGATCTGAAAAACCCAGACCTATCTCACCAAATCTCTCACCGCAGGCAATTCAAAAGACTCGATGCAATGCTTGAGGAAGCAGACGCAAAGAAAATAGAATATTGAAAAATGGGCAACAGCAGAAAATATGCTCATTTAATACATATTGTCTGTTGGTTTGAAACAATTCAGGGTACATAGAGGCTCATAAATAAAATAACCCTTGAAATTATGTAGATGACCAAATATTAACAATACATTTTTAATTTAATTGAGTTACCAAGTTCCGAATTTTAACTTTTTGTTCTAATAGTGACCCACATAACTAAAACTTCATCTCAGGTCAGTGGTTGATTGGCATAGCTCTGTCCTCAACGAATTCTTCATCCACATTAAGCGGATTTTCAAAACATTAGCCATAATATTGCAAAATTCATCAAAAAACTGGATGTAAAAATAGAAATTAAGATTTAAGTTCTTAAATTAATATACAGTGGAATCTTGATCAAAGGACAACTGGGTAAATACTTGAAGGGTAAAAAATACATGCTATTGGAGAAAGAGCAGAGATAGCTCCACCAAAGAGCTGGTGCAGGTATGATGGGCCAAATGGCTTCTTTCAGCGTTGTATCATGGAATTACAGAGAACATACATTACAGAAACTGGCCATTCAACCCAACCAGTTCATGCCAGTGTTTATGCTCCATTCCAGCCTCCTCCCATTCTTCCTTATCTAACTCTATCAGATTAAGCCTCTATTCTCCCTTATATGCTTAACCAGATTTCCCTTAATGTTCTATTCACCTCAACTGCTCCCTGAAGTAGCAGGTTCCACATTCTCACCACTCTGTGGTAAAGGAGTTTCTTATAGAATTCCCTACTTCATAGAATAGTACAGCAAAAGAGAATCCATTTGTCTGTGCCGAAATAAAAACAGAAAATGCTGGAAAAACTCAGCAGGTCTGACAACTTCTGTGGAGAGAGAAACAAGGGTTAACCATTTCAAATCCATATGACTTCTTCTATGCCAATTTTTTCAAAGAACAGACAATCCATCCCACTCCACCGCTCTTTCCCACATAATTGCTGTAATTTTTTCCTCATCTGAATGTTTATCCAAATCCCTTTTGAAGGCTACAATTGAATCTATACCCACCATCTTACCAGTGCATTCCAAATCCTAACCACTTGTTGCATAATAAAAGTTTCTTCTCATGTCACCTCTGATTATTTTGCCAATCACCTTAGGACTGGGCCCTTTGTTATCAACACTTCAGCCATTGGAAGCACTTTCTCTTTATTTATTCTATTTAAACCCTTCATGATCTTTGTCATCTCTATCAAATCTCCTCTTAGCCTCCTCTGATCTGAAGAAGCTTGGGTTGGTTGTTTCCCTTATTCTATCCACATAACTGTGATTCCTCATCAGTATTCTAGTAAATCTCTTCTGTATCCTCTCCAAATTCCTCATGTCCTTCCTAAATTATGGTGCCCAGAATTAGACAGAATATTTGGTGATTATTCGATATCCACACCCTTTAGTTTTGCTCTTCCCTACAAGTGAAGCATTATCCACTCTTCCAAAACTTTTCAGAATTTTAAAGACATCTATTAGGTCTCCACTCAGCCTTCTCTTTTCAAGAGAGAAAAAAAATAGCCTGTTTAACCTTTCCTGCTAGTTATAACCTCACAGGTCTGGTATTATCCTTGTAACTCTTTTATGCACTCTTGCCAATTCCCCTATATCTACTTTATATGTCAACCAGAATTGCACGAATTATTGTAGGGGCAGAATTTTCCAACATTTGCACTAAGTGTGGTAGCGGGCAGGTAAAATTATGTTTTACCCTCCGGCCGCGATGGCAGGTTTTCACACCATATCATCCCAAACCCACCGCATTATATTATGCATTCCCAGGAAACACACCATTTCCATGGTGGGCGGGATCTCATTCACCCTCCCGCCATCACCCTGCTGTTGCATCACACTGGCCGCCATATTTAAAAGGCAGCCGCCAGCACACCGCTCATCGTTACCAGCTCACCACCGCTGCCTGGGAGACATGGCCAGCAAAGGAAAAAAGACCTCAGCCCCCTGGTTTAATGACAGATCCCTCGAGCGACTGCTGAGTGCTGTGGAGGCCCGCTGGGATGTCCTGTACCCCCTCTCTGGCCACAGAATGGGCAGCAATGTGACCAAATTGACTTGGGAGGCAGTGGCAGCAGTAGTCAGCGCCAACACCATTCAGAAAAGGACAGTCACCCAGTGCCACAAGGGGGTGAATGATCTCCTTTGTTCCGCCAGGTGTAGGTCACTCTTTTTATCACTCTCAACTCACACATTCACAAACCCAGCACAAATCTACAGGGCCCTCATTCACTGCCAGTTCAAGGGACATCATTCACTCTCTCACACACGCCTTCATTGTCCTCAGCCCGTCCATGGGACCACTCACCACCCACATAGGCCAGGCATACTTAGCATCCTGCTTACACTTTCTCCATCTCTATCCATGCAGGACAAGCTGGCACACAAGAAGAGAGAGAGGTCACAGACAAGTGGCGGAATGCCTTAAATCAAGGTCCTTACAGACTTTGAAAACAGAGCCATCCAGCTGGCCGGCCACGATCTGGGCCTGTCCTGTGCTGACGCTGAGATCGGCACTGCTTTACCAAGGGAGGATCCAACAGTTCAACGTCCATCAGACAACCGTGCTGTGAGTGGTGTCTCCTCTTTCACAGGCCACTGCCATGCACTAACTATCTCTCCTTGCTTTCACAGGCACATCTGCCAAACAGCTAACAGAGTCCATGACCCAGGGCCTGCAATCAAGCCTCGGAGAAACCTCCAAAAGGGAATCTGAAGGCATCCTCCTCGAAGTTCCATCACAGCGCTCATCCACATACTCCACCAGTGCAGAGACACACACCTCGGTGGGACCCAACTCTAGAATAGGCACGGGATCACATACTGGTGAGCACAGTGCACTATCTGATCCACAGCAGGTGGTGGCAGGGACTTCCCAGGTCCCTGGCATTCGGAGGGCTGCGGGACGCCAGGAACCTACTGAGTCCGAGTCAGAGGACAAGCCTCTGAACTCGGTCATGTCACAGTTGCTGGAGCTGCAAAGGCAAGCTAGGGAACATCAGGAAGGGATGTCCGCTGCATTCCTCAGATTGCAAGGCATGATGGAAGGTTGATCCGTGTTCAGGCTGAGGTGATGGTGCCGGCATTGCAATGCACCGAGGTCAACACTGGCAAGATGGCAGCCGCCATGGATGTCGCTCTTGCACTGCTGCGTGGTCCAGTCAAGTGGTTGCAGACCCACAGTCTGTGCTTTGGCGGTGAGGGGTAAGGTCCGGAGGGCTTGGTGGCACATTGTTGCCTCTGCATTGCTTGCATGGTAGGCAGGCTAGGAGCCCGACCCCAATCATATCACTATGGCTGTGACTGAACTGTGTCAATGGCAGAAGGATGGTCAGTTTATACAGGTGCCCCTACTGTTTGGTCCCTCACCTACCCTGTCCGCCACCTCAATTATTTGTGCGCAGGATCCAACGCTAGGGCAGCAGTTGCCCCCAGGATACCACCCCACCCCAAAAACAGTCGCCTCCATAGCAGGGCTACACTTCACCCTGGCCCCCAGTACCCCTGAAGCCTGCAAAACAACAGGCGACCCTGGCAAACTGTGGAAACCAATGCTGTTCACTCACCTCAGTCCCCCTAAGTGAAGGCCGCCATTTGCACGTCACCTGTGTGCTGTTGTGAAGCACGTTGATGTGCTTTCCTGCCAAGGTGGATGGACAATCCAGTGGGGGTCCAATAGCCTGGTGGGATGGCCTTTTAATGATATGCTGATGTATTCATGAGCTCCCCGCCGACCGTTTGTGGGAAACATGGCCCGCCGTTGGCGGGCTGAGCGGACAATCGCGACCTGCCTTCCCGTTGTCGCTAACCAGATCGCGCCATATTGTTCGCGCTTACCACCTATCATGCCCACTGCCAGCAGGCGTGGAAAATTCCACCCTAGGTGTGGCTTACCTAAGGTTCAATACAAGTTTGGCCTAGCTTCTCTACTTTTTAAATTTATACATTGGAAATAAATCCTTGTTTTTTTTTTTAAAAATGGTGTTAGTAGTGGTGCCACAGGTTATTTATTTGTACTCCCAGAATCCTTTGTTCCTCTACCTCATTTGGAATCACATATTTTAAGTAATATGTGACTTCCTTATTTCCCTTGCTGAAATATAATACTTCACATTTATCTATGTTGAACTTCATTTGTCAGTTATCTGACCATTCTGCAAGTTTATTAACATCTTTTAATGTGTTCCAATTTTCCTCAGTGTTGACTATGTCATCCACCTTGGTGTTAGCTACAAATTTCAAATTTATGTTTTTGATTCCAAAGTCTAAACTATAAATATAAATTGTGAGCAGCGGTATCCTTATGGGGCAATACTTCCCTGTTGCCATTCTGAATAGCTACCCTTTCCTACTCTGATTTCTATCTTACAGCCAGCTAGCTATCCATTCTGCTACTTGTCCCCTGAACTCCACATACTCTCCCCTTATTCACTAGATATTATGCGGTAACAAAGGCTTTGGAAATCTAGATAAATTATATCAGGGGTTTGGTGGTGGTGGGGGGGAGGGTGGAGTGGGGGGTCAGGGAGATAAAAGAGGAGGGGGAGGTCGGGGTGGCAGAAGAGGAGGAGGAGGAAGGTGGGGAAAAGGAGAAAGCAAGGAGGAATGGAAAGGAGGTGGTAGGGAGGTGGTGGTAGGGAAAGGAAGAGGGAGTGATAGAATGAGGAGGAGAAAGTGGGGGTTTGGGAGGAGGGGGAGGTGAAATGGAAAGGAGGAGGGAGGAGGAAGTGGGGGAAAGGGGGAAACAAGATTGTGGTGAAAGAGAGGAGATGATAGGGGAGAAGAGGAGATGATGGGGGAAGGAGGGAAAAGGAGAAGATGGAGGAAAAAAAGAGGGACATCAACTCGTATTGTTTATTCCAACATTTAGCTGTGTCAGCATGGCTCAGTTGGTAGCACACTTGCCTCTGAATCACAAAGTTCCAGGTTCAAGTCTCATTCCAGAGCTTGAGCTCAAAATAAATTCAAGGCCGACACTCCAATGCAGTACTTAGGGATTGCTGCACTGTCAGAGGTGCTGTGTTTCAGATGAGATGGTGCTGTATTTCAGATGAAACATTAAACCGAGGCCTGATCGGGTGGATTTAAAATTCTCATGGCACTTTTTTGAAGAAGAGCAGAGGAGTTATCCTGTGTCCTGGCCAATGTATATCCCTCAAGCAACATCACAAAATACAGATTGGTATTTTCTGGTTATTACATTGCTGTTTGTAGGAGTTTGCTGAGTGCAAATTAGCTGCCATGTTTCTTACATTACAAAAGTGACTACACTTCAAAAAGCACTTCATTGTCTGTAATGTGCTTTCAGATGTCTGGTGGTCATGAAAAGAGCTATATAAATGCAAGTCTTTTTTTCTATTCCATTATCAGTATGCTTGAGTGTGAAGAGCAGAAAACTGGTGAAGTGAGGATAAAGAATGGGCAATAATTGGACCAGGGCAAACATAATTCGGTACATTTTTAATTCAGTATACATTTTAAAGTCATACGTCCTGTCCTTATTTTAACATTTCCACTATGAATGGCTGTGTCTTTATTTATAACTGGGGTTTGGGAAACTTCAGTCGTATTGTAAAAACCTGAATTAATGCACTGTCTTGAGTGACAAGAGGAGAGAATGGTTTGTTTAACATAAAGTCATGTGGAGGGCCAGAACTGTTAGTGGGACATGAGAGAAAAGATAGGAGAAGGCTGACAGTGCTTAACAGCTTGAAGGACCTGTGACAACCATCCAACTAGGGGCCAATGGAAAGGGTGGATAGTTGGCAGTTTTGCCCAAGAGGCTGACTGGAAGAGCACTTAAGAACCGGGTGTCAATCGAGGACCAAAGGGGACAGCTGTGGTGATCAAGAGGCCAACCAACAGTGGCTGACAGTATGAAGAATTGGGCAGCAATGGTGGCCAGAGACAGGAGTGAGAGAGTAACAGGACAGGCCAGAATCGGAGCCTTGTCAACACACTAAGACACCAGGGGGTGTACAAAATCCTACAGGAAATAAATAATTAAGGTGCATATTTTTAAAACCAAAAAAAAGTTGTGACCAAATTGTGTACTTGTTTCTGACTGCATAACAAGTTTGCAAATGAATTTTACAAATCAAATACAGTCATATGAAATCATAATAAAAAGCTGACACAAAAGATATGATGAGAGGAAGTCAAAGAGGGCAGATAGGACTACATTTCAAAACCAAATTAATTGCTGTAAAGCGTTTCAGGATGTCCTGAGGACATGAAATATGTTAACTAATTGCAAGCTGTGGTTTTCTTTGACCTTTTAAACAAAAGACTATGGGGCTTATGCAATGTGAATTGCTTATATTTATTGGAAAAATGATTGTACAACCAGCCAGTAGTTTTGTGCAAAACCTGCAAGGCTATACTGAATTTCCAAGTTTCCTGCTCTCAGTTTGGGAATGTACTGCATGGAGAACCTGAACTTCTACCTCCCCATGGCAGAATTCTAATTTACTAACTTTGCAACAAGAAAAAACAGCACTAACCTTTAGCTGTTGGCAAAGGACTGTGCTGGTCTCCTCCAGGTCCAATGGAGCCAAGTGGATCAGACTGATGAGCTTCATCTAGAAGTAAAATTATTGATCATAAAATATCTACCATTATTCCACTATAAAGATCAAAGTCTAGTGGTTCTCCCAATGGTTCAGCACACACACTGAATATCGTCAACAGGGATGTCACATTCGATTGGGATCACAATCTAGTCATCCTTGTTGGAATGAAATCACATGTGGATGGTGGGTGAGAATATGATTAGGCTTGCATGCGATGCCCACCGCATCCCCCATCCCGCACCCCATTGTCGATATTCACTGTCAAGGTTCATGCATGAATAAAAGCAATTTGGAATGAGGTACAGTAAAATCATAATGCACCATGGGGGAGTGAATTCATCAGGCCTGCTATCATTCAAATGTACAAGCACACAAGAAATAACACAATGATGATGTATTTCTTTTTTCTATGATGGTGATATAAAAAAAATACTTGAATACACAATATAAAAATTACAGGCAAGTCAGAAAAACATGCTTTTGAATTTGCAATCACACAATAATATACTAACATATAATTTTTACATTTAACTTCAAAGGTTGGCAATAATTATGGCAGTCCACCCATTGGTATCTGCACAGTGGAAAAGATGCCAACAGCTGAATTTTTTCAAAATTAATTTCATCTTAGAGGAGTATGAAAAATATTATAATAGTATTTGTTTCCTCATGCAAAATGCCTTCTATCCAAATGTTTTACATCTCCTCTGAGCTTTTCAACGACAGCTGTAGTTCATCAGCAATACTGAAATGTTTATGAACATAACTACAAACTGCAGGGTTCCTACTGCATGAAATTTATTATACAAGGCATATGATTTATGAATAGCAACCATTCCTTACTTCAAATTATTCTCTACTATACATATATTTGTGATTTTGATGCAAATTCAATGTAGTTCCTTATTTTAATTAAAGGTATAAATAAATTTTAAAATCTTCACTTTCAGCCCTATTTCTATGTCTGTCTGTCTAGTCATGGAGAGATCTGTGACTGAGGGCATCAACCACTGTAATCATTCATTAAGTCTCCATTCCACTCTATTTCACTTTATTAACACGAAGACAATTGTTGGGCTACTTTTCCACAAGTGCTAGTCATCCTCTGGTACCTCGCCAACACGGTCATTCTTCAGACAACAACCTTCACAGTGGGTGTTGACAGGTTATTTGGTGACAGAGAGCACTACAGAAAACCTGCAACTCTGCGTCTTTGTTGCCTCCTTTGATTCCACAAATATCACTGTGCTGTCCAACGTTTAACTCCAGGTGTAAAAACTTCCTTCAATTCAACTTCAGCAAAATTTAATCCTATTCTGCTCTGACCAGAAATGCTCTGCCAATTCCGTCTCCATCCAAAACTGTATAATTCTTTTGTTCACAAACTCACTGTACTTTTCAATTCCGAGCTAAGCTTAACAAAACTAAATTCAATCATGTCCAGACTAACTTCTTCCACCTCTGGATCATCCATCTTTGCCTTTCTTTCTCCTGCTCCAGGTGCCCCCTTCAGCTCTATTCCACACACAACACTGACTAAATCAAAACTCTGCAACTTATCCCTCATATTGACATACTTTTCGTCCTGCCCTCACTAGCTTTCAAAGTGCTGATCCTCATGTCTAAACTACCTCCTGCAATCTTTTCTAGCACCGCGTCCTAACATGCACTTTCTGCTTTTTTGACTCAACAGCAACAGCTTATATTTATATGGCGCCTTTAACATAATGAAATGACCCAATCCGCTTCACAGGAGCTTTATAAAACAAAATATGCCACTGAGCCACGGTCAGATGATCAAAAACTTGATTAAATAAATAGGTTTTAAGGAGTGTCTTAAATAAGGAAAGTGAGGTAGATAGGTGGAGAGGTGCAGGGAACTTAGTTTCAGCCCACGGTTCTTCATACCCTTTAATATTTCTTATGTCAAGCAATTATTTAACTTACTTAAAAAAAAGTATGGACTTTGCTACAACGATGATCAGTAGCAACAAATTCCACATTCTAACCATCACTGTCTATAGAAATAGTTTTGGCACCCCCCTACTTCTTTTTGTAGCCTTTTTAATTTTGTGCCCCCTTGTTATAATCATGTCAGACACGGGAACAGGTGTAGGCCATGAGGCCACTCGAGCCTGTCGCACATTTAAGTACAGCATGGTTGATCTGCATCTTGGCTCCATTTACTCCATTTGATACATTTCCCATGCCATCCTTACCTCACAAAAATTTATTGATCTCAGTCATGAAAATTTCAAATGATCCTGCATCCCATAGCCTTTTATGAAAGCGAGTTCCAAATTCTCACTAGTCTTTGGGCTGAATTTTCCCAGAATTGCACTGAGTGCGGTAGCGGGCGGGTAAAATAGAATCCTACCCGCCGATGAAAATGGCAGGTTTTCATGCCGTATCTTCCTGAGCCCACCGCATTATATATTCACTCCAGCGAAACTTGCCGCTTCCATGGTGGCCGGGTGCTCATTCGCCCGCTCACCATCACCATGCTGTTGCATCACGCTGGCCGCCATCTTTAAAAGGCAGCTGCCAGCAAAGTGATCTTCGCCACCAGCTCACTACCGCCGCCTGGAAGACATGGCCTGCAAAGACAAAAAAAGACCGCAGCCCACCGCTTCAACAATGGGTCCCTTGAGCGACTGCTGGATGCTGTGGAGGCCACCGGGATGAACTCTACCCCCACTCTGGCCGTGGGATGGGTAGCAATGTCACCAACCCAGCTTGGGAGGCGGTGGCAGTGGTGGTCAACGCCAACGTCCTTCAGAAGAGGACAGCCATCCAGTGCCACAAATGGATGAATGATCTCCGTTCTGCCAGGTTAATTCACTTTTTCATCACTCTCAACTCTCGCACTCACAAACCCATCACACACCCGCAGGGCCCTCACTCACTGCCAATTCAAGGGTCATCACCATTCACTCTTTCACACACACCATCAGTGTCCTCATCCCATCCATGGGACCACTCCCCACCCACACAGCCCAGGCATACTTATTATCTGGCCAGGCAGGCATCCTGATACACTCTCCCCATCTCTTTACATGCAGGACAAACTGGCTCACAACAGGAGGGAAAGGTCTCAGAGAGGTGAAGGGGTGCCGGAATTCAAAGTTCTGACAGAATTTGAAAACAGAGCCATCCAGCTGGCCGGCGATGACCAGGACCGGTCCTGTGCTGACGGTGAGGTCGGCGCTGCTCTACCAAGGAAGAATCCAGCAGTGCAATATCCATCAGACAACCATGCTGTGAGTGATGTGTCCTTTTTCACAGGCCACTGCCATGCACTAATTATCCCCCCTTGCTTTCGCAGGCACATCTGCCAAACAGTCCACAACCCAGGGCCTCCAAGCAAACTCTGAGGAAACCTCTGAAGAGGAATCTGAAAGTACCCTCCCTGAAGTCCCGTCACAGCACTCACCCACACCCTCCACCAGAGCAGAGACACACACCTCGGTGGGACCTAGCTTTAGATTGGCTCGGGATCACAATCTGGTGAGCACATCACACTTCCTGATCCACAGCAGGCGGAGGCAGGGACTTCCCAGGTCCCTGACACTCAGAGGACTGCTGGAGGCCAGAATGTTGCTGAGTTCAAGTCAGATGACGAGCCTCTGGACTCGGTCATGTCTCAGTTGCTGGAGCTGCAAAGGCAAGCTCGGGAACATGAGGAAGGGATGTCAGCTGTACTCCTCAAATTGCAAGGCACGATGGAGGAGTCCGTCCGTCTTCAGGGTGAGGTGGTAGCACCGGCAAGACGTAGTGGCAGGGTTAGGACAGTTAAGGAGAATTAGTGGGCAAGGGTGTTAATCACTTGTACATAATATTCACTATTATCAATAAATGCCCAAGAATGTCTCCCTGCCTATGGCTCCTTGTTCTGATGAGCAGTGTTCTTGTCACTCAAAAGTGAAACCTTTCTGCACAATATAAAAGGCAGGTGTCTCAGTCCAGGGCCTCTTCCCTGTGCTCTGTGCAGCCTTCAGGCCACAGTGATGATCCAGCCTCACACTTCCTGGAAACATTACTGATGCCTGCACCTCAGCAGTGCTGGTCATTGCTGCCAGAATGTAATGGGCAGGTACCACAGAGTTCTCTCACTCTCTGTGTGCTCTCAGCACATTTAAGATGGGGCTGGCCCCTATCACACCAGCATCTACGACCTGCGATGCTGTGCACCAGCTCCTCAAGGGCTGAGGTGCTGAAGGCTGACTCAGCATCAGATGTGTCTAAAGTTTCATGGCTGTGACTCTGAGATGGCCTTGATCATGGAGCATAAGCCATTGGCCAGACAGGAGTCAGACATTCTCAAAGGCTGTGTGAAGATTTATGCAGTGTCCTCACTGCATGTTGTCATCACCTTCCTGTGACTGAGCGACTTTTAGGGCCTCCACTGTATCTCCATGACAGGAGCATTCTCACAGAGGGTATTGGCACCGAGATAGGCCAGACTGGAGTCAAAAGTTCACAACTGCGATGTGAGGATCTACGGGGGCACCTCACTGCATATCATCCTCGACAAACCTGGCAGCTGTGAGGGCCTCCCGAGCACGCCTGCCTCGTCTAGCCAGTGTGAGAGCCTCCTCCCCGTCGTCACCACCACCACCAAGGAACCCCTCACCCTCATCCCCGTCAGCGTCCTCCTCATCAGAGGAGACCTCCAGCTCCTCCATCTCTTCACAACATTTCAGCGTCAGGTTGTAAAGGGCACAGCAGACGACAACAATATGTGACACCCTCTGTGGACTGTATTGCACGGCTCCACCAGACCGGTCCAGGCACTGGAACCGCATCTTCAGCAGCCCAATGGTCTACTCCACCAAGTTGTGAGCTGCTGCATGAGCCTCATTCTAGCATCGCTCTGCTGCACTCTGAGGCCACCGCACGGGTGTCATCAGCCACAGCCCCTGCGGGTAGCCCTTGTCCCCAACGAGCCACCCCTGCAGCTTCTGTGGACCCTGGAAGACCGCAGGGATCTGTGAGTGATTCAGGATGTAGGCGTCGTGTACACTCCCTGGAAACCATGTGCATGCCTGCAGGATGTGTTTTTGGTGGTCACATACCAGCTGCACGTTCAGTGAGTGGAAGCCCTTGTGGTTGATGAAGTCCACTGAGTGTAGCGATGGAAACTTGAGTGCCAAATGAGTGCAGTCAATCGTGTCCTGCACCTGTGGGAATCCCAAGATCAGGGCAAATCCAATGGCCCTTGCTGTCCTGGTCCTGGGCGAAATGCACAAAGTTGTGTGCCATGGAGAAGATGGCATCCGTGACCTCATGAATGCATTTGTGGGAAATCCTACAGAGGTCACCTGTGGAGCCCTCAAAAGGAGCCACTGGTGTAGAAATTGAGCGCCACGGTCACTTTCACAGCCACTGGCAGTGGATGCCCTCCATGTCTCCTTGGCGCCAAGTCCTGCAGTAAGTGGCAGATGTGAGCCACCTGGTTCCTAGACATGCGCAGTCGTCAGCGACACTGGTTCTCAGTCATCTGCAGGAATGGCAGACAGCCTCTATAGACCCTGGGTGTCACTAGGCGCCAACCAGCCATGGCTCGCTGTCACTCCTGGGCAGCGTGTGCGGGAGCCCCTGCTGCCCCTTCTTCATGAGGTTGCTGCTCCTGCCTTTGCGCAGCCAGGAGCCTCAGTCGCTCTCTCCTCCGTCTTCTACAGTCTCTGTAGGCCATCAGGCATACAGCTAGGTCACCAGGATCCATGATACTGATGTGGTCCTCCTGCAGCATGAAAGAGAGAGACGCGATTATCATGGCTGTACTTAGCACCTTTCCTGGCCCTATGTGACCACCCCTTAACACTTCCTGGAGAGTGCTGGTCACCCCTTGGATGGCCAGAGATGAGTGCGCTACATGGCTGCCCTGTCAACCTGCGACATGGAGGACACTGGTCCAAACCGGGATGCTGAGATTGCAAGGGCCTGTGAGCACCTCCAACAATGACTGCTACATGGACAGCGTTAGCGAGAAGATTGTACAATGTGTGCAGTCCAACTGGTCCGTGGTCCAAAAGAGTGGTGGAGGACTTGAAGTCTGTACCAGAGGGGTGGGAGGGGGGTGGTGGGTGGGGGCAGGGGTGTGTAAGATCTGGAGCGCTTGGTGTCCCTTTGGTGCCTCCGCATTGCTTGCATGGACGGACAGGCTAGGAAACTGACCCCAATCATATCGCTGTGGTTGCGCCTGATCTGTCTTAGTTGCAGAGCCATGGTCAGTTTATACAGGTGTCCCTAATGCGTGGACACTTCCCTCACTTACCCCGCCCCCCACCTCGATTGCCTGTGCGCGAGTTGCAGCGCCAGAGCAGCACTTGACCACCTCCCCCACCCCCCCCCCCCACCCCACCGCCTCTGTCCCTCAGCTGCTCACCACCTCAGTTCCCCCAAAGTGAAGGCCGCCAAGTGCACGTCGCCTGCGTGCTGTTGTGAAACACGTCTGTGTGCTCTTCCCTGATGTGGACGGATGATATGGTAGGGTTCCAAGAGCTGGCGGGATGGCCTTTTAATTATATGCTAATGTATTACAATTAACTCCCCGCTCGCTAATGACGGGAAATGTGGCCCACCGTCGGCGGGCTGAGCGGAAAATTGCGACCTGCCTTCCCGCTGTCGTGAAGTGGGTCCCGCCATATTTTCCATGCACCCCACCTATCATGCTCGCTACCAGCAAGCTTGGAAAATTCCACGCTTTATGTGAAAAGGTGCTTCCTGATTTCACTCCAGCAATCTACTATAATTTATCCCTCCATGGTCTTGAAGACTTCTACCAGGTTACCCCTTAACCTTTTTAGCCACAACATTTAAATAAGTAAATTATATTTCATGTATAAAATATATATAGTATACATATATACATTTTATATATATATATATATATATATATTATATATATACACAACTGGAACTGAACTGGCATTTTAAACAAATTAATTAATACCTCTCTCCTCCTTTAAAAGACTCTCAAGACAATTTTTTGGCTGTGCCTTCAATCACCTGCCCCAACTTCTCACCACCTGCTACTCCACCTGGAAAGTGCCTTGGGATGTCTTAGGACACGAAAGACACTCTATAAAGGTAAGCCGTAGCTTCAGCCTGAATTTCTGTAGAGTTGGAAGGGCTTCATGCCTCAGCGAAAAGGGCTCCACAGCCCTGATTCCAGAAGTCCCACTCTCAAACCTGGTACCCAACATTTTCTCTGGGCAGTGAGGTGAACGGGACACTATTTCACACATCTGCAGTTCATGGAGGCAGAGCCACATTTAAAAGTGCAAATGCCTTCAATCAAAAGCAATTTTCATCACCCATGTTTCTGAAACATGACTTGTGGGCTTCACAAATTTGAGATAATGGTCTAAACCTACCGTTGGAGCGGTTGGGCACCTTTTTTGCAGAGGTTGAAGTACCCCTTTGGTGTTGTTAACAGCTGACACTAATGTGCATAAAATGTGGATAAGGTCTGTGGAACTGTCAAGCAATTTAAATACCCTGCCATTTAAATCTTGAAAGCCTGTTGTGACTCAGTTAAAAAAAAATCGGTGAGTGCAATTTCAATAGATATTTGCTGATAAGCCTGAGGGCTATCATCACTGGATTAGAACAGCTTGACTGCTTCCACGTAGCATTCCATTATCAGTGGTAGGAGGGGGGGAGGGGTGGGGGGACCACCACCTGTAAGTTCCTAGTTTGATTGACAGATCCAAGTGGATATAAAGAGAAAGCTGTCTTTGATGTAGAGCTATGAATACAAATGTTTATTTTTATAAAGATTAAGTATTTGAAGCAATTTAAATGTATTGAATAGGCTGTTATCAATGAGTGTTTTTTTTTTAATATAATGAAGTCTGTAGTAGATACTTGGAACTATATTTTATTTCACCTCAGCATGGCTCCTGAGGTCTGCCTATGGTGGATAGGGTGAGTTGGCATGGAGGGTGTATGGGCAGAGGATGATGAATGGAGGTATAGGTTGGTATGAATCAGTGCTAAGTTGGCATGGAGAGTATGAGGGACATGACATTAACATGGAGAGTATAAGGGGCCATGGGATAAGTAGAGGGGCATGTGGTGGCATGAGTTGGCATGGATAAGGCATGAGGAGTGTGAGAGGGGTGAGGGCTAGAGGGCTTACTGTTTTTATTATAACCATCGAGGCGGGTCTTTTAAACAGCCTGCCTCAGCACTCAGCAGCCCATGTGGCTGTCTCTACACTGTGTCCAGAGGCCCCATTCCAGTTAGCCATGTGGAGCAAAAATCCAACCCTTCGGGGATGTTTCTCCCAAGTCAGGTTTGGGGAGTCGGGAATTTTCAGGAGTGAAAATTCGACCCAAGGAATCAGTCTTAAGTTGGCTAACTAGTGTTTTATTAGTTTGAGGTGTAATTCCCCAAACATTTATGTACTAAATTAGGAAGCCTCTTTAATTTAAATGCCTTTCACAACTCCCACTTCCTCTTCTGCTTCCTACCGTGCCTTGCCTCTCAGCCATGTTTTATTTCTATTTTCCATTCATTAATATGGTTTTAGTTAGTAGTTGGAGGGGTGCAAAATCTTGATCTTGATGCCCAGGCTATAAGGGGTTCGGGGGGGAGCGGGGAGGGGGTGGTGATGAGATGGAAATCAGCCAGCATTCCCACTCTATTTTCCATTCATTGACGCTGTGCTGGAAAATGCACATGGGGCTTAGTTATGAAAATATCCAGCTGACCTAGTCTCGCCATGGTGCAAGGCTTACATGGACAAGAAATCCTAGAGGAAAGCTAGTGCCTGTGGGATTGTGGCCCAACGTATATCTTCAAGAGAGGAAAAATCTGGAAGTGGGGTATAAACTCCCATGAGGTACGATGGATAACAGCCTGGAATGGACTGAAAACAAGACAGAGAATAAGCACAACAGTATTAATACACCAAATTTAAACTTCCTGCTAGGCTGCCTTTCTACTGCATTCTTTAGAAACTCAAACTGGTTTGTGAAGGCCTCTGAGAGGGGGTGTCACAGCTTCTCTAAGTTTTATTACATGTCATTGTCTTTTGAGTTATTCTACCACTGTTGGTGTGCATCCAAACTTATCTGCACATTAAAGTGGTTGTATAAATGTAGCACGAATGTGTTATATTTTAGTGCGGTTCAGCTTAACATCAAAGGTATATTAGAGTTAATATTTGCTACAGATTATGTACAGATCTGGAAGCAGGGTGTTATGAAAAATAACCCAATGAGCTAGGCTTGTATTTTTAAACTGGTATGTTTATAGACTGATGCCTGGCTAGTCAGCTTGGCTGGATTTTTGGATCCACTTATTTCCTGGGGAGTCAATGATCCCCATCATGCATTCCACATGAATATAACTGTCTTTATTTTTGTTAAACAGTATATTTTCACTGGAGTAATTTAGCAGTCACTTTGACAAATAAAGCTTCACTTTGTGGTCAGTGTTATATTATTCTTAAATCAAAAACAGTTTGGCATTTGCTTTTGCTCCCCATTTTCAGGTAAGACTCAACTGACTTTGTAATGAAGCACAAAAACATTTTTGTTTCACTCAAAGGCTCATTAGCTGAAGAGGCTGAAAACATTGGTAACAAGGAGCAGAAACTAATTGCAAACCTTCAAAAGTACCAGTGTTGTTGGAATACTGTCAATTCCTTGGGATCCAGAATCGAGCACTAAACAGCACAGTTTGAATGTGCTATGACTTTTGCTGGGGAAGGGTTGGAGTGATTGGACTGACTATGTAGGCAGCAATTTGGTTAAAAAAAAACAGTTCAAGGAGTTCTGGTTGGTGACCATCATATTGGCTAGTTGGAAGGTAATTACCTCCATTCCTGCTGAAGCTCACTACATCGACTACATCAATTCCGAGGGAAGGTGTGGGTGATATCAGTGCAGCTTTCCTCATTGATATCCATTTTGAAAGCCACATGGGTCATATAGAAACAGCCTGTGGTGCGGCTGCCCCTGGGGAATTGATGCAGCTTATGGAGCGCAGCTTTAATTGCCTCTGATTTTTTCCCCCAGGAAATATTAGAAATCATTTTAAGGGACCAGTTATCTCAGTTGGCCAGAAGTGTGGAGCAGAATAATGCCAAAAGCATAGGTTCAACCCCCATACTGGCTGAGATAGTTCTTGTCATCTACTTCCTTGCCTCAGTGATACCATGGCACAAGCCATGGTTAGTAATCCTCGGTAGACTGCAGCAAAGGGTAAAAGTAGAGAAACACCTTGTACCAGCCATCCACTGCAGCTGCCGAGTTACACAGATATCTTTGATCCTCCTTGCCTCTGGGATCAAGCCGAGAGGATGGGGCGGCAGCACAAACCTTTCCTCCACTATAATCAAATTCCTTAAGATAGGTTAAGATGCAAAAAGTGTGACCTTTGAAATCACTTACAGCTTGGATATACTCAAACAATGAGGGGTCAACCACTATTACTGCTACTATCAGTTTGCTTGTTCCAGCATTAAAAAATATAAAAATAACTTTCATGCAGAAAGAAAGATGCTTTCAAACAATTTTAGCAGAATCAAACAAATAAAGCTAGCAATTTAGAATCTGTGTTACCTGGCACTACCAACATGCTTTGACATATAATCCTGCTAACCAGCTTTCTTACTTCATAGATAGTGAGTCTTTGCTAAAACTGCTGTAATTTCTACGCAATCCTAACAATTCATACACAATTCCCATGATCGAATGTACACGCATTTTAAATGAAAGTAACTGTTGTGCAAAATTCTATATGGTAATAAGGATAAACAGATATTTGTATTTTTATTTCAAGCAACGTGCAAATACAATATTTGAAAATAAAATATTTACAGAACATAAATCTCAGAAATTAGAAAAAGTCATTCAGTCCATTACAACTAATCTCTCTAATATTCAACTTTTCCACCCTAGCATCCATCTCTATTTTGTAGTGATTTGCCTGATAACTTAATGCATTTGGAATAAGCTAATATTATTTTTCTAATATGTGTTTTACATTTACTTTCACCAATTTAAAAACATGGCATTTGGTCGTTCTAGTCTGACTTACCTTGAAGTGATACTGAGTTCATGTTCTCTGTCTATACCATTTCATATTTTATACATAAATAGTTGAAGCTGTCTGGTTATGTCATGAACAATAGAAAGATAGTTCCTTTGGTATTTCTGCACAATTATTGGAGGATGCACGATCAGCAAACAGGTGGGTATGGATTTATCCAATTTACAAACTTACAGAATGATAGAGTTATGAGCTAATAAATTAAGTCTGCTGCTGGATAATATCAGGTGGGTGCCAGCCACATTTTCCATTTACACAATGGAGATAAACAAAGCATAGTTAAAAGGTCTTAAAATGTCAGAAATCCATACTAAAGCAGTGTATAAATAAAGCCGTGCCAGATTAACTAATGGATTAATGCGATGAAAAGTACTATGAAACCATATGATTATTCACTGGTAGTTGTCAACTTATTTGTTCCAAAGCACACGATTCTCTATGGCATGTGGTTGCTTTCCAAAGAGTTCTAACTCAGTAGTACAATCCTGCATGCCCATATATAGGAGAAAAAAAATGCCCGTTGAAAATATTTTCATGATGTCAACAATATAACCCATGGAATCAGGCTTTTATAGTGAACTGCTGTATAGCCAGTTCACATATTTACATTGAAAATAAACATATGCAGGATTTCTCACAAATTGTATGTTGACTTTTAACATAAAACTCCCATAATGTTAATAATGCAGCAACACCATTTAATTATACACTGCACTGCACTTTGATTTGATCAAAATCAATACTACTCTCTACCTTTGAACATCTTGTGTTTACATACCTGATCTGGTCATGTGCCTACCCACATCTTGCATTTGACAGTAGGTTTCACTATCACAGCTGAACGTTTCCGATATTTTAATTAGGCATATACAATAGGTATTAGGGAATTAGAAGGTACAGCTGTGTTAATAAATACCCGTGTTACATACGCCATAATAGAAAGGCAACGATGGCAAACAGACTGGACCATGACCCCACCACAGAACATCAAGCCATTGTTTCCAGGACTATCACTGACCTCATCTCCTCTGGAGATCTTCCTCCCACAGCTTCCAACTTGATAGTCGCCCAACCTCGGACGGCCCGCTTCTACCTCCTACCCAAAATCCACAAACAGAACTGTCCTGGCAGACCGATCGTGTCAGCCTGTTCCTGCCCCACGGAACTCATTTCTCGTTATCTTGACTCCCTTCTCTCTCCCCTTGTCCAGTCCCTTCCCACCTACATCCGTGATTCCTCTGACACCTTACGTCACATCAACAATTTCCAGTTCCCTGGCCCCAACTGCTTCCTCTTCACCATGGATGTCCAATCCCTCTACACCTCCATCCCCCACCAGGATGGTCTGAGGGCCCTTAGCTTCTTCCTTGAACAGAGGCCCCAACAATCCCCATCCACCACTACTCTCCTCCGTCTGGCTGAACTTGTTCTCACACTGAACAATTTCTCTTTTAACTCCTCTCACTTCCTCCAAATAAAAGGTCTGGCTATGGGTACCCGCATGGGCCCCAGCTATGCCTGTCTCTTTATGGGGTATGTGGAACATTCCTTGTTCCAGTCCTACTCCGGCCCCCTCCCACAACTCTTTCTCCGGTACATCGATGATTACTTCGGTGCTGCTTCATGCTCTCGTCGGGACCTGGAAAAATTTATTAATTTTGCTTCCAATCTCCACCCCTCCATCATTTTCACATGATCCATCTCTGACACTTCTCTTCCCTTCCTTGACCTCTCTGTCTCAATTTCTGATGATAGACTGTCCACCAATATCCATTACAAGCCTACCGACTCCCACAGCTACCTCGACTACAGCTCCTCACACCCCGCTTCCTGTAAGGACTCCATCCCATTCTCTCAGTTCCTTCGCCTCCGTCGCATCTGTTCTGATGACGCTACCTTCAAAAACAGCTCCTCTGACATGTCCTCCTTCTTCCTTAACCGAGGTTTTCCACCCACGGTCGTTGACAGGGCCCTCAACCGTGCCCGGCCTATATCCCGCGCATCTGCCCTCACGCCTTCTCCTCCTTCCCAGAAACATGATAGGGTCCCCCTTGTCCTCACTTATCACCCCACCAGCCTCCGCATTCAAAGGATCATCCTCCGCCATTTCCGCCAACTCCAGCATGATGCCACCACCAAACACATCTTCCCTTCACCTCCCCGGCGGCATTCCGTAGGGATCGTTCCCTCCGGGACACCCTGGTCCACTCCTCCATCACCCCCTACTCCTCAACCCCCACCTATGGCACCTCCCCATGCCCACGCAGAAGATGCAACACCTGCCCCTTCACTTCCTCTCTCCTCACCGTCCAAGGGCCCAAACACTCCTTTCAAGCGAAGCAGCATTTCACTTGCATTTCCCCTAACTTAGTCTACTGCATTCGTTGCTCCCAATGTGGTCTCCTCTACATTGGAGAGACCAAACGCAAACTGGGCGACCGCTTTGCAGAACACCTGCGGTCTGTCTGCAAGAAAGACCCAAACCTCCCTGTCGCTTGCCATTTTAACACTCCACCCTGTTCTCTTGCCCACATGTCTGTCCTTGGCTTGCTGCATTGTTCCAGTGAAGCCCAACGCAAACTGGAGGAACAGCACCTCATCTTCCGACTAGGCACTTTACAGCCTTCCGGGCTGAATATTGAATTCAACAACTTTAGATCTTAAACTCCCCCTCCCCCCATCCCCACCCCGTTTCTCCCCCCTCCCTTTTTTTTTTCAATAATTTATATAGATTCTTCTTTTCCCACCTATTTCCATTATTTTTAAATCTAAAACTAAAACTTTGTTAGTCTTTCCACCCCACCCCCACTAGAGCTGTACCTTGAGGGTCCTGTCTTCCATTCTTAATTAGCACTTTTCTTAGATAAATATCACCACCTTCAACACCTCTTTGATCCTTTTGTCTGTGACATCTTTTGATTATCTGCTCCTATCACTGCTTGCTTATCTCCACAATTACCATACCTTCAACTTCTCTCTCCCCCCGCCCCCCCACCTTAAACCAGCTTATATTTCACCTTTCTCCTAACTATGCTTCAGTTCTGCCGAAGGGTCGTGAAGACTCGAAACGTTAACTGATTTCTTCTCTACCGATGCTGCCAGACCTGCTGAGTTTTTCCAGGTAATTCTGTTTTTGTTGTAGCTTACTAATGCGGATCTGATAACATCATTAACACTTACATCAGGCATTTTTAATCTATATAATTATATACTAAAACAAAAACAAAAATACCTGGAAAAACTCATCAGGTCTGGCAGCATCTGTGGAGAGGAACGCAGTTAACGTTTCGAGTCCGCATGACTCTTCAACAGAACTAAGGAAAAATAGAAAAGGGGTGAAATATAAGCTGGTTTAAGGGTGGGTGGGACAAGAAGAACTGGATATATCTTCTTGTCCCACCCCCCTCCCCCCTTAAACCAGCTTATATTTCACCCCTTTTCTATTTTTCCTTAGTTCTGTTGAAGAATCATGCGGACTCGAAATGTTAACTGTGTTCCTCTCCACAGATGCTGCCAGACCTGCTGAGTTTTTCCAGGTATTTTTGTTTTGGATTTGGATTTCCAGCATCCGCAGTTTTTTGCTTTTATAATTATATACTAATGTGCCTTTTCTCTTTTCTTGGTATTGTTCAATCCCTGGAGAGTAAGGTTCACAAATAATGTAGACAGTGAGAGTCATAATAAAGCCATGTGGTATTTAAGGTCCACCTCCCCTTCATTTATAGCCCTCAGCAGACAATGTTCCATGTGCCTCTGAGCTTCCATTTATAACCTCACCAGCTGTGGAACATCAACTGCATTGGGTTGAATGATGTTTCTTTAGTCTCTGGTAGAAGTAAATAAGGGAATAGTATTAGGATTAAAGATGCAGGGCTAGCTTCCATAGAGAAAGTGAGAAAAGCTTTTAAAATAACATTATTTAATAAAACTTGTCCCTAGTATTTTTTTCCAGTTCCTGTGTTTGGCTGTTGACAGCAGCAGAACTGAGAAGCTTTCCCCGTGTGGAATGATAGGTATAAACCTGTGTTGCAGAAGTGTGATGCAGGATTCCTGTGTCACCCTTGTACAATTCACTGTTTAAAAAAGTGTTCAATAAAAAAACAACACCACTAACATTTCAGCTGCAAAATACCATGACCATACTATAGGAATGCTGCTGTATGGTAATAAAATACAGGAAAATGTAGGTAGAATTATTTGTAGAACAGTAGACAATGAATTTCAGAAATTTGAGTAAATAATATGTATTTTCCTCAGTTTCTAAATAACATAATACTTACATAAGCTAAAAAACTCCAGACTAAGGATCCAAGACCAAATTTAAATTTTATAGAATATATTAATACTGCTCATAAAAGCAAGCAAGGAACATTAAAACACTTTCCCTAAATATTGGGTGAACTATCTTTATAGCACTTTCTCACCCTCCTTATAAAAAATGCCACTTAAGTGTCATAAAATGAACTTTTAAGTGGCTTTATCCAGACAAGATTATTTTAAAGATTTTTTGGCTCTATTTGAAGAAGAACAGGAGCTCTCTAAGTGTGTCTGCTGAAGTCTAGCCTTGTAGAGATTTGCAGAAAGAGCCTCAGGGATTGTGGTGGTACTTCCTTGTATTTTGTTTCAGGTCATCTCCCCTGTAAGTGGAGAGAGTGGAAATACCCTGCATGCCATCATGGGAATACAACTCAGGTTTCAGAAAGCATTCATGGGGGGTGACAGCAGATGCTGGAGCAAAATATCCAGTGTATGAATTTTCCACTGATTCCTTCCTCCTACTTTCACCATGAATCTTTAAGGTCCAACATCATCAAACCTACTGAAAGGGGTGATGGTGGTGCTTTTTTCAGGCAAACCAACAGTTAACTATCAAGCATTGTTTGAAATTTAAAACAGGCAGCTTGACCCTGATTGGTCAATGCCTGCCAGTCACATCATTGGTGCATTCTCCATGGCAACACCTCTGCCAATCAGAGTCCACTTGCCAACCAATCAGCACTCTCTTCACATACAGTATAAATTGTTGTTTTCCCCTTATATTGGAATTCTTGCGAAGTGTCCTGATGAGTGCAAGGCAAAAAGCTTAGACATGTCTCTTTTCTCAGCAATACTCAAGAGTCCAAACTCTTCTACCTCCCCCTGGGCCATGATCCCACCATCAAACATCAAATCATTATCTTCAGAAATGTCACTGACGTTACCTCCTTTGAAAATCTTCCCTCCATGGCTTGCAACCTCATTTAGTCCCCCAATCCTGAAGAGCCCACTTCTACCTCCTTCCCAAAATCCACAAGCAGGGCTTGTAGATCGATGGTTTCAGCCTGCTCCTGCCCCACTGAACTGATTTCTGCCCATCTTGACTCTTTATCTCCCCCTTGTCCAACTTCTTCCTGCCTACGTCCATGATTATTCCGATGCCTTCTATCACTTAACAGTTTCCAGCTTCCTCTCCTTAACCATTTCCTTTTCACCATGGACACCCAATCTCTCTACACTTCTATCTCCCGCCTGCGGGCTCTCTGCTTCTTCCATGAAAGGAGACCCAACCAGTCCTCTTTCACTCCCATCCTCCTCTGGCAGCTAATCTTGTTCCCACATTAAACAACAACTCCTCCAACTCCATTCACTTCCTCCAAAAAAAAATTGTTTTGCAATGGGTTTACAATGGTGACTGGAAAATTGCTAATGTAACCCCTCTGTTTAAGAAGGGAGTGAGGCAAAAGACAGGAAACTACAGGCCGATTAGCCTGACCTCGGTCATTGGTAAGATTTTAGAGTCCATTATTAATGAATGAGATTTCAGAATACTTGGAAGTGCATGGTAAAATCGGGCAAAGTCAGCATGTTTCATCAAGGGGAAGTCATGCCTGACAAATCTGTTAGAATTCTTTGAGGAGGTAACGAGTAGGTTAGACAAAGGAGAGCCAATGGATGTTATCTACTTGGACTTCCAGAAGGTCTTTGACAAGGTGCCGCACAGGAGGCTGCTCAGTAAGTTAAGAGCCCATGGTGTTAGAGGCAAGGTACTAGGCATGGATAGAAGATTGGCTGTCTGGCAGGAGGCAGAGAGTGGGGATAAGGGGGTCCTTCTCAGGATGGCGGCCGGTGACTAGTGGAGCTCCGCAGGGGTCAGTTTTGGGACCACAACTTTTCACTTTATACATTAATGATCTAGATGAAGGAACTGAGGGCATCCTAGCTAAGTTTGCAGATGATACAAAGATAGGTGGAGGGACAGGTAGTATTGAGGAGGCAGGGAGGCTGCAGAAGGATTTGGACAGGTTAAGAGAATGGGCAAAGAAGTGGCAGATGGAATACAACGTGGGGAAGTGTGAGGTCATGCACTTTGGTAGGAAGAATAGAGGCATAGACTATTTTCTAAATGGGGAGAAAATTCAGAAATCTGGAGTGCAAAGGGACTTGGGAGTCCTATACCAGCATTCTCTTAAGGTTAACTTGCAGGTTGAGTTGGTAGTTAGGAAGGCAAATGCAATGTTGGCATTTATTTCAAGAGGACTAGAATATAAAAGCAGGGATGTGCTGCTGAGGCTTTATAAGGCTCTGGTCAGACCACATTTAGAATATTGTGAGCAATTTTGGGCCCCGTATCTCAGGAAGGATGTGCTGGCCCTGGAGAGGGTCCAGAGGAGGTTCACGAGAACGATCCCAGGAATGAAAGGCTTAACATATGAAGAACGTTTGAGGACTCTGGGTCTATACTCGATGGAGTTTAGAAGGATGAGGGGGGATCTGATTGAAACTTACAGAATACTGAAAGGCCTGGATAGAGTGGATGTGGGGAAGATGTTTCCATTAGTAGGAGAGACTAGGACCCGAGGGCACAGCCTCAGAGTAAAGGGAAGACCTTTTAGAACAGAGATGAGGGGAAACTTCTTTAGCCAGAGGGTGGTGAATCTATGGAATTCATTGCCACAGAAGGCTGTAGAGGCCAAGACATTGAGTGTATTTAAGACCGAGATAGATAGGTTCTTGATTGGTAAGGGGATCAAAGGTTACGGGGAGAAGGCGGGAGAATGGGGTTGAGAAACTTATCAGCCATGATTGAATGGTGGAGCAGATTCGATGGGCCGAATGGCCTAATTTCTGCTCCTATGTCTTATGGTCTTATGGGTACCCGCATGGATTCTCGCTATGCTTCTAGTATACGTGAAACATTTCTTATTCCTTTCCAACTCACGTCCCCTTTCTCAACACACTTTTGTTGGTAAATTTATAACTTTATCAGTGCCACTTTCTGCTTTTGCCCTAAACTGGAAAATTTCATCAACTTGGTTTGTAATTTCCACCCTTTTCAGTATCACAGAATCAGAATCACAGTGCAGAAGGGGCCCTTCAGCCCATCGAATCTGCACCGACATGTGAGAAACACCTAACCTACCTACCTAATCCCATTTACCAGCACTTGGCCCATAGCCTTGAATGTTATGACGTGCCAAGTGCTCATCCAGGTACTTTTTAAAGGATGTGAGGCAACCTGCCTCCACCACCCTCCCAGGCAGCACAATCCAGACCGTCATTACCCTCTGAGTAAAAAAGTTTTTCCTCACATCCCCCTAAACCTCCTGCCCCTCATCTTGAACTTATGCCCCCTTGTGACTGACCCTTCAACTAAGGGGAACAGCTGCTCCCTATCCACCCTGTCCATGCCCCTCATAATCTTGTACACTTCGATCAGGTCGCCCCTCAGTCTTCTCTGCTCCAACGAAAACAACCCAAGTCTATGGCCTAATTTCTGCTCCTATGTCTTATGGTCTTATGGGTACCCGCATGGGTTCTCGCTATGCTTCTGGTATACGTGAAACATTTCTTATTCCTTTCCAACTCACGTCCCCTTTCTCAACACACTTTTGTTGGTAAATTTATAACTTTATCAGTGCCACTTTCTGCTTTTGCCCTAAACTGGAAAATTTCATCAACTTGGTTTGTAATTTCCACCCTTTTCAGTATCACAGAATCAGAATCACAGTGCAGAAGGGGCCCTTCAGCCCATCGAATCTGCACCGACATGTGAGAAACACCTAACCTACCTACCTAATCCCATTTACCAGCACTTGGCCCATAGCCTTGAATGTTATGACGTGCCAAGTGCTCATCCAGGTACTTTTTAAAGGATGTGAGGCAACCTGCCTCCACCACCCTCCCAGGCAGCGCAATCCAGACCGTCATCACCCTCTGAGTAAAAAAGTTTTTCCTCACATCCCCCTAAACCTCCTGCCCCTCATCTTGAACTTATGCCCCCTTGTGACTGACCCTTCAACTAAGGGGAACAGCTGCTCCCTATCCACCCTGTCCATGCCCCTCATAATCTTGTACACTTCGATCAGGTCGCCCCTCAGTCTTCTCTGCTCCAACGAAAACAACCCAAGTCTATCCAACGAAATTGGTTCTCACTTCACATGGTGCAACTCAGACTTTTCTCTTCCTAGACTTCTCTGTCACCATTTCTGGGGACAGGCTAGCAATGAATATTCATTATAACTCCACTGACTCCCACAGCTACCTTTATTACACTTCCTTACACCCCACTTTCTGTAACAACTCCATTCCATTCTCTCAGTTTCTCCATCGCACCTGTTCTGATGATACAGTTTTACCATACCAGCATTGCTGATATGTTTTCCTTTTTCCTCCTCCGAGGATTTCCCACCACTGCAGTCCAACAGGGTCCACAACCATGTTCATTCCGTTTCCCAAACTTCTGCTCTCACACTATCCTCTCCCTCCCAGAAACATGAAAAATTTCCCTTGTCCTCACCTTACATCCCACCAGCCCTCGTATTCAACAGTTCATTCTCCACCATTCCTACCACCATTAAACACCTCTTCCCCTCCCTCTTCAGTATTCTGATAGGGAATATTCCCTCCTAAAACCCTGATCCACTCCTCAATCACCCCCATCAACCTCTCCCCTTCCCATAGCACCTTTCCACGCAAGCTCAGAGGATACAATGCCTGCCTTCTTACCTCTCGCGCCTCACTGTCCAACACCACACACTCTTTCAAAGAGAAAAAGCAATTTACATTGTAAAAAACATATATTTTTATTTCTGTTGGACTGCGGATTAAAATTACAATGCAGTTTGAAAGACATCTCTACTGGAACAGTGTGAGGAATATATACAATGTTGCTGTCCTGGGACAGTGTGCGCCATGAAAGACAGGATGGTGCCGAGGAGGAGCCTTGTCTAATGGGGTACTGCCTAGAACAACGTTTTAATTGGCATCTGATCAGGTGACCAGGTTTGTGAGAAAGCAGTGCAGAAGAAAGATTCCTAGCCTGAAAAAAGAAAAGACCTAAAACCTCTTTCTCCTGTGTGTATAAGATTCCAGTAATTCTACAATAATAGCTGGCTTTTTTTTTTCCCCTCATATCTCTATAGCCTGCTCTTTCCGAAAAACCTGTCGAGAGGAAAAGGGGAAAATCACCATTAGAGACATTGAAAAGCAAGTGCTCAACCAGTGAACTAAAGGCTGAAAGTGCTGGGTAAGTCACCTCACGTCATCAACAAAGAACTGAAAGGAATTTGGAAGACATCGATCAAAATCAACCCATTGAATCCTATACTCTGGAATTGGTGCTATTGAACTGTTTTATCCCACCATTAAAATCTATGTTTTTGTGTGTCTTGTGTCTTGTATGTGTATGTATAGGGATTTAAGAAGGGGTAGAGTTTAGGTTATAGAGTTAGAAATTAGCAACTCATATTTTTTCCTTTTGCCACTGGCTAAAAACAATTTGTTCAAGAAACAGTTATTGACTTACTAAGTTTACAAACCTAGTGCTTGTATTCTGTTAACCTAAATTAAACAATTTAAATTAAACAAGGTTTGATCAAACTTTTCACATTTGTTGCGGCTCGGGGAGTGGTGGGGCTTGATATTGCAGCGCACTATCTCCAGTGATTCATGATAAAGTTTGGGAGCCTCGTCCCGGGATGTTTTGGAACCAAAGTCAACGAAGATTTGGATGTAAATTTAGTTATGTAATAAAAGCTAAAAGGAAACACCAGGTTTGTACTATCAAAAATAAGATGGCACTGGAAACTGCTAAAGCTTTCCTGCAAGTGGAAGTGATGTCCCTGATGATTTTACCGAGGGATCCCACAAGCCAGGTTAATCAAATTGACAAGTAAATTAAGAGCAGGATTCCCTGCCAAAGCTAGGAAGGCAGAAATAATCGAAGAGATAGGACAGCATTTAAAACCGGAAGGAATACCTGAGAGATCGAGTTCTCCGAAGGGCGATTCATTGGAATGGGCTCAAATTCAGTTGCAAAAAAAAAAAAAAAATTGAACTAGAGGCAGCAGAACAGGAAAGAGAAAGGGCATTCCAAAGGGAACAGACAGAAAGGCAGGAGAGAGAAAGAAAACAGGAAGGGGAATTAGAAATGGTGAGGTTAGAAAAGGAAGAAAGAGAAAATGAGAGAGACAGAGAATTCCAGCTTAGAATGCTGGCAGTTAAAAAAAGAGACACCAGTAGGTGAGGCAGGAGTTATTTCCAGATCAGAACCCAGTGGGGAAATGTTTAAATTTGTACAAACTCTTTCAAAGTTTGAGGAAAGGGATGTTGAAGCATTCTTTATTTCATCTGAGAGGACAGCTAAACAGATGAGCTGGCCAAAGGAAAACTGGACATTGCTCATGCAGTGCAAATTGACAGGTAGAGCACAGGAAATTTATGCTTCACTGTCACAGAAGGTTTCTAGGGGTTATGATGTGGTGAAAAAGGCCATTTTGAATGCATACAAGTTGGTCCCTGAAGCATACAGACAAAAGTTTCGAAATTTAAGGAAACAAACTGGGCAAACTTACATTGAATTTGAAAGGGTTAAGCAAAGTAGTTTTGACAAGTGGATATGAATATTAAGAGTTGAAACTACCTATGAAGTTCTCAGAAAGACCATTCTCTTGGAAGAATTTAAAAGCTCCCTACCTTCTGTAATAGGAACCCATGTTGAAGACCAAAGGGTTGCAACTGCTAGACAGGCCGCAGTAATGGCTGATGATTATGAGCTGATCCATAAAGCTAAACCATTTTTCCATCACTCCCATAAAGTTGAAAAGGGTAGAAAATGTGAATGAAAGGAAGGCAAGTAGCCAGGGTAAAGAATAGATAGCTGGGAATACCTTGAGATCTCCTCTTCAGATCAGGAGGGAAGGTACTGAGGGTGGAGGTGAAATTCGAAGGCCTAAGTGTTTACTTTGTAATAAAGTGGGGTTCATTTGTTCAGAATGCTGGAAGTTGCAAGGGAAGCCCACGGGACTTATTGGAGTTCATATGAGTGACTCCAAAGAAGAACTCAAAAAGAAAATGCCACGGATCAAATTGTAGCTTTAACTACAAATAAGGGTCTGGAGGTAAACATTGCTGTGAATTCAGGTGAAGCGAATAAGGTAGATGAGAGATATAAAGGGTTTTTGTCTAAAGGACAGATAACCCCTTTTTCACCAAATGATGCAGCTAAACCCATAACTACGTTAAGGGACACAGGAGCTACTCAAACTCTTTTGTTGGAGAAGGACCTGGTTTTCCCTTCAGAGAGTTCAATGAAAGCTAAAGTATTGGTAAACAGGATAAGTGGAGAGTATATCCTGCTTCCATTGTACAAAGTGCAAGTGGAGTGTGATTTGTAGTCTGGATCGGTGATTGGAGGAGTGGTTAAGAAATTACCCATGGATGGATTTGATTTACTCCTGGGGAATGATTTGGCAGGAGTGAAGGTTATAGCTTCGCCCATAATTACGGAAAGTCCGAGAGAGGCTAAAGAGATGGAACAGCTATAAGATCAAGTTCCTGGCATTTTTCCATCGTGTGTGGTGACCAGAGCAATGGCTAAACAAAGTCCATCACCAGAAGTCAAAGGAATACCACGAGCAGATGTCAGAGTAGCCAAAACTTTATTTAAGGATGAGGATAATTTAAAGGAAGTGTTTGGCAGGTTTTTATTAATTGAGGCTCAGAAAGCAGATCCGGAGTTAAACAAGTTAGCACAGTCAATTCACATTGAAGCTGTGGCGGAAGGAGTTCCGGAGTGCTATTATATTATAAACGGAGTTCTGATGAGGAAGTGGAGACACCCTCACAGACCTGCGGAATGACGAATGGACAGTTGTTCATCAGATAGTGATACCACCCAAATACCGCAAGGAGATATTGCAAGTAGCACATGAAATTCCAATGGCAGGATATGTTGGAATATGGAAAACCCAAACATGGATAAACAGACATTTTATCTGGCCAAGACTTCATCAGGGCACAGCGCAATTTTGTAAAACGTGTCATACATATCAGGTAGTAGGTAAACCTTAACATATAATCAAACCAGCACTTTTAATGCCCGTATCAGTTTTTGAAGAACCATTCAGTCAGATATTAATAGATTGTGTAGGACCATTACTCAAAACGAAAGCAGGGCATCAGTATATCCTTACAATCATGGATGTGACAACCCAATTTCCAGAAGCTATTCCTTTAAGGACAATGTGGTAGTAGAGAAGTTAACTCAGCTTTTCACTTCTTATGGCCTACCAATTGAAATACAATCTGACCAAGGTTCTAACTTCATGTCTAGAATTTTCCAGGACATAATCAGCAATTTGGGTATCCAAACAACTGAAGTCTATAATCCATGGACTTGGGGAGCTTTAGAGAGTTCCATCAGACTCTCAAAACCATGTTTAAGGCCTATTGCCATGAATACCCAAATGACTGGGACAAAGGATTAAATTTCTTACTATTTGCTACCAGGCATTCTCCAAATGAATCTACTGGATTTAGTCCATTTGAATTGATCTATGGTCATGAAAGAAGAGGATCTGTTTAAGCAATCGCAGTTGGCTGGCTGTCATAAATCTGGCCTGAAGCGAATTTGCAAAAGCAAGGGTAATGTACCTAGGTCACATCGTAGGACAAGTGTTGCCAAGAACAGCAAAAGTGAACGCTCTAATAGAATTCCCCATTTCCTATAATTGTGAGAAATCATGAGATTTTTGGGAATGTGTGGGTTTAATCGGAAGTGTGTGCCTAACTTCAGCACAATAGCTATACCTCTCACCAATTTGTTAAGAAAACAGGCAAAAGTATTATGGTCAGCAGAATGCCAAGCAGCCTTTGAAAAGCTGAAAGCAATCTTAATAAATGAACCAGTGTTGGCCGCTGCTGACTTTACTTAATCTTTTAAAATGGCAATTGATGCTAGTGACTTGGGGGTTGGTGTAGTCCTATTAGAAGCTGATCAATTAGGGATAGAGAAGCCACTGGGGTACTTTTCCAAGAAATTAAATCCATATCAGAGGAAGTACTTTGCAGTGGAAAAAGAAACGCTAGCATTGTTGTTGTCCCTTCAACAATTTGAAGTTCATGTCCAACATAACAACAAAGAAACACTAATTTACACTGACCACAATCCGCTGGCATTCATTGATAAGTTTAAACTCGAAATGCAAGACTGTTTAGGTGGAGTCTATTGTTTCAATCTTTCAATGTAAAGATTGTTCACATTGCCGGCAAAGATAACGTGATTACGGATGCATTGTCCCGGGCGTAAAATACTGAAATAAATTAAAGGGGTAAGAAATGCTGAAGATTGTATAAGGGGGCGGAAGGATGAATGGAAGTAAGTTTTATGTTTCGTTGTCCATGTGTCACATACCTTGTAATGAAACACTTCTGAAATGGTGTTTCATCTCTTTTAAGGTGGAGGCATGTAAAGAACGTATCTTTTTATTTCTGTTGGACTGTGGATTAAAATTACAATGGCTGCAGCTTGAAAGACATGTCTACTGGAACAGTGTGAGGGATATATACAATGTTGCTGTCCTGGAACAGTGTGCGCCATGAAAGACAGGATGGTGCTGAGGAGGAGTCTGGTCTAACAGGGAACTGCCTGGCAACAAGATTTTAACTGGCTCCTGATGAGGTGACCAGGTTTGTGAGAGAGCAGTGCAAAAGAAAAGCTACTAGCCTGTGTGTATAAAATTCCCCAAATTCTACAATAATAGCTGGCGCTTTCTTTCCCCTCATATCTCTATAGCCCGCTTTATCTCCGAAAAACCCCTGTCGAGAGGAAAAAGGGAGAATCACCGGTAGAGACATTGGAAAGCAAGTGCTCAACCAGTGAACTAAAGGCTGAAAGAGCTTGGGAAGACCACCTCACATCGTCAACAAAGAACTGAAAGGACTTTGGAAGAATCGGTCAAAATCAACCAATCGAATCCTGTACTCTGGAATTGGTGCTATTGAACGTTTTATCCCACCCTTAAAATCCATGTTTTTGTGTATCTTATGCATCATATGTGTATGTATAGGGATTTAAGAAAGGGTAGGTTATAGAGTTAGAAATTAGCAGCTCATGTTTCTTCCTTTTGCCACTGGTTAAAGACAATTTGTTCAATAAACGGTTATTTGCTACTCGTATGCTGTTAACCTAAATTAAACAATTAGGTGGTTTGGTCAAACTTATCACATTAGTTGTGCCTTGGGGAGCAGTGCAGCTTGATATTGAAGTGCACTATTCCCAGTGAGTCATGACAACTTGAACTTCTTTCAATTTGGTACAGTGTATTCACTGCTCACAATGCAGTCTGCTCACTGGGGAGGCTTAAATGCAGATTGGGTCACCGCTTTACGGAACACCTTGTTCAGTCTATAAGTATGACCCACAGCTTCTTGTTGCTTGCCACTTTAATTTTCTGACCTCAGCCTCTTGGTGTTCCAATGAGGCTCAACTCAAACTTGAGGAACAGCACCTCATCTTTTGATTAGGCACTTCACAGCCTTTTGGATTCAACATTGAGTTCAACAATTAAAGAACATAATCTCCGCCTCCATTTTATTTTTTTTCTCATTGCTGCTTTTGGATTTACTCTCATTTTTCTCATTTCATTTGTTTTCTGAGGGTAGCTCCTCATCGTTCTGCTATTCACACCACCTCTAGACATCCTTTTGCTTCTTTACTTGTCCCATTGGCTCTGCCCTACCAATATATTTGATCATATAATCTCTCCTGACTTGCAACCTATCATAGACCTTCCCTTTTGCTCATTTTCCCAAACCCCAGCCCCTTTTACTTACTGAAAGCCTATCACATCTTTAACTTTTCTCAATTCTGATGAAATCTCAGCCATCTGAAACTTAACTCTGTTTCTCTCTTCACAGAAGCTGCCTGACCCGCTAGGTATTTGCAGCATTTTCCGTTTGTATTTCAAATTTCCAGCAATTTTAAAAATTAATTCATGGGACGTGGGCTTCACTGGCTGGGCCAGTATTTATTGCTGATCCCTAGTTGCCCTTGAGAAGCTGGTGGTGAGCTGCCTTCTTGAACCACTGTAGTCCATGTGCTGTAGATATACCCACAGTGCTGTTAGGAAGGGAGTTCCAGGATTTTGACCTAGCAACAGTGAAGGAATGGTGATATATTTCCAAGACAGGATAGTCAGTGACTTGGAGGAGAACTTCCAGGTGGTGGTGTTCCTATCTATCTGCTGCTCTTGTCCTTCTAAATGGTAGTGGTCGTGGGTTTAGAAGGTGCTGTCTATGGAGCCTTGGTGAATTCCTGCAGTGCATCTTGTAGATGGGACACACTGCTGCTACTGTGTCGGTGGTGGAGGGAGTGAATGTTTGTGGATGCGGTGCCAATCAAGTGGGCTGCTTTGTCCTGGATGGTGTCAAGCTTCTTGAGTGTTGTGGGAGCTGCACTCATTCAGGAAAATGGAGAGCATTCCATCACACTCCTAACTTGTGACTTGTAGATGGTGAACAAGATTTGGGGAGTCAGGCGGTAAGTTACTTGTCGCAGTATTTGTAGCCTTAGACCTGCTCTTGTAGCCACAGTATTTATATGGCTAGTTTAGTTCAGTTTCTGGTCAATGGTAACCCCCAGGATGTTGATAGTGGGGGATTCAGTGATGGTAATGCCATTGAACGTCAAGGGGCGATGGTTAGATCCTCTCTGGTTGGAGATGGTCATTGCCTGGCACTTGTGTGGCACGAATGTTACTTGCCACTTGTCAGCCCGAGCCTGGATATTATCTAGGACTTGCTGCATTTGGATATGGACTGCTTCAGTAACTGAGGAGTCGCGAATGCATTTGCAATATTTTGCTTTAGTGTTGTCTTGACTTATTATGAATGTTGCCCTTGTGAATGGAAGTGTTGCTCCTGTGTTCTTTTAGCAGTAAGTCATCCAAGGAAGAAAAGCAAACTCCGAATCAGAGATTTGATCCTACCTTTTGGTACTACATGCTGACACTAGTCCTGTCAGGCAAAGTCAAATCAAGTTACTTGGAAGTATTGAAAACAACAAAGCAGCTGGAACTATTTCAACTCTCTGCCTCCAATTAGCATAGTTTAGACTGAAGGCTCAACAGTATCAATCTCGTTTAAAGTTGCAGGTTAAATCACAATTTACAACTTCAGTATACACAAAGATCATGTCATATAAACGTACGCCATACTCCATGAGGGCAGATCTTTTAAATCCTGCTGCCAGATTAACCCAACTATCATGCAGTTCCTGGGGAAACATCACGGATATTGGGTGGGGAGTGGGTGAAGGGGAAACATGCAGCTACATATTACAACTCAGCCACATTTAATCTAGCGGCCATAGGAAGATTGCTGAGATACTACTCCAGTGGTTTATAATTTAGGGTGGAAAAGATTGACAGTTTATTGGCAGTATAATTGTAGTATTAATTAAATTGCTATTTAATACTGTCAATTAAGACATACGATCTTTTGAAATCATACTTTAGGAATTAGCAACATCCTCAAAGTACATTTACACAAAAAAAGCAATGTTTTTAAACTCACAATGATTGCTTCCTTTTACCATCTCCATTTTTACTAAGTTAACAACTTATATTCACATAGCACATTTTACGTAATGAAATGCCCCCAAGGCGCTTCATAGGAGCATTATAAAACAAGTACAACACCGAGCCACATAAGGAGATAATGTATTAGATCATGTGACCAAAAAAACCATCCCTTTGATCAAGCTTAGGTAGTGCTTTAATGGAGAAAAGTGAGACAGAGAGAGGCAGAAAGATACAGGGAAGATATTCCAGAGTTTAGGGCCTAGGCAAATAAAGGCAGGGCCACCAATGGTGATGCAATTAACATTGGGAATGCACAAGAGGCCAGAATTAGAGGAGCACAGATATCTTGGAGAGTTTTAGGCTGGAATAGATCATGGAGATAGGAAGTGGCAAGGAATGGAGGGATTTGAAAACAAGGAGAAGAATTTTAAAATCAAGTAATTGATTGACTGGGAGCTAAGGTAGGTCGGTGACCACAGGGGTAACTGTGGGACGTGCTCCGAGGTAAGACAAAAACAGTGCAGTTTTGGATGTCCACAAGTTTATCATGGGTAGAATGTGGGGGGCCAGAAAAAAGTGCATTGGCATAGTTGAGTCTAGAGATAATGAAGGCCTGAATAAGGGTTTCAGCAGCAGATGAGCTGAGACAGAAGCAAAGCCAGGCGATGGAACCGTGGAAGTAAGCAGTCTTAGTGATGACACGAATGAGGTTGGCGGCTCCCCTCAGGATTTAATGTGGCACCAAGGCTGAGAAACAGACTAGCATAATCTCAGACTGATGCCAGGAAGAGGGATGGAGTTGCCAGCTAGGGAATGGTGTTATGTGTCAGTACTCAGCCTATGTAACTTACCTCTATTACATAGACCAGACATTGAAAGATAAATTCATTTTTCCTGGATAAAATTTGCAGTACAAGAGTCTGATACCTACAGCGTTAATGTGGGACTGAGTACAGTACAGCCCACACAGAGATGTAAGAAGGCACATAACCCAGACCCAGAGTATGTGTGGTGTTGAGCAGAGATGTGTATAGAACTAAGCATGGAGGCAGCTCCTAGCTTGTACCCTTTACTGTACATGTGTAAATAGTTTTAGCAGTTAATAAAAGCTTACTATTAACCCACAAAACTTACTATTAACCCATACAGAGACTTATTTAAGACCTACCAATCTATAACCAATATCCTCCTAACATAGTGGCAGCAATGGGACAAAAACCTAGAACCTCGCTAAAATGCAGAGACAAACCAGAATCCTAGAAGACTGAGAAAAATTCAACAAAGCATCCTGACCTGAAAAGAAGCTGCTAAAGAAGCAGAGTTGCAGAGAAAAAAATCACCAGCTTTTGCTCCAGAGAAAGGCCTGGAAGCTGAAGGCAGAGATTTAAAATTCCTTACCGCAGTAGCAGGTGCCAGTGAATCTCCTTTGGAACTCCAGCTTCAGGATTCAGAGTCATCAGAACCTGCAAGAGTGAGCTAACTCTTAAAATTCCAGGCTGCAGCAAGTCCTGAGAACTCCTTTATGTAATTTGTCAGAAGTGCTGTCTGAAAGAAACCCTTTGCTGAAACCCAATCCCCAAGCTGTAGCCTGAGCACGAGCTCATCCGGAACAAAAAAGAGATGGAATTAACTAAATATTTTGGGAATTTCGCGACTGCCCAGCTCTGCAAAAAGACAAGCAGAAGCTCCAATTTGACTGGCTTGACAGTTTACAAAGTGAACAGCTGTACAAAAGAAGTCAGCAGACAGCTGATCCAGGCAGCCATTGTTCACCTTTTTTTCCCCAAGAAGAGCGCCACTGCCATTTTGCAGAGTGCCAAAACCGGCAAGCGTGGGTAATCCCTTTGTCGCTAAGTGAATGGCGACGCCATCTTGAAATTTAGACAGCTCTTAAAGCTGCACATGCACTTTAAAATTTTTTTAACACGGATCACAATTCCACACTTCCAAGTCAATTCAGACGAATCCAAGGCACAGGCCAACTGCAAAATTGGGGACTTTAGAGGAAAAGATTCTTAAGGTATACATAGCTTCAGGTTTAAATATAAAGTCAGAAGAATGGCAGGTGAACACACTGCTTTACTCGATAGGCCTGATTGCAGACAACATCATTGTAAGACATCCACAAAATTCGAAGAGGTACTAATACCATTCGACATTTATTTCAATTTAAGAAGCAATACAATACTTGAAAGAGCTAATTTCAATAATAGTGCAACTGCCAAGAGAACCAGTTGATTCATCCATCAATGATCTGTACAAGATGGCAAAAGGTTATGAAGACTGAGATTTAAAGTCTGAACTCAGAGACAGAATAGTGGTAGGAATAACAGACAATATGGTCTCTGACTTCCCACAGGCCAAAGATTATCTAACCCTGGAAAAGGCAATCCAGAGAGTTAGACAGTCAGAACTCCATAAGCAGCACAGGACAATCTTAAGGGGAGAGAATAAAACACGATGCAGAGGCCAACCCTCAGTCCAGCTCACCAGGTCACAAAGACACAGGGACACTAAGTCAGGGAGAGCAATTCCCGAACTGGCCAGCTGAGCGATCATGCTAACACTGTGAAGTGAAGCGCTCTCACAGACAAGAGCAATGTCCTGCAAGTGTAGCCCAATGCCCCCAATGCAACAGGATTGGGCACTATGGCAAACTGAGCGAGGCAAGAATTCTGGAACACAAGGAAGACCCAAAATGATCCACGAGGCCAAGACCGCAAACTCAGAAGACACACAGCCATGTTTCTTGGGTGAGGTAAAAGGTCTTGGTTTCTCATTTTGGAATGCAATAGTTCTGTCAATGGTCACCTAACAAATTTTAAATTAGATACAGGAGCCAGCGTGACAGTCCTGTTGGACAAAGGGCTGTGGCTGAAAGACCTCTGGCTTCGAACAATGGACACCACTTTACGGGCCCAGAGAAATCTGACTTCCAGTCACAGGTATGATCCTGGAACCTGAAGTATAGTGGCAAACAGATCTTAACTGACGTACATCATCCGTAACCAGCCTTTCTCTCTCCTGAGCAGGGATGCCTGCACTTGGATCTCCTCAATACAGTGGAGGATGTAAAGACAACCACTGTCGTTAACCAAACAGAACTGCAGGTTTCAAACAAAAAAAAAAAGAGTAACCCAACTGGGACTTCAGCTCAGAACTGTTCTCTCTTTTTGCGAAGCAGGTTTGTCCATTCTCATTACTGGTCCCAGAAAACCCTCAATGGTCAAACCAGCCAACCACCCAGGAAGTAACCTCGATGCCTCCAGTGGAAGAGGTCAAAGAGGGTGATCAGTAGTCCGAGAAGCCTCTACCTCTGGCCCCAACATAAGGGTCTGGCACATACAGAGTTAGTGTGGGACTGAGAACAGTACTGCCCACACGGTGGTGTAAGAAGGTACATGACCCAGACCCAGGGTCAGTGTGTTGAGCAGACATGTGTATAGGCCTAAGCATAGAGACAGCTCCCAGCTTGCACCCTTTACAGTACATGTGTAAATAGATCTAATAGTTAATAAAAACTTACTGTTAATGCATAGAAGACTATGAAGACTTCTTTACGATATACTGATCTGTAACCAACACCCATCCCAACAAAATTCATGACAGTAGTTTAGTTCTAATTTTAGTGAATGGTTTTTGTAATATAATCTTTTGAAACAGTTTTCTGTAATACTTTTAATAGATCTACAACTAATCGCAATAGTATAACACAGGGAAAAATCCTAGAATGCTGCATAAAGGCATGATCAAAAAGCAGCATTGAGCTAAAGGAGGATATGTTAGGAGTCATGAGCAAAGGTTTGGTCAGAGGTGTGTTTTAAGAAAGGTCTTAAACGAGAGGTCTTAATGTGAGGTTTTAAAGAGGGAATTCCAGCGTATAGGGTTAAGACTGCTGAAGCCACAGCTGTCAATGGGAAGGCAAAGATTTGTGTCAGAGGGACAAAGAGCTTTGAGGGAGACAGGGGAGCTGTGCGTTAAAAAACGCTGTTTTATGTCAAAAAATGACTTTGTTTATTGAGTGGGCTGAAGGCACAGAATAAGTTTTTAAAATACTCAAATGACTTAAGCAGCTGGTCTCAAAATGGCTGAACATTTACATAACTACACCTGATAATTTACAAAGCTATCAGAATAGAGACAGGCTGTCTGGGGATAGCCCAATTAGGGCAATAAGCTTAAATGAGTGTGATTTGCCATCTCATGAACTATTCCAAAGACATTCAGACATAATCTAATTGTTCAGGTGGATGAGGACCAAGCCATTAAACTCAATCACTCTGGACAATGGACCCCGGCTGAAGGCCTCACCAATCATTTTAATCTAATTACTTTAAACAATAGACTTGAAATGAGATTGTTATGACCATAACTGTGTTCCTCTCCGCAGATGCTGCCAGACCTGCTGAGTTTTTCCAGGTATTTTTATTTTTGTTTTGGATTTCCAGCATCTGCAGTTTTTTGCTTTTATCTTTGTTATGACCATGTTTGGTAACTGGCTACTTTGTAAAGGAAAGTCATGTGACAGCAAGCTAGCCCTTTGTGTACAAAGGCACTGATTTCCAGAATCAGTGGGCAGAGACAGCATGGCCGGGATATTCCGGCCCTGTCATGGCAGGACATGCTGCAGGAGATTCAGCAGCTCAACCAAAAGTCCATTGACTTTCGGCGGGACGTGGCAATCCCAGCAGCGAGCGAGGCCAGAAATTCCTGCCCATGTGTGATTAACAGCAGAATGACAGCTCGTGACCCCCTTTCTCTCTCTCCAACCATTCTGCAAGCATGCCTTGCCTGTATTGTGACCAGTCAAAACACCGCAGGCAGCATCTTTAACATAAACCAAGCAGCTGCTGACTCCAGAAGAGACAGGGATTGCCCATCACCATTTTAAATCATCTTGATACAGAATCCAGAAAGATCACTGAACCTGGCCTGAGACCCATCTAAGTCATCAATCAACAGAAACCATTTATAATTGACTCTCTTTTGGGACTCTTAAACCACTTACTTACCCTCCCTCTTTGTAACTTATGTGAGTAACAGTGTGTGTGTGTTTGCACGTGCGCGCGAGTGTGTGTGTATGTGTGTGTATGCATGTACCTCTTGAATGCATGAGATAGAGAGAGTTGGAGCACTTTTTTATATTATCTTTACATTTAGAGTGCTAAGTACAATAAATACTACTTCCTTTTCTCTTAAAACTTAGAACAACACCTGTCTGTGTGTGCCTTTTACAGTCACAGAACTGAAACAGTTAAACACTCACTGAATTGGTTAGCAAATTCTCTTCTAAAACACCTGTTGCTGTCATGGAGGAGATATTACAAATGTGAGACTTTACAAGGCAGTTATGTTTTAAACTGTCTCCTTTAAGTTAAGGTAAAACATAATGTCCTGGAATGGGGGATGGTGACTTCATACTAAACTCTGCTGGGAGACAGACCCATGTGATTTGGTTGCCATAGGGTAAGTGGTACTGTCTGAAGTCTATCGAGGATCAAGTGCCAGTTTTCACACTTTGAGACAAAAGTTGAAGTGGGTGGGAGGGGTATGTTAGTGGATAGAAGCTGGTCTTTCTGGATACAGGCTCTCAGACTCTGAGACAGAGACTGTTTAGTGTTAGCCACTGAGTGAAGAGATGGAACTGGTGGAGATTTTAGGACCAAGGAGTTGCTGGAGTGAGCCTGGCTCCTAGAAGTCAGTTCAGGGATACTCAGAAGGCTAAGTGAAGTCACTTTCAAAGGACACAGGAAGGCTCATATCCATGTGGCAGAGGGAAGAGAGCTTGTTGAAAGGCCGGGAAGAGTGTGGAACTTATCTGCAAGGCTACATTTCTGCTGAGAGCATGGCGTAACGTACAAGATGTTCGTGAAGTATTTTTGGTTTAGTTGATTCATTCACGGCGAAGTACGTTTTCTGTAGTTTGGTATATTAGTTGCTTTTTAAGCGATGCTTGGTCAATTTTTATTTTAGTTTGGTTGTTTCAGCAGAAGTCTTGAAATGTGAAATCCTGTGCAAATCTTTTCCTCAGTCGTTGGTAAACTCCTTTTAAAAGCTATTGGTCTTTACATGCATCCTAACAGAGGTTACAGAGCTAGAAGAGGGGTGTTGTGAGGGGGTAAGACCTTTAAATTTGAGGTACTGTCAGAATATGAAGCCAATATAGATCATCAAGGATTAGGGTGATGGGTGAATAAGACTTGTGGGGTAGGATGGGGTCAGCAGAGTTTTGGCTGAGTTTGGGCCTTAACTTCTGAGCTCCCCAGCATCAGAAGTTCACAGGTAAGGTTTAAACAGCAATTGCCCAGAAGTGCAAACTTCCCCTGAACAATTGCCCTGCACTGGGAACTATCTGAAAATGCAATTTAAATCGCAAACCATGGATGGTTCTGACTGGGTTGCACCATTGTTATCCAGAAAAAGTTAGAAGAATTAAAATCGCTTCTAACTTCTGGGTAACTATTGTACAGACCCAGACTGACCCCCGCCATGGGATTCCCCCACAACTACACACCTCCTCCCATGGGACTCCCCCATCATCCCAGGCATCTCCCACTACAGGGTTGCCCCCCACAGCACTCCCACCCAGCACAGGATTTCCCCCCATTTGTATGGGACTCCTACCCCTACCCCCTTGTGGGCCCGACACCTTCCCCCCCCACCCCCCTGCAGGCACTACCCAAGGCCCAAGACAAATCCCTTGAGGCCCTCCCTCCACCTCAAGCCTGACACCCTCCGCCCCACGTCACCCGTAGGCCTGACCTCTCGCGCGCCCCCCCCCCCCCCCCCCCCAAACTGGCTTTGTGCAGGTCCAGCCCAACCTGACCTACCCACATCACCTGGACCTCCAACCCCCACCCCCAGGACCCTCCAACACCACCCGGACCTCTGATCCACACACAGTTTCACCACCCCCGGACCTCCGAACCCCCCCCCGCCTCTAAAATTCTATCCTATCTTAGGCACTTAGCATTCCCCTGGTCTGTCAAGGACCTTTAAACTTGCCTGGTTTACACCCGCTAGTGCCATAAAAAAACAGGGTGTGACCTCCTTCCCTTCACTGCTCCTGGACTTCGACGCTGGGCCCTGGGGACGCCCTGCACTCCCAGGACCTTGCCTGGCCTGAGTTGGAAGGTTAAGCAAGATAGGATTGAAAAAAAGTTGACGTTAAGTAATTGAGCATGAAGTGGCAATCAGTGTCTGGGGAAGTTCAGGCCTTTTAAGTTAGAGGCTCAGGACTGGAGGTCAATCAGAATAACATTGGAATCTTCAAGAGTGGGAGTGTGAGAGTGTGTGATAGAGAGAGAGTGGGAAAAATAATGTGAATGAGGGTTTCTGTCACGGATGGGTTGAAATAGGAGGTGGGTGATATTATCAAGATAGGAATAGGTGTGCTTTGTGACGTAGAGAATAGGGAGTTGGAAGTTCAGCTCAGAGTCAAATAGGATGCAGGAGTTTATACCAATTTAGTGTGTTCCATGCATCTGAACTGACTTAAATGCAAACAATTACAATGACATAAAACTTTCACACAAACCATATGAGCCTTAACACTATAAAAATGTCAATTTTATATTAAATTCTTTAGTGGACAGTATTATGACAAGAAGTTAAAACTAGAGCCCAGTTTCTGAATCCAAACAACCATATGAGTTAAAGTAGAAACAGTGTACTTTGAATATATAATGCAAATAATGCTATTTCTAAGCAGATATTTATACTTTTCTGGCAAAATAAGCATAATAAACATCTGCTTTGGATTTTATTCTTCACATCCTTCTCTCAGCCTCAAATTACATCGGGCAATTTAATTTATCTCCTGCCTCCTCTCCTAAAGACAGTGACTCATGCTGGGTTATTATTCCACAGGCATCAGCAATCCTTGTAATCCCATACTCTAATGATCATTCTTCATATTACAACAAAAAATTGTACGTACATATTTCGTATACTATTAAAAAGTTCCAAGACACTTCACAAATAGATGCAAGGAAAACATATGCCAGAAAAGGAGAGAAAAATTGCAATGATGGAAAGCTGAATTGAAGATTAAATGACAGCTTTGACCACCAACATCACTGAAGTATTCCAATATTGCAGTGGGGTGAGGTGGGGGGAGGAAGCCGAGAATCACAGCTGTGTCCAATCCTAATATTCATACACATGCACTTTCCAGCAGAATCTCTGAATTACTTTCAGATGCAGGATTCTGATCTGCTTTATTCCCCCATCCTTGCCATAGTCCTCACTGAATTTAGCACAAACCAGGCAATAAAAAAGAATCATCTGTTTAGTATGGTTCAGTGTATTGATAACTCGGGTGATTAATCTGGCTGAATTGTCACTCACTGCCTCAGTATGTGGATATCTTTTTACAAAAAAAGACTGGTGTGAATATTTCACCATTTTGTTTTTATAGCAAGCTTTTCAATGAAATAAAAATCAAGAGATATTTCTCCTCAAAAGATCTAAGACAGCCTCATGATAAAGGAGATGAGGGCATTGCTGGGAGGGGGTGATATACATGCAAATATACATAACAAACAATAATTAACCAACAGCTGTAAAAAATGCTGATGAAACATCCAAAGGCTCGCAACTCAAGAACCGCCTTGACATATGAAAGTAAGTACATAATTCCAATTCAATTAGCATGTATGCACAATATTTTATCACGTGTATTAGGCAGGGGAGAAACAGTACTTGCTTTTGAGGAAACATTATGCTTAAAAGATTACTAGTCTTTCTAATAAAGAGGTATAACAAAGTAGCATTTACATTTGGGAGAGGCAGTGGCATAGTGTTACTGTCACTGGAATGGTAATCTAGAGATCCAGGGTAATGCTCTAGGGGAATTTGAATTCAATAAAAACCTGAAATCAAAAGTCTTAAATATGACCATGAAACCATTGTTGATTGTCGTAAAAACCGATCTGGTTCACTAACGTTTAGGGAAGGAAATTTGCCATCCTCACTTGGTCTGGCCTATATATGACTCCTGATCCGCAGTAATGTGGTTGACTCTTAAATGCCCCATGAAATGGCCTAATAAGCTACTCAGCTGTGTCAAACTGCTAAAAAGTCAATGAAAAGGGTAGAAACCTGACAGACCACCCGCTACTGACAATGGTAAACCCAGCCCTGTCAGCCTTGCAAAGTCCTCCTTAGTAATATCTGGGGGCTTGTGCCAAAATTGGGAGAGGTGGCTCACAGACCAGTCAAGCAACAGGCTGACATAGTCATACTCACGGAATGTCCCAGACACCATCATCACTATCCCTGGGTATGTCCTGTCCCACCAGCAGCACATACCCAGCAGAGATGGCAGCACAGTGGTATACAGTCGGGGGGGAGTTGCCCTGGGAGCCCTCAACATCGACTCCAGACTTCATCAAGTTTCATGGTATCAGATCAAACATGGACAAGGAAACTTCCTGTTGATTACCACGTACCGCCCTCACTCAGCTGATGAATCAGTACTCTCCATGTTGAACACCACTTGGAGGAAACACTGAGGGTGGCAAGGGCGCAGAATGTACTCTGGGTGAGGGACTTCAATGCCCATCACCAAGAGTGGCTCGGTAGCATCACTACTGCCTGAGCTGGCCAAGTCCTAAAAGACACAGCTGCTGGACTGAGTCTGTGCCAGGTGGTGGGGGAACCAACAAGAGGGAAAAACATGCTTGACCTCATCCTCACCAACCTGCCTGCTGCAGATGCAACCATCCATAACAGTATCAGTAGGAGTGACCACTACACAGTCATTGTGGAGACAAAGTCCCGGCTTCACATTGAGGATACCCTCCATCGTGTTGTGTGGCACTACCACTGTGCTAAATGGGATAGATTTTAAACAGATTTAGCAACTCAAGACTGGGCATCCATGCGATGCTGTGGGCCATCAGCAGCAGAAGTGTACTCAAACACAGTCTGTAATCTCATGGCCTGGCATATCCCCCACTCGACTATTACCACCAAGCCAGGGAATCAACCCTGGTTCAATGAAAAGTGTAGGAGGACATGCCAGGAACAGCACCAGGCATACCTAAAAGTGACGTGTCAACCTGGTGAAGCTATAACACAGGACTATTTGTGTGCCAAACAGCATAAGCAGCAAGTGATAGACGGAGCTGAGCGATCCCACAACCAACGGATCAGATCTAAGCTCTGCAATCCTGCCACATCCAGTAGTGAATGGCGGTGGACAATTAAACAACTTATTGGAGGCGGCGGCTCCACAGATATACCCATCCTCAATGATGGAGGAGCCCAGCACATCAGTGCAAAAGTTAAGGCTGAAGCATTTGCTACAACCTGCGGCCAGAAGTGCCGAGTGGATGATCCATCTTGGTCTCCTCCAGAGATCCCCAGCATCACAGATGCCAGTCTCCAGCCAATTCAATTCACTCCACGTGATATCAAGAAACGACTGAAGGCACTGGATACTGCAAAGGCTATGGGCCCCAACAATATTCTGGCAATAGTGCTGAAGATTTGTGCTCCAGAACTTGCCGCGCTCTGAGCCAAGCTGTTACAGTACAGCTACAACACTGGCATCTACCCAACAATGTGGGAAATTGCCCAGGTATGTCCTGTACACAAAAAGCAGGACAAATCCAAACTGGCCAATTACTGCCCCATCAGTCTACTCTCGATCACTTGTAAATTAATGAAGGGGTCATGCGCAGTGCTACCAAGCGACACTTGCTTAGCAATAGCCTGCTCACTGATGCTCAGTTTGGGTTCCAGTAGGGACACTCAGCTTCTGACCTCATTACAGCCTTAGTTCAAACGTGGACAAAAGAGCTGAACTTCTGAGGTGAGAGTGACTGCCCTTGACATCAAGGCAGCATTTGACCGAGTGTGGCATCAAGGAACCCAAGCAAAACTGGAGTCAGTGGGATTCTCCGCTGGTTGGAGTCATACCAAGCACAAAGGAAGATGGTTGTGTCTGTTGGAGGTCAATCATCTCAGTTTCAGGACATCACTGCAGCAGTGCCTCAGAGTGGAGTCCTAGACCTAACCATCTTCAGCTGCTTCATCAATGGCCTTCCTTCCATCATCAGGTCAGAAGTGGGGATATTTGCTGATGATTGCACAATGTTCCACACCATTCATGACTCCTCAGATACTGAAGCAGTCCATGTCCAAATGCAGCAAGACCTGGACAGTATCTAGGCTTGGGCTGATAAGTGGCAAGTAACAAAAGTGTCAGACAATGACCATCTCCAACAAGAGAGAATCTAACCATTGCCCATTGACATTCAATGGCATTACCATCGCTGAATCCCCACTATCAACATCCTGGGGGTTACCATTGTCCAGAAAGTGAATTGGACTAGCCATATATATATACTGTGTCTACAAGAGCAGGTCAGAGGCTAGGAATCCTACAGCAAGTAACTCACCTCCTGACTCCCCAAAGCCTGTCCACTATCTACAAGGCACAAGTCAGGAATGTGATGGAACACTCTCCACTTGCCTGGGTGAGTGCCGCTCCACAACAGTCAAGAAGCTTGACACCATCCAGGACAAAGCAGCCTGCTTGATTGGCACCCCTTCCACAAACATTCACTCCCTTCACCACCAATGCACAGAAGCAGCAGTGTGTACCATCTACATGATGCACTACAGAAATTCACCAAGGCACCTTAAGCAGCACCTTCCAAACCCACGACCACTACCATCTAGAAGGGCAAGGGCAGCAGATACATGGGAACACGAGTATCTGGAAGTTCCCCTCCAAGCCCACACCATCCTGACTTGGAATATTGCCGTTCCTTCACTGTCGCTGGGTCAAATCCTGCAACTCCCTCCTTAACAGCACTGTGGGTGTACCTACACCATGTGGGCTGCAGCGGTTCAAGGCAGCAGCTCACCACCACCTTCTCAAGGGCAACTAGGAATGGGCAATAAATGCTGGCGTAACCAGCGACGCCCACATCCCATAAATGAATAAAAAATATTTGCCAACCACTTACTTCAATATTTACTGTCCAACATCCAATCCTTTCCACTGGCTCATGACCCTGTTGACAGGACATTGTAACCCATTCAATTACCACCCCATCCCCTCTCCTTGAAACTTATTTACAATGGAACTCTTCTCCCTCACTTGTCAGCTCACTCACTGACTCTTCACTACTCCAAGATATGCACTGGTTGGAAAGCACTTTGGAACATCATGTTTAGTCAGGTGCTATATTAATGCAGGTTTTATTTTGATTCTTCCATTGATTACTACCCCAGGTCAAGCTGGTGCTTATTCATTCCCATTTCCTTGGAATTAATTTTCTTTCCTCCTTCACCCCAAGGTTCTGCTTCCAGCCTTCTCCCCACTCCTCTCAACAAGACAATTCTCCCAGGTTCTTTCCTTTTCCTTTCACTACCATGAATTTCCTCCTTTGATTGCCATCAACTCCACCCTTTCGCTACATCCAATCTATTCCATTTCCATCTTGGGTTGACTGGATCGCCAAAATGTTGACTCCCGAAATACTGACTTTAGGTAAAACACAAGCATGGCCCTCCTACCACTACCCAGATCTCTTTATATTTCATTGTAAAAGAATACCCAAAATATACATTCAGAATTTTGAAAAACAATTGGTTGGTTATTATTTTTAAACATTTCAAAATATATATATATTAATCTGATTAAGTCATTAAACAAAAAATAAATGATTTTAATGTTTCATATCTGTCTACAGGTTGCCAACCATAACATATTATTTCATTTAAAAATGCTTTCCACCATGATATTTAAATGTTCATTTAAAACAACAGTTATCACCAATTACTCAAGATGAATCAGAAATACCACTACATAAACCAATTCTGGTTAAAGTATTCATTTTTAATCTTCAAAGCTTTGTCAAGTTTCAGCCCAAAATTGACCACACAGAGTAAGTGGGAAGCTTCTAAAGTCCAAAACTTTATGTTAACCATGATGACCCATGGTTCAATCCTCATTCAACAGTTAAAAACCCTAAAATTAACTTCCAGGGCAACATCAAATCACATTATTTATTTTCCTCAAGATTAATTAATGGGAATTGCCTCGGAAATTTACGCACAAAGGTTGCACCATAAATTTGGATTTGATAGCCAATCAGATGACTTCACAGGCTATTTCATTCACAATTCTTTCCCCAGAACCCTGCTTTTAATATCGAAGCCTCTGGCAGTCAGTTTGAACTCAAATTAAACAAATTATTTAAATGAGTATGAATATATTCTTCCCAAATTCTTCTAAAACAAAATGGAAAGCCAAGTGAAAGACTCAAGATCGTACTCCTGGGTATAAATACTGTTTAGGCATGACAACAAAAAAAATTCTAGCAATGGATACAAATTGATACAAGTTTTTAAAAAAAAGATACAGGATCTTGTAGTTTGTAAATAGGGGTGCAGAATACAAAAGCAAAGAAGTTATGATAAATCTGTATAAAACACTGGTTCGTTCAGCCTCAACTGGAGTATTGCTTCCAGTCTTGGGCACAGTTTAGGAATTAGGGTGCAGAAAAGATTCATGAGAATAGTTCCAGGGATGAGAAACTTCAGCTATGTAGATAGATTGGAGAAGGTGTGGCTATTCTAATGGAGAAGTTTGAGAGGAGACTTGATAGAAGTATTCAAAATCATGAGGGGTGTAGACACACTAGATAGGGAAAAACTGTTCCCATAGGTGGAAGAATCGAGAACAAGAGGACGCAGGTTTAAGAAAATTGGAAAAAGAAGTAATGCCGACATAAAGAAGAAACCTTTTCACGCAGTTGTTGGGATCTGGAACGGGCTGCCTGAGAGTGTGGTGAAGGCAGATTCAATCATGGCTTTCAAAAGAGAACTGGACCATTACCTGAAGAAGAAAGACTTGCAGGATTATGGTGAAAAGGCTGGGGAGTGGCACTAGGGTGAATTGCTCTTGTAGAGCCAGAACAGAGGTGACCGGCTGAATGGCCTCCTTCTGTACTGTAACCATTCTAAGATTCTAAAAGCAAAATAGTGCAAACGCTGGAAATCTGAAAACTAACAGAAAACGCTCAGCAAATTTGATAGGATCTGTGAAGAGAGAAAAGTTTCAGCTCGCTGACCTTTCATTGGAACTGGAAAAAATTGGATTTAAGCAGGTGAAAGGCAGCAGGATGGGAAAAAGAACAGAAGGGAAGGTTGTGATAGGATGGCAGGCAGAAGAGATTAAATGGCAATTGTTGATCACGCAAGGCCAAAAGGTGTCGTATTGGGGCAGTAAAGGAACAAAAGATGTGTCTAGTGGAGATGAGAATGGCAGAAGAACAGCTGCCATCTAAATGCAAAAAAATGAGAAAAACAAAAACCAACAAAGGAAATGAAAACAAAATGGAGGCAAAGGTTACAATTTGAAATAGCGGAACTTAATATTGAGTCTGGACAGCTGTAAAGTGCCTAATCAAATGATGAGGTGCTGTTCCTCAAGCTTATGTTGAGCTTAATTGGAACTGCGAGAGGCCAAGGACACTGTGATCAGCAAGGGAGCAAGGAGGAGAATTGAAATGACAGGCGACCAGACGCTCGGGTCATGCTTGCAGGAGGAACGTTAGTGTTCCACAAAGCAATCACCCAATCTGCATTTGGTCTCTCCAGTTTAGAGCAGACTGCATCATAAGCATCAAAGGCAGTGTACTAAATTGAAAGAAATACAAGTAAATTGGTGTTTTATCTGGAAAGATTATTTGGGGCCTTGGACTGGGAGAAGGGGGGAGGTAAAAGGGCAGGTGGTGCACCTCCTTTGCTTGCATGGAAAGGTGCTGTGGGAAAGGGAGGGGGCATTGGGAATGATTGAGGAGTGAACTAGGGTATCACGGAGGGTGAGGTCCCTTCAGAATGTTACAAGGGGAAAGAGGTGTCTGATGGTGGCATCATGTCAGAGGTGGCAGAAACGGCAGAGGATATCCATTGAATACATCTTATGGATGGCACACCTTGCTGACACTGTGTGTCAGTGATGGACGGAGTGAATATGTAAAGTGGTGGATGGGGTGCCAATCAAATGGACTGGACTGCCCTGAATGGTATTCAGCTTCATGAGTGTTGTTGGAGCCACAATCAAGTGGCGAGTATTCCTTCACTCTCCTGACTTGTGGCTTGTTCTGCAGTTGTGGATACGCTTAGGCAAGTCAGGGGATGCATTACTCACTGCAGAATTTCCAGCCTCTGACCTGCTCTTGTAGCCACAGTATTTATATGACTGGTCCAGTTAAGTTTCTGGTCAACAGGAACACCCAGGACTTTGATGGTGGGGAAATCAGCAATCATGATGCTGTTGAACACCAAGAGGAGATGGTTAGATTCTCTCTTATTGGTCATTGTCTGGAACTTATTTTTTTTAAGCCCAAAGAGTTTAATGTAATATGTACAAAGATATTCAGAGTACGGTATAATCTCACAGCTCGTCTGTTCCCAATCGGTTCACATCTACAAGAATTACATGACACTCAATGAGTCAACAATATCCGGCCCTTGAGCAACCTGCGCAGTATCACTTTGATGCTGCCCCAGGTACTGATGTGCTTCTGCCAGCCATGAGTCCGTATCCTCTTGATAGTCTTTGGCTGGCACTCAGTGCCATGCTTCTTCGTCCGGACTTGCCCCTGGCTCCAAGGGAAAAGCTGAGAGCTAAGGCCCGCCCAGCCGAGGAGCTCAGGATCAGGAGGCCACTGTACATGACAGTAGGGAGCTGCAGAACTTGCACAGACTGGAGCTCAAAAGCACAACAAGAGCCAAGAACTGCGTTGGCTGCCACCTGCAGCCCCACACCGCTGCCCTCAGGAAGCTCATCCTCACACTTATGTGGCACCAATGTTACTTACCACTTGTTGTTCAAGCCTAAATGTTATCCAGCTGCTGCTGCATGCAGGGACAGACTCTCTCATTATTTGAGAAGTCGTGAATGGTACTGAACACAGTGCAATAATCAGTGAACATCCCCAGTTCTGATCATACAATGGGGGGATGGTGAAGCAGCAGCAGATGGTTGGGCCTAGGACACGACTCTGAGGAACTCCTCCAGTGATGTTCTGGGACTGTGATGATTGGCCTCCAACAATAAGTGTCTTCATTTATGGCATGACGTCAAGCACTGGAGAGTTTTCCCCTCAATTCCCAATGGCTTCAATTTTACTAGGGCTCTTGATGCCACATGTGGTCAAATACTGCCTTGATGGCAAGGACAGTCACTCTCATCTCACCTCTTGCATTCACCTCTTTTGTCCTTGCTTGAACTAAGGTTGTAATGATGTCTGGAGTTGAGTGGGCCTGGCAGAACTCAAACTGAGCATCAGTGAGCAAGCTATTGCTGAGTATGTGCCGTCTTAAAGCACTGTCGACAGCACCATCCATCACTTTGCTGATGATTGATAGTGGAGATGGGGTGATAATTGCAGATTGGATTTGTCCTGCTTTTTGTGGCAATTTTGGCAATTAGGCAATTTCCACATTGTTGGGCAATTGCCAGTGTTGAAGCCATACTGCAATAGCTTGAGTACAGGCACAGCTAGTCCTGGAGCACAGGTCTTTAGTACTAGTACTGGGATGTTGTCTGGCCCTTAGCCTTTGCTGTAACCAGTGCATTCAGCCATTTCTTGACATCATATGCAGTGAATTGAATTGGCTTCAGGTTAGCAGCCAGAATAATATGAACCTCAGGAAGAGGCTGAGATGAATCATCCCCTTGACACTTCTTGCTGAAGATGATTGCAAATGCTTCAGCCTTGTTTTTTGCACTGACATTCTGGGCTCCTTCTCAATGAGAATGGAGATGTTTGTGGAGTCTCCTCCTCCGGTTAGTTGTTTAATTGTCCACCACCATTTGCGACTGGATGTGGCAGGATTGCAGACCTTTCTCCTGATCTGTTGGCTCAGGGATTACTTAGCTTTATCTATAGCATGCTGCTTCTGCTGTTCAGCATGAATGTAGTCCTATGTTGTAGCTTCACCAAGTTGGCATCTCATTTTTAGCTATGTCTGGTGCAGCTTTGGGCATGCACCCCTATGCTCTTCATTGAACCAGGGTTGATACCCTTGCTTGATGATAATGATAACAGGAGGGATATGCAGGGCAATGAGGTTACAGATTGCGGTTGAATAGATTTCTATTGCTGCCGATGGCTGACAGGGCCTCATGGATACCAAGTTTTTGAGCTGCTAGATTTGTTCTGAGTCTATTTAATTTAGCATGGTGACAATGCCATGCAACACAATGGAGGATGTTATCAGTGTGAAGACCAGACTTCATCTCCACAAGAACTGTCTGGTGGTTTCTCTTACCAACACTATGATGAGCTGATGCATCTGCAATAAGCAGGTTGGTTAGCGTAAGGTCAAGAAAATTTTTCTCTCGTATTGGTTCTCTCACCACCTGCCGCAGGATTAGGCCAGTTCAGTCAGTAGTGGTGCTACAGAGCCACTCTTGGTGATGGACATTTAAGACCCCCACTCAGAGTACAATATGTGCCTTTGCTACCCTTGGCATTTTTTCCAAATGGTGTTCAACATGAAAGAGCACCAATACATCAGTTGAAAGAGAGCAGTAGGCAGCAATCAGCAGGAGGTTTCCTTGTCTATGTTTGACTTGATGTCATGAGACTTCCTGGGTTTGGAATTAATGGTGAGGACTCCCAGGGCATATGGCTATATTGCCATCTCTGGTGAATCTGTCACGTCAGTGGGACAGGGCATACCCAGGGATAGTGATGGAAAGTTATTCCTAGTGCAAAATGATTTTTTGCTCAGACTTTGAGGATGTTGGCGATCAAAACGGTTGACTTACTTCCTTGAAAGTCATCAGTGATTCTAGATGGGTTTTTACAACAATCTGGTAGTTTCATGATCATCATTACTGAGACTAGCTGTTTATTCCAGATATATTAATCAACTGAATTTAAATTCCCCCAGCTGCCATGGTAGGATTTGAACTCATGACTCTTTAGCACTGGTCTGGGTGTCTGAACTCCTAGCCCATATAGTGAATATTGGTTGATAAATCTATCCCCCCCAGAAACTGAAACAGAGAAAATAGGAGGAGGTCATTCAGCCCTTCGCGCCTGATCCAATATGATCGTGACTGATCTTCTATCTCAACGCCGAACTCCTGCGCTCTCCCCATATCCTTGATCCCTTTAGAGTCCAGAAATCTATTTCCTTCTTAAATATATTCAATAACTTGGCCTCCACAGCCTTCTGTGGTAGAAAATTCCACCTCGAGTGAAGACGTTACTTCTCATCTCAGTCCTAAATGGCTTATCCTGTATCCCGAGACTGTGACCCCTTGTTCTAGACTCCCCCCAGACAGAGGGAATATCATCCCTGCATCCAGTCTGTCCAGCCGTGTCAAGAATTTTATATATTTCAATTAGGTCCTCTCTCATTCTTCTAAACTCCAGTGAATACAGGCCTCATAAAACAATCCTGCCATCGCAGGAATCAGTCTGGTGAACATTCACTGCACTCCCTCTATGGCAAGTATATACTTTTTTAGGAAAGGAGACCAAAACTGCACACAATACTCCAGTTGTGGTCTCACCAAGGCCCTGTATAGCTGCAGTAAGACTTCCTTGCTCCTGTACTCAAGCCCTCTCCCAATGAAGGTCAACATAGCATTTGCCTCTTAACTGCTTGCTGCACCTGCATGTTTGCCTTCAGTGATTGGTGTACAAGGACACCCAAGTCCCTTTGTACATCAATATTTCCCAATCTATCACCATTTAAATAATACTCCGCCATTCTGTTTTTCCTACCAAAGTGGATAACTTCACGTTTATCCACATTATACTTGATCTGTCATGTATTTGCCCACTCAGTCAACCTGTCTAAATCACCTTGAGGTTTACGAGAATGGTTCCAGGGATGAGACACTTCAGTCATGAGGAAAAATTGGAGAAGTTGGGGCTGTTTTCCTTGGACAGGAGAAGGCTAAGAGGAGGCTTGATAGAAGATTTCAAAGTCATGAGGGGTCTGGACAGAGTAGATAGGGAGAAACTGTTTCCGTTCGTAAACGGATCGAGAACCAGAGGGCACAGTTTTAAAATGTTTTGCAAATGAAGCAAATATGAGGCGAGAACATTTTTTTTCACACAGCAAGCAGTTAGGGTTTGGAATGCACTGCCTGGAAGCGTGGTGGAGGCAGGTTCAATTGAGGCATTCAAGAGGGCATTGGATGATTATTTAAATAGAGACAATGTGCAGGATTATGGGGAAAAGGCAGGAGATTGGTACTAAGTTAAAATGCTCAGAGAGCCAGCGCAGATACGATGGGCCGAATGACCTCCATCTACACCGTAACAATTCTGTGATTGTGTGGTCTATTCTGCTATTTATGTCCTCAAAGAACTCCAGTAGGTTTGTCAATCATAAATCCATGATGACTTTGTCTAATTCCATTGATATTTTCTAAATGTCCTGTTATCACATCCTTTATAATAGTCTCTAGCATTTTCCCTACTACTGAGGTTAGGCTAACCAGTCTGTAATTTGCTGTTTTCTCCCTTCCTCCTTTTTTAAATAGTGGGATTGCATTTGCCACCCTCCAATCTGCAGGGACTGTTCCAGAATCTACAGAATTTTGGAAGATGACAACTAATGCATCCACTATTTCGATGGCCACCTCCTTTAGTACCCTGGATGTAGATTATCGGGTCCTGCGGATTTATTGGCTTTCAGTCTCATTAATTTCTCCAGCACTATTGTTTAAGTAATATCAATTTCCTTCAATTCCTCCTTCTCTCTAGATCCTTGGTTCTCTTGTATTTCTGGGAAGTTATTCGTGTCTTCCTCCATGAAGACAGAACTAAAGTAGTTGTTTACTTGCTCTGCCATTACCTTGTTCTCTATTATAAATTCTCCCGTTTCAGACTGTAAGAGGCCTACATTTGCCTTCACTAATTTTTTTTTTTTACATACTTATAGAAAATTTTACAGTCTGCTTTTATGTTCCTTGCAAGTTTACTCTCATACTCTATTTTTTCCCTCTTAATCAATCTCTTGGTCCTCCTTTGCTGAATTCTAAACTGCTCCCAATCCTCAGGCTTGCTACTTTTTCTAGCAACTTTACATGACTCCTCTTTGGATCTAATACTATCCTTAATTTCTTTTGTTAGCCATGGTTGGGCTGCTTTTCCTGTTGAGTTTTTGCTCCAGAAAGGAATGTATAACTGTTGCAATGCATACATTCCTTCCTTAAATATTAGCCATTGCCTATCCACCATCAAGCCTTTTAACGAATTTCCCCTATCTATCTTAGCCAACTCACGCCTCATACCTTCATAGTTTCCTTTGTTAAGATTTAGGATCCTCGTTTCAGATCGAACTACTTCACTTTCCATCCTAATGAAGAATTCTATCATGTTATGGTCACTGTTCCCTAAAGTACATCGCACAAGATTATTAATTAAACTCTTCTCATTGCACAACACCAAATCTAGTATAACCTGTTCCCTAGTTGACGTACTGGTCTAAAAAACCATCTCGTACACACTCCAGGAATTCATTTGCCACTATACTATTGCTAATTTGGTTTGCCCGGTCTGTATGTAGATTAAAATCACCCATGATTACTGTAGCACACTTGTTGCATGCATGTCTTATTTCCTGTTTAATGTTGTCCCCTACCTTACCACTACTGTTTGGAGGCCTATAGACAACTCCCACTAATGTTTTCTGCCCTTTGTTGCTTCTTAGATCCACCCACCCAGACTGATTCTACATCTACATTTTCTGAGCCAATTTCCTCTCTCACTATCGTACTGATTTCATCATTGATTAACAACGCCACCTCCTTTTCCTTTTTGCCTATCCATCCTAAGTATCGAGTACCCTTGGATATTCAGTTCCCAACCTTGGTCACCCTACGGTCATGTTTCCATAATCGCAATCACATACTACCCGTTAACATCTATTTGCGCTGTTAATTCATCTACCTTATTATGAATGCTCCGTGCATTCAGATACAGTGCCTTTAGATTTGTCCTTTTAACATTTTTCCACATTTTTTTTGTACTAAGGCCCTATTTTGCCGCTAACCCTCGTTTCCTCTGCCTTCCACTTTTGCTTTCTACTTTTCTGTCTTTCATTCCTATCTCTGTTTCTGTCTCGTGTCCCCCCCACTCAGGTTCCCATCCCCCTGCCCATCTAGTTTAAACCATCCCCCACAATACTAACCAATACCCTTGTGAGGATATTGGCTCCAGTCCTGCTGGGGTGCAACCTGTCCAGCTTGTACAGGTCCCATCTTCCCCAGAATTGGTCCCAATGCATCAGGAATCGAAATCCCTCCCTCCTAAACCATCACTCCAGCCACGCATTCATCTGATCTAGTCTCCTATTCCTGATCTTGCTAGCATGTGGCACCAGGAGTAATCCTGAGATTACTAGCTATGAGGTCCTGCTTTTTAATTTACTTCCTAGCTCCCTATATTCTGTTTTCAGGACCTCATCCCTCTTTTTATCTCTGTCATTGGTACCAATATGCGCCACCACCTCTGGCTGTTCACCCTCCCCCTAACAGAATGCTCTACAGCCACTCAGTGATATCCTCGACTCTGGCACCAGGGAGGCAACATACCAACCTGGTGTCACATCTGCAGCCGCAGAAACATCTGCCTGTTCTCCTTACAATAGAATTCCCAATCACTATTGCTCTCCCACTCTCTTTTGCCCCATTCTATGCAGCTGTGCCATTCGTGATGCCATGAACTTGTCTCTTGCTCCATTCCCCTAAGAAACTATCTCCCCCAGCAGTATCCAAAACAGAAAATCTATTGGAGAAGGAGATGGACCCAGGGGATTCCTGCACTACCTGCTTAGTGCTTTTACTTGGTCTGGCAGTCGCCCATTTCTACCTGTGCACTCTTACACCTCACTGTACATGCTATCCACGAAGATCTCATCCTTGCAGATGCTCCACAGTGACTCCAGGCGCAGCTCCAACTTTGAAATACGGATTTTGAGTAGCTGCAGCTGGAGACACTTGCTGTACACATGGTCGCCCTGGACACTGGAAGTGTCCCTGACTTCCCACATTGCACAAGAGGAGCATTCCACTTGGTCAAGCTGCCCTGCCATGACTTACCCTTAAATTACTCCCTTTACTTTTATTTCTTCTAATTTAGAGAATATTAAGGACTGAGGAAATACTTACCAGGTCCCACTTAACAAGGCCGCCGCTCTTCTTACTAAGAAAAGATACAAAATGAAAGGATCACCTCTTTCCCTCTTCACTGAACTGGACTAAAACTCATCTTCACCCAAACGAAAGAGCAACTTTTAGTTAGTTGCTAAATTAAAGATTAGACTTAAGGGAAATTAACGCTTAAAAGAGCCTCTCTCACCAGACTCCAACTGAAGCACTCTAATGCAGCCCAAAGCAGCACTCCAGTGCAGAAACAAATAAGGTGAGGGAAGAGTCAGAAATGTGCCATGTGAAAGTGGGAGAAAGGATGAAAATTGGAGGCAAAATTGATAACATTTTCCAGTTCAGGGTGAGAGCAGAAAATGACAGTGATACAGTCATCAATGCTCCAGGAAAGGTGGTGAGAGGGGGATCCTGAATAGGCTGGAAGAAAAAATGTTCCACGTATCCCACAAAAAGGCAGGCATAATTAGGACCAATGAGGGATCTCATAGTGACACCTTTTATTTTCCACTCTCTCCCTCCCTTTGGCTTTACAACGTCAACCCTTTATCATTTAATCTCCCCAGCTATCACAGACTTTCCTTTTTTGTTCTTTATGCCACCCTGTTCCCTTTCGCTCACTTAAAACTATTACACTTTTAATAGGGGGAAGCTAGCATAGTGGTAATGTTACTGGACTAGTAACACAGAGGCCCAGACTAGTGCTCTGCAGATGTGAGTTCAAATCCCATTGCAGCATGAGAAATTGAAATTTAATCAATCTGGAGTAAAAATAAAATCTTATTTCTTTATCAGCATGGAACCACCGAATTGTCATAAAAACCCATCAAGTTCACTGCTGTCCTTGCCCGGTCTGGCCTACATGTGACGCCAGACCCATAATGTGTTGACTCTTAACTGGCATTTGAAATGGTCCAGCAGGTCACTCAGTTGTGGGTAACTCACCACCTACTCAAGGGCAATTAGAGAGAACCAATAAAGGCTGCCTTATCCAGCAATGCTCATATCCCAAGAAGGATTAAAAGTAGTAGTGTATCTACTTTCTCCAGTCCTGATGAAAGGTCATCATTCTGCAACATTAATTCTGTCTGTCTCTCTCTCTCCACAGTTGCTGCCAGATCAGCTGAGCATTTTCTGTTTTTACTTTAGTTCTTGAAAATGCTTTACTTGATGTTAAAGTTACTATAAATCAGTTATTTTCTAATTCACACAGTTAGTTTCCACATGGAACGCATCCATTTTACTCTGCTTTAGTTGCCTGTACTTTTCAGTTTCTCAAACCAGCTCAGCAACAGCATATCTAACAGTTTAGTACAGTTAAAATTAACATTGTTGTGGTGTTGTATTTTATTCTCTTCCAATCACCATCAAACAAAAATCAAGAATGTTCTGAAATTACATGAGCAAATACATGTCTTAAAAGAGCCCTGTACTTCTCAGACAGCAGCCAATGCTGTTTGTGCCCCAATTGAGCAAAAGGCAGAATGAATAGCAAGCTTAGTATCTTGGCGGGACCACATTTAGGAGTACTGTGCATAGCTCTGATCTCTACATTATACAAAGTGTACAGAGTCACTGATGAAGGTGCAAAAAATTTACGAGAATAATGCCAGAATCAATAGTGTATACCTATCAAAAAATAAGCTGCTGCTATTTTCTTTAGAAAAGTGAAGGGGAGTGGTGACCTGATAAAAGATATTTATGATTATGAAAGCCGTTTATAGGGCGGAATTTTCCGTGCCTGCTGGTGTCGGGTGTTTGGCGGCATGAGCAAACAATGTGGCGAGAAGGCCAAAAATTGTTTTCACAACATCGTGAAACCAGGTTGCAATAGTTTGTTCTGCCCATCGATGGAGGGCTGCGTTTCCCGCCATCGGACTTAGGAAACCTCATTGTAATACATCTGCATATCATTATAAGCCCAGCCCATGTGAATCATCCTCCCATGCTGATGTGTTTCACAACAGCATATATAAGGCGTGCACTTGGCGGACTGCACTTCGAAGGGAATTCGGAGGCGAGAGTAACGTAATGTTGCGCAACAATCACCAGGGCTGCCTGTTAGACTTCAAGGTTGAGGCATTCAGGTGAGGGCACAGGCAAGTTGCTTTTTCCCGGCTGGCTGACAGTATGGTGCTGGGGCAAGGGATGACATGCGGTTGAGGCACTTGTGGGCAGGGCCAGGGGGCGGGGTCGAGGGGCTGCCCTGTGGTTGAGGTGACTTTGGTGGGGGGGGCGTAGGAGGAAACAAGTGCTGCCCTGCGGTTGAGGCAACTTGGGGAATGGGCAAGGGCTGCCACAAGCACCATGTGGGATGATCGGGAGGGACGCGGCCAGGCATTAGGGAAGCCTTGTAAAAAGTGACCATTCCTCCAAAGCTCAGACAGTTCAGATGCAGCTATATTGACATGCTTGGAGTTGGGCCTCTAGCTTATCTGCCCACTCAAGCAACACAGGCATGAAATTGACACCATACGTTCCTGAAGTTTTCACCCCTAGGGCACAGACTGCTAACTAATGAGCATTTCAGTGGACTCCAGGACAGTTGGATGACTGAGCGCATTGTACAATCTCCTTGCGAAAGCTGGCCATGGAGCAGTCACTGGGGGAAGTGCTCACAGCCCCTTGCAATGTCATCCCGGTTTGGACCAGTGTCCTCCATAATTCAAACTAGCAGTGCAGCCTTGAGCCGAGAGCACAGCATGCAGTCCAATGGGTGAAGCTGACGCCAATCCATCAAGTGGAGTGGGGTGGTGGTGGATGGGGCCTCAGGCAGCCATCCAGTGCACTAAACTCTGGCCATCCAACTGGTGGCCAGCACTCTCCAGGATGCATTAGGGGCTTTCAGGCTTAACCAAGAGAGATTGTTAGAACACCCAAGCCAACCCACATGGCTCTCTCTTTCATCCTGCAGGGGAAGTGCATCAGGAGCATGGAGACTGGTGAACTAGCTATATGCCTCATGGGGTACAGAGGGCAGGGATGAAGGGGAAGAGAGTGACGGAGGTGCCTGGCTGGGCAGAGGGAGGTGCAGCTTGGGCTCCCACACACGCCACTGAAGAGCCACAGTGAGCCATTGCTGTTCGGCATTGAGTTGGACCCAGGGTCCATAGACACCGCCTTTCATTCCTGCAGATGACCGACAACTAGTGTCGCTGAAGACTGCGTATGTCTAGGGAACTGGCCAGTCACATCTGCCAGCTGGTGCATGGGGATATTGAGGGCATTCACTGCCCATGGCCGTGAAAATGACCACAGTGCTGAATTTAAGGGCTCCACAGGTGACCTCTGAGGTATTGCAAGCCTCCACCCACAAATGCATCCATGAGGTCATGGACGCCATCTTCGCAAAGGCACATAACTTTGTGCATTTTGCCTGGGGCCAGGAAAGCCAGGATGCAAGAGCGCTGGGATTTGCCCAGATCTCAGATATCCCCAGGTGCAGGGTGCCACCAACTGCGTTCACGTGGCACTCAGATCTCCGTCACAACAAGCAGTCAACTATGTCAACTGCAAGGGCTTCCACTCACTGAATGTTCAGCTGGCATGTGACCCACCACAAAGTCATCCTGCAGGTCGGCGCACGATTCCCAAGCAGTGTCCATGACTCATACATTCTCAGTCAGTGTCAGGTTCCTGAGGTCTTGCAGGGTCCACAGAAGCTGCAAGGTTGACTCCTCGGGGACAAGGGCTACCTGCAGAGGACTGGCTGATGACACCCATGTGGCAGCCTCAGACTGCAGCAGAGAGAAGGTATAACGAGACTTATTCTGCAACCCACACCTTGGTGGAGCAAGCCATCGGGAAGCTGAAAACGAGCTTCTGGTTCCTGGACCGGTCTGGTGGAGCACCTGCAATGTAGTCCACAGAAGGTGCCATTCATCGTCATCGCCTGCTGCGCATTTTACAACCTGGCGCTGCAACGGGGATGAGGGTGAGGAGGTCCTTGAAGGTGATGATGACGACGAGGAGGCCATCACACTGGACAGATGAGGCAGGCGTGCTCAAGGGGCCCTCATAGCTGCTAGATTTGTGGAGAGTGATGACAACATGCAGTGAGCAGGTGCCCTAGATGCTCACATTGCATCTGTGAACATTTGACTCCAGTCTGGCTGATGGGAGGGCACATACCCTCTGTGATAAGGCTCCGGTCATGGAGACACAGCTGAGGCCCTAATAGTCCAGGAGGACTATTCCAGGAGGATGATGACAACATGCAGTGAAGACACTCCATAGATCTTCACATAGCCTCTGTGAATGTCTGACTCCTACCTGGCCGAGGACAGCTTGCTTGCGCTCTGATCAAGCTTATGAGATGCAGCTGTAAAACTTTAAATGCATCTGATCCTTTGTCAGCCTTCAGCACCTGACCTGAGGTGTCAGCTGTGGCTCAGTTCATAGCACCCTCGCCTTTGAATCAGAGGGTTGTGGGTTCATGTCCCACTCCTGGAAACCAAGAAGAACTGTGATTGTACTTGAAAGAGTTGCAATCTGTGACTGTTGATAACTCGAAAGAGTTTCACCACCTGACCCGAGGTGTCAGCTGTGGCTCAGTTCATAGCACCCTCGCCTTTGAATCAGAGGGTTGTGGGTTCATGTCCCACTCCCGGAAACCAAGAACTGTGATTGTACTCGAAAGAGTTGCAATCTGTGACTGTTGATAACTCGAAAGAGTTTCAGCACCTGACCCCTTCAGGAGCACAGCGTCACTGGTCACAGATGCTAAATAGATAGGGGACAGCCCTTAAAGGTGCTGAGAGCACACAGGGAAAGTGATGGAACTCGGTGACGGTGCCTACAAAATTCTGGCAGTAATGTCAAGCACCGTCGAGGTGCAGGCATCAGTGATGTGTCCAGTGAGTGTGAGGTCAGCTATCACTTTGGTCCGAAGATTGCAGAATGCACAGGGAAGAGGCCCTAGACGGAGACATCTGCCTTTAATCTTGTGCAGAGACCAAGGTGTCACATCTGAGTGACATGAACACTGCTCATCAGAATAAGGAGCCATAGGCAGGGAGACATTGTTGGGAGTTTATTTACAATAGTGAACATTATGTGCAAGTGATTAACAGCCGTGCCCCAGCTGTGCAACTAGCTGTGGCTCAGTTCATAGCACCCTCTCCTTTGAGTCAGAAGGTTGTGGGTTCATGTCCCACTCCAGGACTTGAACAAAACAAAAAAAAGGTCAAGAACTGTGAATGTACTCGAAAGAGTTACATCATCTTAACGTTCCTAACCCTGCCGCCACATCGTGGTGCTCCCACGACATCCACAGCAGAGATAATGTAGCTGACTGCTATGCACTGTGATGACCTTGGCGCGCATCCTATGGAGGACCAAGACCTGGAAAGCCCTCGCCTGCTTAAAGCATAAATCAATTGGCTCAAATTGTCTGTTTCTGTGCTGTACATTCTACGCTTTAATGTATGTATATACATAGAAATCCTTGGAGTGGAGAACAAGATGGCGACTGTTGTGTTGTTGCTGGGTGTAATGTGTGAATGAGACCAAAATCATGGCTATGTGTAAATATGCCCCGCCACTTGCCATCACTATTTTAGTGTTTCAACTGAAAAATATGGCAAGGTCACATGATACTAATGAAACTCTTTCGAGTTATCAACAGTCACAGATTGCAACTCTTTTTTTGAGTACAATCACAGTTCTTGGTTTCCGGGAGTGGGACATGAACCCACAACCCTCTGATTCAAAGGCGAGGGTGCTATGAACCGAGCCACAGCTGACACTAATGAATGAGGAAGGCTATTCAGCTCATGCTAATTTGTCCATCAAGAACAACCCTACAACTCCTCCCACTGCAGCACCTCATTGTTTCTTAAATAGTTCTGCCTTCAGCACTCTGCCCAGAAGTTCATTTCTCACTCTGCATGAAACATTTAATTTTAATTTAAGGAGCCTACTTGATCAAGTCAGGTCCCAGCATTCCCTATTTATTAAGCTTAACTGGGCAGACAGCCCACAGTGGGTGCAGCATCTCCCATGGTCACAAGATGCAGGAATGAAATCCTATTTTAATATAGCCATATTAATAATGCACACACATACTTGTAGCATGATCTCATTTCTTTAGTTCACTTTGGATGCTTGAAATAGCAGAGCTCAGAAAATCAGAGCTGTCAGGGCATTGAAAAAATTACTATTTCTTCAGAGACTATTTTAAAGCTGCAACTGGTCAGTTCCTTCTATACCAGTCCGCTATTCAATAATTTAATAAACATTAACATTTAAGAGTCACAACGCTATTGCAATAGCTAGATTTATGAACTTTTAATAACATGATAAATACTTTGTTTTCTTTATTCTTCCATGTGATGTGGGCAGGGCCAGCATTTGTTACCCATCCCCAATTGCCCTTGAACTGAAGGGCTTGCTAGACCATTTCAGAGGGCAGTTAAGAGTCAACCACATTGCTGTTTGGAGTCACATGTAGACTAGACAAGGTCAGGATTTCGTTCCCTAAAGGACGTTAGTGAACTAGATGGGTCTTTACAACAGCTGATGATAGTTGTCTTGGTCATCACGACTGACTAGTTTTACATTCCAGATTTATCCAGCTGCCAATGTGGGATTTATACCAATGTTCCCAAAAGCATTATCCTGGGCCTCTGGATTACTAGTCCAGTGACATTACCATTACTTCATTGTCTCCCCTATATACAGATAATTGCTATGGATGGTGTCAAACATATTTTAAAATCTGAAGCCCCACTCAAAGTGGGTTAATTAAAATATAACTAGTGCATATGATTTTGAATATCAGGTTGTTTTGCCCTTAAGAAAATGGAGACATACACGCAGAGGTGAAGAAAATGTTCCTCTCAGTGCATATCCCGCCACCAGTTCAACAGTTGCTGATCCATTGGACATCAATCCTTGTCTCCTGATAACGTAGACCAAATGTAGGTTGTTGGTCTGTTCCCCAGCAGCAAAGTGGTAGTTATACGCCTAAATCCCAGGTCACCTACAGGGAATAGGGTCTTTGATCAGGAGAGGGGAAGGTGGTGCATCTGGAGGGGGGGGTTTGGATTCTTCAAAGAGTAGTGCTTACACCCATTTGCTGTTGTTGACACCAAAGGCAGGGAGGGATGATCTAAGGCGAAGACTGCATCTAATGTTTTGTTGTAAAGAGGCATGATTAGCAATATTTCAGGAAGAGAGAATGCATCCACATTTGCTGATTTTTCAGAGAAAACAGCTGGATTGGATCTTTGACTATGCAAGTATAAGCATTCAAGTCCTTTGAAGCTAAATCTGATGGAAAAAAACACTCGTTCTGATCCATTAGACATCACTCTTAACTGACGTGAAACATTGCAAATATTAGTGCCCACTTTGTCGTGAATGTGAAGCAGATGATAACAGATGCAAACATGGAAAGAGAAATCCTATTTCTTCCGTAAACACAAACCCTATTCCACTGATGCGTAGTTCTGTGAGAATGTTTGGCATAAGTGCATGACAGGCTTACTTAAAGTGGTGGTTGTAATCCTGAAATTCGCCACTTTAAATAAAACCCCTTTAAGTGAAGCATGGTTTCCCATAGGAACCAATGTTAAAGCCAGAGTTAGGTTTCTGAGAACAATTTTTGCCGAGAAAAATAAATGCAAAAATTGAAACACTGTACCATACATATGCAGCGCTGTGCATTCCTTGCTGAAATAACTTGCAAAATAAAATCACTGAATATAACAGAGATACTGTGTAAATTTAAACACAAGTACTGTACATTACAAAGCAGGTCCTCTGTAGAGCAAGGAATTTTTTTAAAAAACAAGTCCACAGCAGTTCCTCAAGCTCGTACTGTGTAAACAGCAGAGAAATTTGAAAAACAAAGTTTACAGTACAGTGTCTGCACAGTACAGCAAAGAACTCTTTCAAAAAACAAGTCCACAGTGTTCCTCAACTAGTATAGAGTATAGTAAAAAAAGTTGAAAAATGAAGTTTAATTTAGTACAGGGAGGGGTACCTGAAAATGCAGCAAAAATACGATGTTCATCTAATGTACATTAAGGACAAAGTGGCACCAATACAATCACACCCAGACTCTATTCACGGAATCACTGGGCCCGGTCACACGATAACATCATCATGCTGCAGGCTTGTTGATGTCATCATATCAGGCACAGGATGGTGTCATCACACTGCTCACACCCATTAAAACGGGGAACGCTGTACTTTAAATGGAACACAGAAAGAAAATTTAAGCTCTTTAAAATGAAACCACTTTAAAAGGGAGCACCCTCTACTTATCCCATCATTCCCACCACACTCCCCCCTCACCCTCCCACACACAAATCTAGCCAGAAACATCATGGTATTTTGTGGTGAATCTTATCTGCTCAGTTTACAGCTATCTCTATAGATTCCCATTTCCCACCAAATATTCATCCAGCTCATTTTTGAGGGAGTCGCATGACACAATTTTTTTTTGAGATGTTGGGAGAAGAGAGTAACATTCAACATATCCAATACGCTATAGGTAAAAGAAATAACACAAGTTTAAATTTCCAGTCTTACTTGAAGCTTATATTGACTTTAAACCAGCGTTTCCTAGTTGTAAGCTTCTAGCAGTTCCACTCAAAAGAACTTGATTACATCAAACACAATTGCATATATTGGGGATACCAGAGCTGAGATGCAAGTAGCATATGAATAAGTTGTAACCATATTTTTTCACATTCCCATGCTTGCTGAAAGTATAACCTAAAGCATCAATAAAGGAATCAATTGAAATCTGGTTTGGGGTGGGGGTGGGGGGGGCGCGGCGGGAACTAGTGGCATAAAGGGAATAGCTCTTGAAGTGCACCTTAATCTTAATATATTTATTTAGTATGAGACAATGAGTCAGTCCACTTCCCACAGAGCTGTCACCACCTGGAAAAATCTCTCTTTCATTAAATGTCAGCACCTGGAGCTTGTAAGTGTGATATATGCTTAGCAGACACTAATTAAATCAATAACTCTCTTGATGCTTGAAATAAATCTGCTTTATGACATGAAAGTACAAGGCTTTTCTACTTATTAAGTGTTTTAAAGTAATAATGCATCTCAACTGTTTGAAGAATTTTCAGTTTCGCTAACATCTGTTTTTTTTCTGCAAAAGGTGGGAATGTTATCCAACACGCAAATTACTTACTAACTTCAAAAAGCACAAGTACAAAAATCAAGAATTAAACACCTACTCTTGATAAATGTTACAGATAGTCAGGCAGTGTGTAATGAAATAAAGATATAAAGCATTTTGAAGGAATTGCTCATATTCCCTCAATGAGAAGCATTTGAAAATTGGAGTACAAATCAATATGGACTGGTTTTACTATACAACAGCATTGGCAGGGGCTCGAAAAGAGGCCTATATCATTCTTAACTAAAGACTGAATATCAGTCAAATCGAGATATAAGAGGGTATAGCAAGGCATAATACATTACAAAAAGAAAAAAATGAAATGAATTCATCAATTGGCACTTTTTCCTTTGTGCAGCGTCAATGTTTTTAAGGCTGAGCAAATGAAAATTGAATCTAAATGGTTACCTTCAAAAGGACAGTCTTGCTTAAATGTTATATCTGATGATTCCCCACCAATGTATGGTACTAGACTACAAAGTGTTGGGTTATCAGAAGAGATGATTGTGTGCAATACCTGGGAAAAGCATATAAAGGTAATTATTGTAGTCAGTATTTAGAATTGGCCTGTGCTTCTGTGTCCCTGGGTTGGGGGTGTTGGCGGGCGGGGGGGTTGGTTTATCAACCGTGATATTAACATGGCTGGAAAGTGGGTCTGTGTGAACGTTGAAAGGGAACGTGATTGGGCTCATCTTTGATAACCACCACTAAGACAATTGTTGCTAGGGTCACACAAAAAACGGTCTCTTAGACAAGGTGCCCAAAGGTGACCGGCATTTCTGCAATCAAACCTCAGCAAGAATCAGCATCCTCAGGGAGGGAGGACGAGAAAATTGGGTTATATTTTGAACTAACAGCAGCACGTGTGCAAAATGTATATATGTGTGCAGCACAACTTAGTTTTCAATTTGTCATTTTAGATGGAAGATCAATCCAAAAGATCAGATTTCACATTCCACGTTCCTGCTCATATCCTTCAACAGCCATGTCTGCCAGAACTTTATCCATCACTTCTCTGAAATTTGTAACATCCTCTACCTCCCTGGGTATGGCTATTCCAATATATGTGAAATTGTGTTCTAATCATATTTAATTCCAGTAAGTTAACATGGAGCTATGGCATCAACACAGGCTTCACATGCTGCTACCCCATTTTGAGTTGGGTTGTGCTGGTATCTTGTTTCAGAACCAAGCAGCCATCTGACAGCTGCCCTTCAATGTTAACACAACCAGACTCTCTTCCATTTCTAACATGAGGGACCTATTAAAAGATGTTTAAAAAACAATGCAACAGATAGATGCTGTCAGCAAATGCAGTAGTCCATGGAAATAATGATTTTTATACCTGTTGCAAAACAATGGCCAAGATTTTATGGCCCCACTGTGGTGTCTCTCCCCGGCGGATGCCATTTAAATCTCCATTCAGTTCGGCGGGACTGTAATATCCTGCCGAGCAGGAGGAGCTGTAAAATCCTGGCCAATGTTTGATAATGAGGCACGGTAGAGATATTCATTGCTCAATATCTTATGTGAAACAGGTTCAAATGTCCTTATACTATATGCAGCAGTGAAATAGCCATATGGAAATGGAAAAATTTCCCGAGTGCCCCATGAATAGTTCTACAATGCTGTATTATCGCTTTCCTCCCTCTGTCTTTATGCATGAATCCCAAAAAATCCTGTACCTTTTCAGAGGAGCTGTCCACCCTTGACTGTACACTGAACAACCTTAACACAAATGTTATAAAAAATGGAGAGTTCTGAAATGCCAATGTCTAGTAAACCCTGGTTATTGGACACATACAAGAATAATGAAAATATCTTCCATAATAAAAACCGGAAGTGATGGAAATACTCAAACTCTAACAGCATCTGTGGAGAGAGAATAAGAGTTAACATTGTCCAGACCCCAAACGCCTTGCCTAATTCCACCCCATCGCCAGTGATATAGACCAATCTTTTATACTCAGGATCCAATCCCCCACAATCTCTTGCTCCCTCACTACACCTGCCTGATCTCATAGGCTTTAGCACTGTGAAGCAGGCTTCCCAACCGAAAGGCCTCTAAGCCTGTTAATCGGGATGCATGTGGGCGGGAACCCTACTTAAAGGAGCCCTGCAGTGAAATGCTGCAGGATAGTCGGGAAACCTGTTCTTCTGGGTTTCTTGACCTCTCAACAACTAACCACTGCCCCACTCGTCCTGCACTTGCCTCCAGGTCAAAATCCAAGTCAAGAAATCTGCTGAAAACAGTTTAACCTCTACATCGGTGATATTATTGTGATTGTGATCAATAATCACAAAAGCATTCACAAGCCTACATTAAAGGGCAAAAATATTCAAACATATTAACCTCCCTTAGACTTCACTGCATTCTGGAATCTTTCACATGGTTTACAAAAAACTTGATCATGGACAAGGTTTACTTAAAAACTTTGTTGCCAATGCTGTTTCATTACAATGACATTAAAGTTGTGCATGATTGAAAATTATAAATTTGTATTAATTCAGGATTAGAATGTGAAAAGATGCCAGAGAAGGTTAAAGTCAGACCAAGTACAACTTTGCCAGTAAGAGAGATAATCATTCATATACTTCTGGCTACAACTTATTCAACGTCACTTTCCCATGTCTTTCAGTGAGCAACTTCATTTTGATTTCTCAACAGAGAGTCACATTGCTCAAAATCCATGCTACATTTATGATTTGCCACATTTATACCACAACTGTAGCCTCCATGAATAGCATCTGAGATTCCTCCAGCATGTAATCACTTTGTGTGAAACGTCAGGCCCAGAATTCATATTTACAGAAGTAGAACTACAACTGTAGCATCAGTGCAAAATTGAAATCACGTGGCATCAGTATGTCACTTATTATTTAAATGCGGCTGTAATCTATCCTGCACTCATTCAACTGTATGAGAAGCCTTCTCTTTAATTCAGTATTTGCTACCTGTGTGGATGAGAACAAGGACGGCAAGGTCGATGGACAAAGTGATCATAGCACCATGGTGCATGAGGCCCATTCAAGTGGCAGGGGTTGGGGGACAGAAAAAGGAGTGTGGCAGCGGCAGGGGACAGCATAATCAGCGAAATTAATGCTGTTCTCTGCAGCCACTATCAGGAATTCTAAAAGCTAAAATTCTAAAAGGACTCGAAACGTCAACTCTTTTCTTCTCCACCGATGCTGCCAGACCTGCTGAGTTTTTCCAGGTAATTCTGTTTTTGTTCTAAAAGTTGTGTTGCCTGGCTGGTGCCAGGATTAAAATGTATCGCCTCGTGGCTGGAGGGAACTTTAAGTGGAAGAGGGAGAATCCTGTTGTCATCGTCCACGTAGGAACTGCCAACATGGGTAGACCTGGATTGATGTTCTGCTGAGAGAGTTTGAGGAGTCCAAATTAAAAAACAGAGTTCCAAAAGTAATAATCTCTGGTTTATTACCTGAACTATCTGCCAATTGGCATAGGGACAAACAGATTAGAACGTCAAATGCATGGCTGAAGGAGTGGTGTGGGAACAGGGGGTTTGCTTCATGGGTCACTGGCAGCAGTACAAGGGAAAGAGGGAGCTGTTTTATTGGGATAGGCTTCACTTAAAATAAGCTGACATCATTGTCTTGGTGAACTGAATAACTAGGGCAATAGACAAGGCTTTAAACTGATAAAGCGAGTGTGGGAGGATTCAAGAAAGGGCAAATTCAAATGCAGCAAGGAAAATGCTAAAAGTACAGAGCAGAGCAGTGTCTTGGGGAACGAAATGCAGAGTGGGTCAGGAAGGGACAGTGAAAGTATCAAAGGCAATAGGTTATTAGTGATGAAGGCAACACCAGGGAAAATGAGAAAGTCAAATCCAAAGGCATTACATCTAAATGTGTAAAGTATTCACAATAAATTGGAAGTTAGTAGCACAGATTGAAATTAATTAGTTGGATCTAATAGCTTTTATGGAGATATAGGTGCAAAGTGACCAAAGTTGGGAATTAAATATTTCATGTTCTTTTAATTAAAAGGGATAGGCAAAATGCAAAGGAGGATGGATAGCTCTGATCATAAAGGATTAGATAAAGGGAAAAGAGAGAAAGGATCTTGGCCTAGAAAATGAAGAAGCAGAATCAGTTTGGGTGGAGCTAAGGAACAAGGAGCAGAAAATAATGGTGGGACTTGTTTATAGGCCCCTTAACAGTAGTTGTAACGTAGGACAGAGTATAAATCGGGAAAATAATAAGGGTAATACAGCTAAGGAGGATTTTAATCTTCCTATACGCTAGGCAAGCCAAATTTACAGTAATAGTATGGAGAATGAGTTTGTGGGAAATATACAAGATGACTTTCTAGATCAGTATACCATGGAATCAAGTAGTTTGGAAATGATTTAGTTGAGTCAGAAAATAGGATCTTAAATCTAAAAAACAGCGAACTATGGCCGGAATTTTCCAGCCCCTTTGGCATTGGGCGTCATGGCGGGTGGGGTGCACAATATCGTGAGAAGGCCAAAAATTGGTTTCACGCCGTCGTGAAACCAGTTTCTGATTGTCCGCTCCACCTGTCAATCGCGGGCCGTGTTGCCCGCCACTACATGTCAGAAACCTAATTTCAATACTTTAGCATCTCATTATCAGCCCTGCTTGCCGGAATCATCCCCCAGTGTCAAATATTTCGCTCACGTCAGCGTGACTTCAGAACAGCCTGCTTCACGACTGCCTTTAAATGGTGTGCACCTGGCAACCTGAACTTTGAGGGGTACTTGGAGGTGAGTGCACACAACCTTGTGCGGCACTCACGAACTCGCCTATAGGACATAAAGGAAAAGGCACCATGCATTCGCAGGAGGCACAGGCAAGTCACATTTCCATGGCTGGCTTTCAGTGTGTTGCCAGGGCATTGGCAACTGACCCGCCCACGTAAAATGGCAGCGTGCAGCCGATCGCGGGCGACTGGCTCCGCGCCCACCCCCACCCAGCCCGCCTGACTTAGGTAAGACGCTGCCCCAAGTAAATGAGCATATTGGGAGCAGTGATCAGATTATAAGGTTCAAGATTCAACTAGAAAAAGGAAAAAAAATCAGTTCATTTTGGGTTATGGCAGATTTTTAGAAAGGGGAGCACACTTTGCTGCAGTAAAGTAAAAGGAGAGCTTGGCACACAGGACTACAGAGCAACAGTGAGGCATTTTCTTAAAAAGTGATTGCAAATGTACATAATAGCTACATTCCATTCCAAAAAAAGTTTAGTAGTTTAGGATGCCACCGATAAATAAAATGGTTAGAAACTATTTCAAATTGAAAAGGGCAAATGACAAGAAGAATAATAATAAAAAAACTAAAGGAAAATGAGATAAAAGATGAAAAAGCTTTAAGTGAGGCATAAAGAAAGTTAAGAGGGAATATGAGGAAAAGAAAATTTACAAACCAAAAGGAGTTGTATTTTATAAATAAAGTGGTACAAAGAGAATTGTGCAAAAGCAAAGTGGGACCCCTTAAAGGAGAGGATTGTCAATTTTGTTTTTTATTCATTCATGTGATGCGGGCATCACTGGCAAGGCCAGCATTATTGCTCATTCGATTTGCCCTTAAGGTGGTGGTAAGTCACCGCCTTGAACTGCTACAGTCCATGTGGTACATGTGCATCTTTTTAGATGGGCAGTTTCAAGATTTTCACCCAGCACCTATTAAGGGATGGCAGTATACTGCCAAGACAGAACGCTGCCTGACTTGGAGGGGAACTTGAAGATGATGATGTTCCCAAGCACCTGCTGCCCTTGTCCTCTAGGTGGTAGAGTCACTGTTTTGGCAGGAGCAGCCAAAGTCTTGATGAATTGCTGTAGTGCATCCTGTACAGGATATTCAAAAACAACAGAATAATATTGGAGAGAAGGCATGTAAAAAAAATTCTTTCATGGGATGCAGATGTTGCTGAGTAGACCAGCATTTATTGCCCATTCCTAACTGCCCGAGGGGTGGTGGTGGTTAGCCACCTTCTTGAACCATTGCAGTACATGTACTGACAGTAGACACACAGGAAGGGATTTCCAGGATTTTGACCCAGCAACAATGAAGGATTAGCGATATAGTTCCAAGTCAGGATGGTGTGTGGCTTGGAAGAGAATTAATTCCCAGCCTCTGACCTACTAAGTAGCCACATATGGCTAGTCCAGCTCAGCTTCTGGCCAATGGTAATCCCCCAGGATGTGATAGAGGGGATCTCAGTGATGGTAATGTCATTGAATGTCAAAGGGATTCTTATTGGAATTGATCATTGCCTCACACTTGTGTGGTGCGAATGTTACTTGCCATTTGTTAGCCTAAGCCTGAATATTGTCCAGGTCTTGCTGCATGTGGACACAGACTGCTTCTGTACCTGAGGAATTGCGAATGGTGCTGAACATTGTGCATCATCAACGAACATCCCCACTCCTGACCTTACAATGCAGGGAAGGTCATTGATGAAGCAGCTGATGATGGTTGGGCCTAGGACACTACCCTGAGGTGCTCCTGCGGTGATGTCCCAGGAGATAATTGACCTCCAACAATCACAACCGTCTTCTTTTGTGCTAGATATGACTCCAAACAGTGGAGAGCTTTCCCCCGATTCCCAATGACTCCAGTTTTGCTAGGGCTTCTTGATGCCACGCTTGGTCAAATGCTGTGTTGATGTCAAGGGCAGTCACTGTCACTTCGACTCTAGAGTTCAGCTCTTCTGTCCATATTTGGACCAAAGGCTGTAATGAAGTCAGGAGCTGAATGGTCCTGAAGTGTTTGAAAGCAAAATAAGTGATATTGTGATGGATAAAAGGAAAAGCTTAGATATGTTACCTAAGCTAATGAAGGCAAAGTGTCAGGGTCCATAGGATACATTGTAGAATCCTGAAGGAGTTGATGGAGGAAATTGCAGAGGTTTTAGATATCTGTTTCAAGGAGCTAGTGGACATGAATGCGTGAGAGAAGATTGGAATGTAGCCAATTTAGTGTTTTTTTTTTAAAGGCTGTAAAGAGCCAATCAGATTTTAGAATCTTTAATTAAGGATTAAACTACCACACATGTAGATAAAGAGAAAATATTTAGAAGTAGCTAGAGTGGATTTCAAGGGAGACAAATATAATTTTTTTGAGGAGGTACAGACATGGGATGGAGGGCTGTAGTTTACGTAAGGATAAATGAGTATGCAATTAGGGGAAGGGTAGCAAACTGGATTAAAAATTGCTCCAGTGTTGGCATTGAGTAGTGGTGTCCTACAGAGTTCAATCAAAGACTACTTCTATTCACTGTGTTTATCAACGATTTGAATATAGACCTAGAGGCAGTGGTGTCAAAATCTGTAGACTTTACCAAAATAGGAGTTACATAATGAAAGTATGTTCGATGCTGTAGAAGAGCAGAGGGTTTTGGCGATACAGGCTCACAGAATATTAAAGACAGCACCTCAGGTTAACAACACCTGAAAAAAAACTCCAAATTCAGTTCCACAGACAATAGAGCTGACGAGGCACTGCAAAGCTATTAGACATTACCTTTGTGCAATTTGAAGGAACAGGTGTGATCTTCCATGCGCCCTCAAAATAACCAGGGTGACTGCCACACAGATACCTGCCTTTGTTCACCGCCCACCGTGATCATGACACCCTCCTCCCCACTGCCAAACTTAACTTGCTGGTGGCCTGAGTGACCTAATATTGCCCAGGGTCACCTGATATTTCTGAACCTTAATTTAACAAACTGCACCAGTACACCAATATTAGCACCCTGAAGCTTGCTGGTCTGGTGCAAATGATGCCAAAGCCTTGTAAATGTGGTTGCCTCTTCGCTGCTGAGATAGGTGGTTTACTGTCACGCTTTTGCAATTGGTTGCCAAAAGTCAATATCGACTCTGAACGAAAAACCTCATTTATCCTGATAGTTAGAATGGTGTCTGCAGCAAATAGATGAAAACTCATTAGTTTTCGGAACAAATAATTAAAACCCAATGACACAATGCCAAGTTTCTGGCATGATTTATTGACTAAATCAACATTTATTAGATTTAAACCCTTATCCAAATGATTTTTAAGACAACAAACCCATGTGATCTTTCAAAACAGGAAACACAAAAATAAATTACTGTTGTGCAAACTTTAGATGAAGTATTTATTATTCTGATCGCAAAACCATATCCTATCCTCAAAATATATTCATCTGATCAGTGTTTATGATCCCAGCTGAGGTTACCCCTGGACAAGCCTGATCCCAGCGTGGAACCCAGCTTGATAGATCCTACCTTCTATTTGTTTGTTTAGATACATGGAAAGTGGCTACTGAACAGAGTCACCGGAGTCAGCTAATGAACTTTTAACAAAAGAATAAAACATTTATTTAACAAGAAAAGATGAACCATATTACAATACTCCCTCACCCACAACTATACCTTTACAGATATATACAGGTGTAAGGATAACACAAGTTATAAAAGCTATCTTACACTCTAATATCCACCGTAAGTACACAGTCCATGTAAACCAATAGGCACCCTGTGGTCAGATATACCACACTGAAACCAAGTGACAAATGCCACCTCAAATAGGTGCTTTGGATCTCTCCTCACCTCCCCCCAGACACTTGTCACACCGTTAGCCAACTGGTCTCACTGAATTCCATCGTTCACATTGAGGGTTTCCCATCTCCACTCTCCAAGAACTCGCTTCGGAATTTTCTCCCAAACTGATGCTCTCAAATGCCTTCTGCAAGGGTCTGCCTCCAGGGTTTTGAACTCTTCTTACGATATTCCTCTTCCCTGGGTCACCACATGCATTCAAGCTGCTACCCACAAACTCTCTCTCACCGACTCAGCTGTCAACAGTACACCACTGCTTCACATGCCCATAGCAAAGAGTTACAGATCTTAAGTTGTCCCTTTGGACCTTCTGACTTCTCACAAGCCTTTATGTCATTTTGACTCTGCTTCCAGCAGCTTTCGTCTCTTTAAGCTTGAAGTCTTTCTCTGCTCCTCACTCTCAATTTCATTTAACAGGACATGTTCCAGATTCCTTTCCTTCCTTTGACGTAAAGGTCAACTTGAAGTTTCTCCTGTTCCACTCCCCTGGATTCTTGGGGACTTTCTTCTTTAGCTTGGGACTGGCTATCATATTTGCTCCAGTCTCTCCCTGGCAGCTACTTTCAACCAACTTTAGCTTGGAACTAGCCGAGCCTTCTAGGCTGCTTCTGCCTCGCAGCTGTCTTCAAAACTGACCTCAAAACTTCTGTTTCTACTTTCGTGTGTGGGTGTGTGTGTGTGAGTGTATGTTTGTGGGTGGGAGGGACCTGCCTCTCTGGACCCCTGTTGCTAGGCAACAGCCCAATTTTTCTACTCTTGCGTTTGCTTAACTTCTCTTACAGTCATAAACTCTCATTAGAAATGCAGGCAACTTTTAAAGTGAAACTAAAACTCAACTTGACTTTTTCTTAACTCAGATACAGAAATACAAAACAAACTTAAATATTAAAGCAAAAACTCATTCCTAACACCCACAAACACCAATATAACTTATTTAAACTCTCTCTATTTCTTAACAAGTGGAAAATCAAAAACTGAACTCCATTAATAAAGTCGTTTTCAAACACAGATAAAATTCACCTAAAAAGGGACCCATTTAAAACTGATCTGAAGTATGTACAATGTGCACATATGATTTCTTATACAAACAGGAAATACTTGGGAATTTTAATTATAACTTTATCTTTGAAAAAGAAATAAACCAATTTTTGATTTGTTATTTTACATTCACTTTTTGTTTCCAAGTTTTTACGGGCAGCATTTCAGATATATGACTAATTTCTCAGAGGGCAGAGATGTATTTCACCACCAGTACTGGCAGCTCCTCAGACAGACCACTCTTCTCCGTTATAAATCATTACTTCCCATTTTTTCTGGTATGTTTTATGCTCGAATGAAACCTTATGCAGTGGAAATGTGTTTCTCAATGTGCAATTGTTCTTGTAAAGAAGTTAGAAGTTACAATTTAATTGGACTGCACAAATATTAATCTTACAAAATTTAGTTACATTAGGGAAGAGAATCCCTGCTGATTACAGAGCATAAAACTGCAGTATCTTCTATTTTTAAAAATCAGAAGTATCCATTATATATTTGATTTGCAAATATTAATTTCTACGGGTAAGGTAACCAAAGGCCAACTTATGTATAGTTTTTAACTTTAAAAATACACACAAGTCATAGACTCTTATTATTTATTGTGTTATACATTGTAATTAAATTTCAGTTTTACTCAAACAGTATGAATTTAAATAAGCGTGACATAGATTTTAAATTGGCACATTGTATGTATGGATTTTGCAACTTTTTGGAATCTGACTCCCTTTCAATGGACCCCGTTAGTAATAGTCAGGCAAAGTGGCCTCAACTGCAGTATTAGAACTTCATAAAAAGATCTGCTGATTCCTTCTTCTGAAAATCATGAACCACAATCAACACCTCTGAGTGGTCAATGATTTCATCGCCAAAATGAAGAGAAAAATTAAATAGAAAAAACACAACTTCACTTCCCCATTGCCGTGACTGCAGAACGGTCATGAGCCCGGACAAAAGTTCCATTAATCCCAGCTGAAACTATGTTGACAGAGAATTTTACAATCGTTCAAATCAGTCCAGCTACAATAGTAACCTAGTTCTTTGAGATTTAAGCCTGAGATGGCAATTTTAAACCAGGTTTATGTCTCAATAACTTTAGACATGCACCATAATCTGCCATTTAAACACAATGCTTAAGGCTTTTTGTTGGATTGAAAACAGAAAAATTTTTCAAGGTGGCTTCACACCTGATTCATAAAGACACCATTATATAGAATTTAATGTGTCCTCCCCTGATTTAGCAGGGTATATCCTGCCAACAAAAACTTTTAAATAAAGTGGATACTAGCACTCATCATATATTTTTAGACTTCCAGAAAGCTTCTGACAGGGTTCTACATGAAAGGTTGCAGAAGGACATAAATAGGCTTGCAGAATGAGCAGATGTAATTCAGTACAGAGAAATATAAAGCTAGTTAATTTGGAAGGTTAGGAGCAGGAGGTATATGTGAAATGGTAAGATTTTAAATAGATTGGAGCAGCAGAGGGAGATGTGTGTGAAGATATACAAGCTATCAAAAGGCAACAACGCATAGCAAGGGCAAATGCAATCCTTGGTTTGGTATGTAATAGAATAATTGATTTTTGTTAGCAAGGATATCATGGGATATGGATCAAAGGTGGGTTAAATGGATTTGAGGCACAGGTCACCCATGATCTACTTGAATGCAAAATAGGCTGCAGGGGCTGAATGACTACTGCATAAACTAGTAAATTTTATGAAGCATAAGGTTCGCTTTTACATTTGTATAAATGAAGTTGTTCACAGGGCATTGATGATTTTAGACAGATGCGGGTGGGGTGGGGGGAGTCCTGACATTAGGACCATATGTGGGTAACAAGCCCACAAGGGCGGGCAGTGGAACCATAGTGGCAATTTTCCCTGAGGAGACCTTTTAATTGGCTGCTGCTGGGCCTGTTGTCCTATTAATGACAGTGGTCAGGCTGTTGGCCCAATCAGTGAGCTGGTAATTCTGGAGCCTCAGCACTGCCACCGAGGTGCGTACTGCTAAGGTAGGCCAGACAACATGATGGCGCTTTCACATGGAAATGCCCTTGAGAAGGCAATTTCAAATGAAAAATTAGGAGGCCGAGACCATGCCAATCAGAGCAGAGATGCATCTTTGGTGCTACAGGGTTGGCCCGCCCTGGCTGTCACCTCATCGGGGTATTGGGCTACTGGATCCAAAGCCCAACCCTGCTCCAACACCCTGGGAAGCCACGGGAGGTTGCTTCCCTAAAGCTGATGGCCTCCTCACATTGCAGGGGGTGGAGTGGGCGCTGGTCCGCTGCAGACAAAACAGCAGCAGCCCAGGAAAATATCAGTTAATCGCGCTTTCAATTATTTAGATTGGCTGTCTGCCTCAGTGGGTGGACAGGCATTCTAGCACACAGCCAGTGCTGGGAAACTTCCTCAGCGGTGTGACAGCATCAGGGAGCCATCTCAATGCAGTTCCCCGGCATTTTACCGGCTCTCTGAGTCCTTCACCCCTTGGCACGTATAATCCCAGCTCACATAGTTAGAAACATAGAAAATAGGAGAAGGAATAGGCCATTCAGCCCTTCGAGTCAGCTCCGCCATTCATTATGATCATGGTTGATCATCCAACTCAATATCCTCTCCCCATATCCTTTGATCCCTTTCACCCCAAGAGCTATATCTAACTACTTCTTGAAAACATACAATGTTTTGGCCTCAACTACTTTCTGTGGTAGCAAATTCCACAGGCTCACCACTCTCCAGGTGAAGAAATTTCTCCTCACCTCAGTCCTAAATGGTCCACCCCGTATCCTCAGACTGTGCCCCTGGTTCTGGACTCCCCATGATCAGGAACATCCTTCCTGCATCTATCCTGTCTAGTCCTGTTAGAATTTTATAGATTTCTCTGAGATCCCCCCTCATTCTTCTGAACTCCAGTTACTGTAATCCTAACTGACTCAATCTCTTTTCAGATATCAGTCCTGCCATCCCAGGAATCAGTCTGGTAAGCCTTCGCTGCACTCCCTCTATAGCAAGAACATCCTTCCTCAGATAAGGAGGCCAAAACTGCACACAATATTCCAGGTGTAGTCTCACCAAGGCCCTGTATAATTGCAGTAAGACATCCCTGCTCCTGTACTCAAATCCTCTCGCTATGAAGGCTAACATATCATTTGCCTTCTTTACTGCCTGCTGCACCTGCATGCTTACCTTCAACAACTGGTGTACAAGGACACCCAGGTCTCGTTGCACATTCCCCTCTCTCAATTTATAGCCATTCAGATAATAATCTGCCTTCCTGTTTTTGCTACCAAAGTGGATAACCTCACATTTATCCACATTATACTGCATCTGCCATGCATTTGCCCACTCACTCAGCTTGTCCAAATCATACTGAAGCATCCCTGCATCTTCCTCACAGCTCACCCTCCCACCCAGCTTTGTCATCTGCAAATTTGGAGATATTACATTTAGTTCCCGCATCTAAATCATAAATATATATTGTGAATAGCTGGGGTCCCAGCACCGATCCCTGTGGTAGGTACCCCACTAGTCACTGCCTGCCATTCGGAAAAAGACCCGTTTATTCTTACTCTTTGTTTCCTGTCTGCCAATCAGTTTTCTATCCATCTCAATACACTACCCCCAATCCTATGCACTTTAATTTTACACGCTAATCTCTTATGTGGGACTTTATTGAAAGCCTTCTGAAAGTCCAAATAAACCACATCCACTGGCTCCCCCTCATCAACTCTACTAGTTACATCATCCACTTGTGTTCTAAATTGTTTTCTGAGAAATTTCAAGTTGCAGTAACAGCTACCAACGTGACTAACAGTCGGCTCTCCCAGCTTGTCTCTCACTCCTTGATCAAGTGCCCAACAGACACTATAAAACTCCTTGGGATTTCTTATTAAATGAAATGTACTGTTTTGCTACATGACAGCATAGGTGAACAGACTTCAACCACAAAGCTATCAGGATACATCAACAATTCATTATATTTTGTCATTATACAAGAGCGTATTGAAAGTAATAATATTTATATATTGCTGACATGTTTTGAAGAAAAAACACACTTCCCTTCAACAAACTTAACATTTTGAAACACATTTTCTTATTGTCATAATTTTTAGTCATGCTTTGTGTTGACATTTTCCTTTACACATTGCTATCTGAATATTTCCCATTCAATTTTGCTATGTGAACTGTCACAACATAGTGGTAGGCTGTGGTCAGTGGAACAATCTTTTCTTGTGTCTCTTTCTCAATATCATTATAACCCGGCAATAGAAAAAAGTTATCAACTGACTGGACAATGCCACAGACAATTTTATAGTGCTCTGTATATTTAATATTGCCACAAGGTACAGATAGATTCGGTGCTCAATTACTAAAAGTTTGGTTTGGAGCAGGTGTAGAAACCACAAATCGGTTGCATATGAACAAAAATGTGGAATGACAGGTGCCTAGGTGGAAAGTAGAAACAGATCAGAGGTAGGAAGTGATTGAAGGAAAAACATTTTATGGAATAAAATTAATTACTGTTTGAAGACCTTGCAAGGCAACTGGCCAACGGGGGAGAAAAAGTGTTCCTTTTTTGCTCTTTCGCATCCATAGTGAATCACAATAAACATACCAAGAAACGAACTACCAATTTTGGTTTCCCTTAATAAAAATAGGATGGAATTGTCCCAGATTTGCACTAAGTGCGGTAGCAGGTAGATAAAATGACGTTTTAACCACTGGCTGCGTAATGGCTTTTCGCACTGTATCGTCCCAAACTTATCGCATTAATTATGCATTCCCGGAAAACACGCTATTTCCATGGCTAGCGGGCAGACTCTCATTCGCCTGCCACGCCATCACCTTGCCGCTTCATTGCTCAGGCGCCAAATTTAAAGTCCAGCCATACGTACACCTCTCAGTGCTTCCAGCCCATGGCTGCAGCCAAGCAGACATGGCCCTGAAAGGCAAAAAGACTGCAGCTCCCAGGTTCAATGATGTGTCCCTCCAGTGCATTTTGGACACAGTGGAGGCTTGCTGTGATGTCCTCCACCCCCACTCTGGCCACAGGATGGGCAGCAACCTCGTTAATCCAGCTTAGTGGCAGCGGTAGTCAGTGTTAATGCCCTGCAAAAGAGGATAGCCAACCAGTGCCACTACAGGATGAATGATCTCATCCATTGTGCCAAGGTAGTTCACTCTTCTCATCACTCTCAACTCTCTCACTCACAAACCCATCACACATCCACAGGGATCTCACACCTCAAGGGACAACACCACTAACTCTCACACACACCCTCACATCTCCACCAAGCTCATACCCCCTCAAGCTCCTGTCCTCGTCCTGTCCATGGCTCCGCTCACTACACAAGCATTCCGTGCAGTGCCATGTGTCCTGCTCACGCACTCTCTATCTGCTTTCATGCAGGAGAAGGCTGCTCACATGAGTAGGGGGAGGTCCCAGACCCAGGGTGGAGCAGCCCACATTAAGCCCTTCACTCACAATGAGGAGTGTGCCATCGAACTGACTGGTGAGGACAAGGACCAAGCCTGTGATGTCGGTGAGATTGGCGGCGAATACCCTCTTAAGGATCTTGCACCACATCATCTCCCTCTCAACGCAAATGTGAGTGCTCTTTCTCCTGCTTTTGACTCTGCTGGCATGCGCTAATTATCTCTACTTTGGTTCACAGGGAGCTCTGCCAAGCGACCGACACCCTCAGCCAGCCATTCCCTCAGTTCCATCCACGTCCTCACCTCCAGCCAAGAGGACACCACCTCCATTGAAGAGCTGAAAATAAGCAGCCTGGAAGGCCCATCAAAGTGCTTACCCACACCCTGCACCATAGCAGAGGCACACCCCTCGGTGGAACCTAGATCGAGAGCAGGCTCCAGTTCACAATCTGGGGGTCACTGCATGGACACATGCCCGCAGCAGCAGGTTCATGTGAGCTACCCTGCACTCGGAGGACTGCTGAGGATCAGGTATCTGTGAGGATCAAATCAGATGACGAGCCTCTACATTTGGCCTTCTAACCCATCCTGGAGAGTCAGCAGAAGGCGTGGGAAGGCAGAGCTGTTGGAAGCCCTCAGCAGAGTGGCACACAAGTCGCAGGAGTGCATCCGCCTGCTCTCTGACGTAGTGCCCACATGTGCGTGTATGGAGGCCTCCATGGGGAGGATGGCAGACGCCATGGAGATGCAGAATGTGGAGATGTGTATAGACCTGCAATCCATTATGGGGGCCATGGGTGAGTTCCTGCAGTGGCAACGCAAGGGGGAAATGGAGCACCTCTACTTCCCTCCAGGTGTTCCTTCCCCTCGAGTCAGGCTGGGGCCCCCGGGCACCCAAAGGGAGGGGAATCGGCAGCTGGTCACCCCTGGGTCATCCACTCAGGAATCTCAGAGGCTGTCCTCTTCCTCCGAGTCCCCTTTGTCTATGACCCCTTCGACCTCGTTCTCTGTCACTGCAGAGGGAGCAGCTGGCCAACGAGTGGTTCTGGAGGGAGAAGTGTGTGTGTGTGGTAGGGCCTTTCAGAACCTCGTGCAAGCACTCTCCCATGCATCCAGATCGTTCACGTATCACACTCACCTCAATGTCCTGAGCATTTTGAATGCTGTCTACCGGGGTTTGTTTCAATTGTCCACCTGAGCTGACCTGTATCTCCACCCACCCAATGATCACACTCCCATGTAGCACCCGATCTCACCGACCATGACTGTCATTTCACTTTCGATTTAGACAGCATGGTCTGGATTCAGTTTCTTGTGCATTCCCCGATCTTTTCCCCTCCCCCAGTCACTCATTTCCTTGCCCCCATCACAGTTACCCTCCGGCATCACCTTCCACCTCCCCTCCACGACCTACCAGCCACAATCTTTTTCCTTCGGGGAATATCCAGGTTAGCATGCATTTTCCCTTCCTTCGCAAAAATCCCACCTCCCTGACCTCCTCCTTCCCACCCCCAGGGTCTGTGTCTGCCTCCAAGTCCCCATCAACCACCCTTGCCATCCCTTCTACCACTACTGTCAAACCCTCACTCTCTCACCCTACCACCTCACTCTGCCCTCGGTCATTCTCACACATTCTCTCATACCACACCCACCCTCAGTTCGCTCCCCAGGAGGCAGTCATGGACCCGTCAGACCCCATCCTTGCACGTTCACCAGGATGTCACTCCCCCGAACCTCTCCTCACTGCTTCGTCACTCCCCTTCTTGACTCCCTCAGCTACCCTTACTTCTTCCGCCATCCTTAGTCCTTCCCGCCTCACTCCTTCCTCCAGCTTTACTCCTTCCCCCTTCTGGACTCCTTCCTCCACCCTTGCTTCTTCCTCCACTCTTACTCCCTTCCCTCTCTGCACTCCTTCCCACTCGGATCCCTCCCCTCTCTGAACTCCTTCCCCTGGGCTCCATCCCCTCTCCACACTCCTACCCGCTCTGAACTCCTTTTCTTACACCTACCTCCCCAGTTTCCATCTTCTCCCCCATTATCCCCTCCTCCTCCTACGCCACCCCCCTTCCCAATCTCAACCCTGACACCTTCACTCCCCCCTCCCGACACCTTCATTCCCCCCTCCCGACACCTTCATTCCCCCCTCCCGACACCTTCATTCCCCCCTCCCGACACCTTCATTCCCAACCTCACCATCCTCGCATCCAACACCTTCATTCCCAATCTCACCCCTCCGACACCTTCATTCCCAACCTCACCCTCCCAACACCTTCATTCCCCCCCTCCCAACCTCATCACCCCCAACACTCTTCCTCTCCCAGTTGATCCTAGGTCTTCCTCTCCCACCCCCTGGACCATCATCCACTGTGAGCATCAACGGTGACATTACAACTTCCATGAGTTGCTTCGCAGCAGAGCCATGTCCATGAGAATCCACCCAGCATGCCATAAACGGTCCTCCAGGATCCATTGCTGTCAGGCTCCAGCATCTTCTGCTCTTTGGGTGTCCACGATGTGGGCAGGGCTCTGGCACTAGGTTCCAACTTCTGCACATTACAGTTAAGATGTCAAGACGTATTCTGCACCGGCGTGTTTTCCCACCGACGTGGGCAGGCTATCCAGCGAGCTGACGGGGGGTGGGGATGAGTCCAGTGGGCTGGCCTTATAATAATATGTTAATGTATCACAATGAGGTTCCCAATGTCCAATGGTGGGTAACATGGCCCACCATCGAAGGGCTGAGTGGACAATCGCAAACTGGTTTCACGACATCGGGAAACTGATTTTTGGCCTTTTCACCACATTGTCCACTCACACCACCAAACACGCCTGATGCCAGCGAGCACGGAAAATCTCAGCCATAAAGTTAGACACATCTCTTCATGCCCCAAAATGACCAAATTTCCAGTTTTGCTGTCAAAATATATATAGCAATTTGGGATGTGTTTTGGCTACTGCAATTTGTAAAATAAATTCCTCTTTTGGATCTGCACATCATTTTAGAACTTTATTTTTAAATAAGAGAGTAACAAAAACTGAGAAATCAACTCAGCAAGAAGGACAAGCATGAATAAAAAAACTCTGGAAGGAAAATCTTGTTTTGCCTGAATAAATTCATTACGAAACTGTTATCAATGGTTTAGGCTTCAGCAGACACTGGCTTAAAACCAGGAAGTCAAAAAGTTATTATTCTGAAACACAAGCTCAACATAACAATTTCTTATTAAAAATTTTAGCGAGTTCGGTAAGTGCTTTCATCGTGTTTTGGTTTTAAATGAAGTTTAACATGAGATTTAAAGCATAAGGAAAGTCCATTATGTCACAGAAGTTAGATCCTGTTCTGACCTCCATAAAAAAGTGTCATTGAGAGTCTTATACAATTTATTTTCAGATAATTTCTGACTTTTTTTTTCTACTAAAGAGAGGGTGGGCAAGAGAGGGGACAGCAGACATGCGCAAATACAATCCAAAGGGAGACCCCTAGAAACCGATCACAGCACACTAAAATCAATGTTTGCAGATATATCTTTGAAAAACTTACAAATCAGTGGTGCAAGATCCATAACATATGCACCCTGCTGTGGTTAAGATCATGCCCTTCCCTCTTTTCCTCATTGCTGACCGACAGCAGGTACATATACTGAAAACTAAACAACCAAACAGCCTGCATAGGGCCTTTAATGCAATAAAATGTTTCAAGGCACTGCTCAGGAGCATTACAAAACAAAATACAACACCGAGACACATAAGGAGATATTGGATCAGATGATCAAAAGCTTGGTTTAAGGAATGTCTCAAAGGAGGAACGAGAAGCTAGAGAAGCAGAGACATATGGGGAAGGAATTCCAAAACTTTAGTGCCAAGGTTGTTGAATGCAATAGAGGAGTGATTAAAATTGTGCATGTACAAGAGTCCAGATGAATGCAGATATTTCAGTGGATTGGGGGGGCTAGAGGAGATTACAGAGATAGGAAGGGGCAAGCACGTGAAGGGATTTGAAAACAAGGACGAGAATTTTAAAATCAGGAAGTTACATGACTGGAAACAAATGTTAGTCAGCGAGCAGAGGGATGTACACAGGGATTTCCTGATTTATACACATGATCTAGATCTTGGGTGTGCAGGGAACAATTTCAAATTTTGGGGATGACACAAAACTTGGGAGCATTGTAAACTGTGAGGAGGACAGTGTAGAACTTCAAATGGACATTGACACATTGGTGGAATGGGCAAATAGGTGGCAGATGAAGTTCAATGCAGAGAAGTATAAGGTATTACACCTTGGTACAAAGAACATGGAAAGAGAGTGTAAAATAAAGGACACTATTCTAAAGGGTGTGCAGGAGGAGGAGCAGAGAGACCTGGGTGTATATGTACATAAGTCATTAAAGGTGGCAGGGCAGGTACGGAGAGCTCTTTCTAAAGCACACAGCATTCTAGGCTTCATTAATAGGGGCATAGAGTACAACAGCAGGGAGGTTATGATGAACTTATATAGGACACTGGTTAGACCTCAACTGGAGTAGTGTGTACAGTTCTGGGCGCCACACTATGGGAAGGATGTGAACGCATTGGAGAAAGTACAGAAGAGGTTAACAAGAATGGTTCCAGGGATGAGACACTTCAGTTATGAGGAAAGATTGGAAAAGCTGGGACTGTTTTCCGTGGAGAGGAGAAGGCTAGGAGGAGACTTGATAGAAGATTTCAAAATCATGAAGAGTCTGGACAGAGTAGTAGGGAGAAACTGTGCCCACTTGTAAACGGATCGAGAACCAGAGGACACAGTTTTGAAGTGTTTTGCAAATGAAGCAAATGCGAGGTGAGGAAAAACTTTTTTACACAGTGAGTAGTTAGGGTTTGGAATGTACTGCATGGAAGTGTGGTGGAGGCAGGTTCAATTGAGGCATTCAAGAGAGCATTATTTAAATAGAAACAACGTGCAGGGTTACAGGGAAAAGGCACGAGATCGACACTAAATTAAAATGCTCAGAGAGCCGGTGCAGACACGATGGGCAGAATGGCCTCCTTTTACACTGTAACAATTCTGTGATTCTGTTAGGTGAATGGGTCTTGGTGTGAGTGAAAGCATGGGCAGCGGAGTTTTGGATGACCTCAGGGGTAGAATGTTAGAGACCAACAGCCAGGAGTGCATTGCAATAGTTGTGGCTGGAGGTAGCAACGGCATGTATGAGCATTTCAGCAACAGATAAGCTGAGATGGGGCAAAGACAGGCGATGTTACAGAGGTGGAAATGGGCAGTCTCAGCAACAGCGTGAATACGTGGTTGGAATTGACATCAACATTGCGAACCAACTGGTTAGTCTCAGACTGCTGCAAAGGAGAAGGGTGGAATTGGTAGCTGGGGAACAGAGTTTGGAGTAGGGACTGAAACCAATCACTTCAGTTTTCTCAATATTTAATTGGGAGAAATTTCTGCTCATCTAATGCTGGATGTCAGAGAAACAGTCTGACAATTTAGCAACAGTGGAGAAATAGAGAGAGGTGGTGGTGAGGTCGAGCTGGGTGTCATCAGCATACATCTGAAAACTGAGGCAATGCTTTTGGATGATGTCACCGAGGGGCAGCTTGTAGATGAGAAATGGGAGGGGCCAAGGATAGGTCCTTGGGGGAATACCAGAGGTAACGGTGTAGGAGTGGTAAGGGGGGGCCACTGCAAACATTAGATACGAATGGAATCTGGTGAGAGGGGTCCCACCCAGCTGGACGACAGTGATGAGGCGTTGGAGGAGGATGGTGTGATCAACTGTGTCAAAGGTGGCAGATCAGTCGAGAAGGATAAGAAGGGATAGTTTACCTTCATCAGAGTAACATTGGATATTATTTGTGGCTTTGATAACCAGTTCTGCCAATGCCGAAGTTTCACCCCCCCCCGTTCTGTCAAAATACCAGACAGATTCTACCTCCAGACCAACAGTCAAATCAAAAGAACCTCTCGTACACGTAATCAAACTGCAGCACTCCTGCTGCATTGTTGCAAAACTCCTGGATCATAACTCTAGAGGTATCCTCCAATGCTAGCTTGCATTGTTTTACCTCCATGAAGAGACGTTGTTTTACCTACATGAATAGACATATGCACATTTTACAGGGTGAATCTAGTCTGCTTGCATTTGTGGCACCATTAATTTAATTGGGTGCATCATTGTTGCATGAGCAAATTCAGAGAAGAATCCATGATTCAGCCGGAAAAAAAGTGCAATAATGTGTTTGATAGGAAAATTTTATAATTGGACTGTTGTACCTGGTATGCATCATCAGGGATTATTTTGCCGAATAATAAAAATACCAAACAGATGTGAAATGCTGGGGTAATTCCCTATCAAAAGGAATAGTTGATTAAAATTACAGGTAATTGAGCTCCCTTATTATAGAATAGCAATAATTCAACTGTTTCTCTGCATGATGCAATTCCAAACATCTGAGATAAGGGCAGAATTTAAAAATAAAATGTCACGGTTCTGCACTGTATATTGTTGAAATGACAAGGTAACTTAAACTTACTTAATAGCTATAAAGCCTGCCCTTAGCAGTCGATATACATATTTTTCCACAGTAAGCAATTATGATGATAATCACACACAATAACTAGCTATAGCTGAAGAGCTGCCTTGGATCTTTGTTTCAAATTCTTTGGTTATAAACTGATTTAAAATCATGCTTCTGTATGTGTTGCACAAGTTTTCAGGTCAGATGATCTAAATTGTTTTTGCTATGCATTTTGATACCAATTTATATGACATTAAATTATCAAAAGTAAGTAAAGTTTTTTTTCAGTAGGATCAATGATCAAAAATTGTAAACCTTCATCGAATTATCTATATCTACATAGAGTACAACAGCTTTCTAACAGAATTTACCAACAGGATAGTAGTGTACATTCTCTCTATTTCCACATGTAAAACTCAAAATGGCACATACAGCATTTCACTTTGGGTGCCATGGTACCGATCTGCTTGTCCTTCATTGTCTTGATTTGATATTTATAAAACAGCTACAAATCAGCACTAAAAATAAATACTATATATACGGCCAAGCAAAAGTGAAGTGGGATAAGCTGCTAGTAAAGATCTATTCCTGGCATATGACAAGCATGAGCAGTGAGCAAATATTACTAATACAATAAAGAAGATGCTGAATCAATCAAATTGCTCCATGTTTCTCAAAGTTGCTTTGAGGCACCATTTTGAAATTTCTATCAGGTCAAAGATTTACAGGTAAAGGAACATTTATAACAAAGACACCCAAAAATGTTTTACTATTTGTTAATAAAATGCTTATTATTCATATTATTTTGTAAATTCCTGGAAAATGGCTTCTTCTTGGGTCATGTGCCTAAAGCACAATTCAGGGCTTACCAGCTACTGGGTCAATACTTTGAAATTCTAGGGAGTGCTGTAGTTCAAAGAAAGACACGCTACCACCACCATAACAACTGGGTTTGGGAAATAGCTACTGCCTTACCAGCATCGCCCATACCCCAAGGATCAAAAATAAACTTAAAAAACTTGTTTCCAAACATATGCGCTTTCAAAGCACTTAAACTTTAATGTGACAACTATGATTTTGAGTAGTTGATGTTTGTAATTGATGAGGGGCAGATTTGCTTTAACGGTATTCCAACAATGAAATAATTAGGAGAAAAGTGGACAACTGCTTAGACAAGTATGAACCAATAAACGAGAGCCAACACAGGTTTTTTTTTTAGGGAAAATGGTGTTTGAGTAGCTGGACATAATTTTCTTATGTGGGGACAGAGATGGTGGATCAGAACAGTGCAGTTAATATTGTGTATGGTCCTTCAAACGATGTTCAATAAGGTACTACATAATAGGCCTGTTAGCTAAATTAAAGGCCATGGGATAAAAGGGCAGCAGCAGCATCTACGCAAAATTAACTAAGGGATAGAAAAAGAGTCGTGCTAACTGGCAGTTTTTCTGGCTAGACAGAGTTGAGTTCCACAAGGTTCAGTATTGCTGCTTTTGATATACCAGCACCTTAATGACTTGGACTTTGGTGTAGGAGGCACAATTTTGAAGTTTATAGATGAGGCAAAACTTGGAAATGCAGTAAACTGCAAGGAAGAGAGAGGATATATTCAGGCTGATTGAATATGGCAGATGAAACTAGATGTGATAAAGTGTGAGGTAATATATTTTGGTAGAATTAATGACGAGAGACAATACAAGTTCAATTTTAAAGGGTGTGCAAAAACAGAGGCACTTGGGAATGTTTGGTGGTGGCAGGAGAGATTAGAAAAGCAGTTTATAAAACATATGGGATGCTGGGTTTTTCCAATTGAGGCTAAAAGTACAAAAGCCAGGTAAAAGGGACACTTATAACAGAAAGATACCCATAAATGTTTTAATATCTTTTAGCATAAGATCTATTAGGCTAAAACTACATAGCTAAACCTACATAAAAAAAACTGGTTCAGCCCCATATTGCGTTCAATTCAAGGCATCACACTTTTGAAGGATTTGAAGGCTATCGAGAGGATACAGAAGTTCTTACTAGAACGGTTCCAGGAATGAAGGATTACAATTACATGGATAAGCTGGAGAAGCTGAGGTTGTTCTCTTTAGAACAGGCTAAGCTGCTAACAGAAGACTTGATAGGAGTATTTAAAACCATGAAGGATTTGAAGTAAGAAAGAAAAATTGTTTCCAATGGCTGAATGGTCAATATAACCAAAGGGCACAGATTTAAGTGATTGTCAAAAGAACCAGAGGGAACATAAGGATTTTTTTTACACAAATGGTTTGGATTTGGAATGCCCTGCCTTATAAAGTGTTAGAAACCGATTCAATAGTAGCCTTCAAAAGGGAATCAGACAAACATTTGAAGGAGGAAAAAAATGCAAATTTATGGGGAAAGAGCTCGCACAGTGGGATTTACCGGATTGCTTTTTGAAATAGCTAGCAGAGACTTGATGGGGCAAATGGCCTTCACTTGTATTGTATTCTTCTAGGAACAGGGACATTAGATAGTAAGCATTGTTACAATGCACTTAAGATTTACGGTAACTGCAATGAAAGCTAGATTATTTAGATCAAAAATACCTAGATACTGTACCAACAAACAATTACTCTATAAACCACTACAATAGACAGTTTATGTAAAACAAAAACAAAAACAAAACATCCGCAGTTTTTTGTTTTTATAGACAGTTTATGTACTCTCTTGGGACAAAAACTATTGAATTCTCTTTTGGACATTACAAGATCAATACTAACAGCTATTAGCATTTACCTCACACCATCGTCTCAAGTGGCACAGTCAAGTTTTATTGTTACTTCAGCGATGTACTTTACACAGATTATTAAAACCAAATACCAGATTGCTTTTAATGAAGTAAAGGCTGTAATTTAATGCCAGGATTCTGCTGATATTTAAAGTACTTAGACCCCTGCTTATGTGGTTTATGATGTCATCAAAAGCTTTATTATAACCCTGTAACACCTACCATAGCTCTGTCACTCTAGTAATCATCGAAACGATTGACTGCATACTCAGAACTTTTAAGTTTAATGGGTGTTCTTCATATTGCACACTTTCATCTGATGCTGAATGATCACTTACAACCTTTCAGATTGATATGCCAATTTTACTTTTCCCACAGATATTATATGCCATTTGCCTAGTTAGTAAACTGGTAAAAATATAAGCATGTGTTTTATTTGTGTAATGTCAAGAATAGTCTGATGAAAAGTGTCTGAACCAAGTACGTGTACAATAGCCATAAAGTACACGTAACAAACCAATTTTATCTAACATGCATTTTGTGGAAAAGTACAACTAACTGCTGTACTCAAGCATTTTTTACAACTACTGAAAATAAGGTATATAAATTTAATAAGGCTAGCCAAAAAAATGTGAGAGGGGGGGAGCGTTGTTTGTTTAATAACACTTTGTTGAAGAGCAAGTAGCACACCTTTAAAGACATAATGTTAAGAATACAGGATAAATGATGCATACCTAGCTTAAAGGTGCTCTCAAAGCATAAACACACAACATGAGGAGGAAAAGGCCTCTTTCCAGAGAAAGTAAGTTAAAGGGGTTCAATGGGAAGAATACAAGGACAAACAGAAACAAGGTAAAGGACTGGCCAAAAATAGAAATTCCACAGAAAAGCATAAACGCAGATTCAAATATTAACATTATGAAATTATTTCAGTACTATAACAGGAACCCTAAAAAATGCAAAACAGAGAATGAACATAATATACATCAGATATTGAAATGGTTGCTTGCTCCTTTCTTTGAATATTGCATAAGGAAGACATAAGTGACTTCCTAAATAATCCAAGTATTAATGAATACACTCAAAGAGGAACAAATACTACAGATATGTAACTAGTCCGGGCAAGTTAAATTGCATCCATTCCTGGGAATGAGAGTATGTGGTTCTGCATTCTAATTGATCACTAGCTGTTCAATTCTCACCATCGCATTTTGGGGGTGGGCAGGGGGGGATGACTAATCATATTAAAAATAGTCACCATGACCGTGTCCCCTCACCCCAAAAAAGAGCCCTCTGGTTTGTAAATACGTTATCTTCGAATGCTGATATATTTCTTGTACTTAGATATGAAATATATAGTTTCTACAGCAGGGGCAATGTGTAAGCTACTAGTGCCCTGTCTTTTATAAATATATATGATACACATATATAAAAACTCTGCAAGTGGCTTAATCTCCAGCTATTTCAGTCTCCCACAACCATATAATAAATCAGTAATGGTAAACCAAAGCCTCCACACACAAAGTTATATCCAGGGTGTTTTTTTCCTCCCAAAATGGCCAACAGAACTGAAACAGAGCCATTATATACACAAAGGAATTACTTCAGTTATCAAGTTACATGCATGCATAGCAAATTTTGCCTGCTAACATGAGGTGTTCACATGGTGCTAAACCAGTTTGGACTGGAGTTGAACGATAGCTCAGAAGTACAAGTTGGATGTCATAATTCTTCTTCAGTAATGCTTTCATAGTACGCTTTCAGACTGCTTCAGCTCCACCATTGGCTTGAGGGTATCTTAGTGAGCAAATCCATGCTACGTCAGGAACTCATTAAAGAATTCATTGGTAAACTATGGTCCACTGTCCAAGATTACAAGGTCTGGGATTGCATGTGTTGCAAATATCTCCTTCAGCAATGTAATTACTGCTTCAGAAATGTGACCCTGCAGTTGCTCAACTTCTATCCATCTGGAGTAATAGTCTACTATGATCAAGAACATCACACCTCTCTGTTCAAAGGGGTCCATCCAAGATGTTCCCATGGCCTTGATGGAAGGGAAGATGACATCAATGGTTCTCTTGACTTCGGACAATGGATAGCACAAGCAATGCAGTTCAATATCATCTCTTCACAAGCAGAATATCTCGCTTTGACTCAATACTTTATGATGCCCGAATGCTTTGGTGCAATCATTGTAGTATGTTGAGTCTTAGAACTCTCGGAATGATCACTGTCATCATAAATGAGTAAATCATCAATTACAATGAAGTGTCCTCTATGTTTATAGTACTGCCTGAGAATGGGATTGTGTGGAATGTATGCTGACCATCCTTTGATGTGTTATTCTCTGATCTGAGCATATTTTTCATCAAATTTCTGTGCATCGGATTTCATTTAGTCGCCAAGTTGTTGCTGGTAGAGCTACAGTTGTTGTTGGTGCAAAGGTTTCTATCTCTTCAACAAGGGCTACATCACCCTTTTCAGGTTTTGCCACAGGATACAGGACAAAGCATTGCTGTAGTCTGTTTATCCGGAACATACTCTGTCTTTGCCTCAAACCTCATCACTCTCAGTCTGAACTGTTGTACTTGTGGAGGCATGTTCGCTAACTCCTTAGAATTTAAGAATGTTACTATGGGTTTGTGGTCTTCCAATATCTTGAAGTGGAGGCCAAGAACATAACCTGCACACTTTTCACAAGCCCATGAAGCAGCTAATGCTTCTTTCTCTGTCACTGCATATTTCTGTTCAATCTCTGTCAGTAAACGGGATGCATCGTAAACTGGTTGATGTTTTTCATCCATCTATATGAAAGAGTACATCTCCCAATCTGTAGAAGATGCATCAATGAAAGTGGGTTCTGGGACATAGTGAGCTAAAATAGCAGGTGATATCAGCATCGCTTTATTTTCTCAAAAGTTCTCTGTTGTGCTTCCTCCCAGCACTGTGCATTGTCTTGGTCATAACAGAAGATGACAGCTAGATTGGGCAAGAACTTTCCAACTTGGTTTTCTGTTACAGACAGGAGGGAGGTTTAATTTAAACAACCCTGATATCTCCTCTTACTACCCGTCCATAAACAGAAAGGTATTTTGATTTTGATTTCCCCCTTTATATATGGTGGCACATTTCCCAACCCCTTGGTTTTGGTGTGATCCAATTTCGATTAATAACCCCACAGCAAACTTGAGATTGGGTGAACTTAGAGGGTTAGTTTACTCGTACACACAAATCGCTACTTAGCCCCCTGTGCATTCATACAATAAATGAGGGATAGAGAAAGGAAGATTTGCAGGGCAGAGACCACTGAGAGTTCCTGAGAACAAAGAATTAATGTTTCACGTGAGTCCAGAGTCCAGAATCAAAAGTCCAATGGTGAAATCCTTCACAGAGGTTGGCAGGCTGAGCTGATGCTGGATAATTCACTTTTCCAGTAGAGTTGGCTTCCACTATAAGATAGCAAGCAGAAGTGAATTAGTCTTCTAGGCGATAGTATAGAAGTTCAGAAGTCCCAGTCAGAACAGTGTAGGTGGAGGAGGCCAGGCATTCAAACCTGACAGAGCTCTTGTTCTGTGCTTCTGCTTGATAGTGCAACTGGTTCTCCCACCCTGGTGGGGGAGAGGAGGTAGTGGGGTCATGTCACGTGACTCCTACCTCTCCACTTAGGCTTTGGCAAAGGGTATATTATCCTTTGGCTGGATTCCTGAGGTTGTTAATATTCCAACCATTAAGAGTTTCACAGGAAGGTTGCAGGGTTTTTTGTCCTAGCAGACACCATTGGCCAGACCTGGCTTATGAAATGTAGATGGACTTTGTATAATTCCCTTTGAATTTGGTGTCCTGCAGCCCATAGGGGTTGTTAGCATTTCCTCAGAGATAACGAGGCATAAGGTGCTGTGATACTGCCAAATAGCTCTTATTGTTCGAGAGTCACAGACAGGCATAGCTTCGGTCATTTTAAATGGTCATTGTCCAGTTTTAAAATTTTAGCAAGTAGCTATGAGGATATAGCTACATAATAAAAATATAGAGTGTGGGGTTGTAGCCCGTTACATCACCAATGAATTTCTAGAGCTCAGTCATATTCTGAGGAATTGGAAACGACTTGAGTGCTCATCTTCTGTGGATCGACTCTGACACTGGATGCATCCGCAATATGCCCAAGGAACTTGACGCTCGACTGTGAAAATTCGCATTTGTTGTTGAGCGTAAGTCCTGTTTCCTGTCGGCATTGTAACACAGCTCGCACTCTAGTGTCAGGTTCTGTCTGTGTGGATCCATGGATCAGTACATCATCCATATGACGTATGACTCCATCCAGTTCTTCTAGGATACTTGACATTGTCCTCTGAAAGATTTCTGGCACGGATGTGATGTGGAAGGGTAATCTGTTGAAACAAGACCTCCCAAATGGTGTAATGCAGGTTATGAACAACTTAGACTCTTCATCGAGGGACAGTTGCGAAAAACCACTATTTGCATCTAGCTTCACGAAGACTGAACTCTTTCTCAATTTTGCTAAACTCTCGTCCACAGACAACATAGGATGAACTTCACATTCAACTGCTTTGTTCAGCTGCGTAAGATCGACACAAATTGTGATAATTTGATTGGGTTTTGGCACTGGGACCATCCCCGAGCACCAGTTTGTTGGTTCTATCACACGTGAAATAACCCCTTGCTTCAAACAGAGTCAATTTCCTTCTTCACCTTTGGCAAGAACGGATGAGGAACTTTTCTAGGTGTAAAAAGACAAATTGGCTTTGCTTCAGGGTGTAGAGTTACGTGTTATACTGCCTTCAGCTTTCCTTATCCTGTGAACAGCTGTGGAAATTCAGCTCAAAAATATTTAAGCTGATTTTCTTGGCTTTCCAGTTCCCCTACTCTACAAATCATATGCAAGTCAGTACAGACTTTCCTTCAAGAGTGAACAGCTGTGGTTCAGGATCACATACAAGGTTTCAGTGGTTTTTCTCTCTCTATATTGAAGGGTTGGATTCAGGTGTCCTTGAGTTCTATACCTCCTGGCCTCTGTAGTTCCTTTGCATGGTGGCTGAAGAGAACTTTTCTCCAACCATGGTTCAGCATCAGAAAGAACTGAGCCTGCTGCACTGTCTAACTTAGAGCATGTCTCGCTTCCGTCTACTAGGATATCAGCACTACAGTTGCTTCCACTTGGTTCCTGGATCTTTCCAATGAAAGGCATCTCCATTTCATTGACTTCTTATACTTCATGGATCTTGCCACTTCTCAAGGGCTTTTCTTTTTGCTTATTCTGCACAGGCTTCTTGCTGTGGCACACAGCTTGGAAGTGCCCCTTCTTTCTGCACAAACAGCAATCAACCTCTTTGACAAGACAACTTTTATGCCTGTGTTTTTGCTGCCACACCAATTACAGTTAGCTGGGACAGCTGATGGGCACTCTTCCTGCCTCCCCTGCTCTTTTATGGCCACATCTCCACTTTTAAATTGAACATGCTCTGTTTTTACTGATTTTTACATATGGTTCTCCCTGTCACCCAGAATTACTGATCAACTTTGCTTCCTGACCTTAGCTTGTCCGCTCAGTTGAATTGTCTTTGTTAAGGTTAAATCGTCTCTTTACTGCAAGTGGCCAGAGACAGTGCTTCATCCAAGAGTCCGACAACAATTCCACCTCTGATTTGTTCATCTTTTAAACTACCATATCCTTCATTCTCTGCAGGTCTAAACAGATTGTTGATAAATGTATCAATATTTCCCCCTCATTTTTTGGGTATACTTGTTAAACTTAGCCCACTTGGCAAATCATATTCTTCCACAGATTGAAGGAGGCATCAAGTGCTTTTATTACTTCATCATACATAGCTTTTGCTTTGTCGATCTGACCTGCTCACTGCTCGGCTTTGCAGCGAGGCCTGATGCGGTGCAATATCTGGCAAATCTGTGGCGCCAGTTCAGCCGCCCTTCTGCTTGGTTGAGATCTGCGACCTGCTCAAAGCTTTCTGCAAATGGCAGAAATTTTCTTTCACTCGTTGCCATCATATAATATTCTTGGTCTAGTTGTGCTAACAGAATATTCAGAGTCTGCTGAGGTAAGGAAAGTATCAACTTTATGAAGAAACAGCTTACTGTGGCTTCATCTTGCCATGAGGTTCAACAAGAGAATAAGATCATGAGACATTGCATCGCATCCTGTGATAAGGTATACTGTGTCTCACTAGTATGTCACACAGTTACAATTAACCCCTTACACTACGGTTCTTAGCATTGTTTATTCTGAGTTTGAGTCATGCACAATTTCCTTCTTCAAATTAAGTTTCTTATAATCATAACCTCCATAGGAAAACAGCTGCACTTAAATACCCCATGTATCATGCATTTTCACATCAGCAAATAAGTTCTTCAAAGTATCATTTTAAGATACATGAAGAAAATGAGGAATTTTTGTAAAAACATCCACTTAAAACTACTTTATACTTCACTTTCCAAGTAGAGATAAACACCAAGTAGCAAGAATAACTCAATGTTGGAAATCTGAAATAGAAAGAAAATATTGGAAATGCACAGCAGACCTTTCATCAGAATTGACCACGGGGAGATAATTGTTCCTTCAGATGCTCATCAACATGCAACATTTTTTGTTAATAAAGAGAAATCTCTTTGGAGGATGACCAGAGTTCAGATATTTTAAGAATCAGAATTTGGCTTACAGTGCATTCATGTTGCAAGTTTAGCATCACCGTGAAGCAGTTTCAACTTCACACTTTATCCCTCTTTAGCACTCTTTAACATATCAGGAATAATTTTCCAGACCTGTCCAAACCTAAGCCACATCTCCATTATAGCTAATATGGAATATTCTTCAATAGTTATTAATACTTCTAACACTCCAATTGCTTTTGAGGGCTGTGTGTGCTCACACATACCACTTAACCCCAACTTTTTCTTGGGAATGTTGACCCTAACAATCTTTCATGATTTCTCATTTTGTTTTTATGATATCCCAAGCCCCTGTAAGAACACTTTTACATCTTCTCACTTCATAGCTTCTTTCCTTCCCTTTCTTCTCTGTGGCAATATTTTCCCACTATTACAAGTAAGCCTTCCACTTCTGTTGTATCAGCTTTATTATTCTTGCTCTCCCTCTGGTCTCAACCTTGATTTTCCCTAACTATCTGCTATATCTGTTTAAATTGTCCCCCACTGCTCTATTTATCCTCCATGCAAGGAAATTGATACCATCTATGTCCAGGTGAAGGTGAGAATTCATATAGATTATAATTCCAAAACTCTAGATGCTTTTACACTGGTTTCCTACCATGCCTGTGCTGCTTGTCCTTGGTGTATGGGTCACACACAGCCAGCAGCATCGCAAAGTAATCTTGCTAGGTTTGTTAAGGTCAGCCATTGGGGTGACACCATTCCAAGCAGCCGTTCTTAGCAATGTTTACTCTGGATTTGACAAAAGCCATGTGGTAGAATACAGCAGCATGGGCACATCTCAAAGCTAAAATAAAAGCAGCTTCTGGAAGGAGTGCTAAAACTACATCAAGTCACTGAAGTTGCTTTACATTTTAGGGGGATTTGTGTTAGTAGCAGTGGCTGCTCCCAGCATGCAAAGCTTAACACAATTTAAAAACAGTCTAAAATGAATAATAGAATGCAAGGGTTCACTGTGCAGCGCTTACAGAGGCAAGCAATTTTAGAAATACAGCAAGGCAGCAAATGAGACTGATCAAAATGTGATGGGTTATTTTGGGCTAATCGGTCTTCTATTGTTCATAAAGCTATATTCAACTCACTTCACTATTCCATCATGTTTGCAATAAAGTTTTTTTAAATACTTGAACTCTCTTGTTCCCACAAAAAAAGATTAAAAGTATGACCTTATGATGGTGGATGAACTCAGCACATAGCCCTCTGTTCATCAAAAATGCTTCGGTCAATATTAGGCCACATGCAGAATTTGTTTACATTCAGTTCTGCAAGTCACCTGATTTTGTGTCCAAAGCTTTGTTGCCTTGCCAACAGTGTGACTCTGAGCATGGAGGCAATTTACTTATAACAACTAACTTCCACAAATACTTATTTTATTCTGTTAATATCCATTAACCCTTAGAGCACAACGCTCAACAAGGTACAATTCTAAAGACCGTGCAGGAATAGAAAGACTGGAGGGTTCACATAAATCTTTGAAGGTGTCAGGACAAGTTCAGAAGGCTGTTTAAAAAAAACATATGGAATTCTTAGCTTTATAAATAGAAGCACAGAACATAAACCGTGCAAGTGATGGTAAACCTTAATAAATCATTGGTTAGGCATCAGCTAGAGTATTGTGTCTAATTCTGGGTACCACACTTGAGAAAGAATGTGAATGCTTTGTTGAGAGCGCAGAGGAGATTTAACAGAATGGTATCTGGGAGGGGTGGATTCAATTATGTGGAGACACAAGAAAAGCTGGGATTGTTTTGAACACACCCTGAATTTCCCTTTAAGCTTCTTTTGCTCGAAGGAGAACAATCCCAGCTTTTTCTGAAAAGAAGCTTAAAAGGGAATTTCAGGGTGTGTTCAAAATTATGAGGGGATTTGATAGAGTAGATAAGGAGAAATTGTTTTCACAGGCTGGAGGGTTGGTAACCATGAAAGAATAAAAATAGAAAAAATCCAAATGCACGATTCATCTCTAGAATTCATATTTACTTTTTTGTGCGTGTCTGTGCGCTTAAGGGAGTGTTTTTCATTGCGTTTACATTCTGGGGTGTTGTGTGAATAAACATTTATCTTTTCTTCTGATTTACATCTACCTAAAATCCTGTCTCGTCTCTATTCTTAAAAGTCACAACACCCAAAAGGGGTTTTAAAAACACTCCCTCTAAAAAGATACATCTTGTTATGAACAATTGAGAGATGAGGAAACAAAGGGAAAATTATCTCAGTATCACCTCTTCCCATCCGTAACAGTAATGTGTGATTCTATGAGAAGCTTATCAGCCATAATCCCCACCTTCTTTCCTCTCAAAATCAGTTTGTAACAGAAAATTAAAGTTTTTCTGGGGTGGGCAGATGTGGAGGGGGCCTGGTTAGTGGGGGGGGGGGGGGGAGGGGGGGGGGCTATGAAAATAATACTTTTTGGTACACAGAAATATTACATGTGAACAGATCATCCAACTGCTTACCGCTCACACTAAATAACCAAGTTTATATTCCATATCTGTCATCAATCACATATTGACAGTATGCCTCGATTCTTTCCCTTCAGCCAATAATTTCTAGTCATCAATACCAGGAATATCTCCACTATGGCAAGGCTTCTTATTTGAGAAACTGAAACAAACCATACTGACAACATGGTTTAAAAAAATAGGGCTACGCTATTCTAATCAACACGATGGGTGGAATTTAATACCCTCCCCTGTGGTGAGTTTGGTACTGGGGGTGCACTTAATCAGGCATCAGGGTGATGGGTGGGGACCCCACCACTGTCACAATTAAGTCCATGTTGGAAAGACCCATGGATGATCTTCCCAGCCCACAGTCAATTGAGGCCCTCAAGTAGGTAATTGACGCCTACTTAATGGTCTCAATCCACCGCCATTGGTAGTCATCCAGTGTTGGGTGGGAAGAACTCACCATGCAGGAAGCTGGGTGTTGGAAAAACAAACCCTGGCAGGGTTGCTTATGGGCTTCTGGTGCAGGTACATCCACAGTGCTGTTAGGAAGGGAGCTCCAGGATTTTGATCCAGCGACAGTGAAGGAACGTCGATATATTTCCAAGTCAGAATGGTGAGTGATTTGGAGGGGAACTTCCAGGTGGTGGTGTTCCCATCTATCTGCTGCCCTTGTGCTTCTAGGTGGTAGTGGTCGTGGGTTTGGAAGGTTCCAACAATGAAGGCTGATTATAAAACTGATGACACAACAACATTAATCAGGTTAGGATTATTGCACGAAGTAATGCTAGAAATAGCTAGGTTATATTATAAACAATTTTAGTTTTAATTTTTTCAGGATTTATTTTAAGCAATCTTCTTAAATTGCTGGTTCAATGAAGAGTGCAGGAGGACAGGCCAGGTGCAGCACCAGGCATATCTAAAAATAGGGTGTCAACCTGGTGAAACGAGAACACAGGACTACTTGCATGCCAAACAGTGGAAGCAGCATGCAACAAATGGAGCTAAGCAATTCCACAACCAACGGATCCAATCTAAGCTCTGCAGTCCTGCCACATTCAGTCATGAATTGTGGCGGACAATTGAACAACTAACTGGAGGAGGTTGCACAAACATCCCCATCCTCAATGATGGAGGAGCCCAGCACATCAGTGCAAAAGACAAGGCTAAAGCATTTGCAACCATCTTCAGCCATGTGCTGAGTGAATGATCCATCTCAGCCTCTTCCTAAGGGTCCCAGCATCACAGATGCCATTCTTCAGCTAATTTGATTCACTCCATGTGATATCAAGAAATGCCTGAGAGCACTGGACACTGCAAAGGCTATGGGCCCTGACAACATTCTAGAAATAGTCCTGAAGACTTGTGCTCCAGAACTAGCTATACTCCTAGCCAAGCTGTTCCAGCAGACCTACAACACTGGCATCTAGCCGACAATGTGGAAAATTTCCCAGGTACGTCCTGTCCGCAAAAAGCAGGACAAATCCAGCCAATTACTGACTCATCAGTATACTCTCGATCATCAGCAAAATGATGGAAAGTGTCATCAACAGAGCTCTCAAGTGGAACTTACTCGGTAATAAGGTGCTCACTGATACTCAGTTATGGTTCTGCCAGGGCAACTCAACTCCTGAACTCATTATAGCCTTGGTCCAAAATGGACAAAAGAGCCTAACTCAAGAGGTGAGATGAAAGTGCTTGCCCTTGACATCAAGGCAGCATTTGATTGTGTGTGGCATCAAGGTGCCATAGCAAAACTGGAGTCAATGGGAGTAAGTGGGAAATCCTCTCCACTGGTTGGAGTCATGCCTAGGAAGATGGTTGTGATTGTTGGAGGTCAATCATCTCAGCCCTAAGACATCATTGCAGGAATACCTCAGGGTAGTGCCCTAGGCCCAACCGTCTTCAGCTGCTTCATCAATGACCTTCCTTCCATCATAAGGTCAGAATTGGGGATGTTCGCTGATGATTGCACAATGTTCAGCACCATTCACGACTCCTCACATGCTGAAGCAGTCCATGTCCAAGTGCAGCAAGACCTGGGCAATATCCAGGCTTTGGTTTATAAGTGGCAAGTTACATTCATGCCACACAAGTGCCAGGCAATGACCATCTCCAACAAGAGAGAATCTAACCATCGCCCCTTGACATCACCATTGCCAAATCCCCCATTATCAACCTCCTGGGGTTAGGCATCGACCAGAAACTGAACTGACCAGCCATATAAATACTGTGGCTACAGGGGCAGGTCAGAAGCTGGGAATTCCGTGATGAAGAACTCGCCTCCTGACTCCCCAATGTCCGCCCATCATCTACAAGGCACAAGTCAGGTGTGCGATGGAATACTCTCCACTTGCCTGGATGAGTGCCGCTCCAACAAAACTCAAGAAGCTTGACACCACCCAAAACAGAACAGCCAGCTTGATTGGCACCCCTTCCACAAACACTCACTCCCTCCACAACTGACGCACAGTGGCAACAGTGTGTAGCATCTATAAGATGCACTGCAGCAACTCATCAAGGCTCCTTCAACAGCACCTTCCAAACCCTCTACCATCTAGAAGGACAAGGGCAGCAGATGCATGGGAACATCACCTGGAAGTTCCCCTCCAAGCCACTCACCATCCTGATTTGGAACTATATTGCCATCCCTTCACTGTTGCTGGGTCAAAAGCCTGAAACTCCCTTTCGAACAGCACTGTGGATGTACCTTCACCGCCGAGTCTGCAGCAGTTTAAGGCGACAGCTGACCACCACCTTCTCAAAGGCAATTAGGGATGGGCAATAAATGCTGGCCTAGCCAGTGACACCCACATCCTGTGAAGGAATAAATAAAATAAAGCAAGAGAGATTTTGCCATAGATATGACAACAAACCCTTCACTGGTACAACTAACAGCAATATTGACCAGATGTACAATTGCCAATGCAACAAAGTATATTAGTTCTTGGAGTAGTTCCTGTGGTATTTCTACTTGTAGCCATCAAAATATGGGGAACCGCAACACATTAATGATCAATCAAATCTGCCAGAACACATCTCAACAAAAAAAAATGGGTAATCCAAAATTAATAAAAATGATAAACTGAGAAATCTACATGACCAATTTTAAAAATGGCTTACATTTATACAGCACCTTTAATATTAAAAATGGGCCACAGCACAAAAACCACAGGCACTGAAATTGGAGAGATAATATCTAGTCAGGGTCTCAGCTGACTCCAGGGGGCAGCAGAGTGAATATGCAGCCTTTCTAGCTTCAGCATGAGGTGCTGACTCAGATTAACACTATAGTTTGAGCATTGACATGCACCAACTTTGCAGTTCATTAAAATCTGCAGGAGGCAAGATCACCGCACCACATTTGAGCTCACACTTTTGGTCCTGAAAACAGTTTTTTTTTCCATAATGCAAGTGTAAAAGGAACAATACTACCTCTGATATTTATTTTTGCACTATATTAGTCATTTAGAGTAAAGTTAATTCTATTACTCTATGAGTTGAATGCAGTCTGCCTTGATCACCATCACTGAACATTCCTAGAGCAGCATCAAAACTTGTCATTCTCCATGCCAACCAACAGCAGTTAACACCTCTTTTTTGTTTGTAGTTTAATTTCCTTAGGCCACACAAGCTCTTCAAAGGAGGAGCGAACAAATTGGCTGCATCTACTTCCATCACTGTTAGAATCCGGAGGCTTCTTACTCTCACTATTAGGATGTGTGAGGACAATATCCACCTGGTACTTTGTCTGGAATGTGCACTTTTATCTATAGTCATTTAAATTCTCTGCAATACATAATTTAATCCATTCATTGCCAGGCAAGCTACAGATTTCAAGGAAGGCACAATGCCAACATTGCCTCATTCAGAGGAGACGCAGTGCCAACATCACCCCGTTCAAAAAAAGCAGAGTTTCAAAACTACAGAGTTCAGGGAATGCAGAGCAGCAACACTATTGAGTTCAAAGAACAGGTTGAACAGAAAAGCTAATTCAGACTTTAAAGGGTTAAAGATTGATAAAGAGGAGGTATTGGATAGGCTGTCTGTACTTAGAGTTGATAAGCCTTGCATCCAAGGATACGGAGCGAAGTGAGACTGGAAATTGCGAAGGCACTCGCCATTATTTTCCAGTCTTCCTTAAGCTCACGGGTGATAGCAGGGAGAACTGCAAATGGCACATCCTTGTTCAAAAAAGGGTGCAAAGATAAGCTCAGCAACTACAGGCCAGTCAGTTTAATCTTGATGGCGGGGAAGTTTCTAAAAACAATAATTCAGGACAAAATTAATAGTCACTTAGACAAATGTGGTTTAATTAAGGAAAGTTGGCATGGATTTGTTAAGGGCAAATTGTATTTAACTCACCTGAAGTTTTTTTGATGAGGTAACAGAGAAGGTTGATGAGAGTAAAACTCTTGATGTTTTGGACATGGATTCCCAGAAAGTATTTGATAAAAATGCCGCACAACAGACTTGTAGTCAAGTTGTAGCTCATGGAATAAATGGGACAGCAGTAACATAGATACAAAATTGATTGAGTGACAGGAAACAGAGAGTAGTGATTAATGGGTGTTTTACAGACTGGAAGAAGGTTTGTAGTAAAGTTCACCAGGGGTTGGTGTTGGGAACCTTGCTCTTCTTGATATTTATTAATGACATAGGCCTTGGTGTACAGGGCACAATTTTGAAATTTGTGGATGATAGAGAGGAGGATAGTATAGAACCTCAAAAGGACATAGACAAGTTGGTGGAATGGGCAGGCAAGTGGCAGATGAAATTTAATGTACACAACAAGTATGAAGTGGTTCATTTTGGTAGAAAGAACGTGAAGGGACAATATAAAATAAAAGAGCACAATTCCAAAGGGTGTAGCAGGAGCCGAGAGCCCTGGGTGTATTCATGCATTGAAGATGGCAGGACAGGTTGAGAGAGTGGTTATTAAAGCACATAGCATCCTGGCTTTATTAACAGGGGCAGAGAGAATATGAACAAACAAGTTATGTTAAACTTGTGTCGAACATTGGTTCGGCATCATTGGGGTATTATGTCTAGTTCTGGGTGCAACACTTAGGAAGGAAGTGGAGACATTATAGCGTGCACAGGAAATATTCATGAGAATGGTCCCAGGGATGAGGAACTTCAGTTATGTAGATAGATTGGAGAAGTGGTACTGTTTTCCTTGAAGAGAAGTTTGAGAGGAGATTTGATAGAGGTATTCAAAACTCGTGTGTGTTCTGGACAGAATAGACAGGGAAAATTGTTCCCACTGGTGAAATGATCAAGAATAAGAGGGTGCAGATTTTAAGGTAATTGGCAAAAGGAGCAATGGCGACATGAGAAAAAGCTTTTTCACACAGCGAGTGGTTAGGATCAGGAATGCACTGCTTGAGAGCGAGATGGAGGCAGATTCAATTCAGGCATTCAAGAGGGAATTGTATTGTTATCTGAAAAGGAAGAATGTGACGGGGTGAAGGTGGGAGAGTGGCACTAGCTTACCTGCTCCTACAGAGAGCCGGTGCAGACACAACGAGCTGAATGGCCTCTTTCTGTGTTGAAACAATTCTGTGATTCCATGAACTGACAGCGCTAAAATTACAAGTTTGGAGAAATGTAACTCTAAAGTTTATTATGTGGAAACTGCAGTTCCTGAGTAGTCAAGGCTACTTTTTGTATTGCCATTTGTTGAAGCAGAAGTATAAACAGCTCTTATACCCTCCTCCTAAAGTATGGCTGGCCACTACATTAATTTCCTGGACTGCCACAGTCACCAGGAGCTTCCTCACTTCATGTACTGTCTCCTTCACTGCCTTGCAGTTGCAGCTTCTGGATACTTTTGTTTATCTTGTTATCAACACCATGAAAGGACTGTTTTCACTACCTGCACGAAGCCAGTACAACTGAATCATTGATCATTTAACAGTCGAGGCTCCTGAGATCTTGGTTTTGGGACTCTTAGCTGAGGCCTCAAGCTAAAGTCATCTCTGGAGAGAGACAGATGTCTCCTTAAAAGTTAACTGCCAGCTCCTCCTGCATTAATATCGATTCTGTGTCAGTAATTCTACTTTCCTGAATGGGTGTATGGCAAGCCATTGCTTGAGTAAACAAGATTCCATGACAGAATGGGTGGATCAAGTGCAGGAAGGGTCCGTTTGGAGACACCAGTCTGCTTAGGTGTTTCTTTCTCTAAGCATTCAGCACTTTGAGGGATGTAAAGTTGTGCTGCTCTTTAGCACTGCATGGTTATTCTACACCTCATTGGGAGATGTTTGTGAAGCTTTTACATAGCCAGCAATGATTCTCGCAAAATTTTGGCTCTTGTTGAAATGTTATACACCAAGGTACTAAGAGGCATCAGTGAAGAAGCACAAGCCTGGTCCTGTGGCCAGGCACAAGGGCAGCACACTAGATCCTTCCTCCATTTAGATGTACGTTTCAGAGTGGTCATGCTCCCAAACTAGTAACTCAGAGGCCTGGACTAATGATCCAGTGACATGAGTTCAAAATCCCACCAAGGCAGCTAGGAAATTAAATTCCGTTAGTTAAACGTTTTAAAAATCTGGAATAAAAAGCTAGTATCAGTAATGGTACTCAAGAGATCTTTTCTAGAGGGTAAGGTGGAGGGCAGCAGGAAGAGGGGTTTATCTAGTTGACTGACGGGCATCACAGAGCGGTTGCAGACGAGCTACAGTAGATGTGCGAGGATAGCACAAGACAGATGAACTTGACACACCATGACAGCAGATCTCCTAATAGGAGTAGCTACAAGCAGCAGTAAATTCAATAATGATGATCTTGAAATACCTGATTGTTGTAAAAAAACATTTAGTTCACTAATGTTCTTTAAGGAACAAAATCTGGTCTACCTGGGACCCTAGACCCACAGCAATGTGGTTGACTGCCTTCTGAAATGGCTCAGCAAGCCACTCAGTTGCATTCAAGAATATGGCTCACCACTTCCTTCTCCAGAGCAATTAGGACGGGGCACTAAATGTTGGCCTTGACATTAATGCCCATATCCCACAAATGAATAGGACTGCCCAGTCTGGCAAACCACGTTCTCCTCTACAGAGGGCTGCATGGCACCAATTTGTAACAGCCACTGTAAACCCAGAGTCACAGATAGCACACTATCTGCATGATCTGTAAAGATTCCCACAAAAACTCACATCAGTGGCGAGTGAGTCCTCACACGTCACTATGACTCTGAAAACCTTCCATGTCAGATCAACCCAGCAATCAACTTGTGGGCTACTTCAGATATATGACTCGATGAATGGGTGCTGCAAGATCGTAGAGTTAAGTCTGTTTTGCTGAGCCTAAATTTGACAAATCTCCAACATTGACTATTTTACATAATTTGAGGTGTCTAGCTGGATAGTGAGATGCATACTAATGAGAATAAGTGAGGGTGACATCACCAATACAGCAGTAGCATTTTTGCATGCACTGAATGTGACATCATCAGGTGGCTCGTGCACGCACAATAAAATTCCGGGCTTCTGCTGAATTAATAATAAACTAATGGAGATGTAGCATGCAACATTTTTTTAATGCTATTTTTTTATTCATCATGGGATGCGGGCATCGCTGGCTGGGCCAGCATTTATTCCCCATCCCTAATTGCCCATGAGGTGGTGAGCTGCCTTCTTGAACTGCTGCAGTCCATGTGGTGTAGGTACACCCACAGTGCTGTTTGGGAGGGAGTTCAAGGCTTTTGACCCAGCGACAGTGAAGGAACGGCGATATATTTTCACATCAGGATGGTGAGTGGTTTGGAGGGGAATTTCCAGGTGATGGTGTTCCCACGTATCTGCTACCCTTGTCCATTAAATGGTAGTGATCCTGAGTTTGGAAGGTCCTGTCTAAAAAGGCTTGGTGAGTTATTGCGGTGCATCTTGTACACACTGCTACCACTGTTTGTCATGGTGGAGGGAGTGATTATTAATGGTGGGGTGCCAATCAAGCAGGCTGGTTTGTCCTGGATGCTGTCGAGCTTCCTGAGTGTTGCTGGAGCTGCACTCATCCAGGCAAGTGGAGAATATTCCATCACTCCTGACTTCTGCCTTGTAAATGGTGGACAGGCTTTCAGGAATCAGGAGGTGAGTTACACACAGCAGGGTTCCTAGCCTCTGACTCGCTCTTGTGGCCAAAGTATTTATTTGGCTAATCCAGTTCAGTTTCTGGTCAATTGTAACCCCTAGCATGTTAATAGTGTGGGATTCAGCGATTTGAATGCCACTGAATGCCAAGGGAGCGTCGGTTAGATTCTCTCTTGTTGGAGGTGCTCGTTACCTGGCACTTGTGTGGTGCGAATGTTACTTGCCACTTGTCAGCCCAAGCCTGGATATTGTCCAAGCCTTGGATGTATTTGGATATGGACTGCTTCAGAATCTGAGTTGCCACGAATGGTGCTGAGTATTGTGCAATCATCAGCAAACATCCCCACTTCTGACCTTATGACGGAAGGAAGGTCAGTGATGAATCGGCTGAAGATGGTTGGGCCAAGGGCACTACCCTAAGGAACTCCTGCAGTGATGTCCCGCAGCTGAGGTCATCGACGTCCAACAACCACAGCCACCTTCCTCTGTGCTAGGCGTGACTCCAACCAATGGAGAGTTTTATCGCCCCCCACTCCCCTCCTCCTTCCCCCAAACCCCACCTCACCATCCCAACAGCCCCCCTCCCCCTCCCCACTCCCCCCAACTTCCCCAGATTCCTACTGACTCCAGTTTTGCTAGAGATCTTTGTTGCCACAATAGGTCAAATATTGCCTTGATGTTAAGCACAGTCACTCTCTCCCCACCAATGGAGTTCAGTTCTTTGATCCATGTTTGAACCAAGGCTGTAATGAGGTCAGGAGCTGAGTGACCCTGGTGGAACCCAAGCTGAGCATCAGTGAGCAGGTTATTGCTAAGCAAGTGTCACTTGATAACTATGTTGATGACACCTCCCATCACTTTACTGATGATCGAGAGTAGACTGATAAAACGGTAATTGGCCGTCAATGGATCATCCATTCGGCACTCCTGGCTGAAGATTGTTGCAAATTCTTCAGCCTTATCTTTTGCATTGAGGTACTGGGCTCCCCCATCATTGAGGATGGGGATATTTGTGCAGCCTCCTCCTCAGTGAGTTGTTTAATTGTCCATCACTATTCATGACTGGATGTGGTAGGACTGCAGAACTTAGATCTGATCTGTTGTTGTGGAATCGATTAGCAATTGCTTGTTGCTTATGCTGTTTGGCACGCAAATAGTCCCATGTTATAACTTCACCAGGTTGACGCCTTATTTTTAGATATGTCTGGTGCTGCTGCTGGCATGCCCTCCTGCTTTGAACCAGGGTTGATCCCCTGGCTTGGTGGTAAAAGTAGAGTGGAGGATACATCAGGCCATGAGGTTGCAGATTGTAGTTGAGTACAATTCTGCTGCTGCTGATGGCTCAGAGTGTCTCATGGATGCCCAGTCTTGAGTTGCTAGATTCGTTCAAAATCTATCCCATTTAGCACAGAGGTAGTGCCACACAATATGATGGACGGCATCCTTAATGTGAAGCCAGGACTTCGCCTCCACATGGACTCTGTGGTGGTCACTCTTCCTGATACTCTCATGGGCAGATGCATCTGTGGCAGGCAGGTCAAGTATGTTTTTCCCTCTTGTTGGTTCCCTCATCACCTGCCGCCAAGTTAATCTACCAGCTATGTCCTTCAGCCAGCTTGATCTGTAGTGGTGCTACCGAGCCACTCTTGATGATGGACATTGAAGTCCCAGAGTACATTCTGTGCCCTTTCCACCCTCAGTGCTTCCTCCAAGTGGTGTTCAACATGGAGGGGTACTGATTCATTAGCAGAACAGGGCGGGCGTGGTAGGTGGTAATCAGCAGGTTTCCTTGCTCATCTTTGACCTGGTGCCATGAGACACCATGGGGTCTGAAATCCATGTTGAGGACTCCCAGGACAACGCCCTCCCAACTGTATACCACTGTGCTGCCACCTCTGCTGGGTCGGTCCTGCTGGTGGGACAGGACATAACCAGGGATGATGATGGTGTCTGGGACAATATCTACAAGGCATGATTCTATGAGTATGACTGTGTCAGGCCGTTGCTTGACTCGTCTGTGAGACAGCTCTCCCAATTTTGGCACTAGCCCCCAGGTGTTAGTGAGGAGGGCTTTGCAGGGTCGACAGGGCTGAGATTGCCATTGTCCTTTCCAGTGCCTAGGTCGATGCTGGGTGGTCTGTCAGGTTTCATTCCTGATAGGCTTTTTAGCCGTTTGATACAACTGAGTGGCTTGCTAGGCCATTTCAGAGTTAACCACATTGCTGTGGGTCTGAAGTCACACGATGGCAGATTTCCTTCCCTAAAGGACATTAGTGAACCAGATGGGTTCTTACAGCAATCAACAATGGTTTCATGGTCATCATTAGACTTTTAAATTTCAAATTTCACCAACTGCCATGGTGAGATTCGAACCAAAGACTCCAGAGCATTACCCTGGGTATCTGGATTACCCCTTCTCTCTTTAAGAAGTATTTTACTAATTTCCCATTGTTCAGTGAGAAACTTTTAGGTGCTTCTTGGAGTATTGGAAAGTCTTTGAAAGGTAAAAGTGTATTTTCTCAATTGCAAACAAATCTGCTTTGCAGGAAATGTGTGAGTGTGTGTGTGTGTGTGAGAGAGTAAAAATAAATATCTGCACCTCAGATAACGCCTGTAGCTTATGAGAGACAAACTGTCCAGCAGTGCGCTTGCTGCTTTAAAAGTGAAACTTGTTTAGCTCATGTTAAAATAATTGAGCTAAACAGGCAACAAAAATAAACATGCCTTGTGCCAGAAGAAAGGCACAATATATTTCAGAGCTCCTCGTTTTGGTTAAATAGGAAATGCTTAACGAATTTCAGAATGATTCGAAGATCATTCTTTGAGCCTTAGCAGATTCTTATTATCAGGAGCAGCTGTGTGGAATGGTAGTTGTCATTCCAGGTCACTAAAAGTTAAGACCCCCTCAGGCTTGTTGCTATACCGTCTGGTACAAATTAGTGTTTTACTTCCTTGCTGGAACACCATGCCCTTATTAGGCTATTTAAACTCAAGATTTTGCTTCAAAGTGAACTTGTTTTAAAAAAGAAAGTAAAAGCTAGAATTTTACTAATGCTGTTGAATTATATGATTCACGAGTTTTATGTTTTGAAATAAACTATAAAAATTATCTTCATCGCTGGTTTCAATTAAAAACAAATACTTGACTTTTCATTAACTTCAAATAAGCCCAAATTTAATTTATTTTTTTTAAATGGGACTCATAACAGGAAATACAAAATGTACTTGCTGAAACCACCAACCTAATGAAAATTGTTTTACAAGTTCATGAGGTTGATGCAGAATTAATAAAAAGGCTTGCATTTATAGAACGCCTTTCATGACCACTGGACATCTCAAAGTGCTTTGCATCAATGAAGTACTTTTGAAGTATAGTTACTGTTGTTATGTAGGAAACAAAGCAGCCAATTTGCGCACAATAAGCTTCTACAAACATCAACATGATAATGATCAGATAATCTGTTTTTGTGTTGTTGATTGAGGGATAAATATTGGCCAGGACACTGGGATAAAACTCTTGCTCTTATTATAAATGGTGCTAAGGAATCATTTACATCCACCTGAGGGCACAGCTGGGGCTTCAGTTTAACATTTCATCTGAAAGACAGTGCAGCACCCCCTCAGTACAGCACTGGAATGTCTGCCTAGGTTTTTTGTGCTAGAGTGGAACTTGAACCCACAACCATCTGAATCAGAGGCGAGAGTACTCCCAAATAAACAACAGCCGGCTCTACTGCAAAAGGAATACCCTGCCCATCAAAATAACATTTGGAAAGTGATTTAATTTTTTCTAAACTTTAAGTTATTAAACAGGTGAAAATAAATATCCATCAGTGCATAAAAGGGAAATAGGAAAGGCATACAACTCCATTCTGGCTTACAAGGGTTTCTGCATGAATAGGTGACATTACTACAGGACCAATGATGTATTAGGAACCTACTAGATGTATAATGAAAATGTGTAAATCATGTACTAATTGGGAAAAAACATTTTATTTGAGCTCTTTCTGTAATCAACAGATGAGTCTTTTAGTTTTACAGTAAACTGTTTATCTGACAAATGCCAGATTTTATAGGTTGGCTTCCTTTAAAAAGGAATTAAGCGGTAAGATATTGAGTTCTGATGAGGCTCTGCTTGCAGCTAAAACTAGTTAATTAGATAACTGGCTTAATCAGGTTTTCAGACACTAGGTTGAGAGAGCATAAAAGTAGGCAATCTTATAGTGCTGACTTAGTCTGCACTAAAGTGCTTCATTTGGAATTTGGTAACGGAGGATGTGCTCCTTTCCTTTTCTACCTTTGCTCAAAGAAGAGTGGTGGCCCTGGTAAGTAGGAACTGGTGACTAAATTAGAAAAGTGTAATAGTTTTAAAGTTCCTATACTTGGATTTAACTGTGAAGTGCCAAATCAAGGGAAACTTAGGGCCAATATAATAAAGTAACATAAATAATCCAAGGTAGAATAAAGTTAACGTAAGGGAAGTAGAGTTAAGACATGGCAGGGCAGCTTAGTCAGGTGGAATGCGTGTCCTGTAATATGTGTGAAGTCATGGACGCTACTGGTGTCCTAGCTGACCACATGTACATGAAGTGCCGTCAGCTGCAGAAACTTGAACTCTTGAGTTTCAGAGCTCGAGCGGCGGCTAGAGTCACTGTGGTGCATCTGTGAGGCTGAGAGCTACGTGGATAGCATGCTCAGAGAGGTGGTCACACCACAGCTTAAGAGCCTGGAGACAGAGAGGGAATGGGTGACCACCAGGCTGTCCAAGAGAAGTAGGCAGGTAGTACAGGAGTCCCCTGGGGTCACGCTCACAAATTGGTTTTCTGTTTTGGAAGCTGGTGAGGCCACTGGTTCCTCAGAGGAGCGCATTCAGAGCCAAGTTTGTGGCACCATGAGTGGCTCGGCTGTACAGGAGGGGAGGAAGGAGAAAGGAAGAGCTATAGTGATAGGGGGTTCATTGGTCAGGGGAACAAACAGGCATTTCTGTGGCCATAGACGTGACTCCAGGATGGTATGTTGCCTCCCTGGTGCCAGGGTCAAGGATGCCACGGAGCAGCTGCAGGACATTCTTCTGGGGGAGGGTGATCAGCCAGTGGTCGTGGTCCACATTGGTACCAATGACTTAGGGAGGAAGGGGGATGTGGTCCTATGATCAGAATTTAGGGAGCTGGGTAGAAAATTAGCAAGCCGGACCTCTAATGTAGTAATCTCCGGATTACCCCCAGTGTCACATGCCAGTGAGTACAGAAATAGGAGGATAAGGCAGGTGAATGTGTGGCTGGAAAGATGGTGCAGGAGGATAGTTTTGGATTCCTGGGACACTGGGACTGGCTCTAGGGTAGATGGCATCTGTACAAATCAGATGGGTTGCACCTGAAAAGAGCTGGGACTGAGTTCCTTGTGGGATGTTTTGCTAGTGCTGTTGGGAGGGCTTTAAACTAACTTGGCAGGGGTGTGGGAACCAAGAAAAAATATTAGAGGAATACCAGGGTGCAAACAATACTGGGAGGGACAGACAGCACTAGTATAGAGAATAGTAAGTTGATGGGTAAAGTCGGAGTGAGGGAGAAAGTCGGGGTAAGAGAGAAAGTAAAAAAATCTAAATCAGGGTTACTATGCATGTATGTGAATGCACGGAGTATAGTAAATAAAACTGGTGAGTTACAGGCGCAGATTGCCAAGTGGAAATATGATGTTGTGGTGATAACAGAGACCTGAATCAAGGAACGGCAGAACTGGGTGTTAAATATTCCTGGGTACAAGGTGTTCAGAAGAGATAGGAAAGGAGGGGTGGCGGTATTGGTTAGAGAGAGTATTGCAGTGCTGGAGAAAGAGGATGCCCCAGAGGGTTCAAGGACAGAATCAATTTGGCTAGAGCTAAGGAACAAAACGGATGCAATTACATTGCCCAGTGTAGTCTATAGACCGCCAAATAGTGAGAAGGATGTAGAAGGACAAATCTGCAGGGAAATTACAGAGACGCAGCATTACAGAGTAGTTATAATGGGGGACTTCAACTACCTTTATGTAGGCTGGAACAGTGGTAATGTAGACTGGGACGGTGGTGGTGTAAAGGGCAGTGAGGGGCAAAAGTTCCTAGATTGTGTTCAGGAGAATTTTCCACAGCAGTATGTGTCCAATCCAACATGAAAAGATGCACTGTTGGACTTGGTTCTTGGAAATGAGGTGGGCCAAGTAGATCAAGTATCAGTGGGGGAACATTTAGGAAACAGTGATCATTGTATTGTATGTTTTAGGATGATAGAAAAGGACGATAGGCAATCCAGACTAAAAGTAATTAACTGGGCAAGAGCAGACTTCGATGGGGCAAGAACAGAGCTGGGCCAGATAGACTGGAACAAAAGATTGACAGGAAAAACTGTAGCTGAACAATGTGCTACCTTCAAAAAAAAAATTGGTTCAAGCACAATCAAGGTTTATTCCATTGAAAGGGAAAGGTAGGACAAACAAATCCAGAGCTCCCTGGATGAAAAAAAGAGATTGAAATTGAGATTGAGAAGAAAAAGTGCACTTCTGACAGGTGTCAGGTAGAAAATACAACTGAGAGCCATGGGGAGTACAGAAGGTTCAGAGGAGAGGTGAAAAAGTATATTGGAGGAGCGAAGAGGGATTATGAGAAAAGACTGGCAGCCAACATTAAGAGGGATGCCAAAGTCATCTTTTGGCATATAAATAGTAACAGGGTAGTAAAAGGAGGAGTAGGCCAATTAGGGACCTAAAAGGTAATTTGCACATGGACGAAGGGGCCATGGCTGAGGTATTAAATGAATACTTGGCATTCATCTTTACCGAGGTAGATGCTACCCAGGCCATGGTGACAGACGAGGAAACTCTGTCACGAGAAGGGTTCAAAATTGATAAGGAGGAAGTGCTGAATAGACTGTTGGTACTTAAAGTTGACGAGGCACTGGGGCCACATGAGATGCATCCAAAGATATTTAAGGAAGTGAGGGTAGAAATTGCAGGGGCACTGGCCAAAATCTTTGTCTTCCCTATACTCAGGGGTGGTGCCAGAGGACTGGAGAATTGCAAACTTTACGCCCTTGTTCAAAAAAAGGTTGTAAGGATTAAGCCCAGTAATTACAAACCAGTCAGTTTAATTTCAGTGGTGGGCAAGATTCTGGATAGAATTATTAGTCACATGGCAAAATATGGGTTGATAAGGAAGAGCCAGCATAGATTTCTAAAGGGGAAATTGTGTTTAACTAACTTGGAGTTTTTTTGAAGTGGTAACAGAAAAGGTCGACGAGGGTAATGCTGTTGATGTGGTGTACATGGGCTTTGAAAAGGCATTTGACAGAGTGTCACACAAAGTTATTGCTCATGGAATAAAAGGGGCAGTGGCAATGTGGATGCAAAATTGGCTGAAAGATAGGAAACAGACAATAATGGTCAATGGATATTTTTCAGACAAGAGAAAGGTTTGTAATGGAGTTCCCCAGGGGTCGGTATTGGGACCCTTGCTTTTCTTGATATATATTAGTGATCTAGATTGTGGTGTGTAGGGAATAATTTCAAAGTTTGCGGATGATAGAAAGCTTGGGAGTGTTGTGAACTACGAGGACGACGGTGTGGAACTTCAGATGGATATAGACAAGTTGGCGAAGTGTGCAGATAGGTGGCAGATGAAATTCAACGCGGAGAAGTGTGAGGTGATGTATTTTGGTAGGAAGAAAATAAAGGGGGGGGTGAAATTTTGAAGGGGGTGCAGGAGCAGAAAGACTTGAGTGTATATGTGCATAGATCATTGAAAGTGGCAGGACAGGTGGAGAGAGCAGTTAATAAAGCATACAGTATCCTGGGCTTTATTAATAAGGGCATAGAGTACAAGAGCAAGGAGATTATGCTGAATTTATATAAGACACTTGTTAGACCTCAGCTGGAATATTGTGTACAGTTCTGGGCACCATATTATAGGAAGGATGTGAACACATTGGAGAGAGTGCAGAAGTGGTTTACAAGAATGGTTCCAGGGATGAGAAACTTCAGCTATGAGGGTAGATTGGAGAGGTTGGGACTGTTCTCCTTGGAGAGAAGGCGGCTGAGAAGAGATTTGATAGAGATGCTCAAAATCATGAGGGGGCTGGACAGAGCAGATGGGGAGAAGCTGTTCCCACTCGTAAAACGATAAAGAATGAGAGGGCACAGATTTAAGGTGACTTGCAAAAGAAGCAAGTGTGACGTGAGGAAAAAACTTTTTCAACAAGTGGTTCGGGTCTGTAATGCATTGCCTGGAAGTGTGGTGGAGGAAGGTTCAATCGAAGCATTCAAGAGATTAGATGATTATTTGAAAAGAAACAACGTGCAAGGGTACAGGGAAAAGGCAGGGCAATGGTACTAGGTCATAATGCTTATTTAGAGAGCCGGTGCAGCCATGATGGGCCGATTGGCCTCAGTCTGTGCCATTAAGATTCTGTGAAAGGTTATCTACTCAATGTTAACATTTCCACTGGACAATTACCCTGCATTGGAACCATCCGATACTCCATTTACTTCAGATGGCTCTGATTATCTTAGCAGAATAGTTACTCAGGAAACACTGGAAGGATTATAACCACTTTTAACTCCTGAGTAACCACACTAATGACCCTCCCGACTCCCCACTGGACCCCGACTACCCTTCCTACCTGCCAACTACCCCACCACCTCAAACGCCCAAAACCCCCTACTGATCACTTTTTAAGGTCCCTTGAAATGGTCTACCACTTGTCCAAACAGGACAGTTAAAAGTCCTGTGTTCTATTTGTGGCACTTTGGCTGCCTTATAGTTAAATTTAATTGTACTCTTTTGGTTCTAGTTGAGGGAGCAACCTCCACACACCACTCTCCATGTTTGTACTGCTATCTGGTTCTGGCTCCAAGGACATTACACCACATTCTAACTGTAGACTCCATATTTTGGGATTCCTTCCTTGTCCATGTGTCTCTCCTCCTTTAAAACCCTCAAGAATCATTTCTATTTCCAAGTTTTTGGTCACCCTTCCTATTCTCCCCCATTTTTTGCTTTCATTTTTTTCCTATACCTCTGAAGCATCTTTGGGTTTTTATTCATGTTAAAGGTAGAGTATTACCATAGGTTTAAACCATCAGTCATCTCCACCTCAAGAAAAACCACCTTTGAGTGCTCTTTCAACTACCACCCCATCTCTAACTTCACTTTCCTTTAAGTATTTTCTTATTGTGGTGTTGCCATCCAACTATGTGCACATCTCTGCTGCAACTCCATTTCAATCTCCAATCCATTTGCTCCCTTTCTTGCAGCAGGCTGAAACACATTTAACCAAAAGACACAAATTATATATATCCTTTGTAAATGTACTACATCATCCTTTTTGTCTTGGCCTCTCTACAATATTCAGCAAGATTGACCATGCCACTTTCCTCCAATATCTCCTCTCCATTGTATACCTGGACAGGATTACCCTCATAGTTCCATTCCTATCTATCCAAGTATATCCAGCGCATATTCTGTCACGCATACTTCTTACAGTGCATTTTAATTGTAATATCTCTAATCAAGGGAGCAACCTCCACATCAGTCTCTGAATTTATGCTGCTACCTGCTTCTGGTCTCTGCACAATTCTCCATGTAATTCTGTTTGGGTTCTGGATCTGGGTCCAAAAACATTGCATCACAATTTGACTGTAGACCGTATACTCTGGAATTCTCTCGCTATACGTATCTCTCATCTTCTTTAAGATGCACTTTATGAATCATTTCCTCGTCTAAAGCTTTTGGTCACCCTTCCTAATCTCTGCTATTTCCATGCATTGATTTTTTTTTAATACCTCTGAAGCATCTTTCATTCTATGTTAAGAAAGCAAAGGATAATGGCTGACAGGTTTCTTTGTGACTGGATGGGTGTTTCAGTGGGGTATTGAATTTATACCTTAACTAGTTAAACTACACTTTTCAGGATCCTAATATTTATCGCATATTCCTTTGCCTTGTTGCTCGCTCCAAATGCATTACCTCTCACCTCTGGACTGAATTCCATTTACCACTTTTCTGCCAATCTGACCAGTTCATTGAAATCTTTGCACAGTCTACAGCTTACTTAGTTTTTAGTGTCTCAACATTACTAAAATATTTTAATTTGTCCTTAACCTCACTCTTTTGTACATTGAACTCCACTAGTCACACTTGTGCAAACTCAATTAATCTGCCTAAATCCCTCTGTTCCTATTCTCAGTCATTTCCAGTTTGTAGCCAGGTGTCAGTAACAGCTTCTAAATTACGTCAGTTGACGTTAAGTATGCACAGCTGGAGGTTAATGATCGGGTGGTTACTTGAGCACATATAAAGAGACACTCATTGACAAAGGAAGAGAGTGGAGTCAGAAGATACATACTTACAATAATTCACTTCTGTAAAATAAATCTATTCCAAGTAAAGACTGGCTCTGTTTCCTTTCACCAATTAGCTATCAGGAGTATAAAAATGTACCCATTTAACTGAATTTATGCTTCTAATTCACTTGCTTTATTCCTTATGCTACATCGATGTGTATTACAGAATGCTTATTTGAGTAACTATCCCACAGTGCCCATATATCCCAGTCGCTTTCTCCCTTACATTTTTTAAGCTCACTGTATAGGAAAGTGGAGTACTAGTGCTGGGTTAAAATTGGAATTAAGGGGTCAAACAACCCAAAAGGTGAAGTAATGAAATGTGGAGTGATTGGGTGACAAGGAGAGATAAGAGAAGTGCCTCAAAACAAAGAAATAATGAGCACGAGTCTGGAGCAGCAACCAAGATTCACATGCATAATGCCAGAGATTTCAGGTTATGTTTGCCTCGCAGAGACTAGAGTAGACATGTCCTGGTCATTAACAGAGGACAGAAAAGACACAATATGAAAGAGTCCAAAGTTAATGTACAAAGCCCTTGTAGTGGGATGCAGTTCTCTTGTATACAGGATATAGTCAACTTGCAACCATCATAAATTAATCAGCAAGACTGTTATGGAGAGGCACCAGATCACAGCAGCAATCTAAGGGGTGGATGTTAATTATTAAACTATGTAAAAAAAAATTGAACTAGTTATAGTTATACTACATTTGGCGCAAAGTGACAGACTTAGATAGAAGACGGTGACTCTGAAGAAGAGTCATACAGACTTGAAACATTTATTCTGTTCCTCTCTCCATAGATGCTGCCAGACCTGCTAAGTTTTTCCAGCTTTTTCTGTTTCTATTTTAGATAGAATACTACCTTCTCAAGGCACTCACCCATATTTTAGAGAACTAAATCTAGTCAGCTACACTTGCAAATTATACTGCACAACTTGTTTTCATCCAAAGCCAAAACTGACTTTCCATCAATTCATTTGGAAACTGTGTAGTATCACTGCCCTGTCTGAGTGTTATGGATAGGCACAGGAAAAGAGATCAATTAACAAAAACCCTTGCATTTATTAGTTTATTTGTTTTTTTTAAACAGATTATGCTTTGATTGATACAGGAATTGTGGACCAAGTTTTGAAAACCATAATAAAAGAATGACCAGAAATTTTAAATGGTAAGTCATTAACCAATGCTGCAACCAGGTCAGACAATAAAACTGGTTTTGATATAAATATGCAGGCAATCAAACCTACACTTTGAATGGCTTTATCACACATTTGAAAGGTGTCATTCAATGAAAAGTTGAACAACATTTGGTCCAAGAGCTCCACTTAATGCCATGGACAGGGTTAATACTATTACTTCCTTAAAGTATATGCACAAAATCTCAAAAGATATAACCATTGTGATTTTAGCAGCAAATCTAATTAATCGCTTTATTACATTACACTATCCTCTACTAAGAATGGTAAAATATCATTTCACATAATTGCTCAGATGAAAATGTCCCTTTAAAAAATTCAGGATTTACAGATGAGCATTTTTGCCAATAATATGCACTTAACTTCAGGTCAAAATTATTTTAGTTCTTTAAATTAATCCAGCGTGTGCTCAGTCAACTCCCAAGAATTCAAGGATAACACTAATGTGATATTTTAGCTCTTTCATACGCAACACTTTCCAGAGTATCAGATCAAATAATCCAAAAAGTTGGCTGTTTCTCATGGTAGCTCTCCCTAAACCTCTGCACATGTGTTATAAGTTTGTGGGTTCCAGTAGGAAAGACGGATTTGGCAGAACATCATGTGGAGCCAACTTTCTATTGCTTTTACGGAATCACATTTAACTTTCTTGGTCAACTGCAACAGACAGTAGTACTTAAAAAGAAAATCAAGCAAACCATGATTTCACTAGAAATTCCTCTACTGTGTTACTCAAGGAGAAGTGGTGTTAGCCACTTTTTAAAAAATTCAGCTTTCATCTGGTGCATTTACAATGCTAAATTTGGCTTCCTTTTACACAGCAGCAGAAAGGTAGTATAATGTTACCGCCATGTGGCCCAGACTAATGTTCCCGCGACATGAGTTCAAATCCCACCATTGCAGCCTGGGAATTTAAATTCAATTAATTCATGAATCTGGAATAAAAAGTTAGTCTCAGTGATGATGATTGCAAAACAACCAAGTTGTTGTAAAAACCCATCTAATTTACTAACATCTATCAGAGAAGGAAATCCACCATCCTTATCCAGTTTGGTCGACAATATGGTTCACTCTTAACTGCCCTCTGAAATGCCTAGCAAGCCGGTTGAATCAAACTGCTACAGAAAAGCCAAATAAGAATAAAATGAGGTGGGCCATCTGGTGTCAACCTACGCAGCAGAAATGAAAAAGATACATCCTGCATGGTTGTCCCTGCAAACTCCTCCCCATTACTGCTGGGATTTGTGCCAAAACTGGGACAGCTATCCCACAGACGAGTCAAGCAACAGTCTGGCATAACCATTGCTTACAGCCAAAGTTCCAGACTCCATCATCCCCATTCCAATGGGACCGGGCATTTCCCACAGAGGTGGCAGCATTGTGGTATACAATTAGGAGGAATTAGCCCTGGGAGTCCCCAACATCGACTCCAAAATTCATGAAGTGTTATGGCATTAGGTACTGCTGATCACCTAAGGCCCTCCTTCAACTGATGAAACAGTGCTCCTCCATGTTGAACACCACTTGGAAGAAGTACTAAGGTTGGCAAGGGCACAGAATGTACTCTGGGTGGTACTTCAGTGTATCAAGCGTGGCTTGGTAGCACCACTATTGACCAAGCTGGCTGGATCCTGAAGGACATATCTGCCAGACTGGATCTACAACAGATGGAGAACAAACCAATATAAGGGAAAAACTTACCTCATCAATTTACTTGCAGCAGATGCACCTGTCGATGAGAGTATTGGGAGAACGGGTCCAGCAGCTAAAAAATAGGCCTCCATGAGGCATTGTGGACAATTAGCTGCAGAATTATACTCAACCACAATCTGTAACCTCATGGTCTGGCAGACCCTCAGAGAAAAGATTTCTTCTCAACTTGGTCTTAAGTGGGAGACCCTTTAATTTTAAACTGTGTCCCTGAGTTCTAGTCTCTCCCAAAAGGGTAATTATCATTTTAACATCCCCCTTGTCAAACCCCCTCAGGATCTTAAATGTTTCAGTAAGATCACCTCTCAATCTTTTAAACTCCAATAGATACAGGCCCAGCCCGTCGAACCTTCCCTCGCAAGGTAACCACCCCGCAAACCCCCACCACCCCCCACCCCACAATCCCAGTTATCAGTCAAATGAACCTTCTCTGAACTGCTTCTAATGCATTTATATCCATTCTTAAATAAGGAGACCAAAACTGTACACTATACTCTAGATGTGGTCTCACCAACACCCTCTGCAACTGTACCAAAACATCCCTACTTATACATTCCACTCCCCTTGCAATAAATGCCAACATTCCATTTGCCTTCCTAATCACTTGGTGTACCTGCATACCTTTGCTGCTTCGTGTACCAGGACACCAAGATCCCTCTAAACCAGAGTTCTGCAATCTCTCTCTGTTTAAATAATATGCTGCTTTTCTGTTCTTGCTGCCAAAGTGGACAAGTTCACATTTTCCCATGTTATACCCCGTCTGCCAATTTTCTGCCCACTCACTTAATTTATGCCCCTTTGCAGGCTCCCTATACCCTCTCCATAACTTACTTTCCTACCTAGCTCTTATTTTGCATAGTAACCTTTGATGTTGCATCTTGTCAAATGCCTTTTAGAAATCTAAGTACAGCACATCCACAGGCCCCCCTTTATCTTAAGTTGCTTGTTACTTCCTCAAAGAACTTCAATAAATTAGTCAATCAAGTTTCTCTTTCACAAAACCATGTTCACTCTGCTTGATTGCATTGAGATGTTCTAAGTGCCCCACTATAACCTCCTTAATAAGATTCCAGCAACTTCCTTACAACAGATGTTAAGTTAACATAGAAACTAGGAGCAGGAGTAGGCCATTCGGCCCTTTGAGCCTGCTCAGCCATTCATTATGATCATGGCTGATCATCCAACTCAATAGCCTGCTCCTGCTTTCTCCCCATACCCTTTGATCCCTTTCGCTCCAAGAGCTATATCTAACTCCTTCTTGAAAACACACAATGTTTTGCTCTCAACTACTTTCTGTGGTGACGAATTCCACAGGCTCACCGCTCTCTGGGTGAAGAAATTTCTCCTCATCTCAGTCTACCCCGTATCCTCAGACTGTGACCTCCGGTTCTGGACTCCCCCACCATCGGGAACATCCTTCCTGCATCTACCCTATCTAGTCCTGTTAGAATTTTATAGGTTTCTATGAGATCCCCCCTCATTCTTCTGAACTCTAGCAAATATAATCCTAATCGACTCAATCTCTCCTCATGTCAGTCCCGCCATCCCAGGAATCGCTGCACTCCCTCTATAGCAAGTCTGGGCTGCAGTTTTCTGCTTTCTGTCTCCTCCCTTTCTCAAATAGAGGAGTCACATTCATTATTTTCCAATCTGATGGGATCTTTCCAGAATCTAGGGAACTTCTTTATTAGGCACGAGTCTCTTCTTTTTCCACACTGGAATGTACCTTTTGAGTATTCTGAAATATATCTTTAGGGAGAATGAGGGGGAAAACTCTCCACTGGTTGGAGTCATAACTAGCACAAAGAAGGACTACTGTGATTGCTGGAGGCCAATTAAGCCAACCTCAGGACATCGCTGGAGTTCCTCGGGATAATGTCCTAGGTCTAATCATCTTCAGCTTCATCAATGGCCTTCCCTCCAGCACATGGTCAAAAATAGGGATGTTCGCAGAAGATTGCACAGTGGTCAGTACCATTTGCAACTCCACAAATATTGAAGTGGCCTGTGCTCATATGCAGCAAGACCTGGGCAACATTCAGGCTTGGACTAAATAAGTGGCAAATAACATTGTGCTCCAAGGCACACCTCATCCTGACTTGAGACAATATTAATGTTTCTTCACTGTTTCTGGGTCAAAGTCCTGGAACTTCCTCCCTAACAAAACTGTGGGTATGTACACCACATGGACTGTAGGGTTTAAGAAGGCATTTTACCACCGCTTCCTCAAGGGTAATTAGGGATGGGCAACAAATGCTGGCCTGCCAGGAACATTCAAAACCCATGAACAAATTAATAAAAGCAGACTCTCACCCAGATATTATGCAGGTCCACAGGTGTACCACCAGACTAAGCAAATTGGATTTGGTCTTGTAAATGCTGGGAGCTCACTGGACTCCCCAGCTCAAAATTAAAGAAAAATAAAACATAAAAGCACCTTTATGTTACTATCACAATAAGACTTGTAAGAACAACATATGCACACATACAGACACTGTAGCTATATGATTTCAGAAACAGTAAATTAAACACAGCAAATATAATTTCTGTTGTTGCATTGCCAGCTTGATGCAAAGGTATAAGTAGTGCAAATTCAAAATTGATCTTTATTACAACAGTTCACCAAGACTGTTTTGCTATCCACAAGTAGACATAGTTAAATAGCACTACAGATTGGCGTAAACCAGTCGCACCAAATATTAAACTACCAAAAAACTTAGTTAATGGAACATTATGATGATCAAGAAAGAAATTAAGATATCTGCCAAATTGGTAAGACACAGAATCTGGAATGAGTATAAACATAAGATCAGCATTTACAGGTAAGCTGAAAAACAATGAAAACAAGCAGACCGATGCACAATTCATGTACCAATGTTTGGAACTCATGAATACCAGCATCCCAAACCTTTTACAAGATTATCTATGTTTTGTGCTTCTTTCCCCATGTGAATACTTTTTACTGTTTTCTTCTTGGTGAACACCATTGTCTACCATCCTCCAATCTGTCCTTTAGCCAATTTTTTATCCAAGCAGACAATGACCTCCCAATTCCACGGGCCGCAATTTTCCTAACTAGTCTTTATGTGGTGCTTTTTGGAAGGCTTTCTTAAAATCAATAGAGACAACATCCATTGTGTTTCCTTCATCAACCCTAATTAAAAATTCCATTAACTTAATCAAGGTAATTGAGAGGAACTAGAGAATGGTGCAAGTTTAGGGCTAGGACAGGAGGGATCTCCATGGGGAGTTGGCCAGGTGGGCTAAGGGACAGGAGAGAAGCAGCAGAGGCAGCTAATCAGATGGTCTCAACCTTGTGACAAAGTAGTCCATGAGTTCCGATTCGAGGTGAGAGTGATAGTGGTGGAAATAAATTAAGAATAGAGTATTACATGAGAAGCAAATCACAACAGTCTAGCAAGTGGGTTTAGATGTAATTTTTCGCCATAACAATTTGGCATCAACAGGTTGAACAGGGCTGGAGTCAAAAAAGCAGCAGATGAGACTTCAATACGTCATCTGCAGAAGGGGATCCAACAGTATCAAGGATGACATGACTTCTGCGGATGGGGGTGACATAAGAAGGTGCTACATAATAGTAATAGCAGCCCAAACAGGAGAGATGCATCAGGTCCACAATTACCTATGGACATACCTGAGTAACAATCATCTTCAGAGAAAAAGAGATGCAGAAAAATAGTCAGAATCATTGGGGTCTACAGCACAGAAAAAGGCCCATCGAGTCTGCGCCAGTCAAACAAGTACCTAACAATTCTAATCGCATTTTCCAGCACTAGGCCCATAGCCTTGTATGCCATGGCATCGCAAGTAAAATAAGAAATAAGGAAGGAAGAACACAATTATGAAATAAAAGTGAAACACAAACAAGGTCTAACACTGAAGACAATATACATGATGATAATGTCCCTGTATGATGATAACTTGCATGCATGCAACAGCTTTTGGCAAGGTGCACAACGGCACAAGAAAAATGGGCACTTAACTGAAGGAGGAAAAATTAGAAGGGATGTATTTTATGAATTTTAAAATCTAGCAGGAGGTGGTTTTGAGGTGAAGGGTGTTAGGAGTGAACTGGCATAGTGGTAATGTCAATGGACTAGTATTCCAGAGACTCAGCTAATGCTCTGGGGACATGGGTTCAAATCCCACCATGGCAGCTAGTGGAATTTAAATTCAACTAATAAAACCTGGAATTAAAAGCTGAACCTATTTGGTTTACTAATGTCCTTAAGGGAAGGGAAATCTGCCATTCTTACCTGGTCTGGCCTATGAGTCTCAAAATCCACAGCAATGTGGTTGACTCTTAACTGCCCTCTGAAATGGCCTAGCAAGTGGTTCAGTTCAAGGACAATTAGAGATGGGCAAAAATTGCTGCCCTTGCCAGCAATGCCCACATCCTATGATAGGATAATTTAAAAAAAAAATCAAGGTAGTTGAAGGCACAAATGCCAATGGTTAGGTAGGGGAATGCACAAAATGGATTCATGGGGTGGGGCTGTAAGAGGTTAGAGGGATAACAGCCTGGATTTTCAACTGATCAGGATGACTCAAAAGCCCTTTAACAATTGTGGCCAGGACCAGATTCCAGGATTCCTTACCCCATTCCCAGGGTTTCCGATTTTAGGGAGTGCCTTTTAAGCGTGTGAGTTAGTTTGGGTCAAAAGCCCACGCTCTGCACTCCCAATCTAGCCGGCATCATTGCACGGATAAGCCTAGTCCTCCACAATTTTCATGAAGTTGGGCCAGATTTCAATAGGTCGTCGTTCACAGCACCACAGAGGTGTCATGAACCACCGTCTGTATGAGGGAACCTTTAAAAAAAGGTTAAGTTTAAAAGGTCCTCCTCATGGCCCCCATACTCAGGTATGTCCCCCCACCTATCCTTATGGGCCCTCATGCAAGGGTATGCCCCCAAACAACCCCTATGGCTCCCTCATGGCCATCTCCCCATGCAAAGGAATGCCCTTCCACCCACTGCTAAGGGCTCTCATGCCCCCTATGCCAAGGTGTTGCACTGCCATGCCCATTGGTTCCATATGGTGCATAGTGGGCCAATGAACCCCATAGTGACAATAGGATGTACAAACAAAGTTTTAAAATAATCATTCATTCATAACTTGCCAGTATGTTAACAAAAAATCCTCCAACAACACAATAAAACTGTCGAATTTCCAGACCTGTTAAAAGTATGAATAACTGAAACTGAAAGCGCTTGAAACTTCTTATCCCTGTGTAAACACACATTGTGCAATTGACAGCAGACATCAGAGTGCCAGAGCTGTCAATCAAACAATGTTTTCTCTGGGGCTCAAGTGTTTCAACAGACTAATGGATTTCTGAGTTCTCAGCCAAGCCTCATTATGTATTGTTGGCTGATAGCCCAGACATCCATTCGAGTGCTAAAACACCTGAGCCCCAGCTCTGGCTCTCTTTGGCCAATTTCACAATGTTTATATGCACAAGATAAAGAGTTTTCAAGTGCTTGAATTTTCAGCTATTGAAACTTTAAAGGGTCAGGATGATTGGCACTTTTATTGGGCTGTGGTAAAAAAGCTTTTTATTTTAAAAAGTGAAATGTTATCAATGAGTTTTTTAAGCTTTTTTTGCACCCCCTACTTTCACTATAGGGTTCACTGTTTCTATGCAGTGTATAGTGGGTGAATGGGTATGGAAATGCCATAGCTTGGCATGAGGAACATATGGGGCCATGGGGGTTGTTTGGCAGGGTATACGTTGGCATGGGGGCCTTAGGAGTTAGTAAGGGATATGCGAGACTATATGGGATGACTGGGGGTCATAGCTTGGCATGGGGAATGCGTACCCATAGAGGTTGTTTGGGGAGCTTATCTTAGCATGGGGCATGAGGGGTGGGTTGGGGGCATGAGTTCGCATGAGGAGTGTTGGGGGTTGTGAGGGGGTGTGAGGGGTGATGGCTGGAGGGCCTATTTTTATTTTAACTGGGACAAGTCTGACAACACTGAGGCGGGCCTTTTAAACCACCCACCTCAATGTTGTCAGACTTGCAGTGCCTGGAAGTGCATGTGGCTGCCTCTGAGCTTTTTACCGGGTCAGCTGGCCTGACTGCAGTCCATACCTACCTTACCACATCCCCCCCTCCCGACTCCCCACAATGAAAATCCTGTCCTTGGGGATTCTGCTGAGGCGGGCAGGCCTAGCTATGAATTTTCCCGACTGCCGCTACCTGCCTCCAGGATGAAAATCCAGGCCAATATGTAAAGATCTTGAAGAGGAAAGGTGAGGTTAGGGATGAAGCAATAGTTGGAGGGATTTTTTTTCTTAAAAAGTGCTTGGTGATGATAGCAATTTTGAAAAGTTGAAACAGTTACAATGTCCGATTACATGGAGGCCAGGAAAAAAGCTGGATGGTCAAAAGTTAAGTTAGAATAGATTCAAGGGAGCAAGTTGGTCAGTTGCTCTCATTGGAAAGGATAGGCTTCCAGGAAGTTGCAGGGGAAGCTGGGAGAAGATGATGTGGGAAGAAACCTGAAGGTTCTGCTAAAATGGGGTGAGGACTGAGGATCAGGGTTAACTTACTGACTAAAGAGCAGAGACAGAGAAACAGCAACAACAACTGATCTGATAGTCTCTATCTTTGTGATTAACATATCATAAAACACCTCCTCCCTCTACCCCCAGAACAATGACAAACATTACGGTTCTAGTAACAAGGGATCCTTCAGGAAGCAAAGCCTCTTGCAGTGCCTGAATATCAAAGTCAAACACCAGCATCTCAGGAATGAAAGGCAACAAACAAGGACATTCAGCCACCTGCAACCCACAGTTCACCGTGCTTTTAATTTACTTGTCAGTAGTTGACTCTCAACGGTAGTTGATTTTGAAACTACCACCATAAATGCAAGACAGTTGTAACAAAGCAGACAAAACCAGTCACCCAAATAAATCTTGCACAAAAGTGTTTTCTGGTGTTTATGAAAGCATTCTCCTAACCTTACATGCCACGAGGTTTAAAAACAAACACATCTAACACCAGCAAATGGGAAGAGCAAAATACAGCAAGATCATTTTGTATTTTAATATATTTAAATTAATGATATCAATATCAGCCACACAGTTTGTCCTTCATCCACTTTTCTTGAGTTATTTTATAGTGATTGAAACACCCAAGATATTTGCCTCAGGGGTTTAAAAGGGCACCTGTTAATTAGCTTTAAAAAGGTTGATTTATTTTCAAATTCAAATAAAATGTAAATATCCTGGCCAGGTCAGTGGGGGGTGGGGGGGGCGCTCGCCGACACATAAAATGACGCAGGATGACGTTGGGCGGAACTCCCGACGTCACCCCGCATCATTTCAATTTTCAGGTCGGCAGAGGCCAGCCAAATCAGCTGTGCACCCGCCGACCTGTCAACGGCCAATTGAGGCCATTGACAAAGTCATTAACCTCATTAATGGACCTGCCCGTCCAACCTTAGGGTTAGCGGGCAGGCCGGGAGCCCTGGCGGGCTTCAGAAAAAGCATGAAACCTCATCCATGGGTGGGATGATGTTTCATGAGGGTTTTTAAAAATTTAATAAATGTTTGATTTAAAGTGATGGACATGTCCCAACTCATGTGACAGTGTCAGGGAAATTTTGCTTTTGTGTCTTTACCATTTTTATATTTTGGAGCCGATCTCCGAGGCAGCACTTGGCCTCAGGGAGATGAGTGCACTCTTTTGCTGGCGCAGGGAGCGCATAGCACTTCCTGGCAGACGTCAGCTGGGCGGGCCTTAATTCACCCCCAATGGGAGGCGCGCCCGCCCGCGCCCGCTCCTGCACTACCCCCCCCAATGGGGGGAAAATTCTTCCCCCTGTGTATTTTTCCACGTCTTCATCACATTTACCACATTTGGTGGTAAACCAGAAATAATCTGCGTGTAGGGGTAGTTCTGAAACCAACTGAATACCATTTCTAAACTTGAAAATTTACAATTGTCACATACAGGAATGCAAACTTAGGTTCTCTATCAGGACCCAGCTTCTGAGATCCCAGAATCTGGCGATTCATGATATATGAGAATATTGGTCATGTTACTGGACTGGTGATCCAAAGGCCTCGACTAATTATCCAATGACAAAAGTTCAAATCCCATCATGGCACCTGGGAATTTAAATTGAGTCAACTAAATAAATTTTGATTAAAAGGGCTAATGTCAGTTATGATGGCCATGAAACTACTGGATTATCATAAAAGCACATTTGGTTCACTATTTCCTCAAGGGAAGAAAATCTGCTGTCCTTTCGCAATCTGGCCTGTATGCAACTCCAGACTCACAACAATGGGGTCGACTCTTAACCACCCTCTGAAATGATCCAGCAAGTCATTCAGTTCTATTCAAAAGGCAGTTCATCACCACCTTCAAGGGCAATTAATGTTGACCTTATCAATGATTCCCACATTCCATGAATTAAATAAAAGAATGAAAATTAAGTTTCATAGCTGGTTTGCAAGTAATTCTAGGCTGTCTTTTCCATCAAACCAACAGCCTCAGCCACACCACTAGCATAAATGCTTGCACATATAAATTGCTACGGACTGAAATCCAACCCCTGAGAAAACAAAAGCGTTCAGGGGAACAGGAAGGCTGGACTCTAGTAGCCATGGGATGCGATAGTCCTGAGGTGTTTAACAGAACTGGAGTGCAGATCTTAAAGTGTGCCAAATTGCAGTAGAAGTTGATAAACTTTAATTTGTTCAAAAGTAGGTTCCAAAATGCTTTTCCTAGATTTCCCCTTGGGCACAGTGCTGCAATAGTTCAAATGTTTTCCGTTCAACAGTACAAACAAGCAAAATACTGATGCTTAGATTGAGCTAGCATTTGTGAAATATTTACAGGAAAAGCTTTCAGAATTTGATTCCACTTAGTTTTTCTGTTTGAAACACTGAGAAGAATAAATTGAAATAAAATAATTACTCATCCATCATTGCTTTCAATTTCCATGTTTTTAAACTATAAAAATAATCCTATCAAAATGGAACAAGTTGGCTGACTTCACATACTCATAAATTGACTATGCAGGCTAATGAAAGTCATTTTAGATTTTCAATTTAGGGAAAATACCTAATTCAACTGACTCCAGGAAATTACTCCTAGCTAAATGTCATAGAAACATTGAAAATTTATGGCACGGAAGGAGACCGTACAGCCAATTGTGTCTGTGCCTGCTGAAAAAGTGCAATCCAGACGAATGCCACATTTTAGCTCTTGGTCTGTAGCCCTGTGTAGGTTACAGCACTGCAATACATATCTAAGTCTTTTTTTTTAAATGCAATAAGGATATCTGCCTCTAACACCATCCACCCTACCACCTTTTGAGTGAAATAAATTCTCAACCCCCCTCCAATCCTTCTGCCCCTGGTTATTGGTCTCGTTGTTAAGGAAAATAGGTCTTTGCCAATTCATTTTACCTGGTTCTCTCATAATTTTATACACCTCGATTCAATCTCCCCTCAGCCTCTGCTCTTCCAAAGAAAAAACCCCAGTCTATCAAATCTTCACAGCTAAAATTCTCCATTCCTGGCAACATCCTCGTAAATCTTCTCTGTATTCTCTCCAGTGCAATCACTTCCTTCATGTAATATGGTGGTCAGAACTGTGTGCACTACTCAGTGACCTAACTAATGTTTTATACAGTTTTACCATAACCTTAATTCTCTTACATTCTATGCCTTGGCTAATAGAAGTACCCACCTCCATTCTTAGCTACCTCAGCTACCAATAACCTTCTACCTTCAGGCATCTGTGGACATGCTCTCTAGTGTTTCTTTGTTTCTCTACATTTCTCAGTATCCTAACATTTATTGTATATTCCCTTGCCTTGTTTTCCCTTCCTAAATGGATTGAATCCCATTTGCCACTTATCTGTCCACTTGACTAATCCATTGATATCTTCCCGCAGTCTACAGCTTTCTTCCTCATTATCAGCTGCATGGCCAACTTTTGTATCATTTGCAAACTTTTTAATCATGCCCCCTATATTTAATTCTGGGAACAACTTTCCAATCACAAAATACAGCTTTTGATCATTATCCTTTGCTTCCTGCCACTGAGTCAATTCTGGTTCCAACTTAACAGTTCCTTTGGATCCCATGAGATTGTATTTTTACAATCAATCTACCATATAGGATCTTGTCAAGAATCTTGCTAAAATTCAAACAACTATGTCAACTTTTCCCCCATCAAGCCTCCTTCTTACCCCCTCAAAAAATTCAATCTATTTAGTCAGATATGACCTTCCCTCAACAAACCCATGCTGACTGTCCTTGATTAATCAATGCCTTTCTAAACGCCGATTATACTATCACTCAGTTTTTTCCCCCCAATAATTTGTCCACCACTTAGGTTGACTGATCTGTAATTACTATCTCTTCCTCCATTTTAAAACAATGGTACAGTGTTAGGAGTCCTCCAGAATCAGTCATTTAGCATGAGGGATTTGGAAAATGATGGTCTATTATTTCCTCCCTTTCTTCTCTTAGCCGCCTGGGATAAATTTCTGTCTGGAAATTTATCGACGTTTAAATATGCTAAACTCCTTAATATTTCCTCTCTCCCTATGTTCATACAAATCAATATTTCACAAACCCCCTCCTTAACAACATCCGCATTCCCCATCTCTTTTGTGAAGATAGACACAAAGGCCTGAATTTTCTTCTTGGGTTCCAGCAATCTAATAGAGCTGCCATTCAAATACACTCCATATTGAAAAAGATTTTCATTCATTAAAGCCGTACAAAAGAATTTAAATTACCTTTTGTGACATTCTGTTGTAAAAAAAAAATACATATTCACTTACCACATCAAAGACAAATATCCTTCAATAACCTCTTAAAAATGGCAAACCGTGAACACAGCCCTCTGTTAAAATAAGTGGTTCTTGGGCTTTTGAAACTCAGTCAAGCATTCATAATAACCCCAGCTATCAAAACAAACCCTGAGAAATGTAAATGATGGAGTCTATTGAAACTGAAAAAATGATCTATCCTTTGTCTAATCCACATTAGAAGTCCTGTCAATCAAAGCAGCCCAGGATCAGGTGGCTGTTTTTTATTCTCAAGTGAAAGCTGCTGAATGTTTTTTTCCCCAATTTAAAAGGGCTCTGGGCATTTAAATCACTTTAGATTATTACATTAGAGATCTCAAGCATATTTTCTTCAGTTTTGAATACATAAAAGCATTTTTCCCAATGGGCAAAAGACTCTAATGCATCTCAACACTTAAAACAATGCTGGTCAATGTAATGGTCAGTTTACCTTTTCAGGACAGAGCCCTATGATGAATCACCACAGTTAAAACACATCTACACTATAATAAAGCATCTACTAGTGACATTTGAAGTTGTCAAAACATTTAATATTTACCTGTCAGAATATTCCCAACACCTCAACAGGCCTCCCACAGTGGTCATGGAGTCTCCAATGAGGCATGTGTAAGGAACATATCTTTTTATTTCTGTTGGACTTTTGTAAAGAACACATCTTATTTATTTTCTGTTGGACGTGGTAAAATTGCAATGGCTGCAGTTGAAAGACATGTCCACTGGAACAGGATGAGATATATATACAATGTTACAGTCCTGGAACAGAGTGTGCCATGAAAGGCAGGATGGTGCCGGAAAGGAGTCCTGAAACAAGGGAGCTGCCTGACAACAATGTTTTAATTAGCTCCTGACCAAGTGACCAGGTTTTGAGTGAGTGCAGCAGAATAGCTCCTAGCCTGAAAGGAAAAAAACCTAAAGCCTCTTTCTCCTATCTGTGGAAGATTTTAGCAATTCCACAATAATAGCTAGCTGTTTTTTTTTTTCTCCTCACATCTCTTTAACCTGCTCTTTCTTTGAAAACCTTTGTTAGAGACATTGAAAGGCAAGTGCTCAACCAGTGAACTACAGATTGAAAGTGCTGTAAGACCAACCTCATGTCATCAGCAAGAACTGAAGAGAATTTGGAAGACATTGATCAAAATCAACCCATCGAATCCTGTTCTCCGGGATTGGTGCTATTGAACTGTTTTATCCCACCCTTAAAATCCTTGTTTTTGTGTGTCTTGTATGTGTGTGCCTGCGAATTTAAGAAGGGGATATAGTTTAAATTATAGTGTTGGAAATTAGCGGTTCATTTCTTTCACTGGTTAGTGACAGTTTGTTCAATAAACAGTTATTTACTTATTAAGTTTACAAACCAGGTGCTCGTATTCTGTTAACCTAAATTAAACAGTCAGGTAGAATTAGGGCAATCTGATGGTTTGATCAAACTATTTCACATTTGTCATGGCTCAGGGGACAGTGGGCTTGATATTACAGCACACTATCCCCAGTGAGTCATGACACATGGTTTTTTTTTTAGGGCTTCCAAAATTCACACCAGCACATGAAAATAGCAAGGGGATTCATAATTTCCTATAAAATTCACAATGGCAATCCAGATCTCAAAAGAACAATGCGGGGTTGCACCCCAAGGCCTTCCCAATCAGGGGAAAGGCTACACAAAAATACTGCAGGGATGGGATGGGATGGCACTGTAAATTTGTAATTAGTGCAAAAAATTCGAAGTTTTTCTCATTCCCAATCTCATTCCCACCTCCATCACCAAAAGAAAATCCAGCCCAAGGTATTTATTAAAAGTGATATCCATGTCTTCCACCTCTATGCACAAGTTACATTTTTGCTCTCCAATCAGCCCTACTCTCCCTTTAGTTACTCTTTTATTGTCTATTTATTTGTAAAACTTTGGGTTTTCCTTGATTTTATTTGTCAACATTTTTCATGCACTCTCTTTGCTTTCCTAATTTCCTTTTTAATTTCACCTCTAAACTTTCTATACTTCACTGGGTTTTCTGCAGTATTGAGCTCTCGGTATCTGAAATATGCTTTTTTTTTTGCCTTATCTTCTCCACATGCTTTTTAGCATCTGGGGTATCTGGATTTGAGGGTCCTACCCCTTTTTCTTTCTGGAAACATTTATTCTGAACCCTCTCTGTCTCCTCCTTGAATCCCACTGCTCTGATACATCAAGTAGATGTTTCTAGTCCACTTTTGTCAAATTATCTCTCAACTTGGCAAAACTGCCCTTTCCCCAATTTAAAACTTTTAGCCTTGGTTATCATTGCCCTTTTCCATAATTATTCTAAATCTAACGGAATTATGAGCACTAACACCAAAATGCTGTTCCCATAGATCCTCCTTCCATCTGCCCAGTTTCATCTCCAAAAATTAAATTCATCACTGTCCCTTCTTTTGTTGGGCTTGCTATGTACTGGCAAATAAAGTTCTCCTGAATGCATTAAGATGTTGGCCCCCACCAAAGCTTTAAACTGATTTTACCCAAGTAACATTAACGCGGTTGAAATCCCCCACTATTGCTGCCCTGTTGTTTCTGCACTTCTCAGAAATTTGCCTACATGTTTGCTTTTCAATCTCTCTTTGACTATCTGGGGTCTATACAATACTCCCAGCAGTATGACTGCCCCTTCTTCATTCCTCAAATCAACCTCATTTCATGATCCAGCTCAAGCATATCATTCCTCCTCATGGTTGCAGTTGTTTCTTTAACCACATTGCAACCGCTTCTGCTTTTCCCTTCTCCATCCTGTCTGAAAATCCTGTGAAGTAATGTTGAGCTGCCATTCCTACCCCTCTTTAAGCCATGCTTCAGTAGGAGCTATGATTTCATACTTCCAAATGTCTAACCGTGCCCTCAGCTCATCTGCCTTATTCACTAATCTCCTTGCATTGAAGCATATACCACTAATCACTAAACAATTCCTCTGTCTATTTTCTAGCCTTTGTTTTCTCTGCCTTCTACACACTCTGACTAATTTCCTGCCTTTCATTTCAAGTTTTTATTCTCTCCCTTTTAAATCTATGCCCAGGTTTCCCTCCCTCTGCCAAGTTAGTTTAATTTTAGCCATTTTGCATTTCTTACAATTAGGCTTTGGTAACATCACCCTTTGTTAATACTTACAAATGTTTAAAGTCTCATTTGACTGTCACATACCCCATGGGGCTGGCGAACAAAATATTTTGCCTTTGGTGATAATTTCATCTCTCTCCAGGGAAATGAGTTCATGGCATTTTCACCGTAGATTACTTTCTCCATTAGAGATCTAGTGTCATGACTAATATCTACTCAAGTTTGACCTTCAACTAACAATGTGAAATCACCAAATTCTGTGCTCCAAAACTAGAAGCAGTACTTTAGTACACTTCGGAAGTACATCTCATGCTAAGATTAATTAAAGGCAGTTTATCAAACACAAATGCTGAATCAGATCAATTTTGTTTCATTTCCCATAAAGGAAACGAAAAAGCTTGCACATATCATTCTGCATTTTAGAAATAAAAAAGTAAACTTCAAAAGAATCCCATCTGGAACTGAACAGCTCATTAGGAGGCCTGTGCACAGTAAGTAAACACATTATAGTATATGGAGACTATTCATGGATCATCAAACAGGGAAAATGCAGGCAAGGACAATCGGAAATCATGCATTTAAGAGCACAGTAGAGCAAATTAAGGGTCAAAGAATAAAATTTTGTCACAGTAATCGCAAATGTCCAATGTCCTGTGACTTTTGCTGCTATGACAACTAGCAATAAACATAAGATGACCGTGTGACCTCAAGCTACTTAAAGGCATCAATGCTTAATCAATCAGAATAGTAAGTTTACAATACACCGAGGTGAAGTGTTTGCATTTAACAAACATCAAAGTTAAATTTGGATGCAAATATTTAAATCAGTTAATTCTATTGAGCCAAATAAACATATTTAATTAATATTTTTAGATCGTTTGTAGTGATTCCAAAAGCAATGTTTAAAAAAAGAATAATTTCCTGAGAATGTACTTAAAAGTAACTGATTTTCTAAAATTTGTAATATCAGAGGTTACCAATTGTTTTGATAAGTCTACATAGTACATATAAATCTGCAAATTCTTACACTGCACATTACAGGAAACCTTCATGATTGTGTTCAATTTTTAAGAGTTCTGGTATTTTACAGAAATCTGAATAATCATAAAATCTGCAACATCGACTCACCAATGTGTGGATTTTTAAGTCAAGAAAGTGGGGTGGAGGGTTGTCAGTTAGAGGCACAGAAGTGTGGAAGTGGCAATGTACCTTATCTTGCTCTAGCTTTGCTCTGGATAGCATTACATTCCCTTGGTGGGATATGGTTTTCACAGGTGTTTGTTGCCCAAGTACTCATTATTCATATAAGAACATGAAAAAACAGGAGGAGTGGACAATATGGCCCCTTGAGTCTGCTCTGCTATTTAACATGATCTTCAGTCTCAACTCCACTTTCCCACCTGCTCCCCATATCTGAGGTCCCTGAGGGACCAAAAATCTGTCTATCTCAGCCTTAAATATATTAAATGATAGAGCATCTACAACACTCTGGGGTAGAGAATATGTAACATTCACAACACTTTGAGTGAAGAAATTATCTTCATTTTCCCCCCACCCTTGTCTTCTAGGTTCCCAGCCAGGAAAAACCTTTCAGTATCTACCCTGTCAAGTCCCTTAAAAAATTTGTATGTTTCCATGAGACTGTTTGTTCTTCTAAACTCCAGAGTATATAGGCCCAATTAACTCAGCCTCTCATCATTAGACAATCCTCATTCCAGAAATGAATCTAATGAAGGTTTACTTTACCACCTCCAAGGCAAGTATATCCCCCCCTTAAGTATGGAGACCAAAACTGCACACAATCCTTTAGATGTGGTGTCACCAAAGTCCTGTACAACTGTTGCAAGACTTTCTTACTTTTATTCCTCAGTTTAACATCTGTCATAGGAAAATACTGAAATCTATTATTAGGGAGATTATAGCTGGGCACTTAAAAAATCTCGATGTAATCAAGCAGAGCCAACATTGGTTTGTGAATGGAAAATTGTGTTTGACTAAGTTATTAAAGTTCTTTGAGGAAGTAACGAGCAACATGGATAAAAGGGAACCTTTGGATATGCTGTATTTGATTTCCAGAAGATATTTGACAAGGTGTCATGTCAAAGGTTACTACACAAAGTAAGAGATCATGGTGTAGGGGGTAACATATGAACACGAATAGAAGATTGGCTAGCTAACAGGAAACAGAGAATAGGCACAAATGAGTCATTTTCAGTCTGGCAAGATGTGACAAGTGGAGTGCCACAGGGATCAGTCAGTGCTGGGGCCTCAAATATTTATAATCTATATCAATGACTTGGACGAATGTATAGTTGCTACATTTGCTGATGACACAAAGATAGGTAAGAAAGTAAGTTTTGAAGAGAATATAAGGAGTCTGCAAAGGGATATGGATAGGTTAAGTGAGCTGGAAAAAATTTGGCAGATGAAGTATAGTGTGAGAAAATGTGAACGTGTCCACTTTGGCAGGAAGAATAGAAAAGCAGCATATTATTTAAAAGAGGAGAGATTGCAGAACTCAGATACAGAAGGATCTGGATGTTCTGGTATGTGAATCACAACAAGTTAGTAGGCAGGTACAGCAGCTGATAGCAAGGAAGGCTAATGGAATGTTGTTGTTTATTGCAAGGGGAATGGAATATATAAGTAGGGATGTTTTGTTACAGTGCAGGGTATTGGTGAGGCCACATCTAGAGTACTGTATACAGTTTTGGTCTCCTTATTTAAGAAAGGACATAATTGCATTAGGAGGAGTTCAGAGAAGGTTCACACAACTGATTCCTGGAATGAGGGAGTTATCCTATGAAGAAAGACTGGATAGGTTGGGCCTGTATTCATTAGAGTTGAGAAGAATGAGAGCTGATCTTATTGAAACATTAAAGATCATGAAGGGGCTTGTCAGTGGATGCTGAAAGGATGTTTTCCCTTGTGGGGGAGACCAGAACTATGGGAAACAGTGTAAAATTAAGGGCTCTCCCATTTAACAAGGAGATTAGTTAATTTTTTCTCTCAGAGGGCCAAGAGTATGTGGAACTCTCTTCCCCAAAGAGTGGCAGAGACAGGGAAATTGAATATTTTTAGGCAGAGGTAGATAGATTCTTGACTAACAAGGGAATCAAAGGGTGTTGGGGATGGGTGGCTTGGTGGCATTAAGGCCACAATCAGATCAGCCATTATCTTATTGAATGGAGCAGGCTCAAGGGGCTGAATGGCCTACTTCTGCTCCTAATTCGTATGTTCATATTCTTGTATTCCAATCACTTTGCAATAAAGACCAAAATGCCATTTGCCTTCCTAATTGCTTCCTCTACTCACTTACTAACTTTGTATTCCTTGTACATATACACCAAAGTCCCTTTGAACATCAACATTTACAAATTTCAAGCCTTTTAAAAAATATATACTGCTTTTTTATTTTTACTACTAACTGAATAACCTCACACTTCCCCACATTATACTCTATCTGCTACTTGTTGCCCACTCACTTAACCTGTCCATATCTTTTTTGAAGCCTGTGTCCTCCTCACAGCTTGCAATTCCACCTAGCTTCATATCATCAGCAATTATAGATATATTACTTTCTTTCTCTTCATTTAAGTTAGTAGTATTCACTATGTGGTCCATGGGCTGATCGCCTCCAGCACCGGTCTTTTCTGCAGCCTACACGGCAACCCTCCCACTTGTCTCCTCCCTCCTGCTCGCCAACTCTCCACCTCGCCATCTCCCTCCCCAACACTCCTTTCTCACTGCTTCCCTCCCCAACCCTCCCACTCACTCCCTGACTTGCTTGTCCCCTCTCGCTGCTGTGAGTGAGGGCTCAGGATAAGGAGGGTTAGTGAGGGGGAAAGGAGACAATAAGTGGGAGGGTCAGGGAGGGAAGCGGAGAGCGGAAGGGTCGGGCAGGGATCTGGCGAGCAGGAGAGTCATCTGAGCAAGAAGGAAATGGTGAATGGGGAGGTCAAAGACGGAAGTGGCGAGTCAAGAGAGGTGGCGAGCTGGGGGCAGGAAGCGGCAAGCAAGAGGCACATTGAAAGAATTAGTAAATTATTAATTGTTCTTAACTTGAGTTAGTAAGAGGATTTTTGGGCCAGTTAGGTTCAAGGCAACCAGTAGGTTTTTAATGTAAAATTACAGGAACGTAACCCTTCTTACTGGATTTCTTATTGGAAAGTGATTTTTATTTAGTACGTTTTACTTTAGAACTCCATTTTTTGGGAACACATTGGTAGTGCTAAATGAGGGATACCTGTATATAGTAGAAATTATGCTTAATGTATATCAAAAACTTGCCATACTCTGTACAGTTACTATGTTTATCTTTTATAATTATTTCTATTGCTTTACAAAACAAGATACCTTATTGAAGAAATAAATCACAATCAATCTATAAGTATTTTTTAAAAATTCTACTTGCAGCCCAATTCAAGTTTACCAATATTGTAATTGGCCCTCATTATATTTCTAGTGAATACCACTGTCTAAGTCATGAACATAGGTTATGAATAGCTGAGGCCCCAGCACTGATCCTTGCAGCCCTCTACTAGTCACAACCTGCTACCGCGAAAATGCACCACATATCCCTACTCTTTGCTTCACGTCCAATATCCAAACCTCTATCCATATTACCCTCAACTCCACGAGTCTTTATCTTGCATATCAACCTTTTACAAAAACAAAAATACCTGAAAAAACTCAGCAGGTCTGGCAGTATCTGTGGAGAGGAGCACAGTTAACGTTTCGAGTCCAAATGACCCTTCAATAGTTCTGTTGAAGGGTCATTCGGACTCGAAACGTTAACTGTGCTCCTTACCACAGATGCTGCCAGACCTGCTGAGTTTTTCCAGGTATTTTTGTTTTTGTTTTGGATTTCCAGCATCCGCAGTTTTTTGCTTATATCAACCTTTTATTTGGCACTGCATCAAATGCCTTTTGGAAAGTTAGTACCCTACATCTATTGGTTCCCCTTTATCTATCTACATGTGCAAAAAACTTGAATAAATTTGTCAAACACCATTTCCTTTTCATAAAACCATACTGACTTTATCTGATCATACTATACTTTAAAAGCATTATTATGGCTTCCTTAATAATAGATTTCAGTAATTCCCCAACAGATGCAAGGCTAACTGGCCTGTTGTCTTCAATTTTCTCTCTCCTTCCGTTCTTGAATAGGGGTGTTATATTTGCTAACTTCCAATCCACTGGGACTGTTCTAGAATCCAAGTGATTTTGGAAAATCATAACCAGCACATCCATCATCTCTGCAGGTATCTCTTTTAGAATTCTATGATGTAGGGCTGTCATGGGGATTTGTAGAATTTTAGTCCCCGAGTTTCTCCAATACTTATTCCCTACTGATAATTAGTTTACGTTCCTCACTCTTTTTGGGTCCTAAGTTACCCTTTATTTCTGGTATGTAATTTGTGTCTTCTACTATGAAGACACACACAAAATATTTGCTCAATGTCTCTGCAATTTGTCATTTCCCATGATAATTTCTCCTGTCTCTGCTTCCAAAAGATCAAAGTTTACTTTAGCTACTCTAGTCCTTTATATATACTTGTGAAAGTTATTGCAGTCTATTTTTATACTCCTGCCTAGTTTACTCTCATTCTACTTTTTCCCCTGAATCAACTTTTTGTTGGTCCTTTGCTGGTTTCTAAAATGCTCTCAATCCTCAGGCTTACTACTATTCTTTCCAGCATTATAAGCATTAATCTAACACTATCTTCAACTTCCTTAGTAAGCCACAGATAGATCTTTCTTGCTAAGTTTTTTTTTATTGAACATTTTATATTGTTTCTTCAAATTTCGCCTACTGTTTATTTACCACCTTATCTTTTAGTCTATTTACATAATCAACTTAACTGGAGTATGCTACTTTCAAACTTAATACAAAATTCAATTGTATTACGATAATTTTTTTCCCAGAGGATCTTTTAAGATGAAATTACAAATTAACCCTGCTTCACTGCACAATAGTAGACCTTATTAGCTTTCTTCCTAGTTAGTTTCCTGAAACAATATGTTGTGGAGCCATTATGAAAACATTCTGCAAACTCATTTTCCAGACCACCTTTGCTACTCTGATTAACCTTCTTATAGACTGGAACAAGGACCCCACAATTATTACATTGCCTTTGTTACAAGTTCCAATAATTTCTTGCTTAATGTTCTGTCCAGCATTATAATGACTATTACGGGGCAATAAACTACGTCCATCAGCATTTCGGACCCAAGTTATTCCTAACATCCACCATACTAACTCCTTCCTGATCTTCTAAACCAAGATCCTTTCTCGTTACTGTCCTTGTGTCATCTTTTGTCATCAGGGCTACTCCTCCTCCTTTCCATTCTGCCTGTCTTTTCAAAGTGTTGCGTACCTTGGAATATTTGTTTCCCTACCTTGATCACCTTGTAACCGTGTCTCCGTAATTGCGATTAGATCTAACCATTTGTGTCACTAGTTCATCTATCTTACTACGAACGCGTCACACCTTCAGATAAAGAGCCTTTAATTTTATTTCTTTTACTACCACTTGCATGGACCTTATTCGCTGATGCGCTGTTCGAATTAAACTCCACATCCTTACCTATCTCCCTCTGCTTGTCTTTACCCAAATCGCTAAGTAATTCTATTGTCTCTACTTTTCTCTTTAGATTTCTTAATCTCCCGTCACCTGAACTCTTGCCCCATCCCCTCTTTTAGTTTAAAGCCTTATCCACAGCCCTAGTTTTACGATTCACAATGATACTGATCCTTGCCCAGTTCATGTAGAACCCAACCCAATGGAACAGCTCCCTCTTTCCCCCATGGTGTTGCCAATGCCCAATGAATCAAACCCCCTTCGCCAATGCCCGATGAATCAAACCCCCTTCTTCCCACACCACTACTTGAACCACATGTTTAATTATCTAAACAGCCTGTTGTAGCAGTAGTGACCTGCTGAAGGACAGGTTCTCTGCTCATTTCTTTACGCCTCATGGTCTTACACCTTCCTCTTCAGCTGCAGGTAGGAGCGTCCCATTTTCAATTTCGAGCTGTCCAACATCATCATTCTCTTTCTCCCTCTTGGTCTACATCCCTCTAATCTTCCTTTAATCACCCCCTCCAGCAAATTTGACCAATCCAACCTTATTGCCTTTCTTTGATGATATTCACTCATGATCCTCCACCATCCTGAGAATGTCTTCATTGCTCATGATCTTTTAAACTGACCCACTCCATCCTTCTCCAGAACCACATTTCACAATTCGCTAGTCTTTGGATGTCCCATTTTCCTCAGTCCACATTTCAGCCTCATACAACAGGAAACTCCGGTTGGGGAGGAGAGATGCTGATTACTGCGTCTGCAGGAAAGAAAAAGGGCTACACTGAGCCTTCTGCCATCAGATAACATGGAGACTTTGGCTGAAACATCAGTGGCCATTAAATGGTCGTACACTTATGTTCTACGCCTGCTCAGAAGCACTCCAATTCCCTCATAAAGCCGAGCCCTGGGTTGGAAGGGGCACGGCTCCACAATCAGGCAAGTTACTTACCTTGTGAATTGAAGCTGCAATGTGTGCAGCAGAGTCCACCGTGAAACTGCAGCTGAGACTACGGGCAAAATTGTTCCAGATTTGCACCAAGTGCGGTAGCGGGAGGGTAAAGCCTCAATGGTGGCTTTTCACACCATATCGTCCCAAACCAGCCGCATTAATTATGCATTCTCAGGATACATGGCGTTTCAATGATGTGCAGGCTCCGATTAGCCTGCCACGCCGTCACCTCGCTGCTTCATCTCGCCAAGCACCACATTTGAAGTACAGCCGTGCTCAGTGCTTCCAGCCCAGGACTGCAGCAAAGAAGACATGGCCCCAAAAGTCAAGAAGACTGCAGCCCTCGGGTGCCTTTTGGATACCGTGCGGGCCCGCTGTGATGTCCTCTACCCCCGTTCTGGCTGCAGGAGGGGCAGCTACATGACTACTCTGGCTTGGTAGGCAACGGCAGCGGTGATCATTGCCAATGCTGCACAGAAGAGGTTGGTCATCCAATGCAGATAGAGGATGAATGATCTCATCCGTGCAGCCAGGGTAAGGCAACCATCTCACCACTCTAAACTCACACACTCAAGCCCACCACACATTCACTGGCATCTCACTCACTGCCAGCTCAAGGTACATCACCACCTAATCTTAAGCACATACCCCCACATGTCCATCTGGCCTCATCTCCTCTGGAGACTGCCTCCTCAGCCCTCACCATATTGACGCCACTTGCACAAATCAACACATGCCCCCACACATACCCTGGGATGCCCTCCTTCCCCCGTACAGCTCTCATCCTGCGCCTCTTCTTTTGCCTGAGGCCACATCCCCCTAGAAAGACCTTACCCTGCAGCCGTTGGAAAGCCACCCACATATCTGGTAGGTAGAGACCTACACGTGAGCCCCCTAAAAGTGATGTGGTGTTGTCTGTGAAGCCTGGCGCTGATGACTGCAAGTTCTGACTGAAGAAAGGTAAGCAAACAAGCCTTGAAGTCCTGAGCGAAGTGCAGCCTGCCAAGTGCATGCCTTATATATGTTGTTGTGAAACACATCGGCATGTTTTCCCATTGACGTGGGCAGATGATCCAGCAGGCTGGGGGGAAATGAATAAGGCGGGCTGGCGTTATAATGATATGATGTATTATAATTAGGTTCCCAACATCCGATGGGTGGGGAACGCAGCCTGCATCGACGGGCAGAGGGGACAATTGCAAACTGGTTTCACATCGTCATGAAACCAAGTTTTGGCCTTCTCATCATATTGTCTGCTCACACCACCGAACATGCCCAACGCCAGTGGTTATGGAAAATCCCAGCCTACGAATATTATTTAGTGTCATTTGAAATCCTCAGTAGAAAATTAAAAGTATGACGCATCATACATTAAAGTTAATGATATCAAGGTGACTTTTAGGGAACCTGGGTGCGATCTTGCTACAGGTCAGTAATGGTGAATGGAAATTTTGAACGTCAACAGCATCCACTGCTTCCTGGCCAATGTCTATGAGCTGGAGCTGCTCATGTGAAGTGATGGTGATGATTTAGTAATTACACAAAACAATAAAGTGTTTTAAAAACACAGATTTTTATATGGCATGTATTGATCTATGATATGCAACCTTTAATAATTATATACTAAATAGTACCATGTTGCTTTATTGTTTTTATTGGAGTATGGCTCACATTAATTTTCAAGTGTTAAAATGGTTCACATTGGAAAATAGTTTGAAAAGCACTGATCTAGTACTTCTTTTATCTAGGCTTCTGCATTGATGTTAAAAATCAAATGCGATAATAGACAGCTTTGTCTCACCTCATGCCTGATTACACCTGGTTCAGCTTCACCAAATACTGCCCTATGTTAAGTGAAAGAAGCATAGAATACCAGCAAGAAGTGTACACCTGTTTTGTGGATTATGAAAAAGCTTTCAATCAGGTGAACTGGCAAAAGCTGTTGAATCTGCTTCACCCTATGCCAGTTGGCACATGGCTCAGGTAACAATCCAGAGATTATTACCTTTGATGTTCTGTGTTTTAATTTGGATCCTAAGTCCTCAAAGTCTCTCAGCAGGATATCATTCCTAGTTCTACCTATGTTGTTGGTTTCTATCTGCACCATGATAACTGATCCTCCCTCTCCAAGGTTGTGTCAAGCAGAGATATGTCCTTTACTCTGGCACAAGGCAACATAAACTTAGGAACTCTCTGTCTGAGCCTTGGAGCATCCGCAAGCAATTCAAGCCCAATTCTTACTCCTGGTCCACACAGGTTCCAAGTGGTGATCAGAGTCAGATTTTCGTGCTGACTTCACCCTCCACTAACCTGGGAACACTGCAGCAATTGCAACAACCCTCCCAGCTGAGATCAGCTAATTCAACAGGGAAGGGAAAACTTTGGACCTTCAGCATCGGAATGGATTAGATACTCAAAATCAAAATGCACTGAACTATTGGTCAAGTTGTGTTAACATTGATTTTGTCTATGCAAGTGACAGGGGTCACTAATGCATTATTTTTCAAATGGTACAAATAGATTGAGAGTTGAATGGGCCAAGAAGAATCTCCATTTGAGAAGCAATTCTGAAATGATGCATACTTCAGCATTGCTATATTTACAAGATCATTTCTAAAAGGAAGAATTTTTCATTGCAGGATATTTTCCATTTAAAAAGTTTAGACACCTCTTAAACAGGAGAACATAGAGCTTAGATGTTCTTGCTTTCCTTTTCTAATGATTTCTCTCAGATAGCCAGTCGCCTACCTCTGGATACCTGCCAAAGCCACTGAGAAAGGCATCAGGGAGGAAGAAAGAGAGTGACCTCGGATGACCCTCACCAGTATAGCTGAGATTTCAAACTTCATGAGCAGAGAATCATGTGCACAAATCAGGACTTCATTCTGATGCAGGCCCTCAAACACAGCGCCCAAAACTAGATCTCAGCCTGTACTTTTGGGGAACTACGGAAGCATGGCTTTGCCTCAAAATCATTGGAAACCTGTACACTTGATGTCAGTCACAGGATCTCTAGGAGACACATTAACTAGGTGAACAGTGATGGGCACCCAGGGCTGAATTTTGAGGTCGACGGGTGGGTGTGGTGGGTGGGCATGGGAGCGACTGCGAAACAGAACTCCGCCCGCGATCGGGCCCCAACCTCGATTTCACGCTGGCAGGCCAATTAAGGCCCGCCCAGAGTAAAATGCTGTTCTGCACTGGCCGGGAAGGGCCAAGCGAGGGCGGGGACCTGTCAGCCGCCAGGTCTAATGGCAACCTGGCGGCTGGTTTAAAAGCGGCCCAGGCAGCCCTTGGAAAGCTGCCACGGAGGATGTTTCCTGTACATTCGCAATGGAGTCAAGTGCAGCTGAACACGACAGGCAGGAGGGCAGGTCGGGCGGCACTCGGCCCCCCCCCCCCACTTTTCTGATGAGTGCCTAGTCATCCTCTTGGAGGGGGTGATTGCCAGGAGGGACACCCTTGTCCCAAGATATGGGAGGAGGAGGCCACCTCACTTCACCAAGAAGGCGAGGGGGGAGGTGGCAGCAATGGTGAGCAGCCATGAAATGGTGCGGCACACCTGGGCCCAGTGCCAGGAGCGCTTCAATGACCTGCTGCACTCAGGAAGTGTGAGTACCGTGTTGGCATGGGTCAGTGTACAGAAGTGAAGGAGATGGCGAAGTAGTATTGTCGTTGGATTAATAATCCAGAGACCCAGAGCAATGCTTTGGGTGCAAATCCCGCCACAGCAGATGGTGGAATCGGAATTCAATAAAAATCTGGAACTAAAAGTGTAATGATGACCATGAAACCATTGTCGATTGTTGTAAAAATCCATCTGGTTCACTAATGCGCTTTAGGGAAGGACATCTGTCGGCCTTACCTGGTGTGGCCTACATGTGACTCCAGAACCACAGCAATGTGGTAGATTCTTAAATGCCCTCTGATATGGCCTAGCAAGCCACTCAGTTGTATCAAACCTCTATAAAGTCTCAAAAAAGGAATGAAACCAGACAGACCACCCAGCATCGACCAAGGCACCAGAAACAACAACTGCAATTTCAGCCCTGTCGACCCTGCAAAGTCCTCCTTATTAACATCTGGTGGATAGTGCCAAAATTGGGAGAGCTGTCTCATAGACTAGTCAAGGAACAGCCTGACATAGTCATCCTCACGGAATCGTATCTTACTGAAAATGTCCCAGACACCACCATCACCATCCCTGGGTATGTCCTGTCCCACCGGCAGGCCAGACCCAGCAGAGGTAGTGGTACAGTGGTACACAGTCAGGAGAGAGTTGCCCTGGGAGCCTTCAACATGACTCCGGACCCCATGAAGGCTCATGGCATCAGGTCACACATGGGCAAGGAAACCTCCTGATTACCACGTACTGCCCTCCCTTAGCTGATGAATCAGTACTCCTCCATGTCGAACACCACTTGGAGGAAGCACTGAGAGTGGCAAGGGTGCAAAATGAACTCTGGGTGGGGGACTTCAATGTCCATCACCAAGAGTGGCTCGGTAGCACCACTACTGACCGAGCTGGCTGAGTCCTAAATGACACAGCTGCTAGACTCGATCTGCGGCAGGTGGTGAGGGAACCAACAAGAGGGAAAAACATACCTCACCAACCTGCCTGCCGCAAATGCATCTGTCCACGACAGTATGGGTAGGAGTGACGACCACACATTCATTGTGGAGACGAAGTCCTGCCTTCACATTGAGGATACCCTCCATAGTGTTGTGTGGCATTACTGCCGTGCTAAATGGGGCAGATTTCGAAAAGATCTAACAACTCATGACTGGGCATCCATGAGGCGCTGTGGGCCATAAGCAGCAGAATTGTACTCGAACACATTCTGTGACCTCATGGCCTGGCATATCCCCCACTCTACCATTACCATCAAGCCAGGGAATCAACTCTGGTTCAATGAGGAGTGCAGGAGGGCATGCCAGGAGCAGTACCAGGTGTACCTAAAAATGAGATGTCGACCTGGTGAAGCTACGACACAGGACTTGTGAGACAAACAGTATAAGCAGCAAGTGATAGAGGGAGCTAAGCGATCCCACAACCAATGGATCAGATCTAAGCTCTGAAGTCCTACCACATCCAGTCGTGAATCGTGGTGGACAATTAAACAACTCACTGGAGGCGGCGGCTCCACAAACATCCTCAATGATGGAGGAGCCCATCAGTGCAAAAGATAAGGCTGAAGCATTTGCTACAATCTTCAGCCAGAAGTGCCGAGTGGATGATCCATCTCGGCCTCCTCCGGAGGTCCCCTGCATCATAGGTGCCAGTCTTCAGCCAATTTGATTCACTCCACGTGATATCACGAAACAGCTGAAAGCACTGGATACTGCAAAGGCTATGGGCCTCGACAACGTTCCGGCAATAGTACTGAAGACTTGTGCTCCAGAACTTGCTGCACCCCTAGCCAAGCTATTCCAGTACAGCTACAACACTGGCATCCACCCAGCTATGTGGAAAATCGCCCAGGTATATCTTGTACACAAAAGCAGGACAAAATCCAACCCGGCCAATTATTGCCCCATCAGTCTACTCTCGACCCCTTTCGTTACTTTACTGATGATCATCAGTTGTGCTATCAAGCGGCACTTGCTTAGCAATAACCTTCTCACGGATACCCAGTTTTGGTTCCGCCAGGGCCACTCAGCTCCTGACCTCATTACAGCCTTGGTCCAAACATGGACAAAAGAGCTGAACTCCCGAGGTGAGGTGAGAGTGACTGCACTTGACATCAAGGCAGCATTTGACCGAGTGTGGCATCAAGGAGCCCTAGCAAAACAGGAGTCAATGGGAATCAGGGGGAAAATTCACCGCTGGTTGGAGTTATACCTAGCGCAAAGGAAGATGGTTGTGGTTGTTAGGGGTCAGTCATCTCAGCTCCAGGACATCGCTGCAGGAGTTCCTCAGGGTAGTGTCCTCGGCCCAACCATCTTCAGCTGCTACATCAACGACCTTCCTTCCATCATAAAGGTCAGAAGTGGGGATGTTCGTTGACGATTGCAATGTTCAGCACCATTCGCGACTCCTCAGATACTGAAACAGTCCATGTCCAAATGCAGCAAGACCTGGACAATATCCAGGCTTGGGCTGACAAGTGGCAAGTAACATTCAAGCCACACAGTGTCAGGCAATGACCATCTCCAGCAAGAGAGTATCCAACCACTGCCCCTTGCTGTTCAATGCATTACCATCACTGAAGCCCCCTAAAAAGAAGTGTTAAGGTGTGGCTGTCCCCTGTGGACCTCAGGGGTGCTAGAGTCTGAGTGCCAACTGTCAATGTCGCCAAAGCTGACCATGGAGGTGAGCCCTGGCTGCTTGGACTGAGTGCCTTGTGGCTCGTGGCCCACACCTCGGATGTGCCCTGCCAGGTGTTTCTCAGCTGGGGTTGGTCAGGCTGCGATGGGGCTGCAGGTGCAGAGTGGACAAATCAATGCTCCTCTGTTGTTTCAGGAGAAGATGGCCCACAACAATATCGAAAGGTCGCTGACCGGCAGAGGCCCCGCAAGCCTCCTAATCCTTTCCATATATCGTGAAGCTATTAATGTATATAATATTTTTGGAAAATATTTTTATTTTAAAATAGAGGTTTAGTCTGTTGGTGTGTCTTCATTGGATTGAAGTCCACTAGTCTGGGTGTTTTGATGTGTAATAGTTTTGATATGTAAGAGAGCTAGAATGTATTTGCATTTTTTGAATAGAGCATTCAAGAAGTGGGGTGAAGACTGACACCTATCTATCAGATTCCAAGCAATATGTTTATATTACTAATAAAATTGGTACTATGAAAGGGGTTTTATTGTTAAAAGATGGAGTTCAAAAAGGCTGGTGATAAAATGAAAATTTACATTCAATGGGCGGTGGTAGGTATAACTTCAGCAGTTTTGTGTGTGCAGGGCAGAGGCAATGTGAGATCAAAAGGCAACTGTAAACATCCAACTGTATCCACAGGAATTAAAGTGAAAAGAACCTCATTTTGAATTTGTGAGATGAAAATGCTTTGCCTGGTATTTGGTTAAGCCTATGAGTTGCTGTTGCCTTAATGGAGATTAGTTTGGGGATTTGTTAAAAGTTATGATAGTAGTAATTTGAAGCCATGTGTATATATATTTTAACCTTTGTAAATTAAGAATGCAGTGCACAGAGTTGAGACTTTCGGTTTGTGCTACCATTCTAGTGTTCTAGAGAGCCTCGAACCTGGAGTCCCCATTGACCACTGGAAGATGAGGGGTTCCATGTTGCAGATTCTCCATGGTCTCACCAGGCTGCCTGGCATGCTCAGTGATAGTGTGATGACTTTAATTAATGACATGTCCTTGTTTTCCATTTTAGGTTTGCCAGCAGGCATTCGCTCTCCGGAGCCTGAAGGGCCACCCCTGACATTGGAGGACCACTGGGCTTCAGCTGCACCTGCGTCACACCCGCTCTCTGAAGCGGGCACCAGTGCAGACACAAGCACCTCATTAGGCATTAGTTCAGTGGCTAGTATCTCACTGCACATCGGTGCAGGCAATGTCACACTCACTTGAGGTGCAGGAAGAGGCAGAGAGTGCCCAGGGCGCCAGCAGACGGAGGACTGATGGGGACCAGGGCGATGCTCAGTCGAAGGCTGATGAGCCTCTGGAGTCGTCCATTAGGTGGCAGATGATGGATGTCCAGCGAGATGTGTGGGAGGATCTGGCGGAGATCCATGAGGGTATGCATGCCGTGGTCTCTGTGATGTCCAAGCGGAGCATCAGCATTGTGTTGACCGTCATAGCCAGGTGCACTGCATCCTCCATTGAGAGTGTGGTGACTCTCATAGAGAGGCAGCTCCAGGAACAGAATCAGGGGTTCCTGGGGTTGCACTCGGATCTGCACCTCAAGTGGTCAATGTCCATGTGGGAGATGGATAAGGCACCCAGTATTCCAGCTAGGTGCCTGTCCATCAATGATGAGCAAGGAGGTCCAGAGTGAACTCACGTTGGTGCACGAGCTGCCTGTCATCTCTGCAGGCTCCTCTCAGGGTGCTCTGGATGATGGCAGTAGATCCTTCGCCAGTGACCGTGGCTTCTGATGAAGCTACAGCAACTGGGGAAATGTCAGGCGTGGCACTGGCCGCTCCCTCCCGGGCGGGATGAGCACAGGCTCCACTGGCCACAGGATGACCGCCAAGGTCATCTGGGCCAACAAGATAGCAGAGTCAGCAGGCTGTCTCCATTTCTGATGCCAGCGAGGGGGGAAGCACAAGACTTCGCACTCGCAAACTAAGTTAAAGGCACTAGGAGCACAAGAGGGACAGGTCACAGGTGATTTTATGTTCATTTATGTTTACTTTATGTATACTGGTTTGGGGTTGAAGACCCCAAATATTATTGAACTGTCAGAAAGAGATAAATTGTGCTTTTGTCTCATGGCTTGAGTACGCTACACCTTTTTATTTCATTGGTGCGGGGAACACCAGTATATAATGCTGGACATAGATGGTTCTGAACTTTATTGCACAGGCACTGAGTGTTCTTTGTGTTCAAATGAAAGGGTCCTTTCAGACATCTGGGATGGAGGCAGCAGCCCTGGCATGTGGTTGAAGCTGATCTTTGGTAGCCTAGCTGAAGGCACGTTGCATTAAGGCATCCCTGGTGTCCCTGCCTCCCTGCAGGTTGCTGAGGTCTGGCTCCATGCCCTCGGCATTCTGCTCACCGTGTTCCTCTTCTGACTCACTTCTGGGCTCCATCTGTGGCCTGTGCAGCTGTGTCAAGATCCTTTTCCTCCAATGGGCTCCCCCCTTGCCAGTGCCTGATTGTGGAGGCCACAGCATGCAACCACCATCAGTGACACCAGCTCTGGGAGGTATTGTAGTGCTCCCCTGAATGGTCCAGGCATCGGAAGTGCATCTTGATACAGCCTATTGTCCTCTCTATCACCGCCCTTGTGGAGGCATGACTCCTATTGTAATGCTGTTCTTGGTTGGCGGAGAGGCATCATGAGCCACCTCTTCAATGGATAGCCCTTGTCACCCAGCAGCCATACATCCAGTTGAGCTGGAGCACTGAAGAACCTCGACACGTGAGAGTCTCTCAGCGTCATGGGAGCTACCAGGGTATCTTGCACAGACTCGCAGAATATGCATCCTGCGGTCACACACACTCTGCACATTCATGGAGTGGAATCCCTTCCTGTTGACAAAGGCACCCGGCTGACCTGCTGGTTCCTTGATGGGCACGCGTGCAGTCAATTGCACCCTTGATGCGGGGGAACCCAGCAATCGCTGCAAAGCCGCTGGCTCGCTCAGCCTGGCTGGCCTTGTCTGTACGGTAAAGAATAAAGGTCAGTACCCACCTGGACAGAGCTTCTGTCGCCAGCTTGATGCAACTGCTGACAGCTGATTGGGAGACTCCACTCCAGATGCCCCACTGAACCCTGGAAAGAGCTGGAGGCATAGAAATCGAGGGCCACCATGACCTTCAGAGTCACTGGCATGGGGTGTCCACCCACACAGTCACAGCTGATCTCAGGCCCAATCATCTGACAAATGGAGGTCACCGTCTCCCTGGAGAGGCAGGGCCTCCTTCGGCATTGCACCTCAGGCATATTGAGGTAGTTGCATTGCTGCCTGTATACCCTGGCAGCAGGATAGTGGCAACCTCTGCAGCCTCTTCTGTCTTGGACGTCCTGCTGCTCTGCGCCCCTTGTGCCTGCGCCTCTCCTCCCAAAGGTTCCTCCCCTGGAAGCTACATAGGGACACCTGGCCTCTCTCCCTTCTGCCCCTCTCTTCCTCCTCAGAGGAGGTGCCTCCAGTGGAGACCACAATCCCCATTACCAGGGTAAGGGAAGGCTGTCTGATACCTGGAAGGGTCCACATGGTCTGAATCCTCCGTGAGCCTTGCAGACACCAAGTGATCCTGACATGAAGCCTGGAAATGTTAAGAATGAAGCCCTGAACAGAGATGAAGCTGCCAAATACCAATAAGTCACCAGCAGCAAACTATTTATCAAACTCCTCACCACTCACGCTGGTAATGCTGCTGACCCTTTTTATCCCACCCTTGGATGAGGTTTTTGAAATTGTGGGCTGCCCATCTGTCCGTTTTGCCTGTGCGATGAGTGCAAAATCACACGGGAAACAAAAAAAAATAGCCGTCAATTGGTTTTTTAATGGCTTTAAGTGGCCTGTTAATTAATGGCAGGCATGGCTCCAGCACCCACCGACTGAAATATCATGAGTGCGTGCATTTTATGCACGATTGGGTTGGGCGCGTGCCTGCTTATGGGATGTAAAATTCAGCCCCCAGTGTCCAGACATGCACTTTTATGGAAAACAGAAAATTGCTGACCATGTTGTCCTGGTTCTCCAGAAGTTTCACTCAGTGTCTCACCAAGAGACTCAGCATTGAAACACATGCAATGATGAGTAGTTGGGGTATTTCTGTGATTGACAACCATTAATTCTGCCAGAAATAAATTTAGGGATTGTTCATTCATGCATGAGTGAATTGTTATTTATTGCCAAACCACCTCTCTGGAACTGAAAATTAGCTTTTACAAGACTTATTCCTTCGGATTTTAAATTGTTGATTTTTTAACAAAAGTTGAAGCAATTAAATAAAACTTTGCTTTTACTGTTTCTTTCTGACTGTTTTATCTTTCTTTCTTAATCCCATATTTTATTTATTTTGCTTCCTGTACACGATTTGCCATTGAATTAAGTGTTCTAATTTACACTTCCTGGCTCTTACTCTGAGTGTTTTTCTTACTCCGAGTGTTTCTAAGGATTCTTCAATCTGACTGGTTAAGGAGACACACAGTTGCTTGCCCTGTTCACATAGGTCCTAGATCCCTCTGGAGCACACTGCATTGTTTTGGATTTCTAATTACTGCAAATTCCAGTAAAACGACCCACGGAAAGCCTGTGGAAAAGTGTTTGCCTCAAAATCCAGACCAATGTGAACACTATCCATTTAAGCTGGCAACTAGGCCGCCAAACATTTTCGTGTGAACATTTTCAAACAGCACTAAATGGCCTCCTGAACTAAAGACAACTGCCTTTTTCAGTTGAGCTCAAAAGAGTAGCTCTGCTTTATGTCTGATGGCTAATTGTCCATTTATGAGTGGGCTGATATCAGAGTATTTGAAGGCTACGAAAAGGCCCAAGATAATGTCAACAGATCTGTCACTTAATGGGGGTAACATCGAATCTGGAGTCACTATGCTTCAACAAACAGATTATGAATTGTGTGGATAAATGAATTTCCCTGCCCCCAAACATTTATCCCATGTATCTGAACTTAAGGTTACTGTCCAAATATAATGCGATTACATGGAACATCCTAGGAATGGATACCAAATTACAAACTTTTTTATTCTTTAACATTTGTTAACTCTACATGATTTTAAAAAGAATAATGTTCATGTAGACAAATGTGAATAAAGGCCAAGTTAAACAGATAATAACAGATGAGGTACTTGTGCATTAGTCTGCTGGAACAAGACCAGTGTTGTGCCAAAATACATTCAAATATCCAACAGATGGAATAGCTGAAGCACCAATAGAATCATTAGCTATCAGAATCAGTCACATTAATCACAATGGTTGGCAGCAAAGCCCTAACAACCAAGTTAGGTCAGCTTGAAAATTAATTTAATCTATTAGTTCATCATGGAGATACATTTTTTGAAGGTAGCAAGATTAAGCTCTAAATTTTACAGAATTTTCAATCCTGTTTCCCAGTGAATGCCACCCAGTAAGATTGCGTGTAAACTAGAACTCTGAAAATGGGTGCTATAATTTTGTTACTATTCTAGTCAGTGCTCCCCAACCACAAACTGAACACCTAGGGAAAAAAATCAATAAGAGGAAATTTTATTGGTTAGCATGCACCCATGTCAGGGCCTTTTAACTTATAGATTTTTTTTGTAATCTTGTTATTTGTATTCATCTTTTTTAAAAAGAATATCTCCACTTTGATTTTATCAAGATATTACTGCATGAAACCTCAACCACCCTTTGGCTCTCTTGGATTTGAAAGGACTAATAAAGAACCATGAAACAGGAAGACAATGTATACAAAATAGCATATTGTTAGACATTTACTTATCTGAATCATGAGATTTTTTTTGATTTTCACTGCACTATAGTAAACTAGATGATCATTTAGCGCCAGTTAGAACAGCACTATGCTTAGATGGTATAAGGCTGTGTAGTATATCTTCACCACGAGGAGTGTGCTGAATTTTAATCTCTGGGCATGGTGATGGCTAAGCAATGTAGAGAAGAATAACCAAGATTAATGCCAAATCTTTGAGCTTTTATTTATAAGTTCCGAAGGATATTTGTTTTCGAGAAATGCAGACTTACAAGTTTAATTATTGAAGTTTTTAAAACAATGAACTAATTGCATGCCATCTGACTCGATATGAAAGGCAGCTCATCTGGAAATCATGGCTGTATTTGTGTCTCCTAATCAAGGTGCAAATCAGTTCACAAAATGCTGAACTTAAGTTTTTTTTTGCTGGAAAAACAATTTTCCTCTGCCTTCCTGGCCCCACACCATTTTCATGTGGCCTTTTCGTGGGTCAGGAAGGGCTTGGGCACAAAATGCAAATGAACCTCTTCCGAGATTGGGGTCCCTACTTCTTCACACGCACAATTTTTGTGGTTTTGGAAGCTCTAAAAAAAAGTAGCTCTTTGCAGAGTCTATGACCACTGGGGGAACCTGGCTGAGAAGTCAGGAACATTCTGATTAAAATGTTTTGACAGCACCAAATGTCTACTAGACGCTGTATTGTCGTGTAGATATGGTTTTAATGCAGTGATTAGTCATAGGCATCTGTCCTGCCTGCAAGTGATCCATTTTTATAGAAATAACGTAGAGAAACAATATAAAACAATGGGTACAATTCTAAAGTGGGTGCAGGAGCAAAGGGATCTGGGTGTACATTTGCATGAATCATTGAAGGTGGCAGGACAGGTTAAAAGAGCGGTTAATAGGATCCTAGGCTTTATTAATAGGGGCACAGAGTACAAAAAGCAAGCAAGTGGTGTTAAATTTGTACAACACATTGGTCAGCTCCAATGGGGTTTTGCATCCAGTCCTGGGCACCACACTTTAGGAAGGATGCGAAGGTATTAGACAGAAAGTAAAAAAGACTCATGAAAATGGTTCCAGGAATGAGGACCTTCAATTATGTAGGCAGAATGAAGATGTTGGAACTGTTTTCCTTGGAGAAGAGAGGTTTGAGAGGAGATTTGATAGAGGTATTCAAAATCATGAGTCTGGACAGAATAGATTGAGAAAAACTGTCCCCATTGATGGAAGGGCCAAGAACCAGAGGGCATAGATTTAAGCTAATTGGCAAAAAGAGCAATGGCCATGAGGAAAAACTTTTTTATGCAGCAAGTGGTTAGGGCCTGGAGTTCATTGCCTGGTAGAGGCAGGTTCAAACAAGGCATTCAAGAGGGAATTGGATTATTACCTGAAAAGTAAGAATGTGCAGAGCTATGGGGAGAAGTCGGAGGAATGGCACGAGGTGAACTGCTCCTTCAGAGATCCAGCACAGATGCAACAAGCATAATGGTCTTCTTCTGTGCTCTAAACATTCTATGATTCTGCAAAAGTAAGTTGACCCTTACATTGACCACCATTACTGTAATGCATGACCGCTTATACAACTCTTCCATTAAAGAAAGCACCACAATGCATTAAGTAAAAAAAATGTCCTTGTTAGCCTCTGCTGTGACTTAAATTGACTCAGAGCTCTTGCTGTTAAAAGGCTCCTGCTTTTGAAAGTTGAAAAAAATCACTGCAACTGGTCCTCTCCATTGATTGACAAGCACTCTGCTTTGAAATGGAAAATGACACACCATTCTGTTCTGCCAGTTTCAGGCCATGTAGCTGGAAGCTCTTGTTATGACAGCTGTATTATGAATGCTTGGCTGGGTTTCAAAAGCTAATGGCTTCAGCTCGGTAGGTGGTCCATTTAACCAAGAATTATTGACAATTTTAAGCTGTAACAACAGAACGTGTCTCCTGATGTCTGTACATAGTGGATACTGGGCGATTGACTATGCAGGGTTCGTGAGAGGCATGTAAGTGGCATGGGTGTTCTGAGGGGGCATAGGATGGCTTGCGTGATCTGAGTGGTGGGTGCGGTGGTGGGTGGGGTGAGGGGTGAGGTTTAGGAAACCTTTGAACTAGGAGCTGGGCTGCTGTTTTGGAGAACCAAAGTGGGCCTTCTAACCTGCCTCCGCATGTGCATTCCTCGCGTACTCCATTGCAATTCGCAAAATGTACTGTGAAAGCACAAAAGTACGCAGGTCAGATTTTCCTGAGCCCACAGGAGAATCCAGCCCCATATCTCTAAAGTCAATAGACAAAGTGCTCCTTTAGATGCTAGGGCTTCCTATTTACTATTAGGCATCCTGTAGTTATAAAAGGAGCTACATAAATGCACAACTTTCTTTTAGAGAATCATCATTCACTGGAATAACTGCAAGTGACAAGTCATTATAGTACTTTATTAACAAAATGGCAAATTCCTGCAAGAGAACATTTCTAATTATAGGGGATTTGGTTGTTGTGATGATCGAGATGTAGAATCTGTTTGGATAGAACCAAGAAACAACAAAGTGCAGAAAACAATGGTGGGAGCAAAAGGCCCGTCAACACCAACTGTAGTGTTGGTAGAGTACAAATGAAGAAATTAAAGATACATGTAACAAGAATAATACAGTAATCATTGTGATTTCAATCTTCATATAGACTAGGAAAACTAAATTTTCAGCATGAGTTCATATCACAACTGTATAAGGCTTTGGTGTGACCACAACTGGACTGCTCTGTATAGTTTTTGTCTCTTTATCTAAGGGTATCCTTGTCATAAAGGGAGAGCAATGAAGGGGGAATAAGGGGGAAGCCATTCAGGACTGAGATGAGGAGAAATTGTTTTCACTCAAAGGATTGTGAATCTTTGGAATTCTCTTCTCCAGAAATCTGTGAATGCTCAGATATCAAATATATTCAAGTCAGAGCTCAATAGATTTTTGGATACTAAGGAATCAAGAAATGTGGGGATAGTGCAGAAAGGTGTAGCTTAGGTAGGAGATCAGAATGCTCTTACTGAATTGCAGTACTCCCATTTGTTATATATTTTCAGTTCCTATGTTATCAGTAGCTGAAATTTCTTGGAGTTAGCTCAATTGCCTTGGGGCGCGAGAGAGAAAAGTCCAGGATATTTTCCTGAACAGCACGCAGTATTTTTCCTTTGTCCTAATACCTTTCCCAGGAGGCATGAGTGTGATTCGAGGGTAAATGAATGGTGTTTGAGAAACAGGCTAGCCCTCATATCCTGTGAAGAGGAACTGTAGCCAGGCTCGGGTATTTACATAAAACTAGTTTATTTACGACATGTAGAAGGTAGGTTACGGAGTAGGCATATCTCCTCTGAGAGTTGCCTGTCTGCTGTACAGAGTCTCTATACATCACTACTGATGTCACATGTGTCATAGTCTACATGACTCATTAACATGTCTATTCTATTAACCCTTTACACTACACCTCCTCCCAAGTATACTATCTACTTTTTAATAACAGTGTTAACTACATTCAACTATTTACATCACATTTATTTTTTAACTATTTACATTACATTGATTCCTTAAACTATTTACGTTACTTTGGGAGGGAGGGGTTGGGTGGGGGGTGGGGAGGGTGGTGTGGGGGAGGGTTAGAAACAAAGTGTCTGAACCAGAGCCCCCATGTCTAGAGGTCAAGTCTACGTGGAGTCTTCATCACTCTTCTAGATATGGGGTGAGTTCTGGGGTGTGTCAGCATCTCTCAAAGCACTTGAAGTATTCTTAGGGTCTTCATTCTACATAGTGTGGCAATCAAAGATTTGCAGTTTGCTGGGTATCAGTGCAATGAGGACTCTCCTGTTTCATTGAAAAGGTACCAGATGGACCAAATAGGAGTGCGAGTTCTCCGTTCTGGTTAGGATGAGGCCTTCTGCCTTGCGGGAATTAATCCATACTCTCTGGCCTAGAGTTAAGCGTGATAGGGTTTTGGCCCTGCGTCACAAATCATACCACTGTTGTTTTTCCAGAGGCTCAACTCCCTCTCTCTCACCTTCTTGTGGTCAGCAGGGGTAACATTAGGTTGAAGATTCGTAGGCAATAGAGGGACATGTGTTTTTAGACATCAGTCCATGAGCAATTCAGCTGGAGTGAATCCATTAACCAGATGCGTGGCTCAATAATGCAACAGGGCTGAATGCCAGTCTGGATTCTTGGATATCAGAGCCTTGTTGGTCCTGACCGCTTGTTCAGCCTTCCCATTGACTCAAGGACAAAGAGGGGGGCTGGTAATAGGAGTGATTCCATTGGCAGCAGTGAATTTTCAGACATTGTCATGAGCAAATTGGGGACCATTATCAAAATGACTTCATCAGAGAAGCGATGGGTGTAGAAGATCGTCTGTAGCACCGTGCTTATAGACTCTGCTGCGGTTGCCTGGAGTCTGACTACTTCTTGCCATATAAACTAATAACCTATGGCCACAAGGTATGTCTTGCCTTGATCATCAAAAAGGTTGAGCCCCAACTTCTTCCACGGTCGGTGTAGGAAAGTAGATGGCACCAGGGATGCCATGGATTTCTGGCTATTAATGCGGCAGGTGTGACAGGATAGGATGAAATCTTGAGCCACCACACAGATTGCAGTGCTTGTGCTCTGCACTTAGCAATTCCTGGGTGACCTCCATGGAGTCTGTGGAGGATGTCTTCTCATGTGGAATAAGGAATGACCAAACGGTGATCATAAAGTGCTCATCCACAATGGTCAAGTGGCTACATTGCTCATGGTATTTATGGATGAGGTGGTCTGCAGGGTTATATTTAGATCGTCATGCAAGCAGAACTCGTACTTGAGCACACTCGGTGCCCTCTTTTTTGGGCACATCAGACATTCTGGGTCTTTGTGGCAGAGATAGGCAATCAGTTCATTACAATCATGGAGAATTTTTCCATTTCTGAGACAAGCGTGCAATCCAAAGTCTACTGTAGCTCTGGAGAGAGCATCAGCTGTGGTTTGCAGCTTTCCTGGAACGTAAATGACCATGTATTGATAACGCATCAAATGAGGGCAAAATTATTGAATGTCTAGGGGCATTTTAACAAACTGTGGAATTCAAGGTGGTAATGAGGGGCTTGATGTCTACCTCTACGTGGAAGGGCAAGCCTATCAGGTAATCAGAGAAGTGCTCAATGGCTCATGTAATACCCAGTGCCTCTTTCTCAATGGTGGCTGTCATGAAAATATAATAATTTTCATAATATTGTGATTTATTGTAAAGATGGGTTAATAGTGGGGTTTGGATTAGTTTCTCTCTGTGTGTGTGGGGGATTTAATTGAACTGCAGGCAGATAGTTTGGAGCTTTTGAGTTGTCAAGAGAGAAGTTAAGTTTGAAATGCTAAATACATAAACATGGCTGAAGTTTTAGGATGTGAGGTGAGGAACATTTGCATTTTTAGCTAAACCAGAGTAGTTTGAATTTCAAAGAGATGATAGGATGTTACACCTGATCATAAGAAGTTAAGTCAGTGTGTTTATTTTTCCCAAAGATTACTGATAATATGGGTACAATGACAGATTTATATTATGGAAAAAGTAAAGTTGCAAAGACATATTAGAACAACAGGATTTACATTAAAAAGGGAGAAACATGTATAAAAGAGATGAGGTTGTGTTTAAGAAAATAAGGCATCCTAAGATCTAACAAGTGTGAAAAGCCTCCGGCCTCAAGGTATCAAGTTGCTGTCTACAGGAACCGAAGCTAAGAAAACTCAGTGTGAATATCACTGTCTACTGTGCTTTACCTGAGTCTTTTGGAATTTATTTGTTTTTACTGTTGCCTTAATGGAGGTGTAACTGGGAGTCGGATTAATTAGGGGAGCTAGCAGTTATTATGGTAGCAATTTGTAGACCTAGGTATGTGCTCAAAATCATTTTTTAAAATAATAAATGTTTAATTTAGTTTTGTAAAAAACCTGTAAGACTCTGTGGACTTATTACGACTGAATTCAAGGCATGCATCTCAAAATAAAAATACAAATTGCAAAGACAGTTGTGGCAGCTGTTTCAAGTTTCCCTTTGGGATTTGAGAGTTCAGCATTTACCATCTGCTGTGTCATAACAGTGGCATGCCTTCATTCAGTTTCCATTTTTTTCCATTTCAGATTCAAAATACACTGGTATCCTGTCACGTTTCTTCTGCAGTTGGATAAGAATGGCGCCGAGACCAGTGGAGGAAGCACCAACAAATAACTAATTCCATTAAGTAATTGCATTTAGTTCTGGGACTATCATGTTCCTCCACTTCAGTCTGCAAGAAGGCGGTAGAACAACACAACCACTTTGAAAGCATACTTTGAAGCAGATTTATTAAATGGATAAGAAAGAAAAATGATGCTTTAACCATAGGAATTAGAAGACAAGTACCACTTTAAAAACTAAACTTGCATGGATAACTTAAATACATATTATACATTAAAACCTGTAAATTAGGTACACCAGAGGAACTTTCATCAGGTGACCTTATTTTCAAAATGGTCATTGTAATGTGCAGTAAACCAGGTGAGCCAAATATTCCAGAATTAATAGTATCTTCTTTTTCCACTCTCTCCTGGGAGCATACCTAATGTTGGAGCCCTGCCAGCAGGATGTGCTTTCAGTTCATTTTCCGTTTGTTGGGTTTCCAAGTTCATTGCCATGATGGACATGAGGGTGCATGTGAGAGAATGGGTGGTGATGTCCCTTGAGTTGGCAAAGAGAGAGATGCCAGTGAATGCGTGATGGGCTTGAGTACGTGAGTTTAGAGTGATGAGATGGTTGCCATACCCTGGCTGCATGGAGGAGATCATTTATCCCCTATTGGCGTTGGATGGCCAACCTCTTCTGTGCAGCACTGGCACTGACCACCGCTGCCACCGACCACCGCCTGCCATGCTGGAATGGTGATGCCGCTGCCTGTCCTATGGCCAAAGCGGGGGTACAGGACATCACAGCAGGCCTCCATAGCATCCAAATGGCATTCCAGCGACATGTCATTAAACCTGGGGGCTGCAGTCTTTATGCCTTTAGTGGACATCTTCCGTGCAGCAGTCCTGGGCTGGAGGCACTGAGATGTGCATGTATGGCTGGACTTTAAATATGGCACCCAGCATCATGAAGCGGTGAGGTGATGGCATGGCGGGCGAATGGAAGCCTGGCCACCATGGAAGCGGCGTATTTCCTGGGAATGCATAAGTAATGCAGTGGGTCTGGGCCACGGCGTGAAAACCCGCCATCGTGGCTGGTAGGTAAAATGTCATTTTACACGCCTGCTACTGTACTAGTGTGAATCTGCGACGATTCCGCCCTTTGTTGTTGCTCCTGCTCTTGGCTGTGCAGAGATGATGATATCCACCACCAGCACCCACCTCAACCCTAATCTCCCACTCCGAGAACCCTTTTCTTTCCCCAGTCTCCTTCTTTTCCTGAACCCCTGTTCTCATGCTCCATCTCTTCCTGCCCCCCACCCACCAATTTCAGAGCCACCATCCCACCCACAATTTCGGAGACCCCCTCGGAATGCTGAGACCAACCCAGATCAAACACCTTCTTGAATGTCAACTCTCATGATTACTGACTTTCTAGGCCCTCCTGAACTGCACTCCACATGGTTGTGGTTCTCTGCAATGGGGGTGAGATGGGCCCACAGAGTGGCATGCAGCAGCATAATGCAATAGAAATTTAATTCAATGATCACCACGTAAATAATCTAAAGTTAGCATCCATGCCCCATTTTGCAATAGCACCAGTCATTCCGGAGGAGTTCCCAACTTTTGTGGAATTGAGTCTTTACTTGCCTTCCACATGGGCAGAGAAGGCCCTCAATCTCTGGGCTATAGCCGTGCAAGCTTATGATTCCAGAGACAGAGCTATCTCGCTGCCACTATGGATGCTGGGTAAAGAGATCCCTACTCTACAATTTTTTTGTCCATCCATTGCTGCCTGGCACTTCCCTGTGCAGCCCATGTTTTAAGTTGCAAATTAATTTGGTGCACTGAAGAATGTTGGGGGTTTGTGGCCATCACATGGTTTCAAGGAACAGTTTGTTTCTATTTCAATGCAAGTTATTTGGGGCTGTCATTTTTTTTTTGGGAGAGTGTCTGTTGGCACAGGATTTACCTGTACAAGGAAATTTGTCGACTAGACCAAATTTGAAAGGTGTAAATTGCAATAAGGATTATGAAGACTGCAGCAGAACGCTGATTAGCTAACTTGTCAGACAGGTGATAAATGGATTTAAATCGAGAAAATGTGTACTTGTTTACTGTTGTCTGTCAAAAGCAGATCTTTGTGGGCAGCTTTCTTCAAGGTCAGCAATGAACACTATCACTTTAGCCTGAATTTTGTGGTGAGTGGCAAAGATGGAAAGCACTCAACAGAGGCAGAGAGAATCCAAGTATGCAGCAAACAGGGGGAGAGTAAACTGGCAAATAGAGCAAGAAAAAGTGTTTCAAAAAATGTGCCATGTGCAGCAAAGAGACAACACAAAGCAGAGAGGCAGCTGAGACACAGCAGAAACAAAACACATGAGACACAGCAAAGGACACGTGCATATGGAACAGAACAAGCCTCACACAAGTTTTTGAAATTCAGGAGAGAGATAGCAATGCGGAAGAAACATTTAGAGAATTCCAAAGAGAAGAACATACATCTGAACATGTGGATGTTGATAGTAGGGTCGGGGGGGTCGGGGACGAAGACCAAAGAGAAGCTTGGTATTAAAAGATTAGATGGAAGGGACAATGAGATCATTAGTCTGGGACATAGAGCAGATGAGCACCAGTGTGGATGAGATGCAGCATTTTTAGGGTGGATGGAAACCTGATCAAAGGGCATCTGATTGATCACTGCACCCAGGTTATATAACTAGTTTTTCTAAATCAAACTTTACCGAACCCTGGGGACCTGAAAGGCGAAGCCAAGAAAATATACAAATTGATCAGTGCTTCTTCAATTGTAAAAACATGCTTGTATGAATAATTGCCTTGTTGGAAATCCAAGCTTACCTCTTGACTGAATGTTGGTAAAGATGGTAAATGTTGCGATGCGAGGCGAGCAAACATGGAACTTGCTGACAAGAAAAGCCAAAGGCCAAGGACAGATTATACATAGAAATAGAGAGAGAGAGAGAGAGAGAGAGGGGAGAGAAAGTGTCTGCAGGTAGGAGAGGGAAGCTGACTAGATGCCCACTCAAACATTGATAATGTCAGTCTGTTGGTATAAATTTGTTCAGAGGTGGAGAGAGCAGACTGGAGCCCTGCTCTGCTACCAACAGTTTACTGAGGCAAAACAGCAATGACAACATATCTGTTACCTAGGAAACCTGAGAAACATTACACTTTACTGAGATCTCATCACTCGCTGGAAAATCTCATAACAGTGTCACTCAGTAGAAGAACATGAGCTGCTGTTGTGGCTTCAAGCCGGCCCCGGTTACAATTATTTAAATTAAAATCAAATTAAAACTCAGCTCAAGATCAATATTTCAACCTCTGACCAAGCTGTCTAAGGTTTACTGAAACTTCCCTCCCTATTAAAGCTTGCTGATTATTAAAAGAGAATGGGAATGAGCAGGGTAAAGCTCTGGGGCTGTTCAGCATCTTCCCTCCAACGTCCGATCGTGGTCCGTTTTCCAATTCGTTTTTTTGTGTCTCTCTGTGCTGGACATGGTGTCTGGAGTGAGTGCCAAGGAATGACTCTGAAGATGTGACTATGAAACCAGCTGATGGGATGTAACCCAGAGCAGTGCCAGGTGAATCTGTCTCTATTTATTTCCTGTCATTGAGTCTAATTTATCATTATTCAGATTAAAAAGCTAGCTGTAAGGACTACAATTCCGCCTGTCGGAGCATGGTGGACTGGTACTTTTAAAACCACCTCTAACCATACCAAAATTTGAAGACTTGCAATTATATAGTGCCTTTCACGACCACCAGAAGTCCCAAAGCTGTACAGCCAATGAAGTAGGAATGTGGGAAACGCCACATCCAGTCCACACCCAGTAAGCTCCCACAAACAATGTGATAATGACTAGAATCTGTTTTGTGTGATGTGGATTGAGGGATAAATATTAGCCAGGACACCAGGGGTAACTCACCTGCTCTTCTTCAAAATAGCCTCATGGGATCTTTTACATCCATAGGTGGATCTCTGGCAGGTCAGCACTTCCCTGGAGCGTCTATCTAGACAGGGGTGAGACTTGAACCCACAACCATCTGACTGCTAACACTGGAGCCACCGCTGGCACCTTTACAGTGGCCTTAGCTATTCATTCGAACAACCAGTGAGTGAGCTCCCAACTTGCATTGACGATGATGAGCTGAGGGGAGCGGACAGACTTCACTATTATTGGGTAAAGCAAGTTGGCTGACTGTGTGCCCCTAGTGGCCTGCTCTAGGCTTGTTAGACTATAAGGCGTAGGGGCAGAAGTAGGCCATTCGGCCCTTCGAGTCTGCTCCGCCATTCAATGAGATCATGGCTGACCTGATAATCCTCAACTCCACTTTCCTGCCTTTTCCCCATAACCCTTGATTTCTTTACTGATTAAAAATCTGTCTATCCCAGCCGTGAATATACTTAACGACCCAGCCTCTACAGCCCTCTGTGGTAAAGAATTCCACAGATTGACTACCCTCAGAGAAGAATTTCCTCCTCATCTCTGTTTTAAATGCCACCCCCCCCCCCTCCACTACTCTGAGATTATGCCCTCTGGTCCTAGACTCTCCCACAAGGGGAAACAACCTCTCAGCATTTACCCTGTCAAGCCCCCTAAGAATCTTATATGTTTCAATAAGCTCATTCTTCTAAACTCCAATGGTACAGACCCAACCTACTCAACCTCTCCTCATAAGAAAATCCCTCCATACCCGGGATCAACCTAGTAAACCTTCTCTGGACTGCCTCCAATGCCAGTATATCTTTCATTAGATAAGGGGACCAAAATTGTTCACAGTATTCTAGGTATGGTCTAACTAGTGCTTTGTATAGTTTTAGCAAGACTTCCCTATTTTTATACTCCATCCCCTTTGAAATAAAGGCCAACATTCCATTTGCCTTCCCTATTATCTGCTGAACTTGTATGTTAGATTTTTGGGATTCATGCACAAGGACCCCCAAATTCTTCTGTGCTGCAGCCTTCTGCAGTCTTTCTCCATTTAAATAATATTCAGGTCCTATATTCTTCTTGCCAAAGTGCATAACCTCAAATTTTTCCACATTATATTCCATCTGCCAAGTTTTTGCCCACTCACTTAACCTGTCTATATCCCTCTGTAGACTCCTTATGTCATCCTCACCACTTGCCTTCCCACCTATTTTTGTGTCATCTGCAAACTTGGTGATAGTACATTCACTTCCCTCATCTAAGTCATTATTACATATTGTAAATAATTGTGGCCCCCAGAACTGATCCCCGTGGCATTTCACTAGTTACAGGATGCCATCCCAAAAATGCACCCCTTATCCCAACTCTCTGTCCTCTATTAATTAGCCAATCCTCTATCCATGCCAATGTACTACCCCCAACACCATGGGCTCTTATCTTAAGTAGCCTTATGTGCAATACCTTATCGAACGCCTTTTGAAAATCCAAATATATTACATCTACTGGTTCCCCTCTATCTATGCTTGTTACCTCCTCAAAGAATTCTAATAAATTTGTTAGGCATGATTTCCCCTTCATGAAGCCATGCTGACTCTGCTTGATTAGATTATGTATTTCTAAATGCTCTGCTATTACATCCTTAATAATAGACTCCAACATTTTGCCAATGACAGATGTTAAGTTAACTGGCCTATAGTTACCTGCTTTTTGTCTGCCTCCCTTTTTGAATTAGTGGCATGCCTTATATCAGAGAGACAGTGTATGTGGGAGGAGGGAGATTTATCAAAAAAAAGGGGGGGGGGAACTGTAATTGCTATAGCAAGCTGGTTAGAAATGTAGCAATTCCTAGCTCTGTAAATATAATTCCTGAACATTTCAATCTCCTTTCAAACTTAAAGCATCGTTTTCTTGGTAGAATAGCAGAGTCTTATTATTTACCTTGTGAAGGTTTGACAGAGACTGATACAGACTCGCTTTGCAAAATGATCACTTGCCAGTAAAGCGGATGCATCTGAAAGGTATTTTCTTCAGGTATGCTCTTGAAGCTCAGCAGAGGCAGAGATGTTGCCGAGACCACTCCAGGTGCCTGTCAGTCCCATCACACACGGGACTCGGTCCCAAGCATAACTCAATTACTCAGTGCTTCCCTTTTCAACTTTGCAAATGCAGCATCGGTTTGCACAACAAGTTTGAAAGTTTTGAAACTCATTCACTGTTGTTTGGGGGCCTCGTGCCACAGCACACTGTGTTTCATTGTAAACCTGCCCCTCTTGGTGACCATGTAGTGCTCAGAATGAGTTCACTACAGACTCTCTCCTGATGCCACTTTTCTCCCAAAGTCCACAGTGCCCGCTTAATGGTAATTTAATATTTTCAGAGGTACAACATTTCACACTTCTGGTTTCTACTTAAAATTAATCTCTCCCAAACTGTTTGAATGCTTAGAATTGCAAATGTCCAGAGGGAAAAAAATAAATAAATTCATGCACTCTCCTGGACTCTGCCTCAATAATTTGCAAAATATTGATGAGAACATGCTCTGTGGCTATTGAATCCTACTGCTGTTAAATTAATATGATTTAGTAAAAGGCAGGGGCCATTGATAGAGATAAATAAATGAAAGTTGGATCATTCTTGTTACAGAGGACACACTTCTAACAGCATCATCCTAACACTAACTGCAAAGGATGCATGTGTATTTTTAAACAAAAACATGTTTTCCTTCTGTACAGTAACATATTTCATTCCACAAACTTTCATTACATTGTTAAGTTGATTAACTATAGAAAGCCGCCACAGCATTTAGGGCAAGCAGTATGGGATACTTTGCTTTGTAAATAAGGGCACCAAATACAAAATTGAGGAATTCATGCTAAACCTTTACAAGTCTGGGCACCACACTTTACAGGAAAGATGTCAATGTCTTTGACAGGGTACGGTAAAGGTTTATCAAAAAGATAGGAGGGATAAGGAATTTCAGCTATCTGGAGAGACTGGGGAAGCTTGGATTGCTCTCCTTAGAGGAGAATAGGTTAAGAGAAAACAGAATTTTTAATACTTCAATTCTAACGAGCTTTGATAAAATTAACAGGAAGAAATTGTTTTCTCTGGCAAGTGGGTCAGTAACCTAAAGTCACAGATTTAAAATAATTGGCAAAAGAACTAGAGGAGAATTGGGGAGATGTTTTTCCATACAAAGGTTGTTAAAATCTGGAAGAGAGTGGTGGAAACAGACTTCATAGGAAACTTTCAAAAGGGAATTGAACATGTATTTGGAGAACTAAGTCACAGGGTTATGGGCACGAAGCTGGGATGTGGGATTAATTTGCACAGCTCTTTCAAATGCATGAGGGGGCGAATGGCACCCTACTCTGCTGTCACATTCTATGGCCAGGATTTTACCATTTGTACAAAGGTCCCAACGTCAAGAGGAAATTAATTGGCTCAGAGGGCTATCTCAGCAGTGGAAATCGCCCAACCATCAGCAAAATGCCAATGGCATGGTAAAATACTTTTTAAATAGGGCCTTAACATATGTAGATAGATTGCCCGCTTCCTTGGTCCACTTCCAATCCGGCCATTGGTAAAATGGTCTGATGGCATTGGGGAGCTGGCTCCCCATGGTTTTACCAGCCCCCTCACCTACCTGCCTGGGGGCCGATAAAATTCAGTCCAATGGTTCTATTTAAATCCAGAAATAATTTTTCTACATCCATATTGTAGGTTTTTAAAATTTTGATGCACATAACTAAGCACATTAAAAAATTCCACTTTCATGGTCAGGAAACTAAATAAACCAGTGCTAGGCTTCTCATCAGGGTTTGCCTACAGGAAGAAGCAAGCAATTAAATGTGACCCATTAGTGAAGGATCAAGCCCTTTCCTTCTTGGCCTTCATCAGAATTGGCGGAGAATGTAAAGGATTCCCCACACCCAGGCTGCAGGCAGAAACAAACAAACAAACAAATATGAGCAGCTGGCCAGCTCCCTATGATGTGCAAGAAGTATAAATACATTAATTGGCTTAAACCTACTCCTTAGCCTTCACAGTTTGAGACTGAGATTTCATAAATATAAATATGTTTTACCCCTCTTCACAGGTCCCTCTATTTTGTTGCAGACATTGAATGAAGTGAGAACTCTTAGAAGTGATCGACCTAAGTGATTGATTGTATTGCAAAACCCAAAATCAAAAAGATGTCCTTTTTGCTGGCAGTTGCCTCAAATTTCAGGGTAAATGGAGAGATTGGTGATCAGAGAAGAATCTACTCTTACCAACAGATCAACATATGACTATTTATTAATAGGTGGATGCTCAGCGAGAATAATTGAATGGTTACAGCACAGAAGGTGGCCATTCGGCCCGTCATGTCCATGCCAACTCTCTGCAAGAGCAACTCAGCAAGCCCCATTCTTCCACCTTTACCCTGTTGCCATGCACATTCTGTCTCTTCAGACAATTATCACAGACTTTTGAAAGCCACGATTGAATCTGCCTCCAACACACACTCAGGAAATGCATCCTGGATACTAACCACTCACTGCGTAAAAAACTTTTCCTCATGTCGCCTTTGTTTCCTGCCATCCACCTTGAAATCAGTGTCCTCTGGTTCTCCACCTTTCCATCAATGGGAACAGTTCCTTGTTATCTAATCTGTCGAGACATTGTGATTTTGAACACTCCTCCTCTCAACCTTCCTTTCTGGAGGAGAATAACCCCAACTTCTCCAAAGTATCCACATAACTGGAGTCTTATATTCCTGACAAAAAATAAAAAATACCTGGAAAAACTCAGCAGGTCTGGCAGCATCGGCGGAGAAGAGTACAATTGACATTTCGAGACCTCATGACCCTTCAACAGAACTAAGTAAAAATAGGAGAGGGGTGAAATATAAGCTGGTTTTGGGAGGGCGGGGGGGTGGTTGTTGGGACAAGCAAGCAGTGATAGGAGGAGATAACCAAAACATGTCACAGGCAAAAGAACAAAGAGATGTTGAAGGTGGTGATATTATCTAAAAGAATGTGCTAATTACGAATGGATAGCAGGACAAGCAAGGTACAGATAGCTCTAGTGGGGGTGGGGTGAAATAAGACTAAAAGGGCATAAAAGGTATAGATAAATGATCGGTGGAATACATTAAAAATAATGGAAATAGGTGGGAAAAGAAAAATCTATATAAATTATTGGAAAAATCAAAAAGGAGGGGGAAGAAATGGAAAGGGGATGGGGATGGAGGAGGGAGTTTAAGATCTAAAATTGTTGAACTCAATATTCAGTCCAGAAAGCTGCAAAGTGCCTAGTAGGAAGATGAAGTGCTGTTCCTCCAGTTTGCGTTGAGCTTCACTGGAACAATGCAGCAAGCCAAGGATAGACATGTGGGCAAGAGAGCAGGGTGGAGTATTAAAATGGCAAGCGACAGGGAGGTCTGGGTGATGCTTGCGGACAGACCGAAGGTGTTCTGCAAAGTGGTCACCCAGTCTGCGTTTGGTCTCTCCAATGTAGAGGAAACCGCATTGGGAACAACGAATGCAGTAGACTAAGTTGAAGGAAATGCAAGTGAAAAGCTGCTTCACTTGAAAGGAGTGTTTGGGCCCTTGGACGGTGAGGAGAGAGGAAGTGAAGGGGCAAGTGTTGCATATCTTGCGTTCGCATGGGATGCTGTAGGAGGGGGTTGACGAGTAGGGGGTGATGGAGGAATGGACCAGGGTGTCACGGAGGGAACGATCCCTATGGAATGCCGCCAGGAGGGGTGAAGGGAAGATGTGTTTGGTGGTGGCATCATGCTGGAGTTGGCAGAAATGGCGGAGGATGATCCTTTGAATGTGGAGGCTGGTGGGGTGATAAGTGAGGACAAGGGGGACCCTATCATGTCTCTGAGAGGGAGGAAAAGGCGTGAGCGCAGATGCGCGGGAGTTGGGCTGGACACGGTTGAGGGCCCTGTCAACTACCGTGGGTGGAAAACCTCGGTTAAGGAAGAAGGAGGACATGTCAGAGGAACTGTTTTTGAAGGTAGCATCATCAGAACAGATGCGACGGAGGCGAAGGAACTGAGAGAATGGGGTGGAGTCCTTACAGGGAGCGGGGTGTGAGGAGCTGTAGTAGAGGTAGCTGTGGGAGTCAGTAGGCTTGTAATGGATATTGGTGGACAGTCTATCACCAGATTCCAGCATCTGCAGTTTTTTGTTTTTATCTCTGTGTTTAATTGACTGCCACCTCTCTTCAAGAAATGCCTACCTTGAAGACGTTTTGTTCTACTCTCCGTCAGGATTTTCGTATCTCTCTTCTGCCTTGTTCACCTTCATTGCTTTCTATTTCTCTCCTGGTGTTTGACAAGGTGTTTACTAAAACCCGCTTTCACAGCCATATTTCCTTTCTCAGTGACTGTCTCCGTCTCCGACTTACCCCACGTGGATTTCAACTGAAATTCCATCCCTCATGTTTCAAACCCACCCAGGATTACAGGTATCTCCGGGACATACAACGTTCCTCGGATTGCTGTTCCCGTCGCATTCTGAGGTCCACACTCAGTGCCATGTGCCGCCATATGAACACACTCGACCTCTCCCTCCAGCAGCACCGCCACACCCTTTTCCAAAGCTGCGCGTGCCCCCAGTTTCATTTTATTCTTCGTCTCATCCGACGCCCCAACAAGAAACTTTTTCTCTTTCTCTCAAGTGCCAAGGAACGCAAGCTCCAACAACTCATCGACACCAACACCCATCCAGGACCCTCCACACCTGCCTGTCCCTCTGTCCCCACCCCATCTTCCAATCCCAGCCCCAGCCGGGTATTCACTATACCCCCTGACCATTCCCTCTCCGACGCTGAACGTTCAGTGCTCAGCAAAGGACTTAGTTTCATACCCTTACACCCTCATCTCAATGAATTTCGGGCTCGGCGTGACGCTGAACTCTTCTTCCGCCGCCTTCGTCTCTGTGCTCACTTCTTTGGGCAGGATCCTCGTTCAACGAATCCTTTTACCCACCTCCAATATTCTCCCTCCACCTGGACCCCTCCCTCTGGATTCTTACCTTCTCTTGATCTTTTCATTGAGAACTGTCGGCTTGACATTAGTCGTCTCAATTTCTCTGCTCCTCTCACCCATTCTAACGTGCCTATCTCTGAACTTACTGCACTCCATTCTCTCAGGTCCAACCCTAACATTGTCATCAAACCCGCTGACAAGGGTGGTGCTGTTGTTGTCTGGCGCACTGACCTCTACCTCGCAGAGGCTGAGCGTCAACTCGCAGACACTTCCTCCTACCTCCCCCTGGACCATGACCCCATCACTGAACATCAAGCCATTGTTTCCAGGACTGTCACTGACCTCATCTCCTCTGGAGATCTTCCTTCCATAGCTTCCAACCTGATAGTCACCCAACCTCGGACGGCCCGCTTCTACCTCCTACCCAAAATCCACAAACAGGACTGTCCCGGCAGACCGATCGTGTCAGCCTGTTCCTGCCCCACGGAACCCATTTCTCGCTATCTTGACTCCCTTCTCTCTCCCCTTGTCCAGTCCCTTCCCACCTACATCCATGATTCCTCTGACACCCTACATCATGTCAACAATTTCCAGTTCCCTGGCCCCAACCGCCTCCTCTTCACCATGGACGTCCAATCCCTCTATACCTCCATCCCCCACCGGGATGGTCTGAGGGCTCTCAGCTTCTTCCTTGAACAGAGGCCCCAACAATCCCCATCCACCACTACTCTCCTCCGTCTGGCTGAACTTGTTCTCACACTGAACAATTTCTCCTTTAACTCCTCTCACTTCCTCCAAATAAAAGGTGTGGCTATGGGTACCCGCATGGGCCCCAGCTATGCCTGTCTCTTTATGGGGTATGTGGAACATTCCTTCTTCCAGTCCTACTCCGGCCCCCTGCCACAACTCTTTCTCCGGTACATCGATGATTACTTCGGTGCTGCTTCATGCTCTCGTCGGGACCTGGAAAAATTTATTAATTTTGCGTCCAATCTCTACCCTCCCCATCATTTTCACATGGTCCATCTCTGACACTTCCCTTCCCTTCCTTGACCTCTCTGTCTCAATTTCTGGTGATAGACTGTCCACCAATATCCATTACAAGCCTACCGACTCCCACAGCTACCTCGACTACAGCTCCTCACGCCCCGCTTCCTGTAAGGACTCCATCCCATTCTTTCAGTTCCTTCGCCTCCGTCGCATCTGTTCTGATGTTGCTACCTTCAAAAACAGTTCCTCTGACATGTCCTCCTTCTTCCTTAACCGCGTTTTCCACCCACGGTGGTTGACAGGGCCCTCAACCGTGTCCGGCCCATCTCCCACGCATCCGCACTCACGCATCCGCACTCACGCCTCCCCCTCGCTCCCAGAAACATGATAGGGTCCACCTTGTCCTCACTTATCACCCCACCAGCCTCCACATTCAAAGGATCATCCTCCGCCATTTCTGCCAACTCCAGCACGATGCCACCACCAAACACATCTTCCCTTCACCCCTCCTGGCGGCATTCCGTAAGGTTCGTTCCCTCCGTGACACCCTGGTCCACTCCTCCATCACCCCCTACTCGTCAACCCCCTCCTACGGCACCTTCCCATGCGAACGCAAGATATGCAACACTTGCCCCTTCACTTCCTCTCTCCTCACTGTCCAAGGGCCCAAACACTCCTATCAAGTGAAGCAGCATTTCACTCACATTTCCTTCAACTTAGTCTACTGCATTCGTTGTTCCCAATGCGGTTTCCTCTACATTGGAGAGACCAAACTCAGACTGGGTGACCACTTTGCAGAACACCTTCTGTCTGTCCGCAAGCATCACCCAGACCTCCCTGTCGCTTGCCATTTTAACACACCACACTGCTCTCTTGCCCACATGTCTGTCCTTGGCTTGCTGCATTGTTCCAGTGAAGCTCAACGCAAACTGGAGGAACAGCACCTCATCTTCCGACTAGGCACTTTGCAGCTTTCCGGACTGAATATTGAGTTCAACAATTTTAGATCTTGAACTCCCTCCTCCATCCCCATCCCCTTTCCGTTTCTTCCCCCTCCTTTTTGATTTTTTCAATAATTTATATAGATTTTTCTTTTCCCACCTATCTCCATTATTTTTAATGTATTCCACCGATCATTTATCTATACCTTTTATGCCCTTTTAGTCTTATTTCACCCCACCCCCACTAGAGCTATCTGTACCTTGCTTGTCCTGCTATCCATTCGTAATTAGCACATTCTTTTAGATAATATCACCACCTTCAACACCTCTTTGTTCTTTTGTCTGTGACATCTTTTGCTCATCTCCTCCTATCACTGCTTGCTTGTCCCAACACCGCCCCCCCAATTTTCTCCCTCTCTCTCCCCCCCCCCCCCACCCTCTTAAACCAGCTTATATTTCACCCCTCTCCTATTTTTACTTAGTTCTGTTGAAGGGTCACGAGGACTCGAAATGTCAATTGTACTCTTCTCCGCCCATGCTGCCAGACCTGCTGAGTTTTTCCAGGTATTTTTTATTTTTTGTTTTGGATTTCCAGCATCTGTAGTTTTTTGTTTTTATCTCTTATATCCCTGAAATCATTCCTGCAAATTTTTTTTTTACCCTCCCAAATGTCTTCACATCCTTCCTAAAGTGTGGTGCCCAGGATTAGACACAATCGTCCAGTTGAGGCCAGCTGAGTGTTTTTATAAATGTTCACCACAACCTTCTTGTTTTTGTACTCCATGCCTCTATTTATAAAGCCCATGATACCATATGCCTTATTAACCACTTTCTCAACCTACCCTTCAACCATCAATGATCATATGCACCTGCAGGCGCCTCTCTCCCTGCACCTCCTTTCAATTGTATCCTTTATTTTATATTGCCTCTCCACATTCTTCCTACTAAAATGTATTACTTCACACTTCTCTGCATTAAATTTAGTCTGCCATGAGTCTGCCCATACCACCAGCCTGTCTTATGTCCTTTTAAATTCGACCTCTATCCTCTTCACAGCTCACAGTACTTCCAAGTTCTGTGTCATCTTCAAATTTTGAAATTGTGTCCTGCACATTCAGGTCTCATTCATGAATATAGGTCAAGAAAAGCAGGGGTGCTAATATTAATCCTTGGAGAACACCATTCTATATTTTCCTCCAGTCCAAAAACCAACCGTTCACTACTACTTTCAGTTTCCTGTCATTCAGCTAACTTCATATCCATGCTGCACTGTCCCTATTATTCAATGTGTTTTAACTTTGCTGACAAGCCTATTATGTGGCACTTCATCGAATGTCTTTTGGAAATCCATGTACACCACAACTCAATCAAGCTAGCCAAACACAATTTTCCCTCAACAAATCCATGTTGGCTCTCCTTAATTAACCCACATCTGTCCAAATGATAGTTAACGTTGTTCCAAATTATTGTTTCTAAAAGTGTTCCCACCACCGAGTTTAAACTGACTGGCCTGTAGTTGTTGGGGTTTATCCTTACACCCATTTTTTAAACAGGTTGTAACATTTGCAGTTCTTTAGTCCCCTGGCAACACTCCTGCATCCAAGGAAGATTAGAAGATTATGGTTAGGGGCTCCACAATTTCCACCCTTATGTGACCCATTATCCTTGGATGCATCTGACCTGGTTCTGGGGACCTTTCAACTTAGCGTACAGCCAGCCTTTGGAACACCTCCTTCTTATCAATTTTTAGCCCAAGCAGAGTCTCAACTACTTCTTCTTTCACTATAGGGCGAATTTTCTCCCTGTCAGGTGGGCCAGTCGGGAGCGGGCGCGGAGCCAATTGCCGCCCATGTTTGGCTGCGCCATTTTACATGGGCGGGCCAATTAAGGCCCACCAAGCATGACGCAAACTCGGATGGAGGCGGAAGGAAAGTCGGGGCCTGCACAGAATCTCCGAGACAATTAAATTCAGTTATAAAGATTGAAAAAATAAAAAAAAAAAATTATTCAGACATGTCCCCTCATGTGACAGTGTCACATGAGCTGGGACATGTTTATGAATTTTCATTAAAAATTTGATTTAATTAATAAACCCATCATGAAACCTCATCCTGCCCATGGATGAGGTTTCATGAAAAATGCAAAGGCCGCCTTCGCCTGCCCACCAACATTAAGGTTGGACAGGTAGCCCTGACAAATACTTTAATTAGTTTATTAATGGTCTTAACATGCCTTTGACAGTTCAGCAGACATGCAGCCAACTCCAGTGCGTGCCCACCGAACGGAAGATCAGAATGACACAATGACGTCAGGACACACGCCTGACGTCACCGCGCGTCATTTTATGCATCAGCGTGCGGGACCCACCACCACACGCCGAACAAGAGATTCTACCTATTTTCTTCCTTGGTAAAGACAGATGCAAAGTACTCAGACATGCCCTCTGCCTCCATGCATGAATCTCATTTCTGGTCCTTATTCAGCTCCACTCCTCTAAATACAAGAGGTTGATCACCCATGGCAAATTAAACATGTTATGGTCAGGACAGTGAGACTTCGAAACTAATCTCGAAATAAAAATATTGTTATGTATAGGCCATGTGTTCCAGTCAAGTAACATGAAAGATGTTTGTACTCAGC